>NC_142039.1:74483597-75114597 GCF_982192425.1 Myodes glareolus | reverse complement strand
GAAATTAAAAATAAAATATTTAAGGAGATGGAAGTGTTAGTGGCCATGACTCAGTTGTTACCTGCCACAGCATGACCTGAGTTTTCAGAATAGTTCCTCTATTTGCTCACACATTTTAAAAGATTTATTTTTTATCATTTTAGTGTGTGTGTGAGGCCAGAGTTGTCAGAGTTCCCCACTGGGATGACATGTAGTTGTAAGGTGCTTGCTGTGGTTTTGGGTGCTGAGCTCGGGTCTCCTGGAAGAGCAGTAAGCACTTCTAACTGTTGAGCCGTCCTCCAGCTTCCCCTTAAAGATTTGTTTGATATATTTGCCACATTATTTTTTATTTTAAGGTATTTATGTTTTTATTAATTTGTATATTATTTTTATAGTTATGAAAATAATATGTGTAAGTTAAATAATACTAATAATGGATATTTAGATTATTTATTCCTCTTCCTGCCTGTTTTTGTGGGGGGTGTATTGAATTAACTTACTGGGTAGTAGGCCAGCTATGCCCGCCTTACATGGGATCATCTATGTTGGACTAACTACTCTAGCCCCTCCCCCGTCTCATTTTCCTGCCTTGTTAGTTTAGGATGTGCTTCAGAAGGGTAAGGTGTATTAGAAATTATACAAAATGATTATCAGTTTGATTATTTCATATCAACTTTGCATCTGACATGAATGTCTAGTGCAGATTTACTATGTCACTGCTGTTTTGGCAGTTCTAGTGGTTACATCCAGGGCCTGGCAATTCTAGGCAAACCCTCTACCACTGAGTTATATCCTTCGTCTCCATTACTTTCTAACTTAGTTTTCTTCAAAAGTTTTATGTGAATAATTTTTTTAAAAACAGATAAAAAGTTTGGAGTGAAGGCTCGAGTGAATGGGGCACTGAATGTCACCCTGAATTTGGTCAAGCAGCACTTTCAGAACTATCGCTTGGCCTTCCCTTGTCTTCAGCTCTTGCGAGTGTATTCTACCAACTGTAAGTACTTATGGGTGGCTATGATCTACTCAGGGCTGTGAGCTTACAAAGTCTATAAATCTCTACAATTTGTGGAAAGTAAACTTTCATATGGCTCATAAGTCAACAACAGTGATTTGGAGTGTGAAGGTGAGGTCAACAGTGTTGAGAATTTTCACACGTTCCTTCACTTTGAAAAGGACTGGGCTGAGAGGAAAGCCCGTGGCAAGTCTCCAGTGGAAGAGTGTGGAGTGTTGGCCACTGGGAAGTGCTTCTGTCTGTGTGGGAGGGGAATTGTCACTTGACAAATGTAGAGTCTCCTGGGAAGGAGGGTCTCAGGAAGGGATAGTCGGTCTGGGTGGCCTGGGGTCATGTTGAGGTGGGAGGACCCTGCCCTTGTGTGTGGTTCTGTTCTCAAAGGAGAGGGGGAGAGGAGATGGATACATGTGCTGCTCCCTATCCCTGACATGGTTCATGTGAGCAGCTACTTCAGGCTCTTGCTGCCTTGCCCTTCCCCCTCCCCCCCCCGTTATGATGGGCTGTTTCCTAGACTTATGAGCTAAATAAATCTTTTCCCCATAAGTTGCTTTTGTCAGTGTATTTTGATCACAGCAACAGAAAACAAAAGTAAGATACTCTGGGCGTTGACAAAGGAGGAGGCAGAAGGCACACAGTCGTTTACCTGCAGCATTGGCTTATCGTCCCGCGACAGGGAGGCAGCAGAGCACACCAAGAATGGTGCTGACATCTCTCAGGAAGTTAGAGAGAAGAGCAATTGAAGGGAGATTGTTTCTAATTACTCCCCCGACAATACTCTCACTTTGATATATTAGGTCTCAAACCTATGAGGTAAACATTTTCCATGTGTTTTCTGACTGAAATCTCAGTTAACACATGAACGATAGGGAGATGGCTCAGTTAGTAAATTCTTGTTGTACAGGCATGAGAACCTGAGTTTTGGTTCCTAGTATCCTTGTTTATAACCCAAATAAACACACAGAGGTCTACATTAATCATAAAGTGGTTGGCCTAGTAGCTCAGGCTTCTTATTAACTCTTTCTTGCATCTTATATTAGCCCATTATTCTTGTCTGTGTTAGCCACGTGGCTTGGTATCTTTTTCAGCAAGGCAGTCACATCTTGCTTCCTCTCTTTCTGGGTGACGACTGCAGACTGACTCTTTCCTATTCCCAGGATTCTCCTGCTTTTGCCCCACCTCAACTTCCTGCCTGGTCATCCCGCCTATACTTACTGCCTGGCTACTGGCCAATCATCATTTATTTAAAATACAAGTGACAGGGTACAAGCCATTGTCCTACAGCAGAGGTGAGAGGGAGCTTGCTGGCCAGTCTGTTTTAATGAATCACTGAACTCCAGATACAATGAGAGACCCATCTCAAAAAATGAAGAACAATAGGAAAAACCACTTGACATTGACTTCTGGCCTCCATATGTACACTTATACACACACACACACACACACAAATTAGAAATAAATTATAGACCATTTGAATATCATGAAGAAATATTGATGCAGTATAAGGTATATGTTGAGCACTTAGTTGAAGGTGTGCTCAGAAAAGCAATGAACACTTATATGACTAAGGACATAAGGAAAGAATTTGATATTTAATCAACAAAGAACAGACGTAAACAGTAAAATTGAGGAATGAATTAGGAAAATAAAAGAAAAAGTAATTTAGATCCAATCACTTGGGAGGCAGAGGCTGGTGAATCTCTGAGTTTAAGGCCAACTTAGTCTACATAACAAGTTCTAGGACAGCCAGGTCTCACAGAGGAATCAAACCCTGTGTCGAAAACCAAAACCAACCAAACAAAACAAAAACCACATTGATTAGGAAAGAGAAAAATTGATTGAAAAATTAAAACTTGATTTGAAATAAAAGTGAAACAATTTAAATACAGCAGCCAACTGAAGAAAGAAGATGCTGGAGATGTGACTGTGGAAGGCTGGCACAGGCGGAGAGCAGGGGCTGGGGTTCCCAGGGGAATAGAAGAGCTGCATTTTTGGTGGCATTTTATTGAAGGCTAACAAATGATTTCTGTGTAAATTTTTTTGTGTGTGCTTGTTTGTTTTTGAGTCAGGTTCTCCCTATGTAGTCTTGTCTGTCTTAGAACTCACGATGTAGAGCAGTCTGGCTTCAAACTCAGAGAGGTCCACCTGCTTCTGTTTCTTGAGTGCTGGAATTAAAGGCAGACAACTACCACACACAGTTTATGTGTAATTGCTTTAACATTTGTTCAGAATTTAAAATACGGAGCAGTTTTCTTACTGCCCATTCTCTGTAGAATACTAAATCTTCAGTTTTACATATTCAGAGCCTGCTTTAGTGAGCCTGGTTACATCACACTAGGTTGGACTCTCCAGAGGGCCCCCGCTCTGCCCAGGCTGTTTGAATGCACATCTAGTGTGTTGCTGGGTGTCAGTTGCTGTAGCTGAAGGTCCTCATCTGTCTTTCCTCACCTTCCCATTTGCAGGTGTTGTCACATGTAGCCATTGATATCTGTGATTTTCATTCTGACATTGTCCATGGTGTACCTATCTGTTGAGCTGTTCCAGAAACTTCTACCTTCTAAACTCCACCTTGCTCCTTTCAGAGCTAACTCATGTTCACATTGAATGGACTTAGGCATTATTTTTCCCAGAAGTCCCCCTGTCTCACTCTGAAGTGGGCATGCCCAGGGGGAATAAACAGCTTATATGACTTACTGCATCTAGACAGTGACGTAGTCATGGCTTATAGTCTCTGCTGCCCCTGCTGTGCTCAGTTTTCTCAGAGCAGAGCCAGTGCTTGTCTCTTACTCCCCACATTCACTTTCCTGGTGTCGTCTCATCATAACTCTTTTTGGAGTGCTAGTTGCTTCCAGCTTCCCATACAAGCAAAGCAAAATACCTACCAACCCCCTCGCCCTACAGCAGACCTTCAGCATGTACTGGTAGCTCACATTCACACTGATTAAATACTTTGGAATGTTTTTGGATTCATCACTAAGACCCATATCACTTTGTGTCTTTCTCTTGTTTCTCAGCTGTGAATGCAGTATCTTTAGGTAAAAATGGAGTTGTGGAGCTGATGTTTAAAATCATTGGACCTTTCAGTAAGAAGAATTCGGGTCTTATGAAGTGAGTAAATGTTTTGGCATGAGTAGAAATATGTCCTTAGTCATTCTCATTGCCTGAGAGTTGAAGTTAGTTGTATTTAGAGTCTCTAGTTCTTAAGTAGTGACTTTTTATAATGGTGAAGATGTTCTTAATTAAAAGCTTAATCTTTAAACTAGAATTTTTCAGTTTACTAAGATTAGTATTTTGTCATGTTGACTTTGGTTCTAGATCCTGTGAGAGGACAGGCCATTTACAGAGTATCATTCACTGAGGCCTTTGTTGAGTGCCTACTGTAGTCCTCACCAACTGGCTAATCTTGTAAAGACTGCTATCCTCCTCCTCAAGACTACCTGATATGTCTTGAAATTATAATTTTTTCTCAAATCATGTTGTTATTTTTATCTTTTCTTCTATTGGGACATGTACGGGTATATGAATGTATGTTATATGCTATATTGTGCACATGTGGTTCCATTAATTTATAGGTCCTCTAACCTCAGAGATGAAGCACTCTTTTTTGGGGGTTATGTTTAGTTGTATTGAGGGGTTTTTAGAACTCACACAGCAAGGCTCATAATGTGTCCTCCCCATGGGTGTCAGTGTCATCATTGTCCTGTTGTGTATGCTCCTGCCACAATGCTGTTTGCATGTTTTATTGGGGACTGTTGAGTAGGTCATGTGGTGTGGTTATTTCTCTCAGTAAATTAGTAGACTTCTTGAACATATACCTCTGTTAAATTAGGATAGAAAAATAGCATTACTGCTACAGTGATATCAAGAGGATAATAATGCCTTACTAGAAAATAATCTCCATATTCTTGGTTGTTGTAGAGTTGCAATTTTACATGGATTTATTTAGATGAGAAATAAACAAGTCATACACATTGTTCCCAGAAACTTTTTTGTTTAAATTTTTTTTTAAAAAAACTACCTTTTCTCATTTTTTGTACCAATCCCAGTTCCCACTCCCTCCCCTCTTCCTGTTCCTTCCACTTCCCCGCCCCACTTCTCAGAGAGGGTAAGGCTTCCCATGGGGAGTCAACAAAGTCTAGCACATTGCTTTGAGGCAAGTCCAAGGCCCTCCCCACTATATCTAGGCTGAGCAAGGTATCCCGCCAAAGAGAATGGGTTCCAAAAATCCTAAACAAGAAGTAGGGATAAATCCTGGTCTCACTGCCAGTGGCCCAGTGTCTGCCTGAGCCATATAACTATCACCCAGATCCAGAGAGCCTAGTTTGGTCCTATGCTGGTTCCTTTGCTCTCGGTCGGAGTTGGTAAGTTTCCATTAGCTCGGGTAAGCTGGTTCAGTGGGTATCTCCATCATGGTCTTGACCTCTTTGCTCATATCTTCACTCCTCCCACTCTTCAGCTGGACTATGGGAGCTCAACCCAGTGCTCCGCTGTGGATCTCTGGTTCTGCTTCCATTAGTTGCCGGATGAAGGTTCTATGGGAACATTTAAGATAGTCATCAATCTGACTACAGGGCAGGGCCAGTTCAGGCACTCTCTCCATTATTACCCCAGAATCTTAAGGGAGTTTTATAAGTTCCCAGAGAAGTAGAGTAGTTCATGAACTCCCAATCTGAGCAGGGGCTGCATTCTGCCATTGTTATTTTACTCTTCTTTCTGTCCATATATTATATCTGCCATCACATTTGATTACTGTCAGGTGTGAACTTCTTATGTTGCCACAAGTTTATTTCTGTGCTTAACAGTATTAATAGTGGTTCTTAATTTCATTTTTTGTTTTATGACTACTGAAGAAATGCCTTCTTAATACTTAGCTTATTAGTATTAGCTTTCAAATATTTTTTATTTGTTGGTTGTATCTCATAATAATATCTATTATTATTTGTTGTTGTTGTTGTGTTGTTGTTTTTTTCGAGACAGGAGTTCTCTGTGTAGCCCTGACTGTCCTGGAACTTGCTTGGTTGACCAGGCTGGCTTTGAACACAGAGATCCTTCTATGTCTATCTCTCAAATACTTGGGTTAAAGGTGTGTGCTGCCATCGCCCAGCCTCATAATTCTTTAAAAACAACAAAGAGCCCATTGTTCTGTTGTGTCTATTGAAGGGTCTCTGTGAGGTTTAAATATGTCATGCTTTGGATTAGGTGACCAGCATACAGGTATGTCCTTTATGTGTACTTGCAGCTTGCCTGCATTTACTTTGTAAGATGAAATGTTTCCGAGGTGATGGTGGTGGTGGGTACTGAGGCATCATTTATGTCGCTGTGCTGAAGTGCCCGTCAGACGACTCCCTCCACCTGCTGACTCTTCCCTCGGCCGGAATCTGTATTTGATTAGGGCATGTAAGACAACTGCTGGTGCAAGGGAGAGCGCTCCACTTCCTGTTCTTCCAGAAAACTTGAGTTGGGTTCCCACCACCGTGACGGGTGCTTCACAACACTCAGAACACCATCTCCAGAGGCCCTGACTCCTCTTCTGGCGTCTGTGCACATCTGCACACATATAGCTTATACTTACATAGATACACATGTATAAAACAACTAAAAATACAGTGACCATTGGGGTTGGAAAAGTAGATCAGCCTGAGGTTAAGAGTGTGACTTGCTCTTGAAGAGGTCCTGAGTTCTGTTCCCAGCACCAATGTTGGCCAGCTCAACATCTTGTGTAACTCCAGCTCCAGAGACTGCAGTGCCCTTTGTTAGCCTCTGTAGGCACTGTACTAAACTGCCCTTACGACACCATGCACATAATTAAAAATGATAAAAATAAATATTTAAAAACATGTCTTTTTAAAGTTTTAGCTCTGAAGTGTTTATAAAGACGGACATGTCAACCTGAAGTATTTGACTGAACTTTATTCTTTAAATATTTTATTTTATATTTTTAATTATGCATACATGTGCATGCATTTGGGTACCTTTGGAGGCTAGAGCCATCAGGTTATCCACATGGAGCTGGAGTCACCTGATGTGGTTGCTGGGAACCACACTCTTTTGCTCTGTAATACCAGTATGTACTGCTGCTCCATCTCTCCAACCTCCAAAGTTTATTTTTTAACAAAGAGGGTGCAGAGTATTTGGACCTTTTTTGTTTGTTTGTTTTCTTGATAAAGGTCTAAATAAATGAATGTGGTGGTAGAAGCCTGTTCTAGCATGTGGGAGACTTAAGGCAGGAATATTGTTAGTTAGAGGATAGCCTGGGACATCGGGAGAGCCTTTCTCTAAGGAAGTAAATAAATAAACATTTCAAAATATTTGGGAAGATTACTTGTACATATAATTATTAGTTTAGTATTTGTAGCCTACATATTTTCTTATTTAAACATCATGTATAGTTTTAACATAACTGGTAAAATGTAACAAAATAAAGTATTTGTATCATAGCTAGGGAGGGTAGTGCAGTGGGCTGTGCAGGCAGGGCCTGGAGGTGATGTCACCCGACTACTCACTGGCTGCCTAGTCCAGAGTAAGTTACTTAACCCATCATTCTTGTCTTTTCCAGATATAAAGATACTTAGTGTTGGTGTCTTCATTATAAATTGTAGGGATGTAATGAAATGAATTCTAGGAGCACTCATGTGTCTATAAATATAATATTTTGTTTAGTTTAGCAGCGTGGAAACTTGGGTGTGGATAATCTCTAGATGATACTAAAGTGTATGATGTATACGCACAGTGCTCTTTTTTTTTAAAGTGGTTCTGGGGATTGAACCAGTGGCTTTGTGCATACTAGGCAAGTGTGGTACTTGTGAGCTGTATTCCAAGACTTATCTTTTATTTACATGTCATTTTTCTTTTAATATGTAAAGAAGTTCATCATTTATCTTTAGTGTACTTTAGTGTGAGATCCATGACCTTCCTATGTAATACCTACATTATCCTGTTGTAGCCATGCTATCATATTTAATATAAAATGTTCATAGGAGAAGCAGAACATTTCAAAATTATATTTGAATTCATTTTTAGACCAGCAGTGCTAGAGGTACTGCCCAGCTAGTCCTGGGTTCAGAATAAAGCACCACAAATAAACCAATGACGAATGTTGTTGTAATGGAACACATGGGATATTTTCAGATGTTTCCCTTGTAGGAATAGGCCAAAAACTTCTGAGAAAGGAATGTAGTTACCTAAATTATCCTTTTATTTCTTTATTCCTATTGGTATTTAAATTAGTGTGTGTGCGTGAGTGTGCATGTGTCTGTGTATCTGTGTATACATGTGTTGCCATGGCATGCTGTGGTCTTCAGAAGACAACTCTGGGCAGTTGGCCCTTGCCTCCACCTTGGAGCATGGCCTTTCTTGTTGCTCTTGCTGCTGCACTGTCTTCTTGGCTAGCTTTCCAGCAGCCTCTTACCTGTGCTCCAGTCTTCACTTCCCGTCAGGCTGTGGGAGCTGAGGTTACAGATGCACAGCACTGAGAGTCTGTGTCTTCCAGGACTCCAGCTCGAGGTGTTAGCTTTCTACTGCTGTGCAGCCCTCAGCTTGTATCTTTATTTTCTTTAATTTTTTAATTTCTTTCTTAATTTATTTGCATATGTGTGTGTGTGTGTATGTGTGTGTACATGCGTGTGTGTGCATACTTGCACCAGTGGTTTCCATGATGTTCATGTGGAGGCCAGGGAACAACTTGTAGTAATAGGCCTCTCCTTCCACAAATTTGAACTCAGGTAACTGGGCTTATCACTAAGTGCCTTTACTTGCTAAGCCATCCGACTGTGACTGTGCTTGTATTTATTTTTTTAATTTTTTTATTTACTTTACATAATGACCACAGTTTCCCCTCCCTTCTCTCTTCCTGTTCCCTTCCCCCATCTTCCATCTATCCCCTCCCCCATTCTCTCCTCTGTCTCCATTCAGAAAAGGGCAGGCCTACCATGGGAGTCAACAAAGTATGGTACATCAAGTTGAGGTAGGACCAAGCTCCTACCCTGGCATCAAGGTTGTGCAAGGTAGCCCAGTATGGAGAACAGGTTTCCAAAAGCCAGCTCAAGTACCAGGGACAAGTCTTGATCTGACTGCTAGGGGGCCCCACAAACAGACCTGTCACACACATGCAGAGGGCCTAGGTTGGTCCCATGCAGGATCCCTAGCTCTATTGGTTCAGAATCTATGAACTCCCATGAACTCAGGTCAACTGTCTCTGTAGGTTTCCCTGGTCACCGCCGCCCCCTCCCCAGCCCGGCTTGTATAATCCCTCTTCCCTCTCTTTGACTAAACTCCTGGAGCTTGGTTCAGTGCTTGACTGTGGATCTTTGTATTCACCTTCCTCAGTTACTGGATGAAGGCTCTCTGATGACAATTAGGGTAGTCACCAGTCTGATTACAGGAGAAGACCAGTTTAGGCATGCTCCCCACTATTGCTAGGAGTCTCAGCTGGGATCATCCTTGTGGATTCCTTTGAGTTTCCCTGAAAAATTGTGTCTCCCTAACCCCAAACTGCCCCCCATCAAAATATCTGTTTCATTATTCTCTTCCTCTGTCCCTCCACCCCACCCCACCCACCCAACCTAGTTTATAACCAAACAGTGAAAGACCTGTATGACAAGAACTTTATGTCTTTGAGGACTGAAATTGGAGAAGATAGCAGGAAATGGAAAGATCATGCTCATGGATTGGTAGGGCTAACATAGTAAAAATGGCAATCTTTACTAAAAGCAATGTATAGATTTAATGAAATACCCACCAAAATTCTAACACAATTCTTCACAGACTTTGAAAGAACAATACTCAATTTCATATGGGAAAAAAGTCCTGGATAGCTAAAACGATCCTATATAATAAAGGAACTTCTAGAAGTATCACAATTCCTGACTTCAAGCTCTACTGTAAAGATATAGTAATAAAACAGCATGGTATTGGCATAAAAACAGATTGATGGATCAGTGGAATCAGATCGAAGACCCTGATGTAAATCCACACACCTACAGTTTTTGATAAAGTAGCCAAAATTACACAATGGGGAAAAAAAGCATCTTCAACAAATGGTGCTGACATAACTGGTGTCAGCATATGGAAGAAGGCAGATAGACCCATAGCTATCGCCTTGCACAAAACTCAAGTCCAAGTGGATCAAAGACTTCAACATAAATGTAGTTACAGCATACCTGATAGAAGAGAAAGGGGAAAGTTGCCTTGAACTTATTGTCACAGGAGACAGTTTCCTGAATATAATGTCAGTAGCACAGTTGATATTGACAATTAATAAATGGGATCTCCGGAAACTGAAAAGCTTCTGTAAGGCAAAGGAAACTGTCAGTAAGACAAAATGATAGTCTACAGAATGAGAATATTCACCAATTTTATATCTGACAGAGGGCTGATATCCAAAATATCTAAAGAACTCAAGAAACCAAATATCAAAATACCAAATAATCTAATTTTAAAGTGGTATACAGATTTAAACAGAGAATTTTCAACAGAAGAATCTCAAATCACAGAGATACACTTAAAGAATTGTTCAACATCCTTAGCCATCAGGGAAATGCAAATCAAAATGACTCTGTGATACCAGCTTACATTTGTCAGAGTAACTAAAATCAAAAACACTGATGATAGCTTATGTTGGAGAGGATGTGGAGTAAGGGGAACACTCCTCTACTGCTGGTGGGAGTGTATGGCAGTTTCTCAGAAAATTGGGTATCAACCTGTCTCAAGACTCAGCGTTACCAATTTTGGGTATATACCCAAAGAATGCTCAGTCATACCTCGAGGACACTTGCTTACCTATGTTCATGACAGTATTATTCATAATAACCAGAACCTGGAAACAACCTAGATGTTTCTCTATTGAAGAATAAAGAAAATTGATACATTTACACAGTGGAGTATTACTTAGTGGTAAAAAACAAGGACATCATGAAATTTGCAGGCAAATGGATGGAACTAGAAAATATCGTCCTAAGTGAGGTAACCCAGACCCAGAAAGACAAACATGGTATGTACTCACTTAGAAGTGGATATTAACTGTAAAGGATAATCACACTACAATCCACAGCCCAGAGAAGCTAGGTAACAAGGAGGGCCAAAGAGTACGCATGTATTTCCCTGGGAAGGGGAAATAGAAGAGATTTCCTGGGTAAGCTCTCCTACAAGGAGAGCAGTCAAGTTGTACTAGGGTCCACCTCATGTTGAAGGTCATTGCTGGGCTTGACCTCCAACTTAACGTAGGTGTGCTAACTTCATTAACAACTACTCTCCCTGTTCTTTCCTCATTGCTTGTGGACTGCCCTTTGGGTTCTTGTTAGTATTCTTCTGGGTGGAAAATACAAAAATTGGAAAACTCTAGGAGAAAGTATAAATATTTGGAAAGTGAGAATCTTTATTCAGTTAACCCAATACGAAACATTCATTTAAAATATGTAAGGATTTTTATAACTTTCATAAATTCATATTATCTTGTAAGTTTAGTATTTAGAATTTATTTTAGGAATTGACATTGGCTTATTAATGTCATAGAGTTTCAGAATTTTATGCTAAAGTTTATACTTTTTCCTTTTGTTTTATTTATTTTTTAAAAAAGAACTGTCTTTTTTTTTCATTTTACATACCAATCCAAGTTACCACTCCCTCCCCTCCTCCCATTTCCTCCATACACCCTCCCACCCCACCCCCATCCAATCCTCAGAGAGGGTAAGGCACATTGCTTTGGGGAAGGTCCAAGGCCCTCCCTACTATATATAGGCTGAGCAAGGTATCATCCAAAGAGAACAGGTTCCCCAAAAACGAGTACATGCAGTAGGGATAAATCCTGGTGAACCTAAGGAAAACATAAATAGATCCACCTGAAAAATCGAAACAGACAAGATCGCCTGACAAAATTGGGAGCATGGGGATTGGGAGAGAAGGGAGAGTGGAAGGGGAAGGGGAGGGGTGAGGAGAACTTGAGGGAATGGGATAGTCGAGAAGGAGGAAGGACAGAGATGAGAGCAAGGAAAGAGATTTATTGATTGAGGGATCCATTATGGGGTTAGCAAGAAACTTGGCTCTAGAGAAATTCCCAGGAATCTGAAAGAATGATCCCAGCTAAGTCCCTAAGCAGTAGAGGAGAGGGTGTCCTATAGTCAGACTGATGAATAGCTTAAATATTACCATAGACCGTCCAGCAACTGATGGAAACAGAGGCAGAGACCCACATCGGAGCACTGAGCTGAGCTCCCAAAGTCCAGTTGAAGAGTGGGAGGAATGAGAATATGAGCAAAGAGGTCAAGACCATGATGGTTCACTCACTGAAACAGTCTACCTGAGCTAATGGGAGCTCACCAACTTCAGCTGGACTGGGAAGGAACAAGCATAGGACCAAACTAGTCCCTCTGACTGTGGTTGACAGTTGCATGGCTGGGGCAGATTGAGGGGCCACTAGCAGTGGCACCAACTTTATACCTTTTGAATAATGTTTTGATAAAAGTTTGAAGATGATTGCAAACTGCTAATTTCTTTATCTGATGCAGCTGTGGAGGTGAAGCTCGGAGACACTGGTGCTGGAGCTGTGCTTGCATTTCAGCTTTCCTGCCTGAAGAACAAACATCAGAACGACCGTTAGTTTTAGACCAGAAACTCTCAGAAGCACTTTTATATGGTTCAAGCCTGTTGTAAACAGCTGCCAGCTGGGAGGAAGCCTTTCTCAAGGATTTTACAGTTTGGAATCAAGTTAGTTATTGTCTTGATTGAGAGACTGCTCAGTGGTCAACGTGTGCTTGCTACTTTGGAAGAGGCTCAGGTCTAGTTCCTATCACCCTTATTCAGTGGGTCACAACTGCTTGTGGCTCCAGTTCCAGGGCACCTGCTTCCCTCTTCTGCTTCCCTCTCTCTCACACACAGTCTCACTTATAAAAGTTAGCAAAAGATAAGTAGTTGCATTCGTTGCATTGCGTTAGTTTCTCAGGCTGATTTAGTGGCTGGAAATGACAGGCATTTACTATCTCACAGTTGAAGAGCCTGGGCGCCCAATCTCAGGTCCTCAGCAGGCTGTCCTCTTCTGAAACCATGGAGAGAGCCTTCCTCCTGCCTTCTCACCAGTTTTGCTGGTTTGTTGGCAATTCTTGAGCATTCCTAGGCAGTCTCAGCTTCGTGCCTTCTGCTTTCATCCTCAGTAGATAGATTCTCCATGTGTGTTTGTCTTAATGTCTTCTTTAAGGGTGTCCTGCAAACGATAGTAAGAGCCTGCCTACCTACAGCATGACCTCCTGTTAGTGGATTTTATCTTCACTGACCCTGTTTCCTGGTGAGGTTAGATCCTGAGGTTAGAGATGTGGAATACAGTTCAGCTTGTAACAATGATGAAGTTCATTTCATTTGTTAATATTTCTTGAAAGTTCTGGTCTTTCGTCACCATATTGTCAGCTGTCTTCATTGTACCTTGTCCCTTGAAATGTCTTTTATATACTCATTTCTCTCTGTGTACTTATGTCTGAGGTTGCTGTTTCAGGTGGTCATTATGTATCTGCAGTAAAACATTTGATAGAGAGAATGTTATATTGATGTGGCAAGAAATACACAGTGGTATCCCTTCCTTGATGTAAAGATGCAAAGAATTGAATGGATCTTGCGGCTTTTACTGTTTGAATGCTCAGAGGAATACATGTTTTGTCTGTTCATGTACTAGTCTCCCCCTTGCTAACAGAATTGAATCTAGGACCTTGTCTATGATGATCAGGTGCTCTACCACAGATCTGCACCCTTCAGTGGTTGTACCACGGTGTAGAGGCTGTATAATTACATAATAAAAGTTAAGATGCCACAGAGAGACAGAGTCCCTAGTTCTCTTTGATTTCACCCTGCAATATGACACCCCCATCTGACATAGCATACTGTCCATCCTCAGGGAGTGAACAGCTAGAGAATAGCTGACGTATGCAGGTGTACTTCCTCTTCAGGCTTGGTAGGTAGAGTTTTGTGTCTACTCTATGTCTACAGGCCCACAGATTATTTTTGTTACTTTTAAGGTTATAAGAGGATATGAATTGTAAGAACAGTTTAGTCCATGTTGCTGTTGTGGGAATTTTCAACATTCCAGAAGGCTGCCAGGTTTGCAGACCATTGTGCTTTTAAGCCCTGGGGTATTCTTACAGAATCTCCTTTCTTTCTCCATTCTAGAGAGGATTGCAGTGTGTTCCCTGTTTTTGAGGGTAAGATGGTGCTGGTTGGTGAACTCCTGCATAATCTCCTGTAAGAATTATGGACATCCAGCCCCTACACATCAGACAAGGAACCTTTCTATCAGGCAGGCTCTTGGCACATCAGTAATGAATGACTTGCTTCTCAGCATTGCCTGCGGAGCAGCAGACAGTCTCCTTTATTTCCCAGATGTGTCTCTATTCTGTCTTCCAAATAGACATGTTTTAGACTTGTCCACCACAGCAGGGCTGTAGATGAGTGACATGCAGATCCCACTGAATGGTCCCGGCAACCTTGGTGTCTCAAAGGAGAGCCTAGCCTTTGGGATTAACTGCAGGTGGCCAGTAGCAACAGCAGCAGCAGCAGCACCTCCCATGTGAAGTGTTCCATTCCTGACTGTCTGATATACACAGAGGCCTTTGCCCAAACAGGAAGTACTTTCTAGGCGACTGCTCCTGCTGCCTGGCCACCCTGTAAGTCCCTGCTTGCTCTTGGGAGCATTGCAGTGGTCGGCCACACAGCTCACCAGTAACCCTTGTTGATTTCTTTAAAGGGATACCTTTCTGATTTTGTAATTACCTTTATCAACAAGTGACTTTTATTAGTTTAGTTTCCTTATGGAGTTTTTCATGTGTGTTTTGGTATGCTGTAGTTTAGTTTAGATTCTGTAGCTTCCACATCCATGAAACATCTGTTTCTGGTGTAGTTCAGTGATTGTTTCTAGGTTTAACTGTGAGTCAGACCTTCTGGTCGCTTCCCGTCTGTGCATCTCTTCATTGGGTCACAGCTCCATCTTTACCACCAACATGCGGACCCGCTGCCTCATCACCGGAGTTTTAATTTCTTAAGTAGTTTTTCATAGATGTGTGCAATCTGTTATATAATATAATATAGACTATAAAATTATCTGTTGTTTTAACTTCTATGAGTGAAGAAGGAATGTGTAGTAGGCATTCAACAAATGCTTAATGGTGAGTGAAATGCTTAATCTTGATAGTACACATATTTTAGTGAAAATTGTAGTTGCTAACATCTTACGAGATGATATTATACTATGTAGGGTTGTTTTTCTGAAGTTGAAACTGAGGGACATTTTCCCCTAGTAAGCCACTTTTTATAAACCATTTGATTTACAGACTTTCTACAGTGATAGATAATGGTGTCTTTGTGGCTGATTATTGACAGCTGATATAATTGTGTGTAACTGAGTATGTTCAAGAAAATGTGTGTACCTTCAACTTTTAGGACTCTTTGTGTGTCCTGTGAAGGGATAACAATTAGCTTTGCTTCTAAGTTGCACAGTTTACAGTTATCCCTTATGTCTCAGGATGCCAGCCCCTGGCACTGACCAGCCGTTACATAGGAAAGTTAGAGACACCTGTAGCAAGCACTCTGTAGGTCTGAACTAGACCATTTTAACTTGTTCTTATTAATTCTTTTGTAACCAGGGCCCCTGAGTCATCTCTTTTGCTGTTTGTGTACTCTCAAAAGTCAAGTGCAGATACTGTAATTGATTTCATTTATCTAATTTCTGACATAAAGACAATGTTAATTTTTTTTTAAATTTTACAAGTACTTTGACTATTTTAATTTTATTCTTTAATTTTAAACTGTGTGGGAGATGTATGTACACAAGGAAAACACCAGATAATGAGTGCTATTGCAAGAGTAAATGATTTGGAATGGATAATGGACAAAATGATATTTGACAAGATTGCATGCCTTTATTGTAGATTCATTTCACTAGTTTTGTTGTTGTTTGTGTTTTCTTGTTGTGTTGACAGGGTTGCTTTAGACACTCTTGCTGCATTGCTAAAATCAAGTAAGTTTCTAAATACTAGAAATAATAGTAATTAAACTATTCTAACTATATATCTATGTTCAAGAGTCTGGAAATTAGATTTAGTGTATATAGTTAAACTAGTTTCTTGTAGTCAAAGTTAAGATATATTCATTTACAGATTTATTTCTCAGAAAATGATGTTTATATGACATTTACTTATTTTATTTTAATGGCAAGGCTTTATGCTTATGTCAGTAAGTTAGAAATATAAAAATGACGTGCTTGAATAAATTATCCAAATGGATGGGATAAACTAGCTCAATAAGCATGTCATTATAATGCATATCTTCATATCACATAAATTAACATAGTAATTTTTATTAGGAATTTTGTTTTTACTGATTTTTGTAAATTCACATTAATACCATTTAAAAAGTGACATGATATAAATTTATAGCAGTGATAAATTTGTTTGCACAGAACTCGCTCTGTCTTCAGAGCTGAAACATGGGAGATGTGTCTTCTGAGGCTGTTGGGGAACATGTGCTACATGTATTGAAGTTTTTCTCACCAACAGGCTCAATATGTCTTTGAAACATTATCATAGTATTTTCCCATATGACCAGTTGCTTAATTAACATTTAATCTTGACTTTCATCTTCAAATTTCTGTTGATAGATTTTTATATGCCCCCTCTCCCAGTACATAACAGGCAGTTGTTCAGAAACTATTGTCCAGGGTGGGGCCACTTTGTTTGCTAAGTTTCCATGGCTATTTATTTTTAATAGTAACATGATTAAACTGTGATCTTGCTGGCACAGTGGTGGGAGTCAGAGGCAGGGTCATTGATGTCAGGTTCAAGGCTAACTTATCTGCATAGTGAGCTTCAGGTCAGTCATGGCTACATAGTAAGATCCTGTGTTTTTATAAAAAAAAAAAGAGCTAAATTAAGTTTAAAAATACGTTTTTGTTTTTTTTTTTTGTTTACCAGAATTCTCATTGACACTTTCACCCTTGGGATGGAATGGACAGGTCACAGTGGGGTAACTCCTCTTGTCTGTGATGTGAGAAACTTAGACCAGGGTTACACTTGATGAAGCCAAGCATCTGATGAGTAGTTTGTATGCAATATCTCTTCCAGTTGTGCTGCACACACAGGACACACAGTACAGGACCCTAATAATGCAAACTAGCATGTGGCAGGCTGCATAGTTTGAAATGGACCAGCACATTTGGAGTATCCTCTCTTATATTAAAACTTGCTTATCGTGGGGCACTTAGCTCAGAGGATAGATTTGTTCTCTGAAGTAAGGGAAGTGTGGATAAGAGGCATGAGTGTGACAGGAGTGTGAGCAGGGCCTCACTGAGACACACATCACATGATGCAGCTTAATGGAAAACTTGAGGTTTTTGTGCTTTGAGAGGAAAGGACAGACAGACTCCTAGGGACTTTTGTACCCTGAGTTTGAGTAAAACCCTTTCATTGATTTGTTTTAATTGTGCTCAGTGAAGATTGTAGATAGCTCTCATCATTTTTTAAAGGCCAGTATAGCACCCATGTTTGAACTATAATGAATCCTTTATTTGGCATTTCATTTTAAAATATAAACATTCCCACTAAGTATCATTTAGGCTGTTGGAGATTCCAGCAGAAACAAAATTGTAAATATTGCAGTGGCCAAAAAGTTGTTAACTAAGTCTTCTTCATGGCTACTGAAGGCGTGCGAATTTCAAGTGGTGTGAGCAAAAGTGTGCACTCACTTAAAACTCTCGGTTGTTGTTGTTGTTGAGACAATGTCTGACCCATCCCGGGCTGGCCTGGCCTTGCTGTGTAGAAAAGGATGACTTTGAGTTCCTGATCTTCCTGCCCGCATTTCCTGAGTGCCAAGATTACAGATGTGCACCAGCTTGCCCAGCTTATGTGGTGTGGGGGGCTGAACCTCAGGATTTTGTGCCTGATAGGCAAGCAGTCTATCAACCTAGTTAGATCGCTAGTCTAAAATACAAGAAAATTTTGTTGATCAAATCAAGAAATTGAACTGATAATATAGATAACAGCCTCGTAGGAAACTAGCTATTGTAGATATAGTAGAGGGTCTTTTTTGTTTGATTTTATTTTTCTCTCTTGTCTGAGACAAGGTCTTGTAATAGCCCAAGTTGACAATCCTCCTGTTTCCACCACCCTGGTGCTGATGTCAGACATGCACTACACGTCTAGTTTATCATAGAGCATTTGACAGTGCTCTCCTCGGAAACCACCTCCTGCCTATGAGAAATCAGAGCGTCATGATCAGCGTAGGAGGTTACACAAGCATGTGTGGGAACTAATGATCCTTTTAGGCAGTTAAAGGCAGCAGCATCTTGGGGTCCATAACATAAACCAAGGTTGCTTAGTGGGTAAATCTGAGGTTAAGAGAGATTAGAGTTTGTAACTCGGCAGCCCTAGGCGGGCCGGCTCCACTTCTCTGCTCCTGCAGTTCTCATAGACCCGCCACAGCAGCTCTAGGGCTGTGTGGTGCCGTGGAGGTGTTCCAGGGCTGCTGCTGTAGTAGGTGTGTTCTTCTGGGTAGTCGTCTTGAGTGGAAGAAGCTCAGCTCAAATTTAGGGTTTCTTACAGTTGTAGTCCATTAAGATTGACTTACTTCAGAAAACTTAGTTTTTTATGTTAAGATTTTAGTACCTAGAAAGAACTATTTTCTAATCACACACTATTACCTTTTATATAAAACAAGTTGTATTTTAATTTTTGTGTTTTAAGGAGTGGATATCTATACAATTGTGAAATATCTAGAACAGCTAATTTCACTGGGAAGATAACTACTCTAAGTAATGAGCTGTAATCCAGTAGGGTTAATTTTAATCGGAACACAGAGTTTGTCATGAAAATAAGCAAGAGTGACAACTGCTTTGAACAAAGTCACGCGCCTAGCTAGTCAGTAGAGCATTATGCTTTCGTCTTAGGAAAAAGGCCCATGTAAGTTTCAAAATATGTGCAGTTTTTAAATCAGTATAACATTTAAAAAATTATAGACCTTGTCTTAGTAAAATGCACTCATTTTTCAATTTTTTTGTTTAAGACAGTCTCACACTTGTGATCTTGCCTTTACCTCGTGAGTGTTGCAGGTGTGCCCCCTAGCCTGGCTAGGAAGGAGGCTCAGCTGGAAATCGTGATAGCATAATTAGGCAAGGATGTGTGTAGAAATTGGAACGATTTTTGGAACTTGCTGTAATTATTTTGCTAGAAAATTATTAAATATGTGGTTGTTCTTTTTAAAGTCTGGGAATTTATCACAATATTGATATTTTACTGTTTTGATTCATTTTAAAGTTTTCTCCTGTCGTATAAAATAACCTTTCCCAATTTTTTCTTGTTAAAGAAACAAATGCCAGGAGAGCCGTAGACAGAGGATATGTTCAAGTGCTTTTAACAATTTATGTAGATTGGCACCGCCATGATAACCGGCATAGAAACATGCTTATTCGGAAAGGAATTTTACAGAGCTTAAAAAGTGTCACAAACATCAAATTGGGAAGGAAAGCATTTATTGATGCGAATGGGATGAAAATTCTGTACAACACTTCACAAGTAAGTCACTTTTATTCGCAATTCTGCTTATGCACTAATGATATTGTTTTGACTCTTAGAAAAATGAACTATTATGTAAGTACTCAGGAAAGTGTACATATTGTAAATATATTTAAAAATTTTGTAAAACCAATAATCCCAATTGGTTTTCACATGTGACCTCAGAGATGATTGGAGAGTGTGACAAGTGCTCATGTCTAGAGCATGGGTTGCACACAGCAGCTGTATAAACTATGCACACAGTGGGAGGGCTTTTGTAGACCTGTGCTGCAGGGGTGACTAGATGGGCCTAGCTTCGTGTGCTCTCACAGGTATCTGAGGATGCTCTAGCTGCAGGACAGATCTGCTGTGAGCGTGGGCACTGTTTTCAGTACAGGGTACAGAGAGAGATGAGAGCTACAAGTAACATGCCAACCCTGCTAGCATCTTAGCTGCACACAGCCCTGACAGCACGTCAGTGACCCTGTAGGGGACACCGTCAGAGGGTGGAGGGCAGTTGCAGGGCAGCCGTATTCTGCCATATTGTGCCCTTTGAAATGACAGGACACCTGTTCAAGTTGCACTCTCTTGGTTTTCCACACAATAAACAACCCTTTCTGTATGATGGTGGTTAAGGTTTCTAAACACTTGGCATGTTTATTCTGAGTGTTTTCATTTTTCTGGAACAATCCTAGATGCCTGTTTTTACCACCTGGATGCATATAGTAATTGGTATTTGATGTATGTTGATGAATCAGGTGGTTTTTAACACTTTTGGCCTTAATTTGACTGCTTAATTAAGTTAGTCATGTGTTGAAGATTGTGTAGTATGTCAAAGTACCACTGAAAGGCCAGTTGTCACTGACAATAGCATCAAATCACCTGTACTTGACAATTGGCCAAGCAGCCAGGCTCTTAGCAGTGGAAGTGGGGTCTGCGCCCCCTGTTGTCTTACAAGCTGTGCAGACAGACGTCTTGCAGCTCTGAGAGGCGCATCCAGTACACATGATGCTTTAGTTCCCAGTGGCTCTGTCTTCTTCATGCTAGGCCCAGTGCCTGAGTGACTCTGCTTGATGACTCTCATTGCCAAAGATAAGCACTGCTGTTTGCCTAGTGAACATTTAAGGAAAGTCCTACTGAGTCGGTCTTGTACGTCTGAAGGCCGTTCTATAACTGCATTGTGTTAGGAGATGTGATGTCTCTGCTAGGAGATCATTATTGTGCTACATTTTGAGTATAGTGGAGTTGAGCTGTTAACTAACTCACATATTCTTGTTTGACCAGGAATGCTTGGCCGTCAGGACCCTTGATCCTCTTGTCAACACCTCTAGTCTGATAATGAGGAAGTGTTTCCCCAAAAACCGCTTGCCACTACCAACCATTAAAAGCTCTTTCCACTTCGAGTTGCCGATTATCCCTGTGACTGGACCTGTGGCTCAGCTCTACAGCTTACCCCCTGAAGGTAGGGGCCTTGGCTGCTGTGGAACTCTGTTGACATGGTTGTTTTAAACTTGTGTCTTAATGTGAGCATGATAAGTCTGCACGTTTATCTTCGTCAATAAGCATTTCTTTAGATATAAAAAATTGCAGTCTAATAAGAAGTACTTGTTGCTTGTATGTCAGAGTGAGTTGTGAAAACACAGGAAATCAGTCAATAATCAGTGTAACTTTTCAGAGTGTAAGATGGTGACTCAGAGGCTTAGGTCCTTCATTATGTTTAGGATTACCTGTGTAACTTCAAAAACATTTATTGCTTATGATGATGATGATGATGGTGATGATGAGGGCGATGATGAGCGTGTGTGTTGTGTGTGCCACCTGCATTCATGCTCATGCTAGGTGCACATGTGCAGGTCAGAGGACAGCATCCAGAAGTTGGTTCTTTCACCACACGGGCCCTAGAGATCAACCATGACATCAGACTGCTGGCAGCCCTACGGAGTCACATCGCCGGCCTGATTGTTGCTCCTATAAGTTAAAAACATAATCATCACAATTAGCAAAAATTGAACAAATAACTTACTTGGAAAAAAAGTGAAATGATTTGAGGTAGGCTGTTTTTCACTTTTAATGTAACCCTGTAGGTGTGTATGTAATACGGGAGAATTTTAACTTTCCAATGTGGTTTTTACTGGTGGTGGTTTTGGTGGTATCTACTGAAATGGAAAAGAAGTAGTAGTTAGGAATTGCATGGTAAAAAGGGGCCAAAGGGAAAAAATGCCCTGCCTCTGACTAGACCCAAGGCCAAAGAAAAACACTCTGACCCTGAGTTGACCCCAGGACCAGGGCTTGAAATCCCACCAAACCTTGAACTTGTCCCAGAGTCAGGTTGCAGAATCTCACCAATTCCTGAGCATAGAATCCCACCAATTCCTGAAGTCCCTGAGCTGGAAATGCCACCAATCCCTGAGTTTGTCCCAGAATCATACCACAAAAATCCACTCCCTTTAAGAAACCCTATATAAAGTCTTTACCTTGTTCAGTTTGCTGCTGTTTCTCACCCAAGGTAGTCACCCCGTTGGATTCTTGCTTCCCAATAAATCTCTTTAGTGAGGTTTGTTGTGCAGTGTGATGTTTTTGCCAGAGTGGAGCCCAGCTGTAAAGAACCTACAACACTTTTGCTGGGGAAGCTTTCCCCTAGTGGGGTGGAGCTGTATCACGTCTCCAGAGCGGAGCAGAGCTGTTAGAAACCTCTCCCTGGGGCAGGTGCCCTTTTCATCCCAGCTGCAATGCTTACATGGATATTCATAGAATTTTTTCTTACTATGTCTTTGAAAAAGTTATTTTTATGAGGTTTATTATTATTAAATAATAAGATCTAATTATCTAAACAGAGGTTTAATTGACTTGAAATACCAAAATGCCTCATTTAGAAAAATACCTTTCAAAAATAAGGCTGGTGAGCTAGCTTGTAGGTAATGGCATGTTATGCCAAGCCTGATAAATTGAGTTCAATCCTCAGGACCCACATGATGGAAGGAGATGGCAGACTCTGGCAAATTACCCCCTGACCTCTGTAGGTGTGTGTGTGTGTGTGTGTGTGTGTGTGTGTTTGATAAAAATTTAAAACATACAAAGTTTAAAAGTCAACAAGATTGAGTCTAGAGAGTTCTGAGTAAAACAGTTGAGTGAAATAGTTTTCTAATTCCTTCTTTCTGTTCTTTTGAAATTTTCTATAGACTTTGAAAGTGAGGACATTTGTAGCAATTCTGAAAGGCAGGCAAGAGGAGTCTTTATAAAACAGTTATACTTCTGTGGTAGAGACAGGCCAAGGATGAGCACAGTCTTCCTCCTCTGAAACGTGGTGTCTCTGACTTCAGTAATGTCACTAGCATTTAATTTGGAGGAACAATCAAGGAGTTTTGGACATCTATCTTTCCTCTGTCTAAATACAGGATTGTGGAGGTGTGAGGTTAAATGGTGGTCCTCGCTGGTAGAAGGCTTGGAAACTCTTGTATGATGCAGAAGGAAGTAACAACAGGGAGGAAATAGAATTATTTCCTCATAGTGATGTTTAGTCAGAGTCTAAATTATGGGATAGCAGAAGTTTACCTGCAGTGTGGTGAGTTCACCAGGCATGGAAAACACGAGAAAGGTGATACTCTCCTGTGGGCTCCTTTCCGGTGTGTGTCTCAGACTTGACGAATCACTAAACTAGAAATGCATTTATTTGTTAACTCACAAGCCTTCATCAGTGTGGGATGGGAAGAGTCTGATGAAGAGTCTTGCGCCAAGGAGGATGTTCTCATTTTGTTTTCTGTACTTTCTAGTGTATCAGAATTATTTTTTTGTTTGCCTCCTTGGCTAAAATGTGACCTCCTCTGGGACAGGTCTGGACTGTTTCTTGTCTATACTATCAACAAATTTGATACTCTGGATGCTGAGATGGCATTCTCATTTTATTGACTACCTGACTTTGAATGGACACCACAGAACTAAAGCTCCATCTCACAAGACACTCTCCCCTTTAGACAGCTGCTATGTCCAGGATTCCTCTGTTTTGGAGTGACTGACTATAAAGATGTTAGGGCATTACCACATCACTGGCAGTGTTGATCAATTGCTAGATATAGATGCGTGCTAGGACAGCTCACACCAGTCAGGAACACTCTGTACATTTTTTGTTATAAAGGACATAACTCAGGTACATTAATGGGAAGCGCAGCATAGGATCAATGCTCCTGCAGACACATCCTTCTCCTGGTGTCTTTTGTGTCCACTAGCCCAGAAGCTCTCGGAGCCACATTCTTTAGAAAGTTTATGGAGGCCTCATAAAATAGGCATGGTCAACTAAACCATTGACTGTTGATGACTAATTAGTTTGTAGGTCCTCTTTCCTCCTTAGAGGCTGAGAAACAGGTGTGAAGTTCATGTCACCAGCCTCCATCCTGAAGCTACCTAGGGTTCTACCAAGGGTCCTCTCATTAGAACAGAAGACATTCCTGTCACCCAGGAAATCCCAGGGGCATTGGGAACCATCACGACCTCAGGACAAAATGGAATAGCTCAGTATCACAACAGTACTGTTTTAGCTCCTATTTTCCTCCTTAGATTTCTTTGAATTGCATGGGTGGTTATAAGGGTACACCTTTGTTGAGTGGGTGGAGCTGGAGTCAGAACTTGCCTTCTTGATTAGTAAGTACCAAAAGGTAGTGAAGTGCCATCTATGGAGATCTATCTGAAGGATCAGTTCTGATTTGAGGTTTCTGAACCTTTATAGCTTCCATCACAAAGGTGGTGTGTTCTTACATATGTGGGTATGGAGCTGTGCATCTTAAGCCCTTTCTGACGTGATTACTGGAGTATGCTGCAGCCAGTCGAGTTTAGATGTTGAGAATGCAGAGGGCCCCACAGAAGAGCAGCTGTACAAAATGCTACAACCTGCCCACTCTGTAACACCTGACAGTGGCTACCTTGTCACCATGACGTAATAACCACTTTTAGTACAAGGCTTATAATGTATGTCGTTACCATAAACAGAGCCTTCTACATGAACAAATCCATTTCATGTTGATAGATTTCCTAATAACAATTCTTACATTTCTAAAATGGTAATTGCAGAAATATACATTTTCATATGTAACCTCCTCAACAGAGGTATTTATACTGACCCCATTGGCCCACAGGAACACACAGGTGATGTTAGAGCCTGTCCCTGTGTCATTATGGGTAAAACTTTGAGAGTCTTTGTTTTTCTTGAGTGAACCCACCACTGCTATGTAAAAGCAAGGTAGTTTCAGAGACGAATAACAAACCCTTGAGAGATCTGACTGTGAAACATGAACAAGCATATCACTTTTGATAGTAAATCTAAACAGACAAAATATTTCTTATTAAAGGCTGCTGTGGTGGGGCTTTTAATCCCAGCAGTTGAGAGGCGTAGATAGGCAGATCTTTGCATTTGATGCCAGCCAGGTCTACTGTTGATGGAGGGAGGGCCTGCTTTTGGTTCCGGCCACCTGGCTAGCTTACACCCAAAGTAATCAGACAGGAAGTATAATCATTTAAACACTGCCTGACCCATTATCTCTAGCCTCTTATTGGCTAACTCTCACATATTAGCTTAACCCATCTCCATTAATGTGTATCGCCACTTGACTGTGGCTTACCGGCATGAGTCTAACCAGCGTCCTTCTTGGGCAGGAGAACCATGATGTCTGTCACACTGCCCTTCTTCCCAGAATTTAGTTCTCTTTTTTACACCTACCTAAGCTCTTTTCTATCTAAAGGCCAAGGCAGTTTCTTTATTCAACCAATAAAAGCAACACAAATACAGAAGGACCTCCTACATCATACAAAGTGGTTTCTGGGCCAATTAGACATATGCAGTGAGACACTATCTTAAACAAAAAGTCAAAAACAACAACAACAACAAAATTGTATGAAAAGATCAGGACCCTTACATTGAGTAAAAAAGCAGATACTGTTTGGAGATTAAAGCAGTAGGTTAGACAGCTTGAAAGGAAACTAGGAAATGTGTACATTTCCCCAAAGAGGTGCAGAAGCACTGTTTACATGGAGTATAGATCCAGAAGGAAGCGAATGTAAGACAGTACAGCCATGCTATTGTATCTGTGCTGGACCACACAGGTGCTGCTCCATCCAGTGAAGTTCAACCTGCCCTCCGTGAGTAGTCAGTGGATGAATAAATGTGCCCCTAATTCCCTGGTTACGTAATCTAAATCAGAATTTTGCCGGAGCGAACACTCTTAAGAATACATTTGAATATATAATTGAAATAGTATTTTAGGGACATAAAATTGACTAAAATTGACTGGAATAGTAAAAAAGCCTCAAATGAAGTATGTAGTCAAGTTTGTTTGGTGATATCAACTGTTGATGTCATAGATTAGTTCTCTCAACTTTCAAGGGCTTTTCCTATGCTTTATTTTCCAGAGCATAGAAAAAAAAAAGAAAAGTTTAGAAGCTAGCATGACGCTGAAAGCAAAACCTGGTAAGGGTTCCTGGAGACAACCCACAGCCAAGTCGTGCTGATCAAAACAAATGTGAACATTCTAAATAGAGCAAATTGAACTGGGCAGTGTTTATTTATGTAGCACATCTTGATTATTTTTAAGAAATGAAGTTTACTCTAATATTAAAATGGGTGAAATATATTATTAGTAGGTCAAAATAAGGGAACCAATTGTTTCAGTAAATATCATGAATAGATTCTAGATAAAGTTTATTAAGGAAATTGACAGTTATTTTGAACATATTACTAAATTTTATCTATACCATGCCTCAGAAATAGTAATGAAATATTAAAAGATGTATCTCAAATCATTAACTAAGTCAGTAGAGAAAGATAGAGAAAGAAAGGACTTACCTATTGAGAGGGTGAGATGTATGAACTGTGGTGGTTATTGTTACAGTGTTACCTAGGAAACCATGACAAACAAAATTTAATAACACCAGGTACACAAGAAAAATGAGTAAAATATAGAAGTTTTTTGTGTTTGTATCTGCACGTATATAAACCTGTGTGTGCAGTACACACAGCATATCATGTACTGCCTAACAATGTATTTGTGTATACATATATATCCATACCTGTAGATCTTATACACAACGCAAGAGGGGAAGAGGGGAAGAGGACCATGTTTATAGGCACAGTGTTTATAGTTTCTAAGTCCTTTAGGAGCTGCTGGCCCATTCCCTTAGTGGAGGCATCCCAGGGATGCCCTGTATTTGCCTTACTAAGCTATCAGAGAGACATGTAGAAATTGTTCCCTGCACTGCTGTTGTTAATATAGACAAGAAAGCAAATGACAGTTTTGATTTCTAGCCACTGGTTTTGATTGTATGCTGAAGGTGTAGTTAGTCATTACCAGTGCAACGCCATGAGAGAGTCTCAGATGCTCTGAAGCTGTGTGAAGTTTCACATTTGCAGCATGTACCCAAAGGAAAATACTTGGAACATTTGGCCGCAAATTAAGGACATTTTTTTTTTCTCCAAATCGGAACTGTGTTTTCCTGAACTGTTGAAGTGGTGTTTTTCTTGTTCGCGATAGGCTTTTGTTGAATTTAGTGCATATTTTCCTGAAGAGCGTTTGCTCCTATTCTTTTCCCATATGTCAGTTCTTTCCACTGCATCCATGAGAGACTGCTGTTAGGTCTCAAGATAAATAGATCCAGATTGTTGCATGTGCTGTGATACCTTCTTTTTTAGCTTTTATTTTTATAAAATCTCTCTGCACCCCCAAATTTAAGCCATTTGATATCAGTGTTAGTGAAGACAGATCGAGCTGCTGTTAGAGTTCCATGTGAGACTGGTGCCCACACTTCACAGAGGAGGAGAGGAAGATGGACACCTTAGCTGAGCAGTTCTAGGTCAGAGACCAAGGCTTTCACTCATTTGCTTGATTGGCGAGTGGTTTGTGGTTAGTGGTTCTCAGTGGAGTAGGCCGTCAGAGATCATTTGTAGCTTCTTGTAAGAAAGTACGCAACAAGGGACGGCTTTCTCCTCTCTTCCAGAGAATACGACTGATTTGGGGTGTATGTTTATCAGTTTGCATCATACTACACTGGTTTGGAATTATCCGTAGAAGTTGATGTCACTATTGAGTCGGGGCTGGAATTCCTCCACTCAAATGCAAGGGTTCTGTTACTAACATTAGGCAAAGCAGGACTGTACTGCTGGGAGCAGTCAGTAATCTCTGTCTACGCCACACTGGGTCCAGATGCCAGGGAGCTTAGAAAAGTGGCTCTCAGTCCTTCCATGTGCACTGAAAGCACTGTTACTCTGTGAGCAGCCTGATGCTTTCCTCCTGTCTCCCCACAGCTACGCTCCACGCCCTTTTCATGGAACTCCCTGAGTGTTTCTTCAAGCCTTTTTCCTTCATTCCCTTAGTCTTGCATTGGCCTAGACACTTACCTGTCCGTCCTGGTTGGCCTTGCTTCACTCATGTTCTCCTCTCAAACCGGGAAATGCAAGTTGTATCAAGCCATTCTTTTCTTGGAAATTCCATCTTATATTCTGTAGGTTTGAGTCTAACTGACTTAGCTGACGTGTACTCCTCATCCCATCTCATTCTTACTTAAATTTACCAAGCATACTCTACATGTCAGTCGTATTTATTTTCCCAATGGCCTGTCATCTCACTTTCTTACTTCCTTTTATAATGTCACTACCTTGCCCCTAGGTCTCCTTTAGGTGCTGCCCTGTGAAATGGTCAGTGGTCATCTCTTAGCTTTATGTGATTTGCAGCCACTTACTGTCTGCCTGGTTTTCCCATGGTATTCCTCCTTTATGGTAGGAATTATATCTTTAAAAAATTCCTACTTTGTAACACATGGTCATGGAAATAAGTAATTGCAAAGGAGTGAAGTGAGTCATTCAGGTTTATCATACTGCCTCATCTGGGCTACTGTAACATGAGGCTTTATTATATTTGTAACTGAGAACATCAGCAGTGAAATGTTTAATTTAATTTGTAGTGTTTCTAACTTTTAGGGCTCAGAAACACATACTTTCCACATACTTTCTCAGGTTTCTAGAGCTGAGCTATCTTTACAGATGTTTTTAGTAAGGAATATAAAAAGAAAACATCAACATCAAAAAACCAAATATATGTAATTGTCAAAGAACAAAAAAGTTTCTGTTGAGTAGATGAACATAATAATTCAGTTATAAAGAGAAATCATCTTGCTTTTTCTTGGTGATTGGAATTCTTTGTGTGTGCGCTGTGCACGTCTGCCTTATGTCCTGGCTCTGACTGACCCGCAGTGTGTTCCCTCCCACAGTGGACGACGTAGTAGACGAGAGTGATGACAATGATGACGCTGATTTAGAAGCTGAAAATGAAGTCGAAAATGAAGATGACCTAGATCAAAGTTTTAAGGTTGGTCCATTCTTATCATTAGTAAACTTTATAAATTGTGTATATCAGCTTTCAAACAGATTTTCTGGTGCATAGTTTTACAGATAAAATGTTTATCCATGTCTTTCTCTTGTAGCTGAATCTATTGGTTTGAAAACAGCCCTAATGTAATGTGTCATTGTTCCTGAGGAAAAGTTTTTAAGCTTTCTACTTAGTTTTGGGAACGTAAGGACTCTGAGGAAAGCAGCCTGAGAATGCTATGACAGTTTATTCCAGAAGGCCTTTTCTTCTGTCAGCAATCTTTTGGGGTTGTAAAGACACTGGGAATGTAGTCTGTAGTGGAGGTGCTTAGTGCTGACGTCACGATTCTTAGGAGGAGAGTGCTGAACCGAGGGACTATAAAGCTAAGGCTGTGCTCCCCGAGCTATGCAGCTGAAGAGTCTGTGAGCCATATGCCTCTGCGTAGTCCTGTCTGTTCTGGAACTCTCTGTGTAGACCAGGCTGGCCTGAAACTCAGAGAGCCTCTGCCTCCCCAGTGCTGGGATTAAAGGTATGCGCCACTACCATCTGGCAAAACCAATCTGTTATCAATAGTAATTACAAAATCTTATTTATTGATAATGTAAATAAAAGTGAATTCTCAAATATAGAATGTTGGGAAATATCATATATTTTTCCTTAAGATTACTCATTAATGTTCATATATAGTTAGGTACTATATAGAAAGGATTTAAATATAGTAAAATAAATTTGCTTTAGGATTGAAATTAAGTAGTTTATTATGGCAGTATGATAAAAAGGAAATTAAAAATGAGCCCCACTTGAAAATTACTAACTGGTCTTTCTATGTCTTCTTACCCATCTGTGGAAGTTATGAGTTTGTGTGCGGTCAATTGTTAAGACTCTTTGAGTTCACTGAGGGTGCTGGGTGAGCTGACGCTTGCCCTCCTGCCATGAAGCCCGCCCGTCTGTCTGAGGACACGACACGTCTGAAGCCCTCTCTCCTTTCCCTAGAGTTGGGTTTTGGGCACTCGCACCACTTCTTTATTTCCTGGACTGCAGGAAGCAGTGTGCACGGTGACAGTGGGGTGTGCAGAGGGTCTGCTGAGTACGGAGTGTGAGAGTGTGTGCTGGTCTTTCTCTACTCCAGTGTCACACTGGCTATAATGTAAACTCCGGAACCTCTGGAACTAATTCTTCACGCCAGACTGTCTGATTGCCTGCTCCTTATCGTTTGGTGCGCACCATTCCCCGCCCTCGGTCAGATGGCGGAGATGAAATAAGCCTATTTCATGGGGTTGTGCAGAGTGACTTAGAGGATAGTGTAGTTCCTGCCAGCGAATGCTAGATACATTGTCACCATTTTTGTTATGTATAAATGTTTTCAATTTAATTTTCTTGAGTTTTACTTTACAGCCAAAAAACAGGGACATTAAAGAGAACATACGTGATCTTTATTTTTATTTTACTTTTATCTTGATGAGCCTGAAAACTGTCTGCTGCATGAAGATTAATCATGGCCAAACAACAAAATCAGCAGCAGTGATAATCTGTAACTAATTAAAAGAACTGATTTACCTTTAAATCGAATATAAATTTTATTAGTGATTATTTGCTAATCATGAATAATAATAATATCTTGGGACATTTTAAATATAAAATATATTCTCTAAAATTTTTGTGTTTTTATACTAATGATATATTATTTCAGAATGATGATATTGAAACAGATATTAACAAGTTAAAGCCCCAGCAAGTACCAGGACGCACAGTAGAAGAACTGAAGATGTACGAGCACCTTTTTCCTGAGCTCATTGATGATTTCCAGGTATAAATACAGACCATTTCTGAAAAGCCACACTCATCTTCCTTTCCTGAATGACACTGGGTTGTGATAGTGACATTTTTAAAAATATTTATTTATTATGTATACAATATTCTGTCTGTGTGTCTGCCTACAGGCCAGGAGAGGGCATCAGATCTCATTTCAGATGGTTGTGAGCCACCCTGTGGTTGCTGGGAATTGAATTCAGGACCTTTGGAAGAGCAGGCAATGCTCTTAACTGCTGAGCCATCTCTCCAGCCCCGTGATAGGACATTTTGAGCTGAGTCAATGGCTTGTAAGAAGGAAGAGCGTTGGGCTAGTTTTTACATTTTATAGTCACTTTGGTTCATCACTTTTTATATTTACATATATTTTATTAATATTAATGTATTTTATATAGTCACTTTGATTAATCACTTTTTATATTCTTAAAATTGCATTGTAAAATCACACTGTAGTCTTCCTTGTTACTTCTGCCCATTTTAGCAGTGCTGAGGAGTTCTGCAGCTCTGCTTTTCCCTTGGTACCTACTGTGTAACATGGCAGCGGTTAGGACAGGGAGAGATCAAACGCAGCCCTGAAATCTGGGTTGTCAGTGTTAGCGTTTCAATTTTTCACTTACTGAGATAGAGTTATTCAGCTTGGGTTATACAACCAGCCAGGGTGACTGAGCTGTCAACAGTCAGGAGCTGTAGTTTTTATTCTCTCTGTAGTGACTGTGCTGGGCTCTGAAATCTGATGTTAGAGTGTGAGTTTGGCAGGACATAGTAGCATGCATTTTTAATTCAGCACCAGGAAAACAGAGCCAGGTGGATCTCATGAGCTCAGAGGCCAGCTTTACACAGAATGAGCTCTAAGATTTGAGTAGCTTTTGCTATAAATGTTGTTGCTCTCCAGATCCCATATCCTTAATCACAGTAGATTAAAGAAAAAGATTGCAGTGAGTTTATGAGACATAAATGAGAACTATTTACCAGTTTTTTATTTGTCTTTGGGAGTAAACTTAGGATCTTGGGGTACAGTGAAAAAGATGAGCTCCTGCTTCCTCTTTCTCTGCTCTTCCTGTAGGTTTGAAGTTCATTGGAACTTTGAAGCTGAGAATAATGGAAGGAGGTCAGGGGTCAGGGAGAAAATAGTGGGGGTGGGCCAGGGAGGTCAAGTGGGAAGCAGTGGGGGAAGGAGGAAGCTGGGAAGAGGTATTTGGGGGCAGAGTGTGGAGTGGCTAAGTTTTTCTCTCATTTAACCTAGAACAACTGTTGAGTTACTCTTTTTATGTGTTTGGTTTCACTTGAACCGTTTGAAGATAAATACTTTTTAAATCAAGGCAGACCAGTAGTGTTATAGTGGTTTTGGGTGGGAATTGATTAGCATATAATGATTTCACCTATTTTCCTATAATTATATGCATATAGGAATATATAATGCTATAAAAATTACTGCTTTGGTGTGGGAGTAATTGTATAATTGGTGTCAGGGTTAGATTTAGATCAGTAGTTCTCCTCCTGTGGGAGTTGGAAGGCCCTTTCCCAGGGTCTGAGTAAGAACAGCAAGGACAGTAAGTGTAGCAAGTAAAGACACGTGTGTCTGAGTCAGAGCACTGGGACTGTGTTATTTCAAGTAAGTAAGGCAATGTGTACATTTTTTAGTGTGTTGTGAATTTTGCCATTAAGTTATAGGTTGTTAATTAATTTAGTCCTATATTTAGGGAAATAGCACTTTGTTTTTTTTTATATAACTGAATTTATTGCCAAAGGAGTTAGTTGTTCCGGCATTTGACTGTCTTTCTCACTTTAAATTTCAGAGTTTGAAATATATGTATGAATAGTAAGAAGAAATATTGAGAATTATAAAAGTTTATTGGTTCTTTTAATAGTGTTCGAAAGAATTTTATTCAACCGTCATTGAGTCAATTCCTGGTATATCGTATGATATTAAGTATATGTGAAATTAGTTGCTTTCAGTATTAACCATTGAAGTCTGTGACAGCTAGATGTGTCTGCACCTGACCAACATCCACCTTGTTCCAATGTGTAAAGCCTGGTTATTCAGTTGCTGGGTGGAAGTAAAATGAATGTCATTTGTAGGTGGCATTTGGAAGCTATTTTTTGCAGGGCAGGAGAGAATTGAACTCAGGTTCTTATGTCCACTAAGCAGGCATTCTATTGTTGTGTGGTCTCCCAGCCTCTGTTTGTTTGTTTATTCATTTAACCCTCCCTCCCTCTCTCCCTCCCTTCCTTCCTTCCTTCCTTGTGTGTGAGTGCTTTGCCTGCCTTTATGTATGTGCACCATATGCATGCCTGTAGCTTATGGAGATGAGAAAAATGTGTGAAGTTTCTGAAGTAGTATGTGAAACAAACATGCTCTTACTTGCATTAGCATACTGACAGATAACAGGTTAAACTTATTTTTTTTCTTAAACAGGACTATGAATTAATCTCCAAGGAACCCAAATCTCTTGTGTTTGAGGGGAAAGTCCGAGGCCCTATTGTTGTTCCCACGGCTGGAGAGGAAGCGTCTGGAAACTCAGGTAGTGTAAAGAAAGGAGCTGTACTGAAGGAGAAGATGTTTCCCAAGGGCGAGGAAGCCAAGGAAGATGGCAAGGGCAGTGGTGGTCAGAACAGAACTGCTTCCTCAGCTCACAGCTTCAGCAGTGACATCGTGAAGGCCTTGGACCGGATCACCTTGCAGACCAGTCCTTCCCAAGTAGGCCCGAGGAAGGACTGTGGTCTCCCTCTCTCGGTCCTCTCGTGCACGAAAGCATGTCCACAGGTGGCTACGTGCGGAAGTACTCTATTTGAAGGGCGGACGGTCCAGCTTGGGAAGCTTTGTTGTACTGGAGTTGAAACTGAAGATGATGAAGATAGCGAGTCCAACTCGTCAGTCGAGCAGGCCTCCTCTGTGGAAGTCCCTGATGGACCAACGCTGCACGACCCAGACCTCTATATCGAGATTGTGAAAAGCACGAAGTCTGTTCCAGAGTATTCAGAGGTGGCTTATCCTGATTATTTTGGTCACATTCCACCTCCATTCAAAGAGCCCATTTTAGAAAGGCCTTATGGTGTACAAAGGTGAGCTGCAGATCTCTTCCTCCTCCTAAGGCATACTCACAAATTCTATCTGGGGTCTCTAGGAAAACGATTGCTGCAAGTTAAAGGTACGTTGGTTGGGATGCTTTGTGTTGCTTTGAAATTGCCCCTGTTGATAGTTGTGTCTGGAGAATCAGCTATGATTGCTATACTTTGGATTTTGAATGACTTAGTTCATTGGGTGTATAGCAAGAAAAAGAATACATAGCAAGTAGCAGATAGATAACATCAAGTCAGGCACTTAGAACATCCAGCAGAAATGGCCAGAGAGGCCTTGCTGAAACAGTGAGCTGTAGGACCAATTTAGAGTCCCAGGTAGTGTCCTCCTTCTAGTGACCTCAGGCATTCTGTAGTCTGGGGTAAACAGTAGTGAGTGACCTATTGGAAGTGTTTTCCCTACAGCTGTTCTCAAGGGTGCAGTTTTTACTACCCTTGAGTTATTTGCTAGTCTCCTTTCTTGTCACAGGGTCAGGGTATCAACCTGCACCAGGACAAGGGATCTCTGAGGGCGCTCGAGTCTGAGACAAGGAGTCTACTCCTTCCTCTGTCAGTTCTCAGCAAGTGCAGAGGACACCATGATACTTAATTAATGTAATTTTATGGACTTACTTTATTTTGCCAGCATATTACTTATTTAAATGAAAGAATAATACGTACCTGATATAATGTAGAAACTTGGTTTAGATTGCACCTAAAAGTATGAAGGATTATTTAATGATGTTTGAATAAATACTATCTTAGCAGTATTTAATAATTTTTTATTCATACTTTGTTTAGACATGCTTTTAAAATATGCTGTAAATGAAGCAATAAGGATACATTCTTTTGTTTGGCAGTTTAGCTGGAAATAAAAAGTGAGAATTCCTTATTCACAAAGGCACTAAGTGAGGTGATATTTCATGTGCCAAAAATACATCTAGAAATTGTTGCTAGCAGCCTCGACATGCCAAAAACCTTTATAAATCTTTTTAGTGTCTCTGAACTGTTTCTGGTGAGTTTTAAAAGATGACGTCTGGTCAGTTTTTGATACCCCGTTGTTAGAAGTGTAGCATGTACTGAAAAGGAGGCCTTGCTGTTGCCTCTGAACATCCTGGAATACAAGCTTCTTTAAGCCCCAGCTGTGCATTTTATCGTAGCATGTGGTACTACTTAATGCTTCACTTGATGGCCTCGGGACCTCCCATCCAGTGACAGAACTGGAGGGTTGTGAGAGAAATCCTGGGGCTTTCCAGCCTAAAATACTCTCCTTTCTTTATAGGAGATGTTCGCTGGCCCTTACAGCTCGATCGTCTTAAGGCTTTAAAGTTTTACATTCAAGTCAGAAATGCCAAATGTGGTTAGCGAGCAGCTGCTTAGAAAGCTCTCAGAAATGCTTTCTAAGCAGCTGAAATACATTGAGGATGCTGACTTTAGTTAGCTCATGTCAGTTGCCTTTTTTCTTTCAGCCTGCTCTAAGCAAGTGATGGATTCCCTATCTGAATCTAGTAACACTATAAATGAAAGGTGTCAAATTAACGAAGCTTTATTGGTTTGCTACTTTCAGAAGAAAGAAGCAAGCCATTCCTTTAAATTTACTTAGTAAGCTAGGCATGATAATGCTTACCTGTGTGGTCCCAGCCACTTGGGAGGCTGAGCCAGGTTAACTTGGGCAGCATAGCAAGACCCCATGCTCAAAAAAATTATCGTGAGGAATGTTTTAGTGTTATTTGGAGTTCTGTTGTTTTCTTGCCTTTGTAGTATTGATCTTAATCTTTTAAAAACAAAAATTAAGTATAGAATAAAAAAATTCAGTTGAAAAGTCTCTGACCCAATTGCAAAATAAAAAATCTGTTGTAAGATTTGTTTTCATATATATATATATATATATATATATATATATATATATATATACTCAATGTAAATGACAAAATAACAGTAAAATTAAATATGGTGTATTTATCATTTCATTTAATCAGGGAATGGAACAGTTGTGAATTCTCATGCAGACTGCTTCCTTCTTCCCATGGGCCTTACTGTCCTCTCCCACTGCTCCTCCCAGTCCCTTCCTCAGGCTCAGGGAACGTTGTGGAAAAGGGGGTGGAGATAGTATGAGGTCAGAGGGTGGGAAGCAGGACTTCCGGATGTCATTCATCTGGGCAAGATACAGCTGAGCCATTTGTACTGCTAGATTTAGAAAGGGGTAGCATTATCTTCAGCTGTGTCCATTGCTGACCCTGCAGGCTTCAGTGGACTCCATAGCTATACAAATGGTCTCAGGGAAACTAACTGGATTGCGAAACAAAAGTATAATTTAATCTTTGAAACTAGATGTGATGGTAAATATTGTCAACCTGATAGGGTCTGTAACCTCTTAGGAAGGGCTGAGGAAATGGCTCAGTGGTTAAAGTACTTGCCATGGAGATTCCACATAAATGCTGAGTGGTGTAGTGGCCTGCTTGTAATTCCAGTGGTCAGGAGACACAGATCCCTAGAGCAAGCTGGCCTCACTAGACTAGCTGTATTGGTAAACTCTCAGCGGATAGGGGAATAGGGTGGGGGAACATCATGGAAGGTTCCCAGTGTCAGATGAATATGCATGGACATTTGCATACATGTGTGACTGTTATACAGAAACACATGTGCACTCACCCCATCCCACAGAGGAGAACCTGCTCTGGAGGAATTATTTACATTCTATTAGTTTGCCTGTGAGATACATTTACATTAAGTTAGCCTCTGGGCATATCTGTGAGATTAGATTAAGTTAATTGAGGGAGACTCACCTCTGCTGTGGGCAGTGTCTTTCCAAGGTCTGGGACCTGGGCTGAATAGAAAGAGATGAACAGCAGCCTTCATTTCCTTGCTTCCCAACTGCAGGTGCAGGGTGGCAACACCTTCCAGCAACAGGAAGAAGAACTACCAGACTACTTTTTTTCCTTATAGACTATTTTGTATGTGTTGAGTTATTTTCCTTTCCTTTTCTTTTCTTTAGAGCTCTTCCCTCATTCTTTTATTTTCATTGATGGTCCGTGGGGGTTACATTACCTGCTTTGCCAGTCTCTCAGAGATACTGAGGCTCGACTGACAGAAGCATGTGACAGTCCTTGCAATATTGAGAAGTTTGCTAACTCAGAAGCTGTTATCATTCACATGACTGTTTATCTTCCATCTCTCCAGAGTCATGAAGCATTCTTGATCAGGCCCTTGACAACCATTAAGTAGGATTTTCCTGGTCATGAAAGTTTATAGTTCCTCCAAGGTTCATTGCTAAGAGTTTCAGCTGACAGCTTCTTACCCGATCAACTCAGAGGGACAACCAAGGAGCCACACTGTCACACAGCCAAGGAAAGACCCTGGAGAAGCTGGGAAACTGGAGGGAGATGGGACTCCTGAGCATCTGCGGGAAGCTCCCTTTCCCTTCTTGAATGTGTGAGGAAGAGTTAAGGCTGTGTTATCAGGCTGCCCTGTGCTGGACCTCCAAGAGGAGGTCTTAAAAAGACACAGTCAGTCCAAACAGCCAACACTGTTCCTTTGACTGTTGGACTCAGAGCCATTGCCAGTGCTCCTGACAAGTCACTCTGGGCTTCTTTTTTTTTAAATTAATTTTTATTGAGCTCTACATTTTTCTCTGCTTCCCGCCCTGCCTCTCCCCTCCCCTTCAACCCTCTCCCAAGGTCCCCATGCTCCAAATTTACTCAGGAGAGCTTGTCTTTTTCTACTACCCATGTAGATTAGATCTATGTATGTCTCTCTTAGGGTTTTCATTGTTGTCTAGGTTCTCTGGGATTGTGATTTGTAGGCTGGTTTTCTTTGCTTTATGTTTAAAAACCACTTATGAGTGAGTACATGTGATAATTGTCTTTCTGGGTCTGGGTTACCTCACTCAAAATGATGTTTTCTAGCTCCATCCATTTGCCTGCAAAATTCAAGATGTCGTTATTTTTTCTGCTGTGTAGTACTCCGTTGTGTAAATGTACCACATTTTCCTTATCCCTTCTTCAGTTGAAGGGCATTTAGGTTATTTCCAGGTTCTGGCTATGACAAACAATGCTGCTATGAACTTTGTTGAATACATGTCCTTGTGGCACAATTGAGAATCCTTTGGATATATACCCAAAAGTGGTATTACTGGGTCTTGAGGAAGGTTGCTTTCTAATTTTCTGAGAAACCCCCACACTGACATCCAAAGGGGCTGTTTTGAGTTATTTTTCTATAAAGTAAACTGTGTTTAACTGTTGAGTAGATAAAGAAATTTTTGCCTTACACTTTTCTCGTGTTTTAGTTTCTTTTTATGTTTAACTGTCACACGTTTTAATATTTTCTTCATAATGCCCAGGTCTTCATTTAGGACAAGTTTTGAGCGTGTGTAGAGCTTAAGGTTGTATTGTTGTTACAGCTTTCTGTCACTGTGACCGATGTCTGTGACCAACAGTGAATACAGAGAATGGCTTCTTCTGGCTTGCGTCTTCAGGGGTTTTAGTCTGTGGTGGGTTGACTGTTCTGTGCCTGTGGTAAAGCAGACACAGTGCCAGGGAGTGCAGGTAGGGCACACTATTTATCTCATGGTGGCAGTGAAGGAGAGCTGGAAGGGGTGGAGAGGAAGGGATGGGGTTCTTAGTATCCTCTTGAGGTGTTTCCCCCAGTGACCTAGCTTCTGTCCTCAAGGCCTTACCTCTAGTGGTTCTCCAGCCTCTGAATGGTGGCCTTCAGCTCTGGGTCTCTGGGTGACACTTGAAGACTAAGGATGTCACTGACATTAAGTATAGGAAAGCGTCCTTGTGTAGGTGGCAGTTTCAAACTTTCTAAGCTAAAGAGTCTTGAAATTTGGATTTCTGAGGCTGCTTTTCATAGTTCTATAACCATGGTTCTAATTTCTACTGTTTGTCTTTAGCTAATGTGAACAAAGTTAGGGGTTAAATCAGTTCACTTAGTGGACTTCCTCTCTAAGAACTCATTTTAGAGACTGGAGAGATGGGTCAGTGGTTAAAGTACATGCTACTCTTGCAAAGGCCGCAATTTTGTTTCCCAGCACCCACATCAGGCGGTTTACAGCTACTAGTAATGCTAGTTACTGGGGGGGGGTGTAAAAATATTGGGTGTGCACACATACACACAATTTAATAATAAAAATAAATCTTAAAATCGCTTGGAGAGATGGCTTTGCATTAATGCCGCCAGGACTTGGTGTCCAGTTGGCCTGGAATCAGCATCTGTGCTAAGGTCTGAATTTTCTGTCCCAGCTGTACCTTAGTTCCTTCTGGTGCTTCCCTCCTTCCCACTTTTCTTCTCCCACACCCCCACAGGAAGGGGATCTGCAGAACATGCAAGCATACTGTTATAGTTGGTTTGTTTATTTATCTATCTATAATTAATTAATTCTCTTTGGGGGTCTGTCACCCAGCTCCCAAATACGTACACAGAGACTTGTTTTTACTTATGAATCCCTGGCCTTAGCTTGGCTTGTTTCTAGCCAGTTTTTCTGAATTAAATTTTCCAGTTTCTCGTCAGCTACATTTTGCTTTTGGGCCTTTTACCTTTCTCTATTCTGTATATCTTTCTTTCCTTCTTACTCTGTGACTGACTGTGTGCTTGAGTGGCTGACCCCTGGCATCCTCCACGCTTCCTTTTCTCGCTCTCACTCTCTTCCCTAGATTTCTTCCTGTTTATTCTCTCTGCCTACCAGCCCCATCTTTTTCTCTCTCTTGTCTAGCTCTTGGCCAATCAGCTCTTTATTAGATCAATCAAGTGTTTTAGGCAGGCAGAGTAACACAGCTTCACAGAGTTAAACAAATGCAACATAAAAGAATGCAACACATCTTTGCACCATTAAACAAATGTTCCACAGCATAAACCCATGTAACATACCTTCAACCAATATTTCATAACATACTGCTAGTTGGATTCTTGGGCTAAATTCCTAGATACACGTGTTTTAAAATCTTGCAGGATGTCATAACTCTCCAGTTGTGTCCTACCTCCAGTTATGCACACAGAATTACTTGCCTAACAGTTAGTCCATATGCTTTCTGTGTAGAGAGGCCTAATAGATACTCTAGGCTAGCTTCCCTCCCACCCTCTGTCTTTATAAGGTTTTACTGTGGCTGTATTTATGTGGTTAGCTTTTAAAGATCAAGCTTTGGTATGTACTGATTTTTATTTTTTTTTTTATTTTTGTGTTAGCTTTTTGTATACAAGTAAAAGAATGATTATTTTTATTTTACACAGTTATCTATTTTATACCCTTTCACTCCAAACTCACTCTGGAGAAAGTTGTGCATTGGTATCCTTGGCATATAATTGTAAATTTTGTCAAGTTTGTCTTTTATGATTTCAGGACAAAGATTGCCCAAGACATCGAGAGGCTAATACACCAGTGTGACATCATAGACCGGGTGGTGTATGACCTGGACAACCCCAAGTAAGTCTGAATCCTGAAGTTCTTGTAACAGATTATCCTTTATCATATCTCCCCCATCCTTTATTGTCGCTGTTTTTATCCTTTAACAGGTAGGTATATGACGATCATGGTAAATCTTGTCCATTTTTTCTTCAAGTTGAAAGACAAGCTTTTTTTTTTAGGTAAAAATTAAAGGTAAGCTAATACCATGTTTTTGTTTTTTGTCATTTAATGGGATTTTTTTCTTTTTTATTAAGATTTTTTTAATACAATCTTTTCTCATTTTACATAGCTATCCCTGTTTCCACTACACACACACACACACACACACACACACACACACACACACACACACACCCTGCACCTTCTCATCCTCTCCTCAGAAAGGGTAAGGCTTCCCATGGGGAGTCAGCAAATTCTGACACTTCATTATGAGGCAAGACCAAGGACCTCAACATAAAAGACCTCCTGAGAAAATTAGGAGAAGGTGAGAAGGGAGGGTGGTAGGGAAGGGAGGAGGAGAATGTGGTTTTGGAAAAATGAAACTAACTCCACTTGAAAGAGTGGGGTTTTCACAGGCAATGCTGTCCTTTATTGCCATAGCACTAGACCAGTCACTGGAGTTGCCATCCTGGCCTTATGGCTTGGCAGGCCAGCCATTTGCTACTTTTGAATTATCACTGATAGTATGTATGTGTCAGGACCTAACTGCAGTAAATTCATAGAAATCTCAGCTACTCAAAGAAATTGAGTGAACTCTATGGGTCTCTCCTCTCCTTGCTGCTCTGAGGAAATCTGACATCTTACTTTTCATGATTGGAGGAAACAGACTTAAGAATGGTTGTTGGTAGGTAGACCTATGAGTTAAAGCTCCATCAAAGGTGGTGCCTGAGTCTAGAATAGTCTTTGCTGTTGTTTATGGCAGAGTGTCCCACTGTAGCTTAGGCTGATGTGGAACTCACTGTGTAGCCTAGGCTGACTTTCAACTTAAAATAGCCTTCCTGGTTCAGGAGGCATATGCCACCATTCTTGACTTTAAAATATTCTTACCCAAGGAAAGAATAACACCCTATTCAACATGTAGCTGTTTCATTATCATGCTTCCATGTTAGATGTGGAAAACAAACCTCAGAGCCCCAAGCATGAGCATGTCCAGCTTGTTCCTAACAGATGTGACGGTGCACAAAAATACTGAGATTCTTGGAGTTTGTTCGTTCTTGTTTTGGAGTAGAATTTTCAGAAGAGCAGGGGTTTTCATTCTCTGAGGGTCAGGCAGGCAGACAACGGAAGTGCCCAGCATGTAGGTACTCAACCAGATGATAGGTAAATCCCTTAAACTGCCCATATTAGCGAAAAGCAAAAACTGCATGGTTTGTTAAAATTACGGCTACTTACCAGGAAGTTTAAAAAATAAGTCTCTTTTTTTCCTATGTGATAATCAGTATTTTAGAAATGACATTTATTCAGCAAGGCAAAGTCCTTATTATGGATATAATTGTAGGAACAAGACTCTTGTGATTATAATTTGACTATAAATGGATGTCAGAGTTTTTTTGTTTGCTATTGTCTTTGTTTTAAAAGGGAGGAGGGAAGCAATGTCCTCTAGTTTTAGTCTTTGCTTATCTGTTTAAGTGTGCTATATTTTAATATATTTATTTTAAAATTTTTATTTAGCTATGACACTCCAGAAGAAGGAGATATTTTGAAGTTTAACTCAAAATTTGAATCTGGGAATCTGCGCAAAGTAATTCAAATTAGAAAGTAAGCCGTTTAAACATTCTCATTTGTATGTGCACAGACTCTCCCGACTTGTCATTAGTCGTCCTTGTCTTGTGTTTTAGAAACGAGTACGACCTCATTCTGAACTCGGATATCAACAGTAATCATTATCACCAGTGGTTCTACTTTGAAGTCAGCGGGATGCGGCCTGGTGTTGCGTACAGGTTCAACATCATCAACTGTGAGAAGTCCAACAGCCAGTTTAATTATGGTGAGCCTCTTGTTCTTTCCTGTGAAGAATGTTCAGGCAGTTACCTGCAGGACCAGAAATCAGCACGGAAGCACTGCCTTAGATGTATTCAGTGTCTCTTTTTTTCCAAACCTTAGCCGTTCATCATGCACAGTTTGAAATAGCTTAAAGTCTGTTTGGTTGGTAAGAAGGGCTACCCTCGTGCAGACAGCCCTTTAGGCTGCAGTAGCAGTTGTTGATCTCATCCAAATGGAACACAATTCAGATAATGCCTGGGTAGCAGCAGCAGCAGCAGCAATAGGTCAGGGGTTTCTTTTTTATGTAGCCTGTTAATGTTCTGCATAGGTTTTATTTTAGGATATTAAATTAGCTCTTTTTCATTTATAGATTAAATCATAGAATTGCTAATGTTTTGTTAAATTTTTTTCCATTTTAAGCTGGGCGCAGTGCTGAACGCCTGTGATCTCAGTCCTGCCTGGTAAGGCACACGTGGGGAAGATGTGTGGAGGGCGTGTGCATTTTAGACGAGTTGCAGTTCAGTGGTGGTTCAGTCCAGAAAGCTCTGGCCTCTATTCTCAGCTCCAGAAGAGAGAAAAAAAGCAAAGAAAAATATTTTTACATTTGTGTTTAGGAAGCTGTACTTTCCCCTCCCTAACTGCCCCCACCATACCCACTTTTGGTATCATGGTCATACTGTCTTGGTACATCATGGCACATCTTCCGTCTTCTGGAAGTCCTTGTGTAGAACTGGCACTAATTCTGCAAGGCTTGATGGACTTTTCTAGTGAAACCGTCTGAGCTTTGCATTTCTCTCTTGTTGGCTGTCTTGTACACTGGCATCATTTCCTTACCAGATGAGGATTGTTGGTGCTCTGTTATGTGGGAACTGAGCTCTGCTTTTACTAGTGGGTCCATTTCTTCCCAGGGGTCACTGGTCACTGTTCCTGTGTTGCTGTTTCTGTTTGCATGGCCTGTGCTGATAACCCCAGTTTCATTTTCTGTAATCGTAGCTGCGACTCTAGATCCTGCTTAGCTGCCCACATAGAACTTGCGCTTCGCTTCCCTTGTGTTCACTGGGTACCTGCTGCGGGACAGACATGTGTCTGTTCTTGGCCAGTTTCATCCCTTGCAGAATAAGTCCTTATTGCACAGTTTATTGACAGTGTTGAAGAATGAGTGTTGCGTTTATTGTCTTCCTTACTGCTGCTCTCTGGATAATTTTTCTTCTTCTTTTTTAAATAAAACTCTAGTGTTTTGGAATAGGAATCTGAAGTATAGCTTGTCATTTAACGCTGCTGTGTTCGTACCTTAAATACAAAACTTAAGGATTATTTGTTCAGCATCTGGTCAGTAATCAAGGACTGTGTCTATGGAGGCTAATTACATAAACTCAACATTTGTATTTAAAAATCAAAACTTCAAACTAGCAAGTTTTTTATATAGTACGCATACTCTCTAACATACAAAACATCCCTTTACTGAGGAGAAATATGTTGCAAAATGATAGTGGTCTCAGTAATTGGTTATGAAGATTGGAAAGCTTTAAACAGGGGGTCTGAGACACTGGTGTTCTTGTTTCAAGTCATTTCCCTAAGTTGTTAAAAGCCTGTGGTGATGATGCTCTTCAGAGAAAACAGTTCTGAAAATTAAAGCTTTTGGTAGTTGAAGTTGCTGCCAGCTGCTGTGTGGAAGTAGGAAATAATGTATTCTAGAATGACCCACTTGTATGAGATAAAAGGTTTGTCATTTAATGAAAGATTGGGATGAATAGATATTTTAATATCTGGCATGGTTATAAATACTTTTTAAGAGATTTGAAGTCTTATTTAATTTTCAAACAATCTAGTAAATGTGTGTGTTTTGGTGAAAACATTCATAGTGTTCTTGGTTTGCATGGCTGGTGATAGGACTAGCCTTGTGTGGTCTGTTCCATACGCCTGTTCTCCGTGATGCTAGTGCATAGCACAGTCACTGATTGTGGCATATGGATCCATCCAAGTACTAGGCACGTGGCTTAGCCTCTGAGACCAGATTGGAGTGGTGGGGTCACAGTGGTATGACTGTCACCAGAATATGACCTCTCTCAGAAACATTTGCTGACCTTCATTCAGCCTTGTCGTATCTTTTAAAGTGAAACTCATTCAAAGTATTATCAAGATAAATAAAGATATCTATTCGTTCCTTATTTAACTGAGTACAAAAGTTTTTAGAGTAGAACAGTTAGTTATATTGATTTTATTTGTATGCTGAATGTCCTTTAAGAATAAAATATGAAGTTATATTTATCTGTGCACAGTAGTGTAATTTTTGAACAGTGCTGTAAGATAGTCTTTTACTAATCTTTATTTATTCTCTTAAAAATAATGTTCTTAACATTTTAAACTCAGCTGAGCAGTGAAAGATTTAAATAGAGTGCTCATCTGGAGCAGGCTCTCTGCTTTAGAAAGCTCTCCCTCCCTGTCGGAGGTGAGGCAGTCTCTTCCTTCAGTGTCCTTCCAGATTCTGAAATGAGTCCATCTGTAGCTGCACTGACTCCATCAGGAAGATGTCTGATGTGCCGTGTTCTGAAGTCTCTTCTGGCTCTCCCTGGACGTGCTTGTGTGCATTTCCATGTGCATTTCCCCCTGGACATGCTTGCGTGCATTTCCCCCTGGACGTGCTTGCGTGCATTTCCCCCTGGACGTGCTTGCGTGTATTTCCCCCTGGACGTGCTTGCGTGTATTTCGCACTTCCAGTCTCAATAAAACTGATGCTGTCCTGTGTGGAGACAGCCCCCTTGACGCAGCTTTATGTAGCCCTTACCACAGTGCTGACATTTTGGACACATAATTGTGGCTCATTTTAAAAAAATAAAGACATAACCATGCTGTTTCATTCTCTATATTTTAATTAAAAATTACATTGCTAACATTTTCCCTGGTCCTCAAATATTCTTTTGAAATAAATTTAATGAGGGTTATCCATACTTTTATTATCACACATTATTGGTCATAGTTTATCAGGTTTTTAAAAATTATTCTGGCATTTGAACTGTTTTATATGTCTCCTTTGAGTTAAAAACATTGTTTGTCATAAGCTGGGGCCTCAGCTACACGCTAGCACTTGTTTGGAGAATATTGATTAAGTATGATAGTTTAACATTTTACCATTTTCAGAAAAGTTAAAAATCTTTGTTTCCTAAATAGTTTATTTTTTTTGAGTCTCAACATAGTTCTAACTAGTCTTGAGCTCATCATGTTAAATGAACTTGAACACCTGATCCTCCTGTGCCCACCTCAAGTGGTGGGATAAATAAAGGTGTGCACCACCACCGCTCATGGACATCTATTATACATATTACAATTTTATCAGGTGCCAGAAATTTTAATTAATTATAGGATAATTTAGATTTTTCTTTACATGGTCTTGCGTAAGGTAAATATCAGCAGCATTCCCATTAAAGCCAAAATGAAACATGCTCTCCAGTGTCTTCCCTCTGAGTGGCTGTTCAGTTTTGGACAGTGGACATGGAGTGCTTTCTTGTGTGAGTGACGTTTAGATTTTCCCGATGGCACAGCGTTGTGAACAGAACCACAGCTGTGTGCGTGTCTTTGTGCTTGAGCTTCTCTTTTTATGTATTTAAAATTTTCTGTTTTTATATAAAACACAGCTGCTGGTCTGCAAATCTTCAGAAGTTTCCTAATTTTGACCTTCACCTCCCTGTAAATTTGTACTTTTCTTCTTTGATTTGTTTTTGTAGACAATCAAAACATCAAAAATTTTCTCTTTATTACAACTTAATTTTGTATCCCTCTCTGATTTTAATATTTGTCTTTTTGTATCTTTTTGGTTTTGTTTTCTATTTTTTGTTTGTTTTGTTTTTTGAGACAGGGTTTCTCTGTGTAGCCATGGCTGTCCTGAAACTCTCTTTGTAGACCAGACTGGCATGAACTCACAGATGTCCACCTGCCTCTGCCTCTTGAATGATGGGATTAAAGGTGTGCCCTTTTCCCCACTTTGTGGGGAAGCTTGGGCATTTTTCTGGGGTGTGCTGAGAGATGGGCACTTGGACGTGGACTCGGGAGGTGCAGGGTCCATTGATGGGCAGCCTCATCACTGCTTTCATTTAGAGAAATTGCCACCCCTGCTCCACTTTTTGGGACTTTTTTTTGATAATTCTGCTAATTATTTTTTTTTTTACAAATGATCCTAAAGCAGTTTTACAACATGTTTCTGAAAATAATGCTCTTTGCTGAATTTGAGAGTCTGTGCCACTCTCTATCGCCACACCCTTTCTGTTACTTGAAATGGATTTTCTTAGATTGCCACTAGATGGCAGTTTTACATTTAATAAAAGCCAGCTTTAGTTTCAAGCTGTGTTTTATTCTCTCCCTGCATCCGTCTCTACCTCCTTATGTGAACCAAGCATGCTTGGAAACAGGCCACGGCACACAGCTGGGGATCTACGCCCCACGTGGTGGAGGTCAGCTGGGGCTGCCTGGGTTGTGACCTTTCCTTCTGGTGCAACGGAGGCTTTAAGTTAGTTAGCTGTGTTACTAATACTTCCCCTGCTGTTTCAACATGTATGTGTTCTGTACATCGATAATATGGCTCTTAGTAGCTGTTTGGTAAGTGTTTGTTGATTGATGCAGAGAATATGAGGACCATAACGATCATGCTGGTAGCATAAAACAAGCATGCACAAGATACTTGTCAAAGACCCTAGTCTAGTTAGGATAATCGATTTTGTGTGTATGTTGTATGAGTATATGTGTTTGTATGTATGTATATATGTGTGTATGCTGTGTGAGTGTGAAGTGTGTTGCGTGAGTATGTCTGTATATGACTTGTGTGTCATGTGTATATATGATGTATATATGTGCATGCATGTTATAACATGAATGTTGAGGTCAGAGCACAACTGTAGGTAAGTCAGGATCTCTGTTGTTTACAGCTGTGTACAGTGGACTACCTCCCTGGCCCAAGAGCTTCCAGAAAACCCCATTTTTTCTTCCCATCTCCTGGTAGGGATATGGTGGGATTAAAACGTGAGGGTCCGGGGGCTCAAACTCAGGTCCTCAGGCTAGTAAGGCAAGAACTTTACCCACTGAGCCAGCTCCCATGGCTCCCAACTCTTTCTAAAAGCTTTATTTCGAAATAACTTCAGGTGTAAGGAGAGTTGCACCTATTGTCAAGATGTTGACCCTCTGAAGTGGTACCCCATCACTCTGGATTACTTTGTATGTTCCTACAGACCATGACTTTTTTTGTTAGTGTTGGGATCATGAAATTGTCATTAGCTCATGAAATACCTACTAGTCCTTGGATCCCCATTTAAGTTGGACTTTTTTTTTTTAAATCACTAAAAGAGTTTAACTCAAAGTCACATTTTCAATCTCTCAGTTCTTTCATATAGTCAAGTGATTATTGAATTAAGAAATCTCTGTTGAAGTCTGCTATCAATAGTGTGCTTATTCTCTGTTTCCTGTAGTCTGACCTTGCTCTGCGCATGAATAATAAATTCAGTGTGAAGTGTGACTTACAGAAAGAGACAGCTCAGTGAGCAAAGGAGCTTGTGAGCACGTCTGAGACACACACACACACACACACACACACACACACACACAGTTTTCTTTTAGACACCTCTTGGTTGCATTTAGTATATTTTGGCTTGATATCTACTTTGTTCTACATTATTGTCTCTTTTTGGCTCCTGTACCTTTTCCTGTTTCTGGATTTACAGGTAACAGATTGGTAGTGCCAAGAGTCTGGATAGTGTCTAGTTTTGAATTATTTGTTGAATTGATTCATCTGTTGGTGAGAATATACAGAAAGGCTGATACCAGTGGCTTCCTCATTTTTTAAGTGTCATGCCGTGATGTCCCTGTGAGATGCTGAAGAGTTAGCCCTTCTCTGTTTTAAGCTGTTTTGTCCCCATCTGTTAATGTTACCTTTATGCCTGTGAATTATGACATGTGATGGTTGGAGCCAGAGACACTTCATCTCCCTTCATGTTTGTGGTTATTACTGACCCTGGCCTTTGTTTTTATTAAAGGCTAGTATCATTGGATGTTACCATGACAACTTAAAATGGACAGTTTGTTAATATATTTGTTTCATGCAAATAAAAAGGTTTATCCTTTTGGCTGATGAATTAATCAGTTACTAAAATACAGCCTCTCTGTAGTGTGTTGAGTAGATTATAGCTGATAGAATCTAAGTTACCTCATTAAATTCTGGTGTTGCAGCCTATTTTTATTTCCAAATATATTCAGTTAGAACTTCTAAAATATTGCTTTCTTTTTTATCAGAATTAGTACTATAATTTAAGAAGTAATATCAGAATACATTCTTTAAAAAGAGATTAGAGCATTTTAGATAAGTCTAAAGTGCCCCTTTACCTCAGCCTGAACCTTTTTCTGCTTCCTGTAGTTAGCTATTAGGATGAGTTTTGTGTGTCTGTGGGAGGGTGAAACGAGATCTCAATGGCTCACAGAGTTGCCTGGGCGCAGTGAGGTCAGGAAATTAGAGATGATGTACGTGTGTCTGTGACACTGCTGAGGTGCATTTCCCCTTTAAAGGACATGCCAGCACTGTGGGCAGGCGGCAGTCAGTGCTGGCCTTGTGCAGGCCTTGGTGTGTCTCAGCACAGTCTACTCTCAGCGCTCATTTTACTCAGAGGTCGCAGTGCTCTCAGCAGTCCTTCGAGAGCCGATTGGGAGTTTAAGCCCTGGTTGCAGATCATGTACTTGAAACTACTGTGTTTTTCTGCATATAGAAGATCAGTCCAACACTGGACATGTCATTGTGACTCTAGAAGCTTGGACAGCCAGGTGCCTTCTGTAGAATCTGTCATTTGTCACTGCCAGCACAGTGTAGTATACGTAAGGATTCAGGAACTAGGTATCTAAGCACTCTTGGAGGAATCAGGACATGAGGAGAGGTCAGAACACAGAACTAAGAATTATACAAGGTGTCCAGGAGCGTTCTTTGAAAGGAGAGGGTATGGGAGATGTGAACCTAGTCTTGGTCTGCTGGCTTAATTATTGCTTTGATAGAACCTAGGGAAAATAACAGCTAATCTAGACCATTAAAGAATGGGAATGGAAACTAGGAAGAGATCACCTGAAATTAGTTAAAGAAGAAAGAAGTGTTTGGTAAATAGTAGAAAGGAAGTGAGAAAAAGAGAAAGAAAAGTGGTATAAGGGGCTGAGATGGGACAGGGCATCACGGGGTAGGAGGAGGTGAGTTCTCTCGGAAGTCAGTTACAGCTTGGTGCTGTGTGTTCCTTCAGTGATAGAACACTTGTGATTGAATAATTTGATAAAGTTGCAAAATGAAGCAGAAGTCGTAGCATTAATGTTAGAGAAATTTAATGGTTTAAAAAGAAAGCCAGAACATCAAGAGACAGGTGTGTTGTCAGAGGCCGCTCAGAACTGAAATAATCACACAGAAATTATATTATTTGCAATATTGTTTGGCCAATAGCTTTAAGCATATTTTTTAGCTAGCTCTTATATTCTTATTTTCTTTTCTTCTCTTTTCTTCTCTTTTCTTTTTTCGAGACAGGGTTTAACTGTAGTTTTGGAGCCTGTCCTGGAACTAGCTCTTGTAGATCAGGCTTAGCTCTTATATTCTAAACTAACCCATCTCCAATTAATCTGTGTATCACCATGAGGTCGTGGCCTACCAGCAAAGTTCCAGTAGGCACCAGTGGAAGCATCTGTCTCCTGTCTTCTACATGACTTCTCACTGACTCCGCCTTCTTTCTCCCAGCATTCAGTTTAGTTTTCCCACCTAGCTCTGTTCTGCTCTGTCACAGGCCAAAGCTGCTTCTTTATTCATTAACCAATAAAAGCAACAGATACAGAAGGACCTCGCACCAGCAGGTGCAGTTCACAAGTTGCAGCACTTAAGGTGCCATGAACCTTCATGGAGTAAAGTTATCATGAAAACCTACAGAAAGAGAGCAAAAGCTCCAATAATTACTTTTACTGAAGATCACTGTTAATAAAATAGAATCTGACACAGCAAGAATTACAACATAAGAAAGAATGTAAAGATTGTGAACAGTGTAGCCAAACTTGGCTTTGGAGTATTGAGGATCCACTTTTGAGGACTGTTTGAGGATGTACTCCAGCGTCTGAGAGTAAAGTTTAAGAAAGAGAAAGGCATTGGATGTGAGAAATGATGGAACTCGTGCAGGTCCAGTCAAGAACAAGAGGATAAAAGCTGATGAAGCTCTAGAAAGTCGGCCCTCCCTACCAGAGCCTGAAGTTAAAGAGCAAGATATGACTCAGAATAAAGTGGGGTACAGTCAAAACCATCAGGCGTGAGAGGAAACACACTCTCTTCTTCCGTCAAAAAGATGAAATAAAGACAAACATTGTAAACTAAAAATGTGAGACAAACATATTTCATATAGGTTGCAGTTTTTGGCAAAGACATGAGGAAGCCTTTGAACTGGACCCTGGAAGCATCTTGGGGCGCACATGTCTTGGCTTTCCAGGAAGTGACACCCACAGAATCTTAGCCAGGAAGGGCAACTGCTTTTCAGTTCCAACTCTCTGCATAAAGAGGCACAGGAGACTCATGAAACAGTAGGGAACCTTGCATCTTATCACTGGGAAACTTACTGATGTAAGAAGATAGCTGCAGATTTTAGTGTGATATAACTATTGTTAGAAATCAATAAAGAAGTAATTAAGGTAAAGAATATATCAGCTCTTGGAAATCATATGATAGTTATTCTTAAATATCTTTTTAAAAAAGAGATTTGAAATTGATTCTAGAAATTATTTAGAACTATCTGTCAAGCAGAATAAGCTACCAGTGATATGAAGCTATTAAAATTAAATATTTGAGTTCTGTAGAACTAGACCCATTGCTAGTGTTTAATCATTGTCCCATTATATAATACATTTCATTTTAGGAGAAGACTAGCTATCACAGACTTAGGGAGCGTAACTAAACCAGCATTAACTTGTAAACCGAAATAACTGAAGGTAAGCATTAAGTGTAAGGAACTGGAGGACATAAATCAAAGGGAAGGAAGACAGTTAAACAAATGATAGATATTTAGACCAAAATAAAGCAAAATATAGAAGTCAGTGTTTAGATGAAAGGAGACGTATGTGTGTGTTATACATGGTATAAGTGATGTGTGTGGTGTGGTATGTGTGCGTGTTGTATGTATGGTATGTGTGGTGTGGTGTGTATATGATGTGTATGGTGTGTGTGTATATATGGTGTGGTGTGTGTGTATGGTATATGTATGTGTGTGTGTGGTATGTATGATATGTGTGGTATGTGTATGTGTGGTGTGTATGGTATATGTGGTCTGTGTGTGTGGTGTGTATGATGTGGTATCTGGTATGGTATGTATGGTGTGGTTGTGTGTGTATGGTATACGTATGTGTGTGTGTGGTATGTATGATATGTGTAGTGTATGTGGTGTGGTGTGTGTGTGTATGGTGTGTGTATATATGATATGTGTGGTGTGTATGGTATGTGTGGTGTGTATGGTGTATATGATGTGGTATGTGGTATGGTATGTATGGTGTCATGTGTGTGTATGGTATACGTATGTGTTTGTGTGTGGTATGTATGGTATGTGTGGTGTATATGGTGTGGTATGTGTGTGTATGTGTGGTGTGTGTGAGATGTGTGTGGTATGTGTGGTGTGTATGTGGTGTGTGTTTGGTGTGTATGTGGTGTGTATGTTTGCTATGTGTTTGGTATGTGTGGTGTGTGTGTTTGGTGTGGGTGGGTGCAGAGATTGGAGGAGGATATGTTATCGTGCCCTATCTGTCTCTGCTTTGTTTGCTTGAGACAGAATTCTTACTGAACCTGGAGCTAGGCTGGCCAACAGTAAGCCCCAGGGGTCCCCTCTATGTCCCATTTAGTGCTGGGATTATAGGCATACATATAATCACAGCCAGCTTTTCACATGCATTCTGGGGACTTGAACTCAGGTCTTCATGCTTGTGTAAAAGTACACTTTGCCACCGAGCCATCTAACCAGTCCCCCAAAGTAGATTTAGATTTTTAAAATTGTATGTGATTGAGTGTCTTATCTGCATGTATGTGTGTCAGGTAATGCTGGTTGGAAGAAGAGGACCATCTCCGGGACCTAGAGTTAGAGATAGTTGTGAGTGACCATGTGTTGGGAATCAAACCTGGGTCCTGGAGAGGAGCAATCAGTGCTCTCACCTGAGCTGTCTCTTCAGCCTCCCGAGGTGGAAATTTAGACAGGCTGTGAACTCTTGAAAGCTGTGAGCTAAGCATAGTGGTGCATCCCTGCATCTCAGCATCTGGGAGGTGGAACGTAGAGGAATCAGGAGTTCAAGGCCAGCTTCTGCTGTGTAGTGAATTTAAACCACCTTGGGCACTTGCTTCAAAAAAACAAAACAAAGAAACAAAAAATTGGAAAAAAGAATACATTAGGTTTTTAACCCTGTAAAACTAAATTATACTTTTGTTGTTTATTTTAGCAAATGATGAAAAAATCAAATGGTTTTAAGTTTTCTTTTCTGAACCTAGTGTGATCTCTACACTTATTTTTAAAAGAGCCAAATTAAGGGGCTGGAGAGCTGGCTTATGGCTGAGAGCGCAAGCTGCTTTTGCAGAGACTGCAGTTCGATTGGCACCGTCTGAGCCAGGAGGCTCACAACTGGCTGTGACTTCAGCTCTAGGGAACCCTACACCTCTATCCTGTGTACCTGCACTCAAATACGCATAAACGTAATTTAAAAAAATAATAAATCTAAGCAATAAGAAGTCTAAGAACCTAAGAACCTAGGTACAGGATTCTAAATAATAGCCAATTTAACAAGTTACTGCTAAAAGAACAGTAGTTTCTCAGAACTAAGATAGTCCACAGTAAGAAGACTCCAGCATACAATATGCCCATCAGTGGTGTGAGAAGCAGCCATGTTATTCTGTTGTGAGTAATGAAAGGCCCAAAGTAAAATGATCCTGACTTTTAAATGCAGTAATAGTTTTTGTGAAATTATGTGAATTATGGAGTTAATGGCACTTAACATCTAGGGCAGGTGGTTGGGAGAGTATGCTGACTGTTTTATCTGTCTAAAACCAGCAGTGTCTGTCACATAGAGGTTATTCACTATATCTTGTATTATACAGAATAGAATTGAGAAATTTGACCAATATTGGATCAAGTAGTATGTAACATTTTGATTAAAATTAAGAGAAAACAATTGTTTATTCTTACCAGTATATTCACCGTCAACATTTGAGGTTGTGATCTCCTGAAATGCAATGAAAATAGAAAATAACAGTAACTTCCATATGAGGGGCTAGGTGAATAAGGAGCTCGCAGTAGGAATGTTATTCACTCGGAGATCCAGGAGGCAGCATCGCTGCTGTGGGCTGGTGTGTGTATCAGGCAACACAGTTTTAAGGTGAGCAACAAATAGCTTTGAAAGAGCCAGTTGGAAAGGGAGAGGAAAAAACTTATAAAATGCAAATACATTTAGTGAAATATTCCTGCACCAGGGAAGTAATTACATACTGAAAATAGAATTTAAAGTCAAACTTGATCTCAGTAAAAGCTGTCAGTATTTCTAAAATTAACACATGAATTTAATTCAATTCCAGTTAAAAAGTCTACTGTATCAGGTTAGGGAATGAAATGACGTGATTTTATGTTTTTTTGGGAGGAGGAGGGGGAGGTAAAAATCTCACTGTGTAGACTATGGCTGCCTGGAGGGCAGATGGCCACAAGTCTTTCTCTAGTGCTGGATTGAAGGAGGCACCACTGTGCCTACCAAGCGATGCAGCTCTAAAGCTCACGAACATCTGGAAAGAACCTTGCATACTTAACTCTATTTCTTTATCAGCTCCTGCCTGTCCTAGTTAGAGTTTCTATGGCTGTGCTGAAACACCTGACCACAAACAACTTGGGAAGTAAGGGTTTATTCAGCTTACACTTCCACATCACTATTTATCACCAAAGGAAGCCAGAACAGGAACTCAAACAGGGCAGAAATCTGGAGGCTGGAGCTGATGCTGCCTACTAGGCTAACTTGCTCTCCATGGCTTGCTCAGGCTCAGCCTGCCTTCTTATGGAACCTAGGACCACCAAGCCCAAGGCTGACATCGCCTATCATGTACTGGGCCCTCCCATGTCAATCACTAATTAAGAAAATGCCCTACAGCCTGATCTTAATTGTGGTTCCCTTCTCTCAGATGATTCTAGCTTGTATCAAATTGACACAAAACGAGCCAGGACACCACCCTATGTTAACACTTAGGTGGAGAAAAAATGACAGGAAACATAGATTGTTTGGCCTTTCTCATGGCTATGAGACTCTATGAAGAGAGAGAGGAGTGATTGCTCATTTGTGTGTATGTGTGTGTTGTTTGGGCTGCTGCCTCAGCCAGGCTAGCTGGATGAGCCTCTTCCCGTCATCTAAGAGCATTGCATTACAGACATGTGCTACTGTGTCCAGCTTCTTATATGTGGGTTCTGGGGCCTGAAACACAGAGCCTCCCTCATACTTGGGTGATGAGTTTTACCTTCAGGGCCATCTCTCTAGATTCTCATAATGTCTTTATGTATGGCTGTTTTACTTTCTTCAAGGGGTACATGATCTTTAATTGATTGAATACATACAATTTAACAGAAAAATGGTAGCCATTCACTCTAAAGTCATTCCATTTTAGTTAAAATTTAAAAGGAGTTATTATTGGTTAAATTATAATTGAAGAACTCTCTCAGATTTCTTTAATACATCCTAAAATAATGACATGCACTGTACCTCAGCTTTCCTGAATTTTTGGTGCTTTCTAGAAATACAAGATTCACTTTTACACCAACAGTTCTGAAAAGAATATTTTCTTCCCTTTCCTCTTCTTTCGAAGGTATGCAACCGCTTATGTATTCAGTTCAGGAAGCTCTCAACGCCAGACCGTGGTGGATTCGTATGGGGACTGACATTTGTTACTACAAGTAAGTATTCTTACAGAAGTTCATAGAAAACAGTGAAAACAGGCTTAGTGTGTGTGCTGGATAGTTTATATCAACTTCACAGAAGCTGGAGTCACTGGAGAAGAGGGAGCCTCAATCAGGAAAATGCTTCCATTAGACTGGGCTGTAGGCAGACTATAGTCTGTTTTCTTAGTAGTGATTTGGTGTGGGAGGCCCAGCCCGCTGTGGGTAGTACCATTGCTCTGGTCTCCAGGCTTCTGTCCTGATGTCCTTCCATGATGAACAGTGATGTGGAAGTGTGAGCCAAATAATCCCCCCCCCCCCCCGCCCCCAGACAGGATTTCTGTGTAGTTTTGGAGCCTGTCCTGGAATTCACTCTGATCAGGCTGTCCTTGAACTCACAGAGATTCACCTGTCTCTGCCTCCCGAGTGCTGGGATTAAAGGCGTGCACCACCACCGCCCAGTGGTCATGTTTTTTTTTTTTTTACCAGCAATAGTAGCCATAATTTTTATTAATTCTGGGAATTTCATTATATATATATATATAAATTCTAGTCAACCCACAGTTTTTCTTCTTAACTCCATTCCTGTCTCCCTAATGCCCCAACTTGATCTCTTTCTTTTTTTCTCTTCTCCTTTTTCCTCTTCCTCCTCTTTAAAAGAACCCATGGAGTCCAGTTTGTGCTGCCCATATACCTGTGTGTGGGGGCATCCACTGGGGAATGGTGGACCTGCCAGGGGCCACACACTTAAAGAGAACTGACTCTCTCCCCTTCAGAAGCCATCAGCTGTCCATGGCTCCCTGGCCAGCCTGGACACCGCCTAACCGTGTGCAGGTACCCTCAGCTGCTGTGGGTCCCTGAGCACAGCAGCCCTATCATGTCCAGGGGTCACTGTTTGAGACTGGTCCTCCCTGACATTAGACTGCAGAATGTTCTTCTTCCTTCTCCTCTGAAGTGGTCCCTGAGCCTGTGGGAGGGTAGGTGGTGTGTATGATATAGATGTCCTATTTGTGACTGTAGCTTTGCTTCTAAACAACCTAGACTCCTTAGAGTTCTCGCTTCCCATTTTACTCTAATGTTCCAGGTAACCTCCACTCTGTATATTTAATGCTTATTTTATTTACTATAAAATACATTAAAGCACACGACTCCTGTATGGTTGTCAGCAGTGCTTTGCGTCATTTATCCCTTAGTCTAGTTTCCTCGTGACCTCTTCATTCTGAAGTGCTTGTGCTGGACACCGGAGGGCACTTGGTGCTCATTTATGTGCAGTCCGTGTTTGGAAAGCTAGAAGGTGTGCTTGCTGTCTCATTGCTGGGAAGGGCAATTTTGTAAGTCAGTCACACCTTCCCTCGGCAGAAGGACAGCTTGCTGCTGTCTTTTCAGAGATGTTTTAGTAATGCACACATACTTTCAGACTAAACTCTTAAAGATCATTTCCCATCAGTCACACAGTTTTATATGCTCATAATTTTGGCCTTGGTGTTTTATCTATGTTAGATGCTGACTTCTGTCCTGTTAGTTTTGAGTTTTCCATAAAGTGGATTTTGACTTTAATATAGTCCTTAACAGCGCGGATGTCTCATCCTTCTTTATCAGAAGATGATGGCTTCTAGAATTTACACAGATTTAACAGCTGCTGCTGTGTCTTTGAGAAAACCCAGGTCTTCCGTGCTGTTACTTTCTGAGACAGAAACAGGCTTCCTCTCAGTAAGGTTCTATACACTCCATTTGTTAGCAGAGTAAGTGGCAAATAAATGAGGAGCAGACACAAAGGAAATGTGTACCCTGATCTCCACTTTATAGTGCTTGTAGTTTTTTTAATGATAGCTCAGTAGAAAGGCGCTCCTGGACCACCTTTCTGTTCTTAATGCTGGAGTCAAAGAGGGGACCTAGGCAGTGGTAGACAGGGTTCTGGAAGACCCGCTCAGTCTATTAGATATTAAAACATCCTCATCTCTCTACTTTACATTTTAAGTCTTTTCACATGCAAAGTGTGTGACCATAGCGTGATTAAGTTTTTCTGTATAAGGGATGATAACAGGAGTTTTTGTTCTAATTTTTGCTTTTTCTCTGGCTGCTTTGGGGTCAGATTGGAATTCAGTACATTTTAGCATACAATACTTAACTATTTTTTATGTTGTATATGTTGTTGGGGTTGCTTTCCAGAAGCTGCATTCAGTCAGGATTGGACACTGTTGTGTCAGCTATAAATAGAACAAAGTTCTCTCCTGTCAACATGTGTGTATGTTTGTTTATAGCCTGTGACTTCCATGGGACCACTGTATGATGGCATAAATGCCTCTCCACTTAGCTGTCACCTCAGGGAAGAAACAGCTGTCAGGCTCCTTCTTGGACCTGTTTTGTGTGTTCCTTAGCTCTTAGTGCTTGCCATTGTCTGTGCACTGAAGACACAGAGATGGAGTTAATGAAGACCAGTGTGAATATGTAAGTGTGGGAATAAATAACCTGTAAGCCCTGTTTTTCCAAGAATTTTAGAAATTTAGAAATTAAGTTGATAGTGTATCCTTAAATACCAATGTCAGCAATACTTAAAAACTTTAAACTTTTAACAGCCATGGACAAGGTGACACCCCACGTGTGCACTGCCCACTTTAAACTTATAACAGCCATGGACAGGGTGACACCCCACGTGTGCACTGCCCACTTTAAACTTATAACAGCCATGGACAGGGTGACACCCCACGTGTCCACTGCCCACTTTAAACTTATAACAGCCATGGACAGGGTGACACCCCATGTGTGCACTGCCCACTTTGAGCATTTACCATCATTGTCAGTTCTGTTTGTGTATTTTATAACCACCTGCTTCCAAGTTGATTTATGTAAGTTTCTTCCTATTTATTTATTTACATTGTGGGTTGGGTTTTGGAGGGGGGGTGTACCTGCTTTAGTGTAGAGGCCAAAGGATAGCTTTTGGGATTTGGTTCTTTCCTTCTGAGACATGTTTCTGGGCACTGAATTTGTGTCATTAGCTCTGACAGCAAGTACTTTTATCCACTGAGCCATCGTGTGGGTCCCCATGCTGAATTTTTAAAGCAATTGTCAGATACCCATATTTTGTCCAGAAATACCACTAAAACACAAAGATCCCTTAAGACCATCTCACCACCTTGCCATTATTATACATAAGAAAAGTCCTTAATGCCATCTAGCCAGTGTTCACATTCTTCCAGGGGCTGTGTAAATGCTGCTTGTTGCTTCCTCCATTAGATTTGATGAAAGATCACACATTGTATGTTTTAGGTATAAAAGGCTGGAAAGTAATTTATTTCTATGAGAAAAGAGCAGTCATTGGAAAATACCCTCAGAATATTTCATGTTAAAATTATCTGAGGATGCTGCTGCCCTTGCTCATCACACATCACACTTAGTGTGGGTAGTGTGTTTCTTAATTTTTTTTTTTTAATCAGGATACTTTCTCTTTCTCTCTGAGTGCCCTGTTAAACTGGTTCATTTCTCATATAGGAGTTTGTGTTTGTCTTGCTGATTGCATCTTTGCTATTAACAAGTGTATCTTGCTGATTTCTTGCACATTGTCAGTTAGATATGAAAGCTCAAGTTTAGGTTTATTTTTGGCAAGAGGACTGCAGCTGTGATGCTGCCACCCTTACTCCACATGAGGAAGTATTAGGACACATCACCTTTCCTGACTGTGTCCCTGTGGTAATCTCCACACTAACTACGGTGAAGTGCTAGTACTGTGTACCGTGAATGCAGTCCTCAGCCGGCTGTCTGATGGAGGGAGGGAGCTGCCACTGATGAGCAGTGTCGAGGTCTAACCGCATGGAATCTAAAGAACAATCTGGAAATCCCTGGATGGCACAGACTGGATGGCCTGCTCAGGGTGGCCCCCAAAGGCTCAGGTGCTTGAACATGAGGTCCCTAATTGATGGAACTGTTAGGGAAGAGTTAGGAGGTGTGACCTTGTTGTAGGAGATGTCACTGGCAGGAGGCTTTGAAGTTTCCAAAGCCCCCACCATCCCCCGTGTGCTCTTTCCTGCCTTGTGCTTATGGGTCAAGGCATTAATGCTGAGCTCCTCTTCAGTGCCTGCCTACCTGCTGCTGTGCTCCCTACTATGATGGTCATAGTGAGATGGATGCTAATCTGAAACTCTAACCCCGGTAAACGCTCTCTTCCATAAGGTGCCTTGGTCATGGCATCTTACCAAGGCAGTAGAAAAGTAATATCAGTGTCTGTGGAATAAAACAGTGAGTTAAACTGACTGTCCACTGGGGTTTTCTCTTTCTCTTTGAAATTCTACTTAATAAAATTAGCAAAGGAGAATCAGAACATCTATGCCTTATGTTTTTTAATTGCAGAAATCACTTCTCAAGAAGTTCAGTTGCTGCAGGTGGACAGAAGGGAAAGTCCTACTATACAATTACATTCACTGTGAACTTCCCACATAAAGATGATGTCTGCTATTTTGCCTATCACTATCCATATACATATTCAACTCTGCAGGTGAGAGATGCTGATTGTATACTTTCGAATATCACTTTGTATTGTGGGTAAGTATCAGACAGTTGGAGATAAGTTGTTTCTGGTTGAATAAATAAATAGAGCAGGGGAAGGCTCGGGCTCGGCAAGCATTACAGGTGGAAATGAGACGACGCAGTAACTATTGCAGTCCGGGGCTGGCAGAGCTAGGGCACTCAGTGCACGAGCACGAGGTCCCAGCTTTAGAAGACAGCTTTGTGCAGTGAGCTCCTGAACCCCAGTGTGGGGAGCAAAAGCAGCTGGATCCTGGGTTCTTGGCTCTGGTTTAGTCAGAGACCTTATCTCAGAAAAGAAAATGAAAAATATAGAGAAGCAATAAATGCTTGACACTACGTGGCAGCTTTTGCTTTCTCATGTACCTACATGGGTAAGCACATCTGCACACATGTGCACACATACCCACTCCCATGCTTCCACACGTGTGCACACATGCCCACCCCCATGCCTCCACACATGTGCACATGTGTGCACACATGCCCACTCACATGCTTGCACATGTGTGCACACATGCCCACTCACATGCTTTTTTCACACACCTGCACACATGTGCACACATACCCACTCCCATGCCTGCACATGTGTGCACACATGCCAACTCCCATGCTTTCACAAATCTGCACATATGTACACACATGCCCACTCTCATGCTTCCACATATCTACACATGTGTGCACACATGCCCACTCCCATGCTTTCACACATCTACACATATTTGCACACATGCCCACTCCCATGCTCTCACACACCTGCACATGTGTGTACACATGCCCACTCCCATTCTTCCACAAATGAAAAAGAATTTTAAAAAGAAGTAGGAAGGAAAATTTATGTATTTCACATATCATTTGTAGAAATTGATACTTCTCCAAACTTTCTGTGAGCAAATTTTTATTAAATGTGATTTCAGTTTTCTTAATTAAAAGCACTAAATCTTTTTTTTTTTTAAAATTTAACAGTAGGGAAGTATGGCCACATTTTGAATTTTTTTTCTGCAGGAAGATTAATTTTTTGGCGTAAGAACTAGGTTCATTCTGTAATCTGAGACTCCAGTTTCTTAGAATGTGTATATAAACTGTGAGATTGCTGAATGTTTGCATTGTATATCAAAACTAAACAAGCTAAATCAAGCCAGGTGTGGTAGATTTATCCTCACTGCAGAGTATCTGGTCTAATGACAAGGGTGCTGAAGGGATGGTCACGTACAGGAAGCGAACTGGAGAACATGACTGTACATCCTAGCCTAGCTTTGCTGCTTTTCAGTAGAGGGTGGCGTCAGGAACCTTCCCGGCCTGAGTGACATTAAGTTAAGTTCTGTTTTAAAGTTCTTCCTCCAAACAAAGTAAATATATATATATATATATATATATATATATATATATATATACACACACACACACACACATATATATATGTATGTGTGCATATTATATATATTCATTATTACACATATATTACTAATCTTGAAATCAGAAGGAATTGTTTATAATTTGTGTTATCTAATTTTAGCTTGCTATTACGTGACTTTAGTTATAATTCCAACATTCTAAATGCTTTGCAAACCAAATGTTTTCTCACGGTTCAGAATGGCAGCGAATCCTAAACTGAGCTTGTGTGAACTCATTTAGAACATTGATTCCACTTAGGGAAATCCTGCTGCTGTGCTGTGTAGCTAGCAGACAACACCCTTTTCCCGTCCTGCACAGGTTGAGGCCTATATTTGGCCTTGAGAGTTTTAGAGAAGAGTTTTAGGAACCAGATTTACTGCTGGTTCTGTGAATATCTAGATGCGTTACTTATGTATATCAATAGGGAGTTTTGAAATGATTATATACTTTGCTTTTAAATTTTTGTCAAGATGCATCTTCAAAAATTGGAATCAGCACACAATCCTCAGCAAATTTATTTTCGAAAAGATGTGCTGTGTGAAACCTTGTCTGGAAACAGCTGTCCCCTGGTGACCATTACAGCAATGCCAGAGTCCAATTATTATGAGCATATCTGTCAATTCAGTAAGTCCATCTTCTTCACTCAAAATGTCACGCACTCTCACTTGCGTTTGCTTTCTATGTATTTATAATAGAAATAATACTCAGAGTGGGCCTGAGAAGATTAAGGTTCTAGTCTTGGTCCTCACCTAGTTGTAGACCTACCTCTGTGTCTTCGATGTCTCCTTTGGAAAGTGAGAGTCAGCTGAGATCTCCTCTCAGCACTCCTTCGACAACCATGCTTTTAGTTCTCAGGTCCAGAAATTGTGCTGAAGCAGAAGGGCAATTGGTATTTTAGAGTTGAGATATCTGATAGATGGCACTATTAAATAGCTGCTTGCTTTTTCTCCACCATTTAAAATTTTAGCATTACTTCAGTTTTACAGCTGAGGTAATAAAAATAAGATCGTAGTTCAATTTTTGATAAATATTTCAAATTACCAACAGCAAAAAGAAATGCTATGCATGGATGTAGGGGAGGTGAGTCGTATGATTGTGGGCTCTATAAGTGCATAGTGTTTGTCGATTGTGTCAGTGCATAGCGGCTGCTCTGCCCATCTGTGCATGCTGTCCCGCTGTGCAGTCATACAGTTAGTGTTAGTATTCTCCTTTTTTCCACGAGGTTATGAAATGCAATTTTATATTTTAAGCTTTACCAGGTGGTAATCCTTGTAAAACTGTTTCCCCTCAAGTTATTTTAATCATTAGAAAATAGGAAAGTGGTTCCATCAGTGTGCATTTTTGTACTGTGTTTGTTCACATTGCAAGTTCCTTCATGTGCAGCTTGCTTGCATTTCCTACTGTAGGGCCTAGTGCAGTGCAGTGTGTGTGTGTGTGCGTGCGCACACATGCGTGCATAGTGAATTACACTGAGTTTACATTGGAATTCACAACTAAGAAGAGTTCTGGACCCCAAAGTGATATGTCATTCAGGTTTTTAGCATGCTAACTGTTCATTTTAATTGAGATTTTATGTGCACTTTAGGAAATCGCCCTTATATTTTCTTGTCTGCTCGGGTCCATCCTGGAGAAACTAATGCAAGCTGGGTCATGAAAGGAACACTGGAATACCTCATGAGTAATAGCCCTACCGCCCAGAGCTTACGGGAGTCCTACATCTTTAAAATCGTACCTATGCTGAATCCAGACGGTGTCATCAATGGAAAGTGAGTTGAGTAATAGTTATAGCCATGTCATGGTTCTATGGTGGTGTATATGAATTCGCTGATCTAGTACTGTTCAAGTTAATTCAGAAAATGGATTTGATGATTTTTTTTTTCTAGAAGAAAGCAAGCTTTGGTGAGTAATTCATCAATAGACTTTTAAGTGGCTGTGTTAGTGCTGTTTATGTGGAATGTCATTTCATGAAATCTTGAGTTGTTTTGGGGAAGCTGCACCAGGTATGAGGACGGCCTTTCATGCTTTAGTTCTGCCTCCTTTGTTAACAGTGTGGACAGAGATTCTGTTGTGCCTGATGACGTCAGTACATCGCTCCTGTGGACAAAGGAAAACAGATTGACATTTTCAAGACTACATAATTTTCATGTATTTACCTTTCTCTGATGAAGGACTCAGATTGCACGTCTACAAGACAGCTAATGCACTCAGCATATAGAATTAGAATTGCAGATGGTTACTAGTTAGCCAGTAGAGAATGTGTCCATTGATGCATTTTATAAAGTACAGAAGAAAAGCAAAGAATTCACAATTTGTTTTTATAACTTAAAAAACTTTATTTAAAATTTAAAACTTTATTTTAAAATTTGAAATCACCATTGTTACATTAATATGACATAAGATTTTACACATAGCAAATTATGGATGTGTGTTTACTTAATGAATACTACCTATGTTTAGTTGAGTGCCATCTGCATTTACTTGACTACTTACTGGAGTAAGTCATCAAGTTGAATCAGAAGGGTATGTAACGGTCTGTGGCAATTGTATTTTCTGTTCTGTGTAGTCACCGCTGCTCTTTAAGTGGAGAGGATTTGAACAGACAGTGGCAAAGTCCAAACCCAGACTTGCATCCTACAATTTACCATGCGAAGGGGTTGCTACAGTACCTGGCAGCAGTGAAGCGCTTACCTCTGGTATGTGGCTGTGTTTGTTTGCCCTTGAATACACAAGTGTACTTACTGGTTATGATGGTATATTTTAAGTTATATTTTTAGATTGGCGTGCAAAGTGACGTCTTTACAGTCTTCTGTCCTCTCCTCCCACCCCCAGCAGGTTCCACTACTCTCTCTTTTCACCTGTGTCCCGTCCCCCTTTCTAGATAGTGACCTGCATGCATGTGCATATATTAATCATACATCTATACACACGGTTTTAAACCTAGGTTCCACATATATTGGTATTTATTTTTCTGTGTTTAGGTAATTGCACTTAATGTAGTCATTTCCAGTTACATTTGTTTGTACAGATCCATAAAATTCTCACCAGGAGTGTTGATTTAGGCCGGATCCTCCATAGTTTGGCTGTGTTGGGAAGTGCTAGGCCGGACCCTCCACAGTTTGGCTGTGTTGGGAAGTTGCCCGTTCTGACTTCCACAGCTGCTCCACGTGTCTCTTTCTGAACAGTGACCAGGGTTCCTCTTTCCTCCCTCCCTGTCAGCACTTGTTACTTGGATTTTAATGGCAACTACCCTGGTTGGTGTGAGATAAAATCTCAGAGCAGTTTTAATTTACATTTCTTTGGCTAAGCATGCCAAATACTTTTTTTTTAAAAAAAATTATATTTATTTATCTTCCTTGTGTGAGGATTGGCATTCCTGTCCACAGTACAGGTGTGGAGGTCAAAGGGCAACTTGTAGGAGTTGGTTCTCTCCCTCTACTGTGTGGGTTCCCAGGCACTGTTTCAAGTATTTATTGGCCATTCATATGCCTTCTTTTGAGAACTCTATTTTTGATTCATTATACCATTTACTGAGTGGGTGATTTTATTTTTTAGTAATTTTTTTAAAAAATTCTTTATAGTGTTTAGATATTAGTCCTCTGATGTGTAGTTGTCAAAGATTTTCCCCCTCCAACCAAAAAACAAAAACCAAAACCCAAGCTTTAGGATTAGAGGGATGTGTCAGTGTTTAAGATCACTGGCTGCTCTTCCAGAGATCTAGTGTGATTCCCACACCCACATGGCTGCTCAGAATGATCTGTAGCTCCAGTTTTAGGGCATCCAACACTTCTGGCCTTTGCAGGCACCAGGCCCACTCTTGGTGTATATACATACATACAAGTAAAATATTTGTAAACATTAAATAAATTTTTTTTGAGACAGGGTTTCTCTGCAGCTTTGGAGCCTAGCCTGTCCTGGAACTAGCTCTTGTAGACCAGACTGATCTTGAACTCACAGAGATCTGCCTGCCTCGGCTTCCCGAGTACTGGGATTAAAGGCATGTGCCACCACTGCCTGGCTAAATAAAATAATTTTTAGAGCTTTAAAGAGTAAAAAATTATGTGTTTCTGTGAATATATGACACGTGTCCAGGGTCCTGAGCAGCTCTGAAGAGAGCCTGGGTCCCTTGGAGCCCAACATGGGTGCTGGGCACTGAGCCCAGAGCCTCTCAGAAGAACAGCTAGTGCTCTTGGGCCTTCTCTCCAACCCATCTTCCTCCTTTTCCATGCAGACACTTTGATTTCATGTAACCCCATTTGCCAGTTGGAATTATTTCCTGTACTGTGGGTCCTCTTCAGAAAACCCTTGCCTGTGCGGGCTTCTTGAAGTGCTGTCCTCTACCACTCTGAGAGCCTCAGTTCTCCTTCAGGCCCTTGATCTGTTTTGATGGATTCTGTGCCAGGTGTGAGATGCAGATTGGTCTTTCTAGAGGTGTGGAAGCCCAGATTCTCCAGACCAGTGTTAAGGAGGCTGTTGTCTTGGTTACTTTTCTGTTACTGTGAGAAGACATCATGGTCCAGACCAGTGTTAGAAGACAGTTGACGGAGGTTTCCTGTCCCACCTGGTCCTACAGCTGTTAAGTCGCAAAGAATCACACAGAGGTCTACGTTAGTTATAAACTGATTGGCCCATTAACTCAGGCTTCTTATTAGCTAATTCTTATAACTTACATTAACCCATTATTCTTATCTGTGGTAGCCACGTGGCTTGGTACCTTTTTGGCGAGGCAGTCATATCTTGCTTCCTCTGCGGCTGGGTCATGACTGAAGACTTAAACTTTCCTATTTTCAGAATTCTCGTTGCCCTGCCTATACTTCCTGCTTGGCTACTGGCCAATCAGCATTTATTAAACAAATACAAGAAACAAATCATTACAGGGTAAAAATCATTGTCCTACAGCATGTGAGACCTTCAAGGATTTAGCAATTCAAACATTAATTATAAATCCTTAACAAAACTTGGTTTTACTTTTTATTAAATGATGATTCTTCTAAATTAAAAGACCAAAGAAGACAGAGCTGTTGGTTGGCTTGATGTATCTACATTTATTTGGTAATATATGAGTCTAAAGATTAAAATTTTTCTTTTGGCAACAATGTAGTTTTAATTCATCCTAAAGTTAGTAAAGATCATAATAAAGCATTCTTTCACAACTTTGAGCACAATAAGCTGTGTATAGGGAAAATGATTTTGTACATGGAATGGAGTTGAATAAATTAAGGGTTCGCATCATCTCTCATGTCTTTAGAATGTGAGCATGCTGGGTCAGCAGCAGACACGTCTTTTGGAATGTGACATGTGTAGACCTAAGGCTTTAATTGTGAAAACATATGCTCTTTTTAAGGTGTATTGTGACTACCATGGCCATTCTCGTAAAAAGAATGTGTTTATGTATGGCTGCAGCATCAAAGAGACAGTGTGGCATACCCATGACAACGCAGCTACCTGTGATGTTGTGGAAGACACGGGATACAGGGTAATTATTAAAGACAGTTCATGAATATTTGAATTTCAAATGCATGTAAGCTATCAGAAAATTTTAGTACACATGAATTGATCAGATTCAATGTCTGTATCTTGCTATTTTTGTTTAAAGTTTTTATTTTTAGGTTTACGTTCATTTTGATCTTTGCTATCCATTTGGAATTTATTTTTGTATTTAGTATGGAGATGTGCCTTAGGTAGGGTTTTTATTGCTGTGAAGAGACACTATGACCATGACAACTCTTATAAAGAAAACATTTAATTGGGGTAGCTCACTTACAGTTTTAGAGGTTCAGTCCATTATCATCATGGTGGGGAGCAGTGTGGAGGCAGACACGGTGCTGGAGAGGTAGCTGAGTCTTACATCTTGCAGGCAGCAGGAAGTCAACTGAGACACTGGCCAGTATCCTGAGCATAGGAAACTCAAAGCCCACCCCCACAATGACACACTTCCTCCAACAAGACCACACCCACCCACTCCAAGAATGCCACACCTCTTAATATTGTCACTCCCAAGAGATTATTGGGGCCAGCTACACTCAGACCACCACAAGGTGCATACTAGTTCTGTGAGCACCGTTTATTTTACTGAACAGTAATGTTGATACATGTATGTTCTGTGCTCATGTGCACCAGGAGGGGCTTATCACTGTAGACATTTCGGTTATTTCTCTGTGTGCTGCATCATTTTAATAATGTGAATCCTGACATGTTTGATTATCCCTTTAAACCTTTTGTTGGCTGCATTTTTTGTTTTTTTTGTGTGTTTTTTTTTGTTCAGTTGTTTATTTTGTCTTTATTTTCCTTGTGAATTCTAGAATATTCATTTGTATATTAACTTTGAGATTTGAGTCAGAGTAGTGTTGCATTTAAATTAAGTTTGAGAAAATTACTTAAGAGCATTTGTATTCATAAACATTGCTTGTCTATTTGATTGAGTCTTATTTTCTTAATAAAATTTTTAATATATTAGTTTTATTCCCAAATACTTCTGGATCTAATTGCAGTTGGGATTAAGAACTTTTCCCTCACATGTCTGCTACCCCTTGGTAGAGCATTGTTTGCCTGTAGGAAAATTATTAACTCTTTCACGAGAAATTGCAATGAGTTTTATGATCCTTCAAACAACATTGCATATCACAATGTGTCTTCCTGCCTATCAGTAAACGTGAAAGTGAAGTAAGACTATGTCAGACACTGAAAGTACCTGATATCTGCCTCTCAAATAACCTTTTCCCTAAAGCTACTGGGCAGTAATCTTCTAAAAGGTATTTTTAAAAGGATTTATTTTATTTTATGTGTGGATGTTTTGCCTGCATGTGTCTGCACCGTATGTGTGCAGTGTCTGCAGAGGCCAGAGAGGGCACCAGAAGCACTGAAACTGCCATACTGATAACTGGGAACTGCCTCGTGGGTGCTGGGACCTGAACCCAGATCCTTTGAAAGAACAAGTACCCTTAACTGCTGAGCCGTGTCTGGTTTCTGGAAGGTTCTCAAGATTGAGTATTCTGAATCAGAAGGCAGCGTAAGAAAACTAATCCAAGAGAAGCAGAGCATGCAGCGTGGTGGAGGAGAGTCGTGGGATCTGCACTGTCTCATGTGTCAGCAGTCAGCAGTCACAGCCCTCATAGACAGGGAGGTGAAGTAGGGAACACTAGAAGATACGAGCAAGAGACTGCCACTTCTGAGCTCTTCTCCAGACATCAGCTTCCCTCTCTTTAAAATACCCAGTACTCCGGAGCTCATGCCTGCTGTGTGTGAAGAGACAGTGAGGCTGGAAGAGTGGCTGGAGTCTCAGCTCATTGTGAGCTCCACGTGGTTCTGAGGACCAAATGCAGGTTCTGCAGGAGCAGTCAGCACCCTCAACCACGGCACCATCTCTCCAGCTAACCCCACCCTCATGCAGTCCCTCTGTAACTACACAGCGGCTTGATGTTTGTTGATTATCTTTTTAGATCATCATATCTAGATTTATCTCCATTATTGTATCAATTACACAAAGTTCAGATTGTGTGATTTACGATATTAGAGCACCCACATGTATCTCCTGAGTAGTCTCTTGTAGGTGGCCATTTGAATACTATTGCCAGATTCTCCATAATACAAATGAAACCAGTTAATGCTCAGAATGCCATGAGAGGTGTTGCTGTGCCCCACATCCTTTTTACTGCAGCATCTTTCCTAGGGAAACCAGTGCCTGGTTCTTTCAATTTACATAGTGACAATTGGAAATGAGGTTGAGGCTTTCATGTTTGCACGTTACACTAGCCTTTGAAAGTAAGACTTTCTCATAAGTCTGGCTTTTGTAATGTTCATCTAATTATTAGTATTTTAAAGATAAGAATGCTTTATATGTATTACAAACACATTTTCTAGGACTGGAGAGATGGCTCAGAGGTTAAGAGTACAGGCTGTTTTTCAGAGGTCCTGAGTTCAATTTTCAGTAACCATATGGTGGCTCACAACCATCTGCAATGAGATCTGGTGCCCTCTTCTGGAGTGCAAGCACCAGAAGTGTATACAAAATAAATAATTAAATCTTTTTTATATAAAAAACATATTTTCTAATTTTTTCTGGCGTGTAGTAATTTAAAACTGATATTTGTTTTATCTTTTTGATAGTAATGGGCTGAGAACCTAGGTCCTTCTGTGTGCTTAGCAAGTCCTGTGGACTCCTGAACCACATCTCAGCCCCGCAGATTTTTTAAAGTTGCTTCATGTTTAATTTAACTGGCAAAGAGTGACTTCAAGTCTTTGTCACTGTCAACAGCTGAGCCCATGTTAGTGATGGTTGGCTCTTTCTAGTAGCAGCACTAATGATTTTGGTTCTGTTTCTGAACCCTCTTTGCAGACCTCAGTGTTTCCTGCATTTCTATCCACATGAGGGTCACTTTAGACATAGAGGCCACATTGACATGTATGAAATTGTTTCTCCAGACATAGTCATTCTTTTTGTCTGTGATAGTTTTTTAGAGTTTGCTCACATGTTTACAATATTAGGTGAGCTTGCGAATAATTTTGAATTAGAAAAAGTATTGGTACTGCTTAGATTATGATTTCATTAGTTGGGCTTTTTTTTTTTTAACCTTGAGGTCATTGACATAGTGTTAAATCAGTTGACCTTTTCTGGGTTAATTTATTTAAATTTTAAGCATGTTTTTCTTCATATTTTATTTGCTTATTTTTACTTGTGCGTGTCTATGTATGTGTGTCTGTGTGAAAGTTTTCACACATGCGTGTGGGTTCCCATAGGAGCCAGAAGAGAGTATTAGATCCCCAGGAGCTTCAGTTACCAGTGTGAGTTTTCAGTACTGAACTCAGGTTCTTCGCATAAGCAGCAAGTGCTCTTAACCTCAAAGCCATCTCTCAAGTCCCTTTCTTTATATTTTTTAGTCATGTTTGTTGTAGACACTTTTAAATGTGTACTTTGTACGTTGCTTGCTGCTATAAATGTGTTTCCTCACTGGTTACCATTTGGAACAGCAGAAGACTCTAAATTAGCTAAGGTTGAGAGAGGGGGAGGAGCACAGATACTTAAAAATCAAGCAGTATTTGAATTAATAGCTTCTGGGTTACAATTTTATTTTACAGACTCTGCCTAAGATACTGAGCCACATTGCCCCAGCATTTTGCATGAGCAGCTGTAGCTTTGTCGTGGAGAAATCCAAAGAGTCCACAGCTCGGGTTGTAGTATGGCGGGAAATAGGCGTTCAGAGGAGCTACACTATGGAGAGCACTCTGTGTGGTTGCGACCAGGGCAGATACAAGGTAAAGAATCTGAAGATTCTGGTATGTCTGTGTGCGCACGTGTTTGTGAGTGCAACGCCCAAGGAGGCCCTGGAGCTGAGGTTGCAGGCAGTGTAAGCGGTGCATGTGACTGCTGGGACCTGCGCCCTGTTCCTCTGCACTTGTAACAACAGAGCTATCTCTCCCGCCTCAGGTGGTTAGACATAAAGATGCTCGATGTTTCCCTTCATATATGCTCTTTCGGTTTTTAAGTATTTGTTAAATGTACATCTGCCTTACTGAGCTATGTGTGTAACATATAGTAATGAGATCGAGTGACACAGTATGACAGTTTCTGAGTCAGAGTGAGGACTACATGTATGTCGGTGTGTAAGGGTGCATGCCTGTCTATGCATCCATGCCAGAAGAAGATGTGGAATGTCTTCCTCTAAGGCAATGGTTCTGAACCTTCCTGTTGCCGTGGCCCTTTAACACAGTCATAAAATTATTCATTGCTACTTCATAACTATAATTTGCACTGATAATGAATTGTAATTAAATCTGTTTTCCAATGGTCTTAGGCAACCCCTGTAAAAGGGTTTCTCGGCCCCCAGGTTTGGAGAACTCTGCTGTTCTGTTACTGTCCACTTTGTTCTCTGACATAGGATCTCTCTGAAGTATACACAAACCTTCCATTTATAGAACTAGAAATGCCCTTGGCTGGCCAGCCAGTGAGTTCCGAGAATCTACCAGTTTCTCTTACCTGCTGTGGGCACATACAGATGTGTGTAGGATTTGAACTCAAGTCGTTGTGCTTGAAGATAAGTCAATTTTACCCACTGAGCCATCTTCCTGACCCTGCTTTTTGTTGCTTTTAATTTCTCTAAACTAGATCACTTGCTTGGGAATCTTTAAGAATTTTAATTATTCAACTTTACTCAGGTCCATAATTTTAAGGAAAGTACATTGGTACATTGGATCATACATTTATTTAGTAATTTATAAGAAGCTACACAAGTAACACTCTATTATAAAAAATTCCTGTCAATTTAGTAGTTTAAATATTATTTTTTATGAATTTAAAATAAGTATATTAGTAACTAGTTGTATTTAGATTTTTGGGTGTGTGACCTTTTTGTGTGTGTACATACATGGCTGTGTGTGTGTGTGAGAGAGAGACATGTAGGCTAGAGGACAATCCGTAGGAATTAGTTTTCTTCTCTTACCAAGGTGGTCTCAGGATGAACTTAGGTGGTCAGGCCTGGTGGCAAGTGCCTTTACTGGATGAGCCGTCCCATCAGACCTATTAGTTTTTAATGTATAAATATGTAAGCTCTTAAAAAACCAAATTGAATATACTAGGGAGGGAATGCTTCTTCCTCCGCGGTCTTACATGTTTGCTGTGTGGGTCAGGACACACAGGTCATTCCTGGTAAATTGCCTGCTATGCTAGCTGTGCCTCTTTGCACAAGCAGTGGACTCCTGCAGGCCGGCGACTGCAGCCGGCTGTAGTCCATCCTTGCTAGGCTCCGCTCTCCTCCACACCCACGGCTTTCGATGACCTAAAGCCTTTATTTGTTTTGGTTCATTTTGTATCTGGAAAACAAATGATAAGCTCTGTAGTTTGCAGTCAGTATTTGTGGTTTTATATGGTGACATTTAACATTTGATAGCCTTATATTTAGGGAGCAGTAAAAGAAGGTGATGGGAACCATGTGTAATTTTCTAAACAAGCACTCTCACTTGACATGGAACATAGAAATGATTTACTACTTTTGTTGAATTCATTCTCTTTTGTTTAGGTACTTACTTTCATTTCTTTCTACTGACTTAGACACTATCTGAGTATCTATAAGGCATTGTTCAGAAGTTCATAATGCTTTGACTTTAATACGAGCGCTTCAGCATTGACAGTCAGAGCCATGGCTCACACAGTGTGTGAAAGCAGACACCATAACAGTCTGCTCAGTCTTCTCTTAGTTTCCTGAGACCGGACAAGCAGTTTCTGAGGAAAAGCCACAAATAAAGGACAGTCAATCTCTAACACCCCCAACAGCCAGGAGGAGGCCTGGTACACGTAGAACTAGGCCAGGCCAGGCTTGAGTCATCTCCACAGCAGCTCGAGGACAGGGCCTGGGACTTGTCGAGGCCTGCCCCCAAATGGAAAACTGTAGCCCTGACTGACCCCTGACCAGCCCTAGCAATTACAACATGCTAATATGATTTCTACATGATTAAGCCTATCATATCCAAAATGATCTACCTTCCTTAGATATGTCCCTCAGTAAGGCTGGAAAGAAACCCCACGTCCTTCTTGGGGTCATAGTCATCTTGCCTTTGTGTAGGATGGTCAGCCCCAGCATGCTGGAATAAAAAAAAGCCACTCTGCCTTGCATTAGATGTGGTCTCCTGGTGGTCTTTGGAGGTCCAGACTCAGTACAACATTAAGAAGACTTCAGTCAGAACCACGGCTCACAAGAAGTGTTAAGAAGACTTTGTTTCACACGTGAACAAGAGTAATGTTAGTCAGGAAATTCTCTGCTCACGTATTCTGTTCCCTGAGATTGTTGGTAACGTGATCTGCATCCTGGTCAGTGGCAGTATGTGTTTATTGCAGAGTTCAGGTTGGTCCTGCAGAAGCCAGAGCTGAGTCCAGATTGCAGGATGTTCTTTTAGAGCTGTGGGGTTGTTAGGGGGGCAGGGGAAGGAAGATGAAAATTTGGGGTATGTGACGAGACCTTGTCTCTAAAACAACCCCAGAGAGCCACAATAAGATGCTGTGCCGTAGGGCAGTTTCCTGTGTTACCTAGTATACTACATGCCCCACATCTCAGAGCAGTTCTACTTCTCAGCGGTGGTTCAGCTCTGCTAACGCGCGTCAGCATTCTTTGGATGTGACTTCAATGAGCTGCAGCTGAAGAAGACCAAAGGCTCTGAGAATCTGTGTGTTCACTTTATTTCTAGGGTTTACAGATTGGGACTCGAGAATTGGAAGAAATGGGAGCGAAATTTTGTGTTGGTTTAATGCGTTTGAAAAGACTGACTTCTACATTGGAATATAATCTGCCCTCCAACATGCTTGACTTTGAAAATGACTTAATCGAATCAACCTGTAAAGTGACGAGGTAGGACACTCCTCTTTTTCCCCTGTGTGCTCTCTGCTAGTGAGACCTCGCAGGGACAGTCAGCGGGCGAGCATGACAACCGCAATAGCCAAGAACACGTGTCCAGTTAATAGGATTAGGTCACGTGTCTAATAATTGCTTCTAGCTGAAGTGATTGATTCATTTATTAATGTTTGAGTAAGGCTGCCATGAAAGAGCCTTCTGCATTGAGTTTTGCTTTTATAACTGCAATACTTCATTTTGAACCTGAAAACAAGGAGCAGAGAAATATAGCATTTAGATAATATCTAACTTAAGACTTGAGAGTTACGTTTTATATTTCAAAAGAGATTTTATTTTATTGATGTATACATACTTCAGATGACTGTTCAGTAACCTGATTATATGTTGAAAACAGCTGAATTTAGCACACATTTGATAATTTATTTCTCTCAAATGTTTTTTAAAATAATATTCACTTTTAAAATTTATTGTATATGACATTTGAACCATTTGTAAGCATAGAGTTCAGTGCTAAAGTTGTTAGTCATAGTATCAGACTGTAGCCTTCTCTTCTGTAGTGTATGTGTATGGTAAGAATAGTCCCATTCTCTAGAACCGTGATGACTTTTGTTACTGGATACCAGTTTGTCGTTGTGTCATCCATCAGTGCACTGTTAGGTGAATCAGCACAGCAGCCTCGAGTGTAGCGAGACAGGAACCGGGCTCTTTGTGGATGTGGTCCTTAGACAGTGATCTCTGGCAGCCATTGTTCTTTAATGTGCTGCCCAACCCCAGTGCAAGCAAATAGAGTTCACCATGATGTTGCTGGGCAGGTAAATGACTTAGTGGGTAGAGCATTTGACATGCAAGCCAGATGACCTGAGTTCAGGTCCGGAACCCATGTAAGGTGGGAACAGAGACCTGACTCCTCCTCAGTTCTCCTCTGGTGTCCACACATGCATGCCCACATACGGTAATAATACAAATGTGAAGGGTGGTCAGCTTTCCCTGAAGTCAGACACGGACTTGGAGTCACAGTGTTACCATGGCCCATGGAAGGAGGATGCTCGCCTCCAATAGTGCAGAGGACCAGCTTTGTTTATTAGTGATGTACACAGATGAACACCATTTGTTCCTTCCTCCCAACACACTCATTCATTCAGAAGGAAGAAATGTATATTTGAAAAGTCTGTTCAGAAGAATTATACTGCGAACTACTGCCATATCATATTTAACATTTCAAAATTGTATATCAGTCTAACTGTTTTCTTTTGTAAGTGTGTTTGCTTACTTCTTTATCGTAGGAGTTCATACTGCATCAGACTCTCTTGAGAGGGTGTAGAGCATATCTGCTTCTCACCACTGTATAGACATCTGTATAACTACTGTAAAAATATCCAGCAATCTCCAGTTAAGATGGGGTATTTTCTCTGACAGTCTGCAGCTGAGATGGGGTGATTTTGTGTGTATTTTCACCCTTTTTCTGCCCTTAAGAACTCAGCTACCTCTTTCCCTGGTTATCGTTCTTAGTCTGTCTCAGATTAGTTTTCCCCAAACTTCTGATTTTTTTCCCTTGACTTTTATACCTTAAGGCTTCCGTAGTTTTCAGGTCCTTGGTCTGAATTTGCCTCCATCTCTTAATGTACCTAGGCCATTCATCTTAGGCAAGCGTACTGTGGATGCTGAGTTCTCCTGTGGCATCCTGGTATGCTGTATATATAGCTTTGCTTTCTCCTGTTGCTCAGAACCTTCCCTCTGGTCACCTGTTAAGATGGTTTGCTGAAGTTTCCCATTGCAAATTTAGTTTTTCCCTGTTAGTAATTAGGAAGTGTTTTCATTGGGATTACTATGCCTGTGTCCTCTTTCTCATCAAACTTTTAATTTATTTATTTTTATATGTGTGTGTGGGGGTGTGTGTGTGTGCATGCGCATGCACGCCGTGAACTTATAATTTAAAGTTTAATTCATTCTAACTACAACTACTGTTAGTTCATCTTGGTGCTCAGAATGGCCCTGTTCCCCTCACAGCACTTTTGTATGTTTGTGCATGTCCACCTTGTTCGCTGGTCCATTCCCCTCTGGAGCAGCAGGCCCTCAGGCCCGTCTTGTGCACAGTTTTCCTGAGGTTGGAATTAGCCACTGTTTCTAGCCTGTCCTGGTGATTTGTAGGTTAAAGTAGTATTTATATCAGTGTGTAGTGATAGTTTTGTTTATTGCTTCTTTGCCATCACTTTTCTTAAGTTCTCTTAGGCAAAACTCTGTATTCAGGTAATTACACCCACGGGTATCCATATGTACGTGTGTGTTTACACAAACAACACCTTTACATCTAATCATACAGCATAGACTTAACCTTGTTTTAAAATTTCTAGCTCACTTCAGTGACAGTGAGAATCGTCATTCCCATCCTTACTTCTGACCTCTTCTAATTTGTTCTCCCTTGCTCTGCCTTCCTTTCCTTCCTGAAATCTCTGGGGGGAAAGATGTCTTGTGCTGTCAGTGCCTGGCAGTGTTGCTATTCCCTGACTAATCATGTTGTATTGATGAGTCCTTAGGTTTAAGTGTTAGTTGCAAGTTCCAGTGGAAAGTGTTGCAGCTACCTTGTGGTGAGCGTAGAAGACACAGAAGGAATTATTTGAGGGAGCTGCTGGGTGCTGGAAGGATCATTACATTTGTGAGATGACTACTATAAGAATATGCAGAAAAATCCATGGAAAACCTACACTGGGGAATTTCTCTGTCGATAAAGTGCTTTCTGTGCAAGCATGAGCCCTCACTTCAGATCCCCAGCTCTCACAGAGATGCCAGGCTTGACAGCATGTGCACGTCCTCCTAGCATGGGCCATTCAGCCTAGCTGTCAATGAGCTTGTGTCTCGTGGAGACCAGTTGGGGAAGACTTGTGGCATACACCTGCATGCCTGTTTGCACACACATACATCACATACACATGTACACACACTTGCATACTTGTATGCTTTATTGTGTACTGGGAATGGGACTGATTGGACTAATTGTTGCCTGGAAACCTTTTCCTAAATTGCACTGTGTTTTAAATATGCTGACAGTGAACTTTCTGGCATTAGACTCCCTGAAATCTGATCCAGGCTGACAAATCAAAATCAATCTCTACCAGATTTTCATCATTCTTCTTCCTTTTTTTTTGTTTTTTTTTTTTTTGTTTTGTTTTTCAAGTCAGGGTTTCTTTGTGTAACAATTATAGCTATCCTGGAACTAGCTCTTGCAGACCATGCTGGCCTCCAACTCACAGAGATCAGCTTGCCTCTGGCTTCTGAGTGCTGGGACTAAAGGTGTGTGCCACCACCCAGCCAGATTTTCATTCTTATCTCTGTTATGTTTGCTTCTCTAGATGACACCTGCAGGAACCCCTCATGGAGTTATTTGGACATGTTGCTAAATTTTAGACTAGGGCTTGGCTGAGAATAGACAAGGTTTGATAAAGAAATAACAGCTAAACTTAAACCAACAAAATTAGCAATTTTAAATACACTAATCTGGGTCCAGTGGACCTTAGTGCTAAAAACACAAAAGAAAAAGTATCAAAGAAAAAATGTTTTCCCTATAATGATGATCACGGCTTTTATGAAGAGGAAGTGGTAGTTGTATGTTTTAAAGCATGTAATAGTCACTTGACACTTCAAAGACATGCTTGACTATGCTGTAATGAGAGGTATTCAGAAGCATGCTTCTTTGTTTTGCAGCTATGTTTATATGCAGAGGCCAGCCTTAGGAAATGGAATTGTTTCTAATGCACTGAGCTGCTCAGTGCCTTATTTATGTTCAGGTTCTGTCTTAGGTGCACGGCAGGTTGAACTGTGCCATCTTAGTGGCCATGAAATGTTTACTTAGGCCTCTCAATGGAAGTGTTCTTTCTGCTTGGCACAGCCAACCCACCCTGCATCAGCAGCACAGACATACCCTGGCTAGTCTGAGTCTCAGCTCTTCTGAGTTCTTATTTAGGATGTGAATGCGTGTGCAGAATATAACTGTATGGTTTATAACTTGTTCTGTTGTCTTCATACAATGGTATACTCATTCTGTTTCTATTTAGTGAATTACTGATAAAATTGAAGAGCTTTAATTTTTTTTTTTAACATCTGATGTTCTATGTTATTTAATTTTTTTAACCTTATCTTGGGGATGATTTTGTTATTCACTTTTGTCTCTCCATAAGCTTGTTCTATTTTCTTTTGTTATTCTTTCATTGGTACCCTAGAGGTTTATCAGTGCATAATGGACCCTTAATTTACTAGTGCACAGTATAAATCGCTGTGTCTGCTTCCTCAGACAATGAATGCTGAGACCGTAGGACACATTGATTTATGATCCTCCCACTTTTTATACTATTGTCATGTATTTAATTGAACTGTTCATACTTTAAGCCATATTATGCATATAACTGCTTTGGTCAGCCATTATTCATTAAGATTTACTTTTTAACTCTTCATTGGTTCCCACCCCACTGCTGGTCTTTCCTCTCTGTTGAGAGGTCTCTTTCTGTAGCCCAGGCAGGACTCAAACTTGGCAGTCCTGCTGTGTCATCTTCTGAGTGCTGGGATTGCAGTGTGTGCCAGCCACAGCTGGCCTCTGCTTCTGCTCCAGGTTAGGGTCATGTAGTGTGCTCTTAAACTGGTGTGTGTGTGTGTATGTATATCTGTATTGTCTGTCTATGTGTGAATTTGTTTATGTGTCTGTCTCTGTGTGTATCTGTTTGTGTGTGTGTCTGTGTCTCTGTGTGTCTGTCTGTGTGTCTATGCATATATGTATGTGTCTCTCTCTGTGTGTGCTTGTGTATGTGTGTCTATTTATATGTGTGTCTGTGTATATATCTTTTTATGTGTCTGTCTCTGTGTATGTATCTGTTTATGTGTCAGTGTACATGTGTGCATCTGTTTGTGTGTGTCTGTGTGCTTATGTCTGTGCCTGTGTGTATGTTTATGTGTCTGTGTGTATGTCTATATGTGTATGTCTGCTGGGAATAGATTATTTCAGTTACTACATTTTCTCATTTTTTCCCTTTTATTGGGATCAGAGTTATTTTAGAGCTCCCATGTGATAATTAGCACACTAAAGCTGTTTCTGTTGGGTTTTTCTCTAGTTGTGTTTCTTGGCATGTCTGGCAGTTTATCAAATGCCATCTGGGTGTCATGTAAAGATCAGAGGATTCCTCTGTCCTCAACTGAGCTTCAAGGAGTAGGGTTTGGTGCTCCAACCCAGTGAGCTACTAAGCTGGCTTGAGGTAATATCAAAAAAAAATGTGAATATCTGAAATTTAGTTGACTCCTGGTTCAGTGCCCCTGGGTTTCCAAGTGGCAGCCCCCAGGGGTCACAGTGGAGGCCCAGGGCCCTGCTCTCCTTGGCACACACAGCTGCAGAGCGCTCCTGTGGCTCTGTCTGTCTGCGTTTGCTCCTGTGCTGCTTAACTTCTTGGACTGTCATTTAACAGTTTGTCAAATGCCTCTGGGAAACTCGAACGTTGGGGTCACCTCTCTACAACTCCCTTTTTTCAGGAATGCTGACAGCTCTGCGCTCCGGCTTTCCCCTGCAGTCCTTTGAAATGGCTGGCACTCTGATGACACCCTGCCCTTTGCCGCTGCCGCCTTTGCCCTGCTTCCCACTGGACTTTGCCCCGCACTTCCCCTTGCCGACTTTGCTCTGTATCCTTTCACTGCAGTGAGCCATGAGTGTGGACCCCGCTGTGTGCTCCTCTTCCTCTCAGCCTGTGCTCCAGGGGCTTTTGCTCGTCTGCCCATTCTGAGTTGCTTGGTTGTCACAGAGATGCTCGTGTTTATGCTGAGAACAATTGGAGCTAGATCATATTGTCCAGCTGTAACTCAGAACTGCCAGTGTTGTCATGGGCTGGTTCCTGCAGATGGTCTCCTCTAAGTTCCACAGTCTTCATTGTAGCTAATACTCTCTGTGTACAAGATGGTGCTGTTTATATATTGTGATTCTGTGCATGATGGGTGACCCAACCTTCTGGCTCCCTTCTCTGAGGACTGACTTTTGGCTCATAGCTGGAGCTTAGTGGTGTCCCCTCCCTCCTTCTGTTCCTCCATCCCCCTCTCTCTTTTTCTTTCTTTCCCTTTTTCCAAATAGATGTCCTTTGGGCAGCCATATTGTCCAGTAGCTCAGCTGACCTCTCTGTGTACTTGCACATGCTTGTAAGTATGTCATAGTCATTTCAGAGTGACACACATACATATATTTCCTATGAAAAGGAAGGTGGTTGTGACTATGTTAGGTAATGTATATGAAGGTTGTTCTTAAGTTGTAAAGTGCACAGAACATATACCAGAGTTCAGCAGATGAAAATTAATTGGTGCGATTGGCCTTGTGCCCTAAATCTTTCCCACTGAAGTAAAATAGTGGTGGGGGGGGGCAGGAGCATTGATGACCATGTCAGTCGCTTTGCTCCTCACTGAAAGGGCTGAGATGGAGGGTTGGGGAGATTAAGTAGAAGAGTGGAACGCCATGCCAGGTAGACAGACAACAGCACAGTGCGCTTTAGTCTGGGCCTCGTTCCCAGAGACAGTATAGAGGGGGCTCTGCAGAAGATAAGGACCTCAGGGTGGAAGTGGTTTCACAGCACAAGCCTGCAGCTAAGCTGATTCCCCGTAGGGAATAGCAGATGGGGTGGGAGCAGAATGGGGAGCCACCAGTAAATATCCCTTCAGTGTAAACTCACTTGTCCAGATAAGAGCCTGTTAGGGAGAGAGAATGACCTTGTTTCAGCAAGGTGCCTGTTGGTGCCTGGAGGTGAAGGGCTGCTGTAGGTGGGATCCTGACATCACATTCTTACATTCATAAAGTATTCAACAAACCTTTATTGAAGCACCTGAAAAGTGCTTCTAGACATTTCTGGGGGCACAGGAAGTGTGTAAGTGGGTAAGTCATAGTTCCTGATCTTTGGTTTAGTATTGAGAATTAGTATTGAGAAAACAGGCATGGGAACGGGTGGCTTGAGCTGTGTGTGTATGGTGGTCAGATGGAATGTCTGTGTAGGGCACAAAGGAAATGTGGATGGGGAACTCATGCCAAGGCGTTTAGGAGAACTGAGGATGAAGTCAAGCTTACTTTGAAAAGAAACATGAGCCATTGGGAGAAGAAAGCGGGACGTACATTTTGTGCAGAGAAAAGAAGTATGACCAAAGTGTGTTAAGAACATGTAGGGCTTGGTATTGTCTGGAGATTAAGGCTAGCTTTCTTCTGGAGAATTTTGAGTTGTGTGACTTCCTGAGTATATAGATTTGAGAACACAGAAGAGGAACAGAAATAGTGGGGAAACAATGAGTTTTCAACATGCGGTGTCTGTGGTGTAAGTGAGATAGCCATGTAATGTCTCTAGAACTCCATGCATGTACAAGAGGGTTAGGTGAAGTCAGGTTACATGTTTGCTTTTGGAACTTAAGAGAATGCATAAATGGGGAGCTGGGATCCAAGAGCATCTTTATCAGATCACATGCTCTGTAGGGCAGCAACAGAGAGGAGAGAAAGCAAACCAGAGTGGAAGAGTCAGAATTCTCTCCACAGTGAGTGCAGCCGAGCCGCTGGTAGGAATGGCAGTGGAGTCCTATTGTGAGGGCTGGGCATGTGCAGTGTGGAGAACTGCATGCCTTCCCTTCCTCTCCTTCCATAAGCCTGATTTGTAGACATGTCTGCTCTGCTCTCTCCTCTCTGATCCCTGCATGCTTTCCTGGCAGACGCCGTGTCTCCTTTCCCAGCAGTGGTGACCGTGTTGCACGGCCAGTGCCACTGTGAGCCGAGGAGCAGAGCGTTCTCAGGACCTGAGTGACCACAGTGGGCTACAGGTGTGGACTCAGAGGAGGGGCTTTGCCTCCTCTCTCCCTTCTCTTTACCAGAACAGGTGACACCATGAGCAGGGTTCTTGGTGAACGAGGCAGGCGTGGTTTGTTCTTGCCAAACTGATGAGTAAGCCATGACTTGCCATGAGGGAAACAGCCTCTGGTGCAGCCCTGCCCGTCTCTTGCTGTGCTCCCCTGGAGCTTGCTCTCTTGGTCTGAGGCTCCCAAGTCCTTGCTCTCCTTACTCTGGCACCTCTCTTGTTCTCTCTTTTCACTGGTGCACAGATTTAGGAGACGGTCTTCAGACCCTTTTCCGATTTCCAGCTAATGAACTTTGGATTCACTTTTACACACACAATCAATCCTTATTTTGACCCTGCTCCTTGTAACCGACCTGGTTCCAGCCTCTGCTCTCTCAGTGGCCATTGAGCTACACCTCCTGGTTCAAGGTGTCTTCAAGCACTGCTCCTAACGTGTGGGGTCTGTCGCCTTACTCCCTCTTGCGAAGCACTGTCTCTGCCTCTGTGCCTCACCTGCCTGGAGCTGCCCTGTCCTCCGCCCTCTAGCAGCCTCTCTGCTGGCCCTGCCGTGCTCCTCTCTGACTGTCAGTCTGCAGCCAGGACTAAGCAAATATGTGCCAAGAGGCTGCCTGTTCTCTCCACTTAGTTCCCGTCTCAGCCTCTTAAGGCTCACCTAGAACTTTTAGGAGTGTCTGAAACACTGAGGTCAAAGGTGAACCAATTATTATATTTCAAAAGCAAGAGAGATAGTAACAGCCATGTCAAAAAACAGACAATCTTTTTTATAGTCTTTCTGCCCATGAAAAACTACCTATGGAACTTTTAACTACGTGTTTAAATTTCATAGTAAGTTGTCCTTGTAAATGTTGGGTCTATGAAGTCTTGTTCATTTTCCAAGCCAGTCAGCAGTCAGCATCTTATCTGGACCGTGGTATGCTGTGTAAGCTATGAACTTATTTTTTTGTTTGTTTCAAGACAAGGTTTCTTTCTGTAGTCCTGGCCATCCTGAAATTTGCTCTGTAGACTAGTCGGGCCTGGAACTCAGAGAGTCATCTGCCTCTGCCTCCCAAGTGCTGGGATTGAAGGTGTGCTCCACAACCACTGGGCAAGAAAGCTCTGAACTTCTAAGGGAAAAATCCGTTATGTGTCAGAGTAAGATGGCTTGAAGTCCCATCCCTACTCCCGACACAGACACAAACACACAGACACACACACCACACTTTCCTCTGCAAGAGTAAAGCTCACTGGAGGAGGAAGATGTGCTTTTTCAGACAGAATTGACTTTTTCCATGCACTATTGCAACTACAGGACCCCCTGCCGTCTGCTCCAGCGCTGGCCTGGGAGCTCAGCTCTGTGTTCTCTCGTCTCAGGGTCGGCTGACCCGCGCTGCTTCTTATTTTAACAGACTGTTTCCTCTTTTGTCTGGTTGTATAGTTTTTGGTTGTTTCACTTATCAGAAATAGTTTTTTGGAAGTGGCCTGTAAGCAAACATACATATGAAATTTGGGTTGATTTGGTCACAACTGCGGAGTGTGTGGATTGTCCCAGCAGTGAGTTCTTGATGTGAGTGTGTAATTCCCACCACTGGGAAACAGTAATGGGAGAGCTGTTTTCATCCCTCACACACTACCTGAAGAAATGCACAAACATCTTATTCTCTACCCAGTGGGAAGTAGTCAGTCTGTGTGTTGAGTAATCACATTGTGGGGATGTGACTGTGACCATTTCACAGCAGTGAGTTCACTGTAGATGTCAGTGGCTCTAACTCATTCTCCCAGGAGGCAGTTAGGTGCCACAGTTTCTCACACAGCCTGTTGGAACTACCTGTTGCCTGATTTGCAGGGATTAAAATAGAACTTTAAGATAAATCTTCAAAATGTGTGTGTTGATGAAATCCTTGAACTAACTCTTGAGTGAATCCACTTCCCTTGTGCCTATGATGTGCTGTGTTCGAATCCTTCAGTGTCACTACAGACGGCCATGTCACCCCCACTGCTGGGCCAAGTGGCTCTCAGCTGGTAGAAACATCGTGTTCATTTGTATGAAGTCTCCAGTTAATCGGAGCTGCGTGTATTACTGAGGTCCAGGTTGATGCCTGTGAGTGGTGTGTCCGAGTCAGGGTCTCATGAAGCCTTGTGTGTTCTGTGCTTTGGCTGCAGCCCTACCACTTATGTTTTGGATGAAGATGAACCTCGATTCCTTGAAGAAGTTGATTACAGTGCAGAAAGCAATGACGAGTTAGAGGTTGAATTAGCGGAAAACACAGGTGATTATGAGCCTTCTGCCCAAGAAGAAGCCCTTTCCGACTCCGAGGTATCAAGAGCTCACCTGTCTTGAACTTTCTGCCATCTTTGTTAATTGCCAAGAAGAAATAAAATGTCTTGGTTTTCCTTACACAGGAAATTTGAGAGGGACAAGCTTTTAGATAGCTGACTCAAAGAAGACAAAAAGGAACTTGGGCCTGTTTGGTTTCAAGAGAATAAATATATTATTAATTAATGATATAATTGGCATTTGTTTTATTTTAGATATTCAATGTACTTTATATAGCATTGAATTATCAAATGATAGACTTACTTTAAAAAAGAACCCAAATATCATTGCATGAATTTTTATCTCCTGTGGCACCTGCATCAAGTAGATAAATTTGAAGTGTGTCCAAGTACAAAATCTAAATGATAGTGTTGAAAGCTAATATCCCTGTACGTGGGTTTCTCTAGAGATGCTTGTGTGGAGGTGGGTAGTTCCTGAAGATAAGACTGCTCTTCAGAATCATGTGAACTGTGGACCATGGCCTTGAAACCATCCCGTTAAATAAAAACTGTATCAAATACTGCATTTATTTTGTCATCTTTTTAGCCAGCTCAGTTTCTTAATTTGATGAACTTTTAAAAACCCTGTGTCTGACACTTGATAAGAGCTTCGCTAAACAGCCTAGCTTCCCAGGCTTGAGATTGATGCTGTGGGTGCCTGTGCCTCCCAGTGAGCTGCACCCTTGTTGGCTGTGTCGTATGGATGTCCTGCAAGACCCTCACTGCAGTCCCGTGCATGAGCTGACCTGTGTGTCTGGGCTATGAGGGGGTTCTTCAGAGCATGCCAGTAGTAGCAGGAACCCTAAGTGACCCCAGTCAATTTAAGTTGTTCTTGTAGTGACGTTTTGCTGAGGATTGGCCATCCTGTGGCAAGGATAACCATCATCACCAAATAAAACAAACTCAGTGACTAGATACTTGCTTTTGTTGTAAACAAAACTTCCGAAGACTGCAAGCTAGCCAGCTCCTCTGGCTCATGCGCTTAGGTGGTGCTGTGTGTCTGTCTCCTGGGTTACTTCTAGGCTAGAGCCATTTTTAAACCTTTTAAAATGGAAAATAAATGACTAAAATATACTTTGGATATATGCATTTTCCCAAATCAATGCCTTTTATCATCTTATTTAAGATAAATATAGATTATCTTTGGTGTCTTGGGAGCCATGTTAAAAATATAGCAGAGATGCTGTAAAAAGAGGCTGGCCAGGCTGATGTTGCACACCAGAACTTTAGGAAGTGGGGCCAAGAAGATCCAGAGTCAAGGCTAACCTGGACTACAAGGACCCTGTTGTGGAATAAAAGAAAAAAGTTGTTGTTGTTATTGTTTTCTCCAAATCGTCTACTTCTTGCTTAGTCCCAGAAAATAAAACGAGATGGATGGTGACACTGGCCAGTCCTGCTCTCGGGCCGTCAGATCCTGGAGCGTGTGCTGATTGTCTCAGTCAGCGTGTCTGCTGCTGTGAAGAGAGACTGTGACCACAACACTCTTAGAAAGAAAACATTCTCACTTACAGAGGTTCATTTCATCATGGTGGGGAGCATGGCGGCAAGCAGGCAGGAACAGACAAGTGTACCACATCCTGCAGGCAACAGGAAGTCGGCACACTTCTTCCAGTGAGACCACACCTTTTAATAGTGCCACAACTTTTGGGGGCCATTTTCTTTCAAACCTTCGCATTCCACTCCCTGGCCGCCAAAGTCTTATAGCCATATCATAGTGCAAAAAAAAAAAAAAAAATGCATTCAGTTCAACTTCAGAAGTCCCCAGAGTTTATAGCAGTCTCAAACTTGTTTCAAAATCCAGGCTCTTCTGAGATGCATGACACTCTCTTAATGTAACCTGTAAAAAAAAAAATCGAAAAGCAGATCACATACTTCCAACATATAATGGCACAGGATATGCATTACTGTTCCAAAATGCAGGGAAGGGAGCGCAGTGAGGAAATGCCAGACCAGTGCCAGACTGAAAACCAGCTGGGCACGCTCCAAACTCTGCATCTCCGGTCTGATGTCAGAATGCTCTCCACATCTCCAACTCTATTCAGCTTTGTTGACTGCACACACTTCTCTCTCCTGGGCTGTTTCCACTCCTTGTTAGAGCTCTCATCTGCAGGTATCCCATGACTCTGGCATCTCTGACGTCTTGGGTAATTACAAAATTCCAATTGTCCAAGATCTGGGATCTACTCACAGTCTTGTGGACTCTTCCACAGAGTTTGGGTCACTTCTCCCACTCTGCCCTCTGCAACACACACAGCTTGTCTCCTAGGCTCCGACTGACTCTGTGCCACTGCTGCTGCTGATCTTGGTGGTCATCCCATGGCACTGGCATCTCCAGAACACTGGGGTCTTCTACTGGGACTGGGCTGCACTTTAACTATAGCTTCTCATAGGCTCCTCTCATGGTGCGAAGTCTCAACTTCTTTACATGACCCCTTCAGTCCTGGGCCTTCAGCTACTACTGAGGCTACACCTTCTTTAATGGCCTTACCTGGCTTCTCATGGTGTCAAGCCTTAGCTACTCTCCATGGCCCCTTCATGCCTTCAAAACAAGTACCACCTGGGTGACGCTTACACATTTTCAAATCTGGCTGTCAGCATGAGGTGCCTACAATCTTGGCTGCCTCTGGAATATAGTGTTCTCAGGAAACACTTCCCAGAAGATTTCACCTCAGTGATGCTGGTCTCTTCTCAATCATGGCTAATTTCTTAGCTCCAGCCAACTAGCATCAGTTGTCCCAGTAACGTAAAGGTTTCAGTTCAGTAGTTCTAGTATCTTGCTATTCTTTGGTCTCAGCTAACCAGAACCACAGGATCTTAACTCCTTTCCTTTATTCTTAACTATAAAGCCAGAACACACGGCCAGAGCTGCCAAGTTCTGCTGCTTGCTGGGGCTGGACCATGACCCCGTTGTTTAATTATATCTTCACCAGATTTCTGTCTTTCACTGCCTAAGCTTGGCTGTTCTGAAACTTGCTCTGTAGACCAGGCTGGCCTTGAACTCACAGAGATCTCCCAGCCTCTGTCTGAGCCTAGGATTAAAGGTGTGCACCACCACTGCCTGAGGTCAACTCCCTTTGTTCTATTTTTTTAATTCTTTTAGCTCCTTGCACAAAGGACTTTGCTTCATTTGTGGTTCCCCTTTTCTCCTCAAATATTTTTTCTTGCTCAGCTTTTCCTTGTTCCTTTTATCATAAATCTTCATTAAAGTTACCACTAATAATCACATGTCAGAGTCTATACTAGGCTGTTTTGAGATTTCTTCTTCCAACAAAATTAATCCAAAACTCTTTACTTTAGCCTCAGGCGGAGTCTTTGGACAAGGGCAAAAGGCAGGCATGTCCTTCACTAAAATATCACAAGAATGATTTCTAGGCAACATACTAAAATTATTCTCTGAAACCTCTTGAGCCAGCTCGTAGCATTTCAAATCATTATCCACACCATTGTCTTCCATGCTCCTACTCGTATGCCCCATTAATCAATGCTTAAAGCACTCCACTGCTTTCCTAACCCAAAGTACCAAAGTCTGTATTATTCTAAACAAAAGCATGATCAGGCCTGTCACAGCAGTACCACACTTCTGTACCAACCTCTGTCTTAGGGTTTACTATTGCTGTGAGGAGATGCTATGATCACAGCAACTCTTAGAAAACATTTAATTGCGGGGGCTTGCTTACAGTTGAGAGGTTCAGTCCATCATAGCAGGAAGCATGGTAGCCTGTCGGCAGGCATGGTGCTGGAGAAATAGCCACGTGTCCTATGTCTTGCCGGTAATAGGAAGTCAACTGACAGTCACACCAAGGAAACCTTGAGAAAAGGAAACCTCAAAGCCCACCCCCACAGTGACACACTTCCTCCAACAAGGCCACACCTCCTAATAGTGCCACTCCCTTTGGGGGTCATTTTCTTTTAAACTACTTCAAAGATTTAATAAGGTACCATTCAGTCATTATCATTGTAAATAATTATTTTATTGCATGTTTTGTTATAGTTGTACTTTTAGAGAATATACTCATACTGTGCCCACATTTGTAATATTCTTGGCTTTTGTCAAATTAGAAATTAAGAACTGAGAAATCAAAATGTATAAAATGCAAGTGTAGTTACACTAACTTATCATTTTAGATTATAAAACTATGAACTCTTACAGCATATAGATGAAGTGCATCTCTTACCGTGTTATTCATCTGAGTTAACCTTTATTAAATAGTTGCCAACTTGAAAAGAAAGGTTTTATGGATAAAATATTACTATTTCATAAATTTGTGAAAAGTAAAAAAAATTCTGTATCCTAACTCTCCTACTTGAAGGTATCATATTGCATCAGTTATTAGTCTCTAAAGTGCCATAATTTTTAACCTTGGACCTCACTTTCTTCAATAGTTCCAGAAATGTTTGAGAAGCTTGGTGTACACAGTGCCCTGGCTGCGGTGGTGAGGTCCATAGTCAGTTTTGTTTGAATTAGGAGGAGTCTCTGCCACTTTGTTCAGTCTTTGTAGAAATATTGGTTGTTGTCCTGCTTGAGGATGAGTCACCTGGCCTCGTGCTTCTGGTGGCTGCCCAGGGTCACAGGTGCTGTCCTAAGTCTCTGATCGCCACGTTAGGCTGGCGCATGGGCACACTGCGGTGGAGGACGCAGGAAATGTCCTCATGCGCGCATTCTTGTGCATGACTCAGAAAGAAATGGCAGCAATGAGTGCATCCTTATAAATCCCTTTCCTTATATACAATTTAATAATTATAAATATGAATTTAAAAATAAGTATTTTTCTCTTATTTTGATGGCAGTTTGGTAACTATATGTAACTAGGTTTTGCATTAGGAAAAATCAACTGAAGAGATAGTGTGGTTGGCACACAAGTCTGCTCTGTACAGTGAATTACTTAAACTATTTTTCTGATCAAAATATATTCCTATCCTATAACATAAAAGGAAATCATTTGCTGTCTCCTGGAAGCAGTTGCTGGGCCTAGAGGTCCGTTTGCAGGAGCTACTGCTGCTCCAGATATCAGGATGCTTCCTCCAGTGACGCTTATGGTACTGGAGACTGTGCATGTCCAGATTGTCTTCTGACCTCCACACCCATGGGCATGTATACACACACACACACACACACACACACACACACACACACACAGTCACCAAGCCTGACACGGCCAGATTGCCTTTTTCACCTATTCTCTGGAGAAAATTGTACATCTCTCCCGCTGTTGTCCGTACAGGATTCATAGATGAACATTTGAACAACCCTTTACAGAGCGCGTCTTTGGTAGCTACCTTAGTCCAGTAACATGCATTTTATCATGGCGTGCTATAGGCTTCCCAAGGAAGTGAGCTGGGGCACTGGCAGAGTCTGGTGTGGATGGAGCAGTTTCGAGTTCTTTGTGACAGGGTCTGAGGGGAACATTTTCTTTCTAGCCCTTGGAATGATTGATACATTTTCCAGATCGCTGTCCATGGAAAGCTGGCCAGAAGGCTGTGCACCCAACCATTTATCTTTTTTTTCCTCCAAAGAGACCATTGAATTTTTTTCTGTTTATCAAAATAAATAATGGTTTAATACAAGCCTTTCTCCATCTGTCTTTTATTTTTTGTATTTCTTATGTTCATAGAAGCTGCTTTTATTTCTGCCAGTGGGGAAGAGGGGAGCATTTTGTCTAACATTCTTACCCAAAGTATCTTTCCTATAACAAAGCTGTTAAATTTTGCTTCACTTTCTCCAAAGATTCTGACTTTACAAGAAAGGTTTATTCTGTACCTTTGGTGTCATCTTTGAGTGACCAGGCGAGAACTTCAGAATTACCTATGTTTTCAAGTTCAGTGAGAGTTACTAAAGCATCTTCATATCACCGAAAAAGAGAAGCTGACCTGAGCACACATGCAGGCTTCGCGTCTGTGTGTTGTGTTCCTTACAGGTTGAGCTTAGCCCACACCATCTCCTGAGTTATCCAGGTGTGAGTACCACACATGTGTGAGCGTGAGCACCAGAGAAGATCTGGAGAGGCAGCACTGACTGTCCGGAGCCATCTGACCAGCTGCCACCCACACGTCCCCAAGCAATCAGTGCGGGACGTTGGGCCCCCCTGCTTCTGTTTCTGTTTCATGTGGTATGGGAATCTTACAGAGGTCACATCAAATGAATGGAACAGTGAATCTGCCAGTCAGTCCTGGACTGAGTGTGCAGCAAAGAGGGCTTTCTGTTCTGATGTTTATAAAGAAAATTACCAGACTGTCCTTTGTGTTATAGCCATTGATCTGTGAAATATGTATGGAAAGAACGTGCATATGTACATGTACATACATGCGACAATTCTTCATGACAGACCTATGATGAGCATTATCCCCACTTGAAAAATGCAGAAATGAAGTAAAAGTCACACGTGATGGGTGTTGGGAAATCAGTTGAACGTCAGCAGCACTACAGGTCACTGCCACAGCTTTTACAGGCCCGCTGTTTCACTGGAGGAGGAATGAAGTCCCATGAAGCAATGGTACATGTGCAGTATGTCCTTCCTGTGGCCCTGAGCTTGGCAGCTTTATCAGGATGGTATGTTTCTTGGCACTGGCTTTCTCAGGCAGAGAGTATGGGTCTCTCCCATTACATGTGTGCACCAATGATAGCTAGATACCATTTAAGTGCATCCCCAACTATGCCCACCAGAACTCCTGCTTGACCTATTAGCTCTAACTTCTTCTTGGTTATCTTTTACATCTTAATTTAACCCATTTCCGTTATTTTATGTGGCTCATGTGGCTCATGGCCTATTGGCAAGGTTTGATGTGTCTGTCTCTGGCAGCGGCTCCATGGCTTCTCTCTGACTCTGCCTCCTTTCTCCCAGCATTCACTTTAATTTTCCCCACCTAGCTCTGCTTTGCCCTATCACAGGCTCAAACCAGCTTCTTTATTAATCAATGGTATTCACAGCATATGAAGGAGAATTACACATCACCTCTATTTTCTGTTTAAATAAAACGGAAGGAAGGTTTTAATTTTAACTTAGTAAAATTACATATAATAAAACAGTTATCAAGCAAGAATTACAGTTACTATGTTTATATCTATCTTTTATCATAACTAAGAAAAACTATAATTATTCTTCAACTCCATCAAGGACTCCAGAAGGATATATTATTTCCTAGGTTAACAGGAAGTGCATTGTAAACAGCTTCCAAAACTCTAAAATTGACAGACATCTTGCTACCTGGACGATCACCCAACGTTCTTCTGTACCATTGGAGCATCCACCTTCAGCCCACAGGCCCATAGTATCTAACAGACTTTTCTACAAAGCAGGAATTTTCAAAGACAGTTCTACCTGTAGTATCAGTTTGTCAGTCACTTTCTTCTAGCAGATCTAGCAGACTCTATCATGAAGCAGAAACCTCAAAGGACCATCTCACCTTTAGACAAATTCAGCCATAATCTCTCTGTGGGTACTGCATGTCAAATTCATCAAGCAGTCCGTGCAAGAGCAGATTCTTGACCAAGTGGCTAACCAACTCTATAAGGAGCCTTTTTGGTGCCCATCTTCCTCTTGAAGTAGACTGCTGCTGCCAGGAGCAGATGTGTCTCATTGTCATGAAAAGTTCTAAATTCCCAAAACATTTTAAATGCCATATTCTGAAAGTCTCTGAAAGATTTGAAGAATCGCTATCTAACTGAAATACATCTCTATATATCTAAAAAACCTATCTAACATGACTACAAGCTTGACTATTATAGATGACTTTCTATTAACCTATATTTTTAAATTATACATTACATTTTTAAATGAGCTGTACAAACACGATACCTTAATCAAGAGCAAAAATACATATAATAAAATTGGCCTTAAATTTGTATCAATAAGCCAAGATCTATGCCAATGCCAATCGCTATAGTATATCCCCCTTTAAATGTAAATAAACATTTGTAAACAATATTTGGGAATATGGGTGTAGTTCTTTCCAAACTGCTTCCTGCTGTTTATTGGGAAAAGTAATTTTTGAGGGGTTATCAAGGTGACCTTTCAGGGGATCTTGGTCCATCAAACTGTATTAAATAGTCTGGAAGGATTCCATAGGTTCTCATCCTCTGTGGAAACAAAAGAAAAACCTCTTTTCCAAAGCAGCATATCCTCATACCCAAATTTTGAAATCAAGATATCTTTAGAGTATATGTGCTGGTTTAGTTTAACAGTCTGTACAATGAACTGTCTCTTAGTATTTAGCTCATCCACAGTCAAAAAATTCAAAGAAAACACAAAAATATTCATAATCAAGACTCTCATAAATTTTCCATTTTTATGTGGCTTATTTGTCTTTACCCTATTACTTTTTAATATTTATTTTATTATCTTTATTCCATTCATCTGTGACTGTCTGTACCCTGTCTCTTTAAAGACTGTATTTTATTTTTTTAAACTATTTACTTCTTTTCCAACCCTCTATATTCTTTTTCTTCTCTCTCCCAAGCCTATGTACATTTATTCAACACTGTGACCCATTGAGAAGTTTTTTTTTTAATCTGCATTTGTCTTTATTGTGTATCTGTAATCTTTTTCTGACCAGAAGTGCTTCTTAAAATACTAAGCCCTTCTTATAAACTTAAGTGACAGTGTTGCTAGGGGGAAATATGGCCCTGCCTGCTTGCTCTACCCAGTCTAACATGGTGAAAGTTTGTTAGTGTCTAACATGGTGAAAGTTTGTTAGTGGTGGGAGCCGTCCTCACCACTTCAACTCTGATAACCAGTTGGCCCATGCTGCCACTAAGTAACTTGTAGAATGTTCCCCACAGACTCCATTTAAATGCTTGGCCTCCCAAAAGAGTCAGAGTTCGTGCTGGCAAACATGGCCCATAGCCCAGGAAGCCACCGTTTCAAAACCACGTGGCTGTTTTTCTGCTACCACTGGATCAGAAAGACCTCTCTTAAAGGAGCCACAGTAAGCAAAGTCCATGTGGGGAAAATGTGATTAAACTTTGGTTTTTAGTGTCTAGAATTCCTTTCCAAGCCCTCTCAGGTTTTATGTGGATTTTAGTTGGCCATGTTGGTGCCAATTTGTAGTAGGAGGCTGCTTGTTCATTTCCTGGTTGCCCACACTCCCAAAATAATCACATAGAAACTGTATTAATTAAATCCTGCTTGACCTATTAGCTCTAGCTTCTCATTGGCTAGATTTTACATCTTAATTTAACCCATTTCTATTATTTTATATTTTACCACAAGATTTATGGCCTACCGGCAAGGTTTAATGTGTCTGTCCCTGGCAGCAGCTCCATGGCTTCTCTCTAACTCCGCCTTCTTTCTCCCAGCATTCAGTTTAGTTTTCCTCACCTAGCTCTGCTCTACCCTATCACAGGCCCAAAACAGCTTCTTTATTAACCAATGGTATTCACAGTATACAGAGGGGAATCCCACATCAGTTTTCTCCAAACTTCCTGAATCTGTTCAGGGGATCAAAGAACATCCTTGTGACTTAGATATAGAATTTTCCCTGATGGTGGTGTTTTGAAGGCTTGGTTCCAAGCTAATGCAACCATTGAAGGATTATTGGGTCATGAGAATGCTGACCTTGTGAATGAAATAATCTTTTGTTGGGTTCATAGCTGAATGGGCCATTGGACTGTAGGACCTAGTTGGAAGAAGCAGGTCATTGGGGAAGTACCCTCAAGAGGTGTACCTGTCTCTGGCCCTTTTGTCTCTGTGTCCTGGATTCCAGGAGGTGAGCTCTGTCATCCTCTCTTTGTGTGGTGAACGTTCTGTCCCCGGTTGGTAGCTCTGTTTGGCATTTGACATGGAACCTCTAAGAGGTGGAGACTTGATGGAGGAAATATGCCACTGGAGGTGGATTTGAGAGCTACAAGGCTTTGACCTGCTTCCAGTCTGGTCTTTCTGCCTTCTGCTGGTGGATAGAACAGAAAGGAGCCTATGTCCCGCTCCTGCCAACAGTCATGTTTTCCACACTCCGTGGAACCATAAACTCAAGTCTTACGTTGCTTCTGGTCATGGCATTTTAACAAAACAACAGGAAAGCAACACACCTTCTTATTGACTGTCCACTTGCCGCAGGCCCACAGGGATGGGACCGCAGTAGTGAACTGAAATCTCCCAAACTGAAACCATGTACCCAAATCAACCTTTTCTTCTTCAAGTGTTTCTGTCAACACAACGAAAAGTAGCTAACAGAGGAAGAAAGTCGACGAGGGACTGTTGCTGTGGCTCTCAGCTGTGGGCAAAGCCTTTGAATTACTTCGTGAAAAGAACCTGCAGATGTCAGCTAAAAATGTCTACTCACTGGAGGATCAGGAGACTTCTGACAGGAACGCAGGCCACAGAGACAGTACACTCATGTAATTTTCACACAGGGATGGGCCTCTCTTGAGGATTGAATTAGAGCCAGGAAGACTACATTCTAGCTGAAAACTTGCCTGTGCCATTCCCCAAGACATGTGAGGCTAAGTTTAATTATGACAGGATAATTAATCTAGAAAATTCATTTCAGGCAGTAGCATGGATATTGCTGGGTACTCTTGGCCAGGTTTATAGTGAGAGAATCGAAACAAAGAGCCAAGAGGAAAGATGTTAAAAGCTTAAGAGTTTAGCCAAAAAAGGGAGTGCATTAAAATGGAAGCCAAAGAAGGTGTGGTTGCTAGCGAGATTAGAGCCTTCAGAAAGAAGCCAAGTATTTTGCATTGGATGGGAAAGAAGCTGTGAAAGTCTTAGGAGTTGGCTGGACCGCACCACAGGCGCAAGAGTGGAACAATGTAGACTCCTTTGAGAGACGACTTTGAGAAAATCACTCTGGTCTCTGCTCTCACAGGGCTGCCTAGGGACATGCTTCTCCTCTCCTATAGCCAGGTACTCAGTGGCCTCTGAGACGGGACCCAGGGCAACCTGGCTACCACTTAGCTGCTGGCATCATCCACATGATGCAGACATACAGGAGACAAGAGTTGCGGGCTCCTGGAGGTTTGAGAGATGAGGAGGTGTATGGCAGGTTTAGAGCCCTGAAGGGGTGAATTGAAGCGGACGCTGCAGTGGAGACTCCAGGAAGTTAGAGATGCCAGGGTCTTGAAACACCTAAGAAAGCCACATGGAGCAGAGCTTCCGGGAGAGAGCCGTCCACAGAGAGAGCTCCAGGGCTGTAGCCAGCAAGGCTGTGGAGCAGAGCTTAAGCCTGTGGATTCGTATCTCAATACCATGTGTCCCAGATGCAGGGCACAGAGCTGTAACATCTGTTTCACCCTGCTAGGCTTTGTTCTTGCTCTAGGCAATCATTTCTGATCTCCCAGTTTTCTGCTTTGCAGTAGAGGCATTTCACCCTGTGCCTCCTCAACTGTTGCATTCTGGGAGTATGCATTTTTTTGAAACTTTCATCAGGACATACAGAAAGAGTTTGTCTTGAGTTTCAGAGGAGACTTTGATCTTGGACTCTTGAGAAATACTGACAGCATTGAGATTGTGGGGACACTTGCAGGTGGATGACTGTGGACACTTACAGGTAGACAACTGTGGACACTTGCAGGTGGATGACTGTGGACACTTGCAGGTGGATGACTGTGGACACTTGCAGGTGGATGACTGTGGACACTTGCAGGCGGATGACTGTGGACACTTGCAGGTGGATGACTGGGGTACTTTCAGTTAGACTGGGTCCATTTTACATTATGAGATACCATGAGCTTTTGGACGCCAGGGAAGAGAATGTGGTTTGAATATGAAATTTCCCTCATGTGTTCAAGGATGATTATCTACCTAGTAATATGATTGAGAGGTGACTAGATCACACGAGCCAATGTTGAAGGAACTTCATCACTTGAGGGCATGCCCTTGAAGGTTCTAGCTTGTCCTCCTTCCCTCCCTCCCTCCCTCCCTCCCTCCTATTCCTTTGCTGACTGTTGGGAGGTGAACAACTTTGCTCCACCACAACTTTTCCACCATAACATCCTACAGTGATGGCTACGAAACCCTAGCTCAGACCTTTGCAGCCTAGACGTCTGCCTCTTGCCCTCCTTGACTGTGTACATGTCAGACAGCAGTGGTGAGAACGGCTGTTGTTGGGCTCAGTGCTCTCACAGGCTAGCTTGCATTGGGAAGAGGAGCACATGTTCACTTCATTAATTCTCCAGCCATGACCATAACTTGTGAGGTTAGAGAGCCCCCAAGACATAACTGCTGGCTGCAAGGAAATGGTTGAACTTAGAGGCTCAGTCTGTTTCCAGTTACATTTATGAAAAAGGAGGAAGGAAAGCAAGAGATAGTCTGTAGTCTGTGCATCCCTTTACACTGCCCTAACATTGCCTCTTAATTCTGGGCTAAGAGTTCCTAAAACTTTGTGACCACTGGAAACACCAGAGAGCCTTTTGTGCCTGGCTACCCTGGTCTCCATGTCTTTATCAGACACGTTTACTTACATTGTGGTCTCCATTAGTCAAAGTGGATCCCACTCTCTGAGAAAAGATCTCTTTCCTTCAGAGGTCTCCCCAGGAGAGGTGTAGGCCTGTGAGTCCTTGGAAAATCTCTCACCCAGTTGAGTGAGTGGAGCCTGGGTCAAGTAACTCCTAGGGGCAGCATTGCAAAGAAAGCACCTCAAGGACCAAAGGTGATCGCGATGTCCTGAAGAACAACAAACAAACAAAACCTGCAGAGTGTGGCCTAGGTGAGAGAGTTTGAGTGTCCCTCACGTGGCCTAGGTGAGAGAGTTTGAGTGTCCCTCATGTGGCCTAGGTGAGAGAGTTTGAGTGTCCCTCACGTGGCCTAGGTGAGAGAGCTTGGGTGTCCTTCACGTGGCCTAGGTGAGAGAGCTTGGGTGTCCTTCACGTGGCCTAGGTGAGAGAACTTGGGTGTCCTTCATGTGGCCTAGGTGAGAGAACTTGGGTGTCCTTCACGTGGCCTAGATGAGAGAACTTGGGTGTCCTTTGGGTTAGATCTGAGTTGAATCTCCTGCCTTTTCAGCACTTAGCCAGTGGGAAAGCCACCTGATCACCCTGAGTGTGACTTTTCACATCTGTGAAATGGCAAGGTGCTGTCTGCTTTGGTCTGAATGGACTTAATTATGCCCATAGACAGTTGGGTGGAAACAACAGCCTGGTAAACAGTGTGACGGTGGGTGGCAGCCCTTCAACTCCATTTCATTTATTCCACTCACTATTTTAGAATTTTTACCTGTAGAAGATTTAGTACAGAGGGTCCCTGAGGTCACTTCCCGTTATCTTCTTATATGATGAAATCCAGTCCAGGAGGGTCCCAGCGACTCATCAAGGTGAGCCAGCTTCTGGACTTTGGTCCTGTCCCACCCCCTCACACCCTCACTGATGTGTGCTCTGCTAACAGGTCCATTTAGACTTAGCAGAGTGACTGGTGACAGCTTGTCTTGTGTTCTGTTGACAGCTGTGTGGCCCATGGTGCCGTTTACAGCTTTGGGAACACCCTTCAGATGTAATCGCAAACACTGCCCACCCAAACAGACTCCCTTTTCCTAAGAATAAAGTGTTTAGGTGGTGACATGGGCGAGCAACAAGATGCCAGTCCTGTGACATGAAATCAGGGCAAATGGCCGCAATGGCGGCACTGCTCCCTCGGTCGCCCCTGCGACATCGCACATTTTTAAAGGCACGGTTTGTCAAGTCCCTGTCCAGATTCTGATGATGACTTTGAGTCTTTCGCAAAAATGTACTGTAGGACTGATAGATGCCTTCTCCCACCCCACATGATCACATGCACTCACATGCCCTTGAGGCCCCCCCACATGATCACATGCACTCACACGCCCTCGAGGACCCCCCCATGCACACATGATCACATGTACTCACACACCCTTGAGGCGCCCCCCCCATGCACACATGATCACATGTACTCACATGCCCTTGAGGCCCCCACACATGATCACATGTACTCACATGCCCTCGAGCCCCCCCCACGCACCATCACAATCATCAGTGTTGATGTTTTTGTCCTTTGTCAGAAGTTGGACTGTCTGCTGTTTTCAGTTCTATCAGAAATGAACCCTTTTTCCCTGTTGCTGAAACGGCTTGATTTTTCTATTTCTGGAGGAGACACAGAAACTGCCCTGGGGTTAGAGAGGGCTAAGAACTGCCTGCTAGCTGACCTTAAGTCAGGAGCATCTGTGAACTCAGCTCTCTGATCACAGGTTTATTGAACCTGGAGAGGCAGAGTGCGCTCACCTAAGAAAGATACCAGTGATAGACCATTACAGGCTCCATCTTGGAGTGATCTTGGCTGTTCTTAGTTTTGAATGTGGAAAGGTAGGATTCTCCCCAAGTGTGTCTTACTTGTGTCCTTTGTACACGGAGGAGCACCAATGACCAAGACTTGTCTGAGCCCAAGACTCGGTGAGTGAGCAGAGTGAGGTGGAGACAAGGTTGGTGGGAGGAGTCCAGGGGCAGGAGGCTGGTCTGGAACTGGTTCTCCAGTCCCTTGTTCGAATTCGATGACCATGCATGAGCCAGCCTTTGCATGCCGTGAAACCAGTGCTAGCGGTGCCAGCTGAGGACGCTGTGCTGCACCCAGGACTCCACAGACATGCACCTCCTGAAAGTGCCGTAGTCAGCAGGAAGACCTGCAGCTGCAGAACTTCCTGTCCCATGCTCTTCGCCCAAGAAAGACACAGGAAAGGGCAAGGACTATGTTAGGAGCCAAAGAATGGTAAAGCCATGTCATCTCTCATCCCCTCAGCCTCACCCCAGCATCTGGAGGGTCACTGCCCTGAAGAAGGTGGACTCAGAGATGCACCCCTCCCTGGACACATTCAGGGGCTCTCTAGCCAAGACTGGAGAGGGGAAGATGAGGCTTAAGTTGGACTAGAGTTCAATCTGTCACACAAGCCCAAAGTCAGACCCATGCAAGCATATCAGTTAATACAGATACAGCTCCGAGACTGTGTGAGGATGCAGAGAGATGAGGCTGCACACCACCCTTCCAACCTTGGCTACTCCTCTGAACCTTTGCTCAAGAGAGCAACCCATAAGTAGTCTTCAGTTAAGCCATCTCCTTCTGGGTGTTATGGTAACAATAAAATGCTGTGGTTCCCTGAGGAGCACAGTGTCAGAAACACTGCAGGTCCCCGAGTGGCAGCAGTGGGCAGCGGGTCCCGAGACCACAGCAGGCCATGAAGGCAGCCATTCCCAGGCAGGGAATCGCATGGAGGATGAGAGACCTGAGAATCCTTGGCTGGGCAGCCAGTCACACGAGAAGCCACAGCCATTGTGGGTAAGAGAGAGACAGATCCCAGGGAGGGAGCTGCATGGTGGGTGAGAAACTGAGATATTTAGGCATGCCATGCAGAGTGAGGTTGGATATTTATTTAATGAATTATAGAAGGGAAGGGGAGAGAGAGGGAGAAGAGGGATGAGGAAAGAAACAGAGAGAGGGGGGGAGAGAGGGGGGAGAGAGAGAGGGAAAGAGAGAGAAGAGGAGAGGAGAAGAGAGGAGAGAAGAGAAAAGAAGAGAAGAGGAGAGGAGGTACTTCTTTGGGAGAGAGACAGAAAGGGAAAAGGCTTGGGCTGCAGGTAGGAAAAAAGATCTGCCTGCCTCAGTGGTGGACATGGGAAAGAGTGGGTGGGGTTTGTCTCTTAAAGGGACAGGACAGACCATTACACTAGGTACCCTAGGACCTGCCTGGGCACTAGACCTGAGTCCAGGCTGGGGTCTCTGTTGCCTTTCACAGACTAAGCGCATGCTTGTCTGCTGCCCACGGGCCTGACAATGCTCAGAGAAAGCTGCACTAACTGGTTCTGACCAAAGACAGGGGAAGAGCAGAAGGCAACTGCTCTCACAGAGTCACGCTGGAACCCCTGGGTTTACTATGTCTATTCTAAATAGAGAGCCTGGTGTTGTTGCTCCCATCTGATCTCTCCTGTGGTCAAATGCTGTCCATTTTTGAAACTTTGTTGCATAAAGAAAGCAGACTCAAGCATTATGTTGTAGCAACACCAAATTAACTAACACAGATGTACCACCAAGTCCTGTGACTGAGTCTCAAAGTCACCTGTTCAGACTCCATACCCACGGCCTTTCTAGTTTCAAAAATCCATGGCAGCTACCATCAACAAAACAAAATGGCAGCCTACAGAATGGGAGAAGATCTTCACCACATCATCGGACAGAGGACTGATCTCCAAAATATGCAGAGAGCTCAAGAAACTTGACATCACGCCACACTTTATGAGAGCCATCCCTGCAACAGTCGCCCTGGGCAGTGGGTAGGAGAGGGGGGGTTGATTTCCTTTCCTGGTCCACAGAGAACCTAAGGATGTCCGAGGCTAGGGGTGAACCTGACTTGCTAGAATCATGACCAGATGCCCAAAGGGAATTGGATGCCACTGTTCATTGTCACTACTGAAATAAACAGTGCACGCACGCTCTTCAGGAATAGTGTTGACATGACCAGATGAGGGTGTACTCGCCGGCAGCACAGCCACACTCAGATCTCCAAGGACTCCTGTGGCTACTGGCTAATGTCTGGTTGCCATCACTGCCTGTCAGTCCCACCCGCCTCGATGCTGTGGCCCGGGCAGAGGTACAGGCTCTAATCCAAGGCATGTTTTATCCATCGCATCTTGGTTGTTAGGATACAGTTTATTTTTCTTCATAAGAAGAAGCAAACTGTGTGTACCCAGATGCTGGCAGCTCAGAACATTCCATTTGTTTGTGGAGAGGCAGACCGGATGGCACAGTTTCAATCAAAGGATGAAATGTAGGCCTCCATGTCTGAGTGAGAGATCAAAGCAGCAATGTGCTTTAGTTTCCGGGAAGCCTAGGGCTATACAGTTGGTTAACTCCTCAGTTCCTAGAAAGTGGCCTTGTGGGTTTGTCCCATTGGTCCTGGTTCCCAAAGAAAGGGAAACAGCTCCAGGTGTCCTCAGCACCTGGCAACAGCTGCCTTCATTGATCTGTGCTGGGTGAAAGAGTGTATCTTTTCAGGCATCACACCGGAATGGCCTTTTAAATGTTCTCCTTGTAAAAGCAATAAACAGTTGCAACGTACTTCTAGGGACTGTGGCAATGGTTTAATCAGTAAAGTGCCTGCCACACGAATGTGAGGACCTGAGTTTGACCCCCAGCACCCACATAGACATGTTTACGTGGTGATGTGCTCTTGTAATCCCAGTGCTGGGGAGGCAGAGGTGGGCAGTTTCCTGGAGGCTCGGGTTCTAGGCAGCCTGGGTACCTCCTGTCCACGCCCTTTCCAGCATGCGTCACAATATTCTTCGTCTCACTTCTTTCTTTCCTTATTGTTTCTTTTTCTGTCTTAGCCATTCTGTCTGGGTGAGACACAATCTCAAAGCAGTTTTAGTTTGCATTATCCTGATGGGTTAGGATGGTGAACATTTTTTACAAATACTTACTGCCCATGTGAATTTCTTCCTTGACTGTTTAGTTCACTAGCCCAATTATTAATTGGATGATTTGGGGAGGGGTTTTTAATTTTTGGATTTCTTTTTAGAGCCTAAATATTAATTCCGTGTCAGGTATATAGTTGGCAAAACTTTCCCTGCTCTGCAGGCTCATTGACTTTCTATTGCTGCCGTAACCACTGTGACGAAAGCCACTGAGGAGGGAAGGGATTATTTGACCTTGCAGCTTACAATCCATTGCGAGAGAAATCATGCCAGTGGGAGCTGCAGGGAAGAACCTGGTAGCCACAACTGAAGCATATGCCACAGAGAAATCCTGCTCCGTAGCTTGCTCCCTGGCTTGCTCAGCCTACTTTACACACAACCCAGGACCACCTGCCTAGGGGTGGCACCACCCACAGTGGGTTGGGCCCTCCCGCATCAATTAATGACCAAGAAGATGCCTCACAGACCTGCCTGTAGGCCAATCTGATGGAGGCATTTTCTCAGTCGAGGCTCCTTCTTCCCAGATGACTCTGGCTTGTGTCACATTGATAAAAACAATCGGCATTCTGCCGGTTTCCTCTTGTTGCTGTCTCCTTTGTTCTGCAGATTTTTAATTCTGTGCGGTCCTATCTGTCAGTTCGTGGGGAGTCCTTTCCAGAAAGCCCTTGCTTGCAAGTTTTGAAGGGCATCCTTATGTTTTCCTTTGGAAGTTTCATTGATGGGGGTTACATTGAACCCGAGGATCACGTTCACAATTCTGTTCCCCTAGTCTGCCTTCCCATGCTTTTGACTGCCTGGGTAGATTTATTCTTTCTCTTTTAAGCCCACTTGAATAGGATCGCTTTCCTGGCTTCTGTGCTGTAAGTTCATTACATTTTGAAAAGCTACTAATTAGGGTGTTGATTTTTGAATCCTGCTACTTTTATCAAAGCCAGACTCTTCACTCTTGTGCCAATGCAGACCCTAAAAGCAACAAGGAAGTCAGCAAGATCAGGAGATGGCTCAGAAATGTGAAGAGTTTACTGGAAGAGCAGAGGTGGGAAGACCCAAGAACTGTTGTGGAGACAGATCATGGTGACCAAAGAGGGGACTCGAGCGTGTACACAGATGACAGGTGGGCAGTGGTGATGGTGTCAGGTCAGATGGCCGTGTTTGGACTGTCAGGGAAGACAGGGATGGGAATGGCTATGGCAGAGCTGCAGGTCTGAGCTGACCCATTGGGGATGGCAGGAGCTAAACCACAGGGCAGACCCCTGGGAAGCAGTGCGTGCTGGTGTGACAGCCCACGCCACCGTCCGTTTCCACAGACCCTCCAGTTCCTCCCCTCAGTCTCCCTCTTGACTTCTTCCCCATGTGACAGTGTGCTGCATGTGTGTGGCCATGTGTGCCTGGCTGACTTGAGTCTGCTGGGAGACTCATGTAATGGACACAGGGACAGGTTGGATGCTCAGGTTGGATGCTCAGGCTTGGAAGGAAGCGATCAAGGAGTCGGCTCTGACGAGAAGGGAAGAAACTGTATCCAGCGCTTCAAATTCTCCCACCTTGCCCCCACCTCGCCCATGGAGATTTTGGAGAAGTAAAGAATAAGAAGTTTCATCAGGCAGGACCCAATGTGCAGGGATATATATGCCTTGCAGATGGGTCAAAGCTGACGGGATTTGTGAACATCAAGCCTCTTCATTACATGGAGTATGTCAGGCAATGTGGCACTGTGGTCCCCTTTTTAGCTTTCTAAGGCTAAGGGACAGAGTCACACATGAAAGAGTTTTGAGACAGGGCGGACACAGGTGAGAACTGGAGGGAAAATCAGCTCCAGGTGGAGGGACCAGCCAAGCAGCGTGCTTCTTTTTCCTCTGTGAATTAAGAGGCGTTGGAAGTAAAGAGTACATTGGCAGTAAAGGGGGTGAAGCAAAGGGGATGCTGAAGGCCCTGACAAGAGGCCGAGATGCTGCTGAACCGATGACATGCGCACCTCAGCAGCCATGCGCACCTCAGCAGCCATGCGCACCTCAGCAGCCATGCGCACCTCAGCAGCCATGCGCAGAGCTGCTCTGTGGCAGGGCTGGGCAGGCTCCCCCACCCTCTGACGGAGGGGAACACAGAGAGGGTGTTCCATCCACTGCAGTTCCATCCCCGAGCTTTGGGCAGAAGACTGGCACCAGATAAAAGGCACTGGGGTGTCAGAAAAAAAATGTGGAGAGGCCAGCAGGCTAAGTACAAACAGGACAAAGTGAAGTATTTATGCGGTTTCACAGCAGAGAAAGAAACAAAAGCCAACCCAGCGCCTTGTGGGACTGGTTTAGACCGGTGCCTGGTGACTTTTCTGCATCTCGGAGGGAGGGCTGGTTGGCAGCTAAACAGCAAAGAGTGTGTTTCCAATTTTCACATCGGACCTTTGATCTGCGCTAATTATTTGTTTCCTCTGTAAACACAAACTTGACTCATTGGTCCTGGGCTTGGGTAGCTGCTCTGCTTGGAGCCCGTTGGCGTGGGCTGCCAGCGCTTCCCAAATGACACACAAGTGCCCAGGCTTCCGCACAGTATGCAAACACAGAGCTCCTACCGCGTGCTGCAGACAGACAGGATTACTGGCTGAGGTTGCCTTGCCGCTGAGTCCTTGTCTTTCCTTTCAGGAAACCCTGGAAAGAGATGGAAGAACCTGGACACATAAGTGGGAGCGCCCGCAGGTGGTAGAGTGGAGACATCATCAGGAAGCCCCCACAGCTTCTGTGTCAGTCTTGTGGGGTTTAGGGACTCAGCCCACACCCGAACCTTGTGCATCTGAAATGTAAAACCTTCAGCAACCCTGAGATAAAGGCAGTGTGGGCCACTCCTATGACCTGAGAAAGATTTTGGGTATATTCTTGTGAATTCTACTTTTTAAAGTAAATTAGAACTTTAAGTCTTAGGATAGAATGGAGGGCTTCACATGAGTCTGGTTTGTGCTCTTGCAATTGATGAGCAACCCTAGACCAGGCTGGATTTGAAAATTAAAAGTATTTTATTGAGTTATATTTTGTATATTATATAATTCACCCACTTCAAGTACATAATCCAATGATTTAAAAAACATTATTAACTTTTATGTTAATAGATGTTTGACAGCATACACGTGTGTGCACCACATTTGTACAGTGCATGTGGAGGCCAGAAGAGGGCATTAGATCCCTTGGAACTGGAGTTACAGATGGTTGTGATCCATCATGTAGGTGCTGGGAACTGAACCCAGGTCCTCTGGAAGAGCAGCCAGCATCTTAACCCCTCAGCGCTTTCTCCAGCCCCTTTGAGTTTTTGAGAAGGAGATCTACAACTTATGCAGCCACAGTCAGTTCTGGTCATTTTTGTCACTCTTCTGAGCCTCACACATACTCACTGTTATGTCTGTCCCTGTTTCCTACACCCCAGCGACCACTGCTCTATACCGTCTCCATCGATCTTCTGAACAGTGATATAAATGGGACCACATAACATTCTCCTGTTTTGTTTAGCAAACATTTTGGAGGTCATGTGATTCTCCTCTTGTGGAATGATACTCTTTTGGGGGGATAGATGAATAGAGAACAGCCTGGATGCAGAGTTGCTGGTTGATGGAGGTTTGAGGCAGCTCCAGTCATATCTTTGTATGGGGAAAGACATCATTTCAAATAAAAAGGTTTGCCTTGATGCTCAGTTATCCAGAATGCTCTATCAGCTCAGGAAAAGGGTCTTATGTGCTGAGTAGTTGGTGTCATAGATGAGTTCAAAAGAAAGAAGACAGAGCCTTATCTCCAGAGAAACTTGCTTGAACTCTGGGTAGAGTAAGACCATGACCCTGGTAGAGTAAGACCATGACCCTGGGTAGAGTATGACCATGACCCTGGATAGAGTATGACCATGACCCTGGGTACAGTGTGGCCATGACCATGGGTAAAGTATGACCATGACCCTGGGTAGAGTATGACCATGACCCTGGGTAGAGTATGACCATGACCCTGGGTAGAGTATGACCATGACCCTGGGTACAGTGTGGCCATGACCATGGGTAAAGTATGACCATGACCCTGGGTAGAGTATGACCATGACCCTGGGTACAGTGTGGCTATGACCATGGGTAAAGAATGACCATGACCTGGGTAGAGTATGGCCATGACCCTGGGTAGAGTATGACTATGACCCTGGGTAGAGTATGACCATGATCCTGGGTAGTGTGTGACCATGACCCTGGGTAGTGTATGACCATGACCTTGGGTACAGTATGGCCATGACCTGGATAGAGTATGACTGGCAAAATGGTGTTGACTGCAAGGACCTCTTGAATGTCTGGTGCTGGACTCCAATCAGTCTAGCTCTATGTAAACCAGGTTTCACTGTAAGCACACCAGTGTAGAGGGGAAGCTTGTTCTCTTACATAATGAGATACCAGAGCACTAGGGCTATAGTCAAGATAGCATCACCTGTTTCAGGTTTCTTTCTGACTTGGGTGTTATTTCATAGATTTCATACAGTGGTATTTGGCTAGAAATGCCAGTTTTTGAGTTCAAGCTTATTGGACAAATGCCCAGTTCTTATAGTTTCAGAGAAAGTGTTGATACAGTTAGGGAATAGAATAGCAACAGGGAGGTTTGCTATTTGTATTTATTTGTAATTCAAATTTGAATTAAAGGTTGGATTCTGGTTTCTGGGAAGCTGCAAGCTTTGTTCTTCAATGACCAAACTGGCTCCAATTTGTAGGATCCTTAACTGTTTTCTCAAACTGTGTATCTTCTAAAGTGGACAGACAGAGTCTAGTCCTAATTCCCATTGCTGTAACTAGGAAAACCAAGGCTAAGAAGTCAAGTGAGTTTGCAGGCTACAGAAAATGCTTGTGGCAGACTTACCCTCATGTTTAAATCTTCCGGTTCAGCTATTTTCTTATGTAAATTGGGAACACATTCATTTGATGGACAGATATAAATTCAGCTCTATACATGGGACTTACTTTGGATGGAGGTAAGATATCAGGGCCGTGGACTATCCTGGAAACTTTATGTTTCAATAGAATATAACCAGGTGCATATCCAACTGCAGCTGTATCTCTTTCTTCTCACTGTAGCCTTGAGATCGGAAAAAAATGAGAGATATTTACACGGTATAAACTGGGCAAATGAAATGAATTAGGATATCAGGGAGAAGTCCAGCTAAGGCACACTGTGAGCGGTGGCTCTCAGGCTGGTGTGAGTGCTGTTATTCCCATCTTTTCAAACCCCATCCATCCGTGCGAGCCATGCTACCAGGACCTCAGGGGTGTCATTTCACCTGTGAGAGTAGAATTATATTCCACTTTGAGAAGAGAAAACAGAGACAGAGACAATTTAAGTGATGCTTTTGATGTTACAAAGTGGAGTATCTCTACCAGGCTTGCTCGTGGAATCAAGAATTTAGTCATTCTTGTAGTTGTGTGGATTTCCTTGTCCACTGCAGCCTAGCGATCCCCCCGATTCCGGTGGCGCAGGTGCGATGTCAACCTTTTCGCTGCTCGTTTTATTTATTTCTGTCTTTCTTTTCCTAATTAGTTTAGCCAAGTGTTCGCCTGCCGCCCCTCACTGGTGACATAGCCCATCTTCCCAGTGCTCATACCTACGGCCCTTCACTGGTGACAGCTTCCCTGATCTAGCATCACCAACGTCTCTGCTCAGCTCTGCCTTCATTTGCTCTATGTGTTTATGTGCTCTGATGTTGGCTGCATTTGGGTTTCAATTGTGATATCTTCCTGTTAGATTGATTCTTTTCTCCTTACCCAATGTCCCTTATCTGTTGAGGTGGTTTGCCCTGAAGTGTGTTTTGTTCAATGTAAGCCCTCCACTCTTTCTCATCCATTTCTTGGTTCTTAAATGTCCAGTGAGTCTCTGTTGGCAGCAAATGTTTGTATCTCTAAAAAAATGTCTTTAACCTAGTCCACTTTTACACTGGAGAATTCAATTTATTTAATTTAAAAGTAATTGTGAGTAGAGAAAAATTGACTATTTCTGTTTATTATTTCCTTTTTATTAGTCTTGGCAGATTGTTTTTTATTAAGTTCCTAGGTTTTCACAAAGGGGCTTTGTGAAATATTGCCGAGTTTAGGGCATGAATGCCTCAGGATTTCTTCTCCACCACCATCCTAATTTTACCCAACATCTTTCTTTGTTCTTACAGGGTCAACATTTCCAGGTCTCATTTCAAATATGAGTGTCTTGTACCCTAAGGTCACCCAATCCTAGGGTTTATTTTATTCTCTTATGTACCTCAGGCAGCATCCTCACTTAGAATCAGAGACAGAGACTTTTATTAGCTCTCCTCTCCACGTTCCCAGAACCCAGGCTGAGGTCTGCACATAGGGGATGTTCAATTGGCATCTATCAGAGGCTACGGTTTGTTGTTATTTTGTTTTGTTTTGCTGTGTCACACTACAGTGTGTGAGCATCCTTAGTTAGTTGTGGCCAAAGATGGACTCAGGGAGCCTGCTGAGGAGATATATCAGAAGAAATTATAGGTGAATCTCAAAGCTAGAAGATGTGCGTTGAGTGGTTCTACTTCAGATCTCTTGCATGAACCACTTCTTTCTTTTGAGCTGTAGTTTTCTTGTCCGATGGAGTTAGGTATGTATTATTTTATCTGGTCACTATGTAGATTTAGTGCAGTCCTGGATGTACCAAGTCTACAGTGAATGATCACAGTGTATTTTAGCTCCGTTGTCTAGCCCACCTGACTGAGCACAAAATTGCACAGAGAAGAGCACGGTAGATGTAGTATCTCATGACCTGGTGATTTCCTTCTTAGCCTCAAACTTACCCTGCTCGCCATCCTTGTTTAAAAGTCAACTTGGTAATGACACAAGAAACCATGATGTCACATTTAAGACCTCAGCTGTCCCACGCTACCGTCTCGCCAGCAAGAACCACACGGGACACAGGGTCCTTCTGCAGAAAAGCTTTAATGCCCCTTGGGAGCTAGAGCATAAGCCTGTCCCACGCTACCCTCGCCAGCAAGAACCACGCGGAACACTAGGATCCTTCTGCAGGAATGGCTTTAATCCTCTTGGGAGCTAGAGCATAAGCCAACATGGCCGGGGACCCCGGACAAGGTGAACCCAGCCCTATATAAAGGAAGCAGTCCTTGCTTCGGACGTGTCACTCTTGGATAGGTCAACTGTCCATAATCCCAGGTGATGCCTCGGGAGTAGGCGGGGACTCAGTGGGAAATTACCGAGCACATGTGCGTTCACCTGGTGGTGAAGCCGGATGTCAGCGCCATCTTGATAATGGAGAATGTGGCTGCGGCCTTCTACATAAGCCAACATGGCAGAGACCCCTAAATGAGGGAACCCCTCCTTTATATAGGAAGCAGTCCTTGCTTCGGACGTGTCACCCTTGGATTGGTCCGCTGCCCAATTAGCCCAGGTGAAGCCTCGGGAGTAGGCGGGAACAGCAGTGGAAAGTTACCTAGCACATGTGCGTTCACCTGGCGGTGAAACCGGATGCCAGCGCCATCTTGTAATGGGGCATGTGGATGCGGCCCTTCACACTCAGCAAAGGAGCATGGGTGGCCAGAGGGCTTCTGTGGGATAAAGCAGCCATCCCTTTCTGCAGAAATGCAGAATGCCACTGTCACAGCAGTCTGAGGAGGGCAAACCAAGGCTACGGGTAACTGCACGGAGAATATGTATGTTTTGCATGAAGTCACAATAACCAAGGTATAGCTATAGCCCTATAGCTCAATACTTCAATCTAGCTACCCACTGTTGGATGAAGGGCTAAAGAATGTTCGGTACATGTGCAAAACGCAGTTAAAATTAAGCCATAAGCAACATTAAAAAATGTTTGAACAAAATTACCTTGCATGGGTGGACAATGTTGCTCCCAGAAAATATGGATTATTAAATGAAAATTGAAGCACAAGGCATGGGTCACTTTGCTATGGGATGTGTGTCAGGAGGATCTCAGAGGCCCCCAAAATAACACAAGATATCACCACTGCCCTTGCCCTTACCATAAATATATGGTAAGACCCTATTGCCGAAGAACCAGGCACTTTGCATGCAGGTGACAAAGTCTAGCAGCAGGCACAGCCGAGTGTGCTCATCAAACAGAAAGCAGAGGGAGTTGAGCTCGGATGGAGGGATGGTTTAGCTTCACAGCCAGTCAGCCCTCAGCAACACACTTTCTCCAGGATAGCACACCTCCTAAACCTCCCTAGACAGTACCACCCACTGGGGAGCAAGAACTAAGATACCCAAGAATAAGGGGCGTCTCATTCAGACCACCCCGGCTGCTGAGTTATCAGGGGTTTTGTTGTTGTTTGTTTTTGTTTTTAAAAAAATTAATGGAGGTCTAACTGTGTTCCTCTCATTGTCCTAGAACCCCTGGGCGCAAGCAAAACTTTTCTCTCAGCCTGTGAAGCTGGGGGCACAGGTGTTCACTGAACGCTTACTAACCGCTCTCCAGGGTCCTGCCCCTGACACTGCCATGCAGCCAGCTTCAGCTCGAACCTCAGAGGGCCCCGCCCATACTCAGACCACAGCAGCTGTGAATTCTCATCCCTCCTTCAGTGACTGTCCTTTGGACCTGCTGGCAAAAAGGTGACCTGGGTTACCTTTCCATTCTTAATTCATTTTTAACATCACCAAAGAATACAATCTCGCTCCAGACAGTGGCTAAGCTAGCAAAGCTGGGACTGGACTCTGCTTTCATAAGTTCTTTCAAGTGCTCGCTCTTACAGAATCCCCAAATGGATCTCTGTTCCTTTTTTTACTAATTCAAAGTGACTCTTCTGAGCTTTCCATAGAGGTAGCTTCTACATAACAAGTCCTTGTGGCCCCGTGCCCTCGGGGCTGCTCTGCCGGCCACAGCCACGGCAGAGGTACCTTTAGGGGTCATGCAGACGGGAGAGCCACCTGTGCTACACAGCACGGCTTCCACCCCACTAAGCCAGAATTCCCTTCACGTTGAAGTTTGCCTTATTGTTAGCACCGACAAAGCTGCTTTGAAGCAGTCTGTGTTCCGGTTGCAGACCTGCCGGGGCTTAGCTGTGTGGGAAGAGCAACCTCTGCGAGACTCCGGATGCCTGGCTCAGACCTCTTTCTCTGCAGGCTCCATCTCCCACTCCGCAGCCTTCCAGTTCCCCCACGACAGGCGGGTCAGCCCAGGCGGCTGGCCCACTGGTTTGAAAGGTCCACGTATTTGTACTCTGCACTTCCTGTCCGTGGGATCCACAGTGGAGCCTTAGCCTCAGGTGTCCACATTGTGTCCCTGGCCTTTCTCAGGGGACCCATGGCCCCACCTGCCCCAAAGGTCTTTCAGCACCACTTCCGAGGAACAGCTCCTTCGATTGTTCCTGTGGGAGTACCTCTCCCTTCTGGGAATTTTCTCAAGGTCGGGGTTGTTGGGACAGTTTTCTCTCTGCGGTTGTGGTCCTTGAGAGCTGCTCTACAGTGATGGCCAGGAGCGCAACTGGTTAGATGACAAGGTCCCATGGGGTGAGTGTGAACTTACGTAGGGACGAGGGACGAGGGATGAGGGATGCATTATCAGTTTGGTCTGAGACATTTACCAAAGTTGTCTGGAGGCAGTTCTTGCAGTTTTCTCTACTGAGAGTCTTCCTCGCCTCGCCTTGCCTCCCCTCCCCTCCCCTCCTCTCCTCTCCTCCTTGGCAAAGCCATAAATTCAAAACCAGAAGTGCTGGGTGTATCTAGCTTTTCTCTCAGCACGACATGAGAGTAACTTCTTCACTCTTTTTTGTAGGACCTAGCTTTTTCCTAAAACACCTCCTGCCTCCCCCAAGCAATCGCTCACTCTCTACAGAGTGGTCTGCAGTTGGTGTTCCTCCTGCAGGTCTGTGGAATGACCTGCAGCTTCCGTAGTATCTCCCAGACGGTTTCCCTGCCCTACAGTTGCCCTGTGCCCTTCTTGTTCACCCTCTGCTCCCCAGTCTGTAGCAAACCTTGGCTTTTCTTCTCCACGGTTTTGCTTTTTTAAAGCACTAGATAGTTGGAATTACCCATGGTAGCTGCTTTAATCAGGCCTCTTCCACTGAGTGGCTTGTACTCAAGCTTCTGCTGTGCTTACAATGGCTCAGTGGCTCGGTGGCCATCATTCTGTCATCTGGATGTTCTAGTCTAATCTACTCACCAGAAACTTTTGTTTAACAAGAACAGGTAAGGGCAACTGTCAGTCATTTGCATAGCTTCTTAAGAAATGAAACTTAGGCAGTCGCTAAAGAGATGGAGATGCTGGACCGACCCCTGGGCTGGATGGTGCCTGTGGGTGGCAGCCATGACTGCTGTTGGAGCAGGCTGTGTGTAGCTGCTGTTTTCACACCTGACATGGGAGCTTTGCCCTTTGCAGATACTGTAGAGGTGAGCAAGGCAGCTAGACTCCTGAGCAGAGGCCCACAGGGTACACTGAAGTCTACCTGCACTGTAGAGGTGAACAGGGCAGGCTAGATCCCTGAGCAGAGGCCCACGGAGCACGCTGAAGTCTACCTGCACTGTAGAGGTGAGAAGGGCAGACTAGACCCCTGAGAAGAGGCCCACGGGGCATGCTGAAGTCTACCTGCACTGTAGAGGTGAGCAGGGCAGGCTAGATCCCTGAGCAGAGGCCCACGGGGCACGCTGAAGTCTACCTGCTCTCACAGTCTGCCCTTCTCAGACCTGCATCATGAAGCAAACACAGCATCTGGTCCCTGATGACGTGGAACAGTGGAGGAAAGTGGAGCTGCTGCTGGCCTGGCTGTTGTCTCAGGCGTGAAGGGAGCAGGTAAGAGGCGGTACTGTGTAGCACAGCTGCTGCCTTGTCTCTGCTCCCACATTCCCACAAGAGTCTTCTTGAACCCCTGATGAGAACACAGTTAGAGAATCCTAGGGTATAGGGTTCTCCCTGTTCACAAAAGTATATTACAAAGCTGGTAGGACTTTGTTTCTTAGATTCTTGTGGCCACAAGCCTTAGATTGCAATGTCTCAGGGAAGGAAAGGTCAGTGTCCCCATGGGTCATTAAATAGGTAGCCACTCTGTGTGTACCTGTCCCCTCCCTCATTTTCAGTGACTCAGGATCAGTGGTGTATCCCTGGCAAATGACCTCAAGTTCCTGGGGCTCGGGGTCTCTGATATCAGCATTTCTCCAATTGCAGTACTGCCCTGGCTTCCTGTATGAATGGAGAATCCAGTGTGAGATGGAGGGTGGGGAAACAAATGGGTGGAGCACGAGATAACTACGAGGGGCAGGCATTATGAAGGAATTGAGTAAGACTTAATGAAGAATCATATTTAAAGATAGATGGAAACTCACAGGAAGATATATTGTAACATATGCAAAGATACACATATACACAGACATATCTACAATCCTTTGCATATATATAAATGTATATATATTTTTGTATATGCAATTTTTATATATAAATGCCTATGATATATATATTTCTTTTTCTATCTTCCCTCTACTGCAGGGATAGTGCTGAAGAAAGCCTGCCAGAGAGAAACAGATGAGACAGATGAACAAATAGGTTAGGGCTCTCTTACCCTGATATCAGGATTTCAAAAATGTCTAATTTTCAGTTCTTAGGTCTGCAGGAAGATCTGTGTTTCTCTGAGTCCACTTCTTTGGGTTTCCCAGAATCACTCATCAGGTCCCCTGACCCTTATTTTTCTAAGAACATCTATGATGATGGTTGCCAAGGATAGTTTCTGCAAGTTTTGAGTTGATGCAGGGCCAAGGACCTTCATGCTCAGAGCTGTGGATGCACATATGGTGAACCCCATTTGTGTTATGGAATATTATTTAAGATGTGTTACATTTATTTATGCTATGGGACATTTGCTGTAATGATGCAAAGATGGGTTGCATTCTTTTATGCTGTATTTGTTTAACTCTGTGAAGCTGTGCTACTTTGCCTGTCTAAAACAACTGATTTGTCTAATAAAGAGCTGAATGACCAATAGTGAGGCAGGAGAAAGGATAGGCGGGGCTAGCAGCCAGAAAGATTGAATAGCAGCCAGAAAGATTGAATAGCAGGAGAAAAAGAGGGACTAGGAAGCAAGACAGATCAAGGAGTAAGAAAAAGAGAAGAAGAAGACTCCAGGGGCCATCCACCCACCTACACAGCAAGCCATGGAGAAAGAAGTAAAGAAATACAGAAATAGAGAAAGGTAAAAGCCCAGAGGCAAAAGATAGATAGGATAATTTAAGAAAAGCTGGATAGAAATAAGACAGGCTAAGGCTGGGCTTTTATAAGAAACAATAAGCCTCGATGTGATTTATTTGGGAACTGGTTGATGCTGCACCTCTCCCTTTGCCCCCCTTCCCCGCCACCAAAGAGTAGAGTAAAAAGTAACCAACAACACAGTTTGCTAGCATGGCATGGAGAACACAACACCTTCTGTGATTTGCTCAGTATTTAAAAAAAGTTTCAAAGTGAACTCTGTGGCAAGGCAGCTCAGGGTACTACCTGCCGCCTCATTGCTATTCTCGGGCCTTTGCAACCATAGCCCTGCTGTGCTCACTGGATGCCTGAACTGTTGGCAGCTGGACTCAGCGTGCTCGCTCTTGCTGGTGACTTCCTGGTCTCTGTCGCTGTGGGGTGCATACGGAGACCATTGTGCCACTGGTCCCTCAGTGTGATGTCCCATCTGGCTCCTTCCTCAGAGCTACAAACCATTGCCTTCTAGGTTGTGCTCAGTGTAGCTGACATCTGGGACTCACTAAAGGTGTAATGCTCTTTACAGAGATTGACACAGGACCTGCAGGGGTGACTCCGCTGTTAGGAACATTTACTCTTCTTCCAGAGGATCCAAGTTTGACATCCCACGAGCTTCTGTAACTCCAGTGCCAGGGTATCCAAAACTCTTCTAGTCTTCAGGGGTACAACAAGCATGATATTTTAAAAAGGGAGTATCTTTTTACATAGCTCAGGCTGGCCTTGATCCACTGTGTAGCTCAGGATAGCCTAGGATTTATGATAATCTACTACAGTCTCCTGAGTACTGGGATTGCAGATATAAACCAACATACCTAAAATTGTGGGATTGCAGGTGTGAGCTGGGATTGTAGGACTGCAGGTTTGAGTCAACATACCTGGAATTATGGGGTTGCAGGTGTGAGCTACACATCTGGGATTGTGGGATTGCAAGTGTGAGCCACACAACTGGGATTATGGGATTGTGGGATTGCAGATATGAGCCAACACACCTGGGATTGTGGAATTTTGGGTCTGAGCCAACCCACCTGGCTTTATTATTTTTCAAAAGAACTAAAGTAAGATACAAAATCTACTTATTCTGAAAATTTTGTGTGCTAATATTTAATAGTAACACTAAAAGAGACACATTTGTGTGTGTGTGTGTGTGTGTGTGCATTTGTGCCATCAACAGAAATTTCAGAAGAGACCACAACACTGTCTATAAATATGTAATGATTTAGTATTATTTGAAAATGTTAGAAAAAGGAGCTGGAGAGAGCCTGAAGGGAACATCAAGCCAGGTAGGTGGGTCCCCATCAAGGGAGAAGGCTCTGGTTCCTAGCAAGCTTTATCATGGGCTTTACAGGTACATGTCACAACACAGTTGTAATGAAATCCCACTGTTACCCAGCTATGTGCTATGGCTGTTGCCATACTCCCTGGGTAAGGACACCTTTCTCACTTGTGTTTGCCCCCTTGGAGCCTTGGTCCCCAGTTCTCTTAGTGAACTCCTCCTCAGTGGGGGTGACAAAGCATGTGTGGAGTGGTTTTCAGAGTAACAAGATGACACACGCCCCCTTTAAAAGCCAGCAGAGGGGTCCCCCAGTACCCACTCCTGGCTGCCATCTCAGAAGATCCATAGACTCTCAGCCCCTAAAGGCCCCGTGCCTGGCTTTTGTTCTGGCCTGGGATTCCTCGGGGCCTCTGTGCAGCAAGCTTCTCTTTCTGAAGATACTCATCTTTGCTGGCTTTGGGCAGATGGCACCTATAGATCTGTAGAGTTTGGCACCAATTGCTTCCTTCCGGTTTTATCTCTAAGTTCATCACTGTCTGGACTACTAGTGGCAATGTTCTGGCTTATGGGAATTATTTATGGATTTGTTTCATAACTTAGATTTCCTTTTTTATTTCAGTGGGATCTGAGAGAGGGAAAAGGTAAATATCTGTATTCAGTTGGTTGTCTTAAATGGCGGGTCTCATCCTATTGGATGAGACCTACCTGCCCCTACCTTTCTTTGTAATACATGAAAAGCAAGCCTTAGCCTTAAAAGCAGTGTTTTCTTCAGCCTCTCTGGGAAACAGAATGGTGGTTTATGAAGAAGTTAAAAATAGAAGATCACATGACCCAGTCCTCCTAAAACAGGGGAAGTCAGCACCTTACAAAAAAATAGCAAATCCCCAAGTTTACTGTAGTCTTGTTCAAGACAGCCAAGACATGCAAACCATCTGCATGTTCATTGGCTAATGGATGGATTCCTCTCACAAGCAGTAGAAATATTATTCAGGATATAAAACAACTTTAGTGACCAAATATATAATGTGGGGGCTAAATTTGATACAATTGTGTTTCCTTAAAATGTCCTTAACTAGATGGGTTTTCATTGTAGGTTAGGAAAAGGTGACAAGGAAAGGTGACAGGTCTATGACTGCATTGCTATAGTAACGACATCTTCTAGTGATGACCCAAACTGAGAAGTTCACAACACAAACACAGGACAATCTATTCCTCTTTGTTTTGAAATTGAAAAAAAAATCTTGAAAATCATATGGAATGTCAAAACATTCCTGGTCCTTTACTTCCCAAACTATAGTCTTCCCCTGGTTCGGACATGGCTTGTAATCTATCATCTTACCTGGAAGTCTCTTAATTTTTTTAATCCCAGAGAATTTAGACAACAATGAGGACACTAAGAGAAACATACATGGATCTAATCTACATGGGACATAGAAAAAGACAAGATCTCCTGAGTAAATTGGGAGCATGGGGACCTTAGGGGAGGGTTGAAGGGGAGGGGAGAGGCAGGGAGGGGAGCAGAAAAAAATGTAGAGATCAATAAAAATAAAAAAATAAAAAAGCTTAAAAATAAAATAGTGGAGTTTTAACTTTTCATCAACATTCTGTTATTTGCAAATCAGTACTTATTTATTGTTTATTTTGATGTTGTAAATATGTTTACTAAATCATTACCAGTATCTTTGCTTTCAGATGAGTTATTCAGGATGCTAGTTGGTACCCAATGACAGAGGGCTAGAAAGGAGCGTGGGTACAGAATGAGCTGGGCATGCCATGGTGTCTCTGACTCCCTGCGTCCTCTCTAAAGTTGTGATGGGGGAATTCTAAGGGATTTGGATAATGCCTTGGTTTTCCACCTCTACCTTATGCTCTTGTTCCATGGTGAAAGCATTGTTGAAACATTGGGCCTCCTCACCTTCTAGTTGCCTCTTGGCTTCAGCCAACAGGGAGGAAGGAGCCTGAAGTTGGCCTGTCTCTTCCCCTGACTCCATGTGGGCTTGGCTTCCTTCTACCCACTGGTGGCAGACATCACCTCACAGAACTGACTCTTCCAGTCAGCATCATTTCGTCTGTGCTGTGCCCCTCAAGCCCTGTGTCCCCGGTGTCCATCTTCAACAAGATTAGCTCAAACAACCCAGTTCCCTCTGGTTTCAGGGCGATTTTAAGTGGTTCTTTGATTTGGTATTCTTTGAATTATCCTGTTATAAACCTGGAACCTGCTACAGGTTCCATGAGAATGAATTGAGCATAGTATTAACAACAACTTAATCTTAAAGGGACCAAGGCGCTATGCATGCATGGCTCATTCCCATGTCTTGATATCACATTTTCTCTGATGCTAGCACACCTGTGACCCAGGACAGATCACAAAACCTTCTTCATGGCTGCAGAGCAGCTGCCAGCATTCCTCTTTATGATTTGGGCCACAGTTCTTCCTGGACTCCATTCCCCAATCATTCCCAATGTCTAATGCGGTTGAAGGTAGTTTTAGGACACTAAAGTCTTCTTTTTCTTCTGTGCTGGTTTAATAGAGGCCACACTGACTTCCATGGGCAAGTTACAGATTTCTGGTGCTCACCACTTGTGCTAAGTCACACAGAAGCACAAGGAAAGGCTCAGGTCATTTTCCTGTGGACTGCAGATGGTCTAATTGTCGGAAATCCCCCCCCCCATAGGCTCATGTTGTGAGTGTTTGTCACCCCCTCGCCGTTGGTGGCTCTGTTCTAGAGGGTTGTGGCACCCCCTTTAAAGGGATGAGGCCTTTCTGGCAGAAGTAGTCCACTGAGCATGGACCTTTAAAAGTTATGGCCGACTCCTATTTTTGTCCTGCTTCCTCTGCTTCGTGGGTCGTTGGGATGTGGAGCATCCTCCACACATTCCTGCTCCCATGAACTTCCCTGTGTCTTTCTCACCATGAGCCAAGATAAATCTGTCCTCCAGAAGTTGTCAGGCATTTGGCGATAGCCGTGCAAAAGTAATGAACACATGTATGTTAAGCTAATGTTAGTGAACATTAATTAAAATAAATGGCAAGACTCTTATAAATGACACATTTTATATCTGAAGGCATCCTGGCCTGACTTCTTCATCTTTGTTATATTTCTTGATTAAATTATACTATATGATTTTTTTTCAAAACTCAAAACACAGCTAAGATTTTCTGGCCTCTGCCTGAATCTTATGGCTTGGGGATGGTCCGGGCAGCCATGGAAAGTGTGAGTTCTAAGCCAGCAGTATTGAGGGTTGGGTCCTTCTGGTGGGACTAAGGGCCAGGCAAGGACTGATCCTTGATTACCCCCAAAAACTCACGCAGCACCTTCAGACCGAAAGCTGCACTGAGCTGTGGCCTGCCTGCACAGAGGGGGAAACAGTGCATCTCATTCACATCAGCCAGAGGCTGGAGTTTGGAGCTAGCCTTGGGTAAGTGAAGCCCTAAGCAACTGAGGCTTCAGATCTTCAAAGGAAGGGAAGAGGGTCGGTGAGAGAGCCCGCTGTAAGGATAAAGCATGTACTGCTCAAGCTGGCCAATGGGCTCTGTCTCTGGAGCCCACAGTGGGAGGAGAGAAGCGTCTTCTAAAAGGTTGTCCCCACACCTCCACATGCCTGTTGTGGCATGTGCCTGCACGCACATGCACTCGACTTAAAAACAAAACGCAGAGTTAGAGATTACTGTTCTGAGGGGAGAAATATTTAGAACAGGAAAATGCACACACACACACACACACACACACACACACAAAGAGAGAGAGAGAGAGACAGAGGCAGAAAGAAAGAGAGAGAGAGAGAGCACATGAAGGGTGGAGTCAGTTTCAGGAGCTGGATCTGTGCATCTGGGACAGTCAGTGGATGCTGGGGAAGGAAGATCCCGAAGCATGAACCACACACAATGTGTGCAGAGCAAAGTGTGTGTAAGGAGGGGCGATAGCTTTGCAGGTATGGAATCTGCACAATGTGTGCAGAGCAAAGTGCGTGTAAGGAGGGACTGTAGCTTTTCAGGTATGGAATCTGCTCTTGACGAATTATTTTGACACTCATCCACCAGATGTCAGCCAAGTGTCTCATTTTAGCAAGGTGAGAATATGAAAGACAGTTTCCAGAATGGCTCCAGAAAAAGCACTTTGAGAATATCTGCTTGCACAAAGGTTTTGCCCGAGCTGGCACAGCCCTGAATTCCAGCCTTCTACCATTTACACCTTAAAATATCTTCCTACATCTTAGAAAGAGAAAGAAAGGAGAGTCTATTTCTGTGCTTTCTATGCCTTGTGGGACACCATTCCCCCAGTCAGAACGAGCAAAGCAAGTCCCTGGTCACGTGTCCTGTGTTTGCATGTTTTTCTTGCTAGCCTACACCTCCCTTTTAAGTCAGCAATTTATATCCTCATTTAAATGATGTAAACACGATTGTAAGCTAAATATTGCTTGTGAGAGAAAAAAAAAAACCCAGCTTCACCTACTCACCCTGTTCTTGGTTCTATTCCTTGGATGGGCTGCTTTTATTTCTTTAATAAGTGTTTGCAGGGGTTGGTGGTGCTTGTTGCAATGACCAACAGCTGGCCCATAGTGGCAGCCCAGCAGCAAGGGCTCTCTGTTTCTCAGTGCAGGCCGCCAGGAAGAGAGTGCTTGTTCTCCACTCCTTTGGGGACTCAGAATCAGGCTCCTGCCCCTGTTCTGTGGTACCATTGTTAGCACCTGGCCTTCAGGTCTTCCCTGGAAGAGGAAGGAAGGACGGATGGTGAAATGGGGAGAGATTCAAGGCAGATGAAGAAGCACCGCCTTCCCACTGCACTCGATTCCCGCAGCTCAGAGCCCAGCACAAAGGGCAACCCCTTGCTGAGGATCAGGGATGTGTAGTTCAGCTGTGAGCTCAAGGAGGTAGAACCCAGGGTTGGGGAAACATGTCATACTGCCCACATCACTATGGGGTCCTTGGGATTCCTCTTCACAATGCACCCGAAGGTCCAGCTGCAGCATCTACACCATCCCCTGGAGGGCTTCCCTGGGTCCCAGCAGGCAAGCCCCTCTGACTGCCACCAAACCTGTCTTAAAATGTTCTTTTCTTTTGTCTGGGTCAGACTGAGTGGGACCCCCAATCCTCTAACATCCCCACTATTCCTGCTGGGGGGAGAGAACAGATGTGACCGCCCCACAAGGCCTGACTGCTGCTCTCTCATCATAGTTTCCGGAACATTCCTCTCAGTTTCAGGTCCCAGGGGAATCTGGGGAACATCACTGGGTAGCTGGCACACATTAACTGTATATGCTTCAGTTGGTCTCTATCATGTTAGAGACATTGCTACCTTCAAATCTCAGCTGGTAAATGAGGGAGTAAACCCAAAGCTATGAAGTCAGCTTTGCTGTCTTAATCCCTTCACTCCTCATGACCTGAGGACCTTGGACCTCTTGTCCAAATAGATTCTAATTTTTCAGCCCAATATATAGCTCATTTTTGCAGTAGTTGGTAATTGTATAGTAAGAAAAAATTGTACCTGAGGGAGTTGGATCCCTTGTGGAGCTTGATTTTGGGGGGGAATGGCCTCACTGGACATTGAAAGGGTCCATCTCCAGCAGATTAATTATGATCAATCATTAAATTTTGTAGTTCTTGCTTCCAGTTTTGCCCCTACGGGAGTCTTTTGGCAGGATGGACCTATTTTATGGGTACACATGCCTGCCTCTCCAGCAAGGGTAGTCACCCCATACTATGAAGCTGTATTACAGTTACTTTGGAAAGCTAAGAAGGTTGTAGCCCAGACATTTGGGAAGTACCCTGACAAGATTATAACACCTTATACTAAAGACCAGCTAGTACAGTTACAGCAGTACCATGATGAGTAGATACTTTTTCTCACCTCCTTTTCTGGAAGTTTTGATTCTCATTATCCTCAGCATCCATTAATGGTCCTGTTTAATAATCATTCCATTATATTCCCCTGAGTGATTAGAGGATCTCCCATACCCTCAGTTCGTGCTGTCTTTACAGATGCTTCCCCTAAAGGTAATGCAGTAGTGGTCTCTGAAGGAAAAGTATGGAAAAGTCATGTGGGGGATGTATCAGTCCAAGCTGCAGAGGTAACAGCCTGTCTCATTGCACTCCAGCTCTTCTCTGGGGAACCTGTAAATTTGTATACTGATAGTGTGTATATGGCCCACATTTTTAAGCCATTGGAGACATCTGCATATATATCACCTACCTCTAAGGTCCATCATTTGCTCAGCTTCGTCCAGCATTTGATTTGGCAACGGACTGAGCCTTTGTTTGTCGGACATATCCGCAGTCATACTCGGCTGCCTGGGCCATTGTCAGCAAGTAATGATTTAGCTGATAAAAATACACATGTTTGCTTTACTTCTGACCATGCCCAAGAAATACATGATAAACTTTACCTTAAGGCGCGCTCCCTTCAGCGTCATACTCGATGCATGCGAGAAGTAGCACAAGCCATTACATCTTCTTGTCCTCAGTGTGCTCCTTTCCTAAGCAGCCCCAATTTAGGAGCTAACCCATGAGGGTTACGACCAAATCAGTTATGGCAGATGGACATTACACACCTGCCTGCCACAGGGAAACTTAAATTTGTCCATGTATCAGTAGACACCTTTTCAGGAGTAATTTTCGCATCCTTACATTCAGGAGAACGAGCAAAAGATGCCATTGCACACTGCCTATCTGCTTTTGCCTATATGGGCAAACCTGAGGTTATTAAGACAGATAATCATGTATATGCTTATAAGATATGCTGATAAGCATATATCAGCAAAAATTTTATCCTTTTGTTCATTCTGTGAAATTTCCCATAAAATAGGCATTCCATATAACCCAATGGGTCAAACAATTGCAGAAAGAGCCAATCAGACCCTCAAGCAATATTTTCAAAAAATTAAAAGGGGGGAGTTCATATTCTCCCCAGCTACTCAATTATCCACCATTCTCTTTATTTTAAATTTTTTGACTGTGGATGCTGAAGGGTGCTCGCCTATGGAGCGTCATACACAGGTTAGGGCTCAGAGCCTAGGATGGGTTCATTGAAAAGATTTGCAAACAGGAAGATTGATGGAACCAACCCCCTTGTTTGCAAAGGTAAGGGGGGCTGTATGTGTTTTTCCTCCAGGAGTTGATAAACCAATTTGGGTACCAGAGCGGTGTGTAAGGCCAGTGACCCAGGATGAAGACCACAATGCTCCTTCTGCTTCAGGTGATGACTCTGGTAACAACAACAGAATTATGAGTGATGGGGAGTCTGCTGAGAAACCCCCCACTTTTAATGCCAGTTAGTATCGCATAATACCTATGGTTCCAAACCTGCTCCTAGGTGTTGGGATGCTGATAGAGATTTTAATCTCCACCCGACAGTTATGTGGAAAGAATGTATCACTCAAGAGTCTGATTTGTTATACTGCCGGACGCAATATGGCTATTTGATCCTTTGCTTGCATTCCTCCCCCATTTTTCTTTGTATTGTGGAGTGGCACTTTGGGGGGGGCAATATTCTTAACTGTTCTTCCACGATCTGCAAGCTAAGTAATTGTTGGGACGGTTCTGATGGAGCTTTGATCGTTCGAGTGCCTGCTGTGATTCCTCTGCCGGTGCTGGTGTCTCAAGAGCATCAGGAGATCATCCTTTATCGACAGTGGGTGAACAGCTGCAATTGTTGCTGCTATTGCTGTCACTGCCACTGTGGCTACGGTTGCTGGAGTTGCCATTTCGCAGACAACTGTGACTATAGAGACTGTGAATCAACTGTCTGGAAGGGTTAGCAAGTCCCTGCAGACACAGAGTGCTCTGGACTCTCATATTGGACTTGGACTTTTAAATTTAAATCAAAAAACAGTGTTTTTGCAAGAACAGGTAGATTCCCTTTGACTCCTGCAATAAGTGTCTTTTATGTTACACCTGCTAATGTTATAAATGCTTCTCATGTGGTTAAACAGTTGAGTGCATGTTTGGATGGCCCTTGGAATTTCTTTTTGAATTTCACCCTGCAGACAGCTTATCATATTGTTAATATGAATAGCACACGGGTCCCTGCTGTGTCTGGATCCAGTCAGTAGAATGCCATGGCCCAGCTTGGGGGCTGGGTCTGGAATGCTCACTTGTACTCACATTGCTATTGGGGTTATCTGTTTTTGGATTCTCTGTCGCTTTATGTGGCAATCCCACGTCACTTGACAAGTGTTGCTTGGACTGTCTTCCTGAAATCAGGAAGTGCCCCAAGTCTGGCTGCAGATATTGCAGAAGTCATGAGGGATCCCTACGACAGGCAACTCTCCTGGTATAGTGAGCTCGCCTAAGACAGGGATTAAGGCCTCCCATAGACGGGTAAGAGTCTCTATCTGGGGGAGTCCTAAGACAGGGGCTCTCATGCTTTTAAAATAAAAAGGAGGGAATTGTTGGGTCCCTAGAGGACAGGCCTTCGCACCCCCACCTGATCTGTTTTGCACTATTGCACTTGGTTGAAAACAGGAACTAAAACAGGAACAATCTGCTGTTTTCAGCAATGTTTCTAAGGATGTTTACCCCTAAGCCCTTGAGTTACGGTGATGGGCTTCCTGCCTTTTGCTGTCTTGGCCTCCCCTGCTGAGGGCTGTATATACTGTGTGAGAAAGTGGAATAAAGGCTTGTCTGCAGAACCTGAAGTTGTGTTGCGTGTTAATCCCGACATCCCTCGCTCAGAAGAACGACAGTTGCCGTGCTGGCGTGACAGGTGATGATTCAGGAGTCCACACAGGAGCATTGTAATGACTCGAAGCTCACCCCGTGCATTAGGGTCCACTCTTTAGGGTCCACTCTGCTTTTAAGATGAAAGCTGAGCCCTTTGTCCTTTTGTTCTGTTTATTAGTAAAATAACACACTGTAAAAATAACCCAGGCCCAGAAGATCACTATAAGGAAGGAAAAGCCACCTCCCTATAACTAGGACGTTTGGGCTTCTGTGCCTCAGATGTAGCAGAGCGCTGAGAAGTGAGAGGGCACACACACCTGAGACCTTTAAATCACAGCACCCTTACAGGAAACATACATAAAGCACAGGTGTGCCATGGAAGCTTGTGGCATAAACACACAGCTTCAAAACAGAAAATGCACGGAGCACTTGACAAGATCCCCTGCTATCGTACGCACGGCTATGATAATTCTTTCGGAATTGTTCCAGTTTTAGTTTACGTGTTCCTGAAAAAAAAATCCACTCAAAATTTATGAAGATGTCTTTCCACGTTAACAAAGAGATTATAGCTCCCTGAATATAAGTGTCGTTGACTGTTCATGCCTCTTTGTTTATGATAGTAAAGAAGAAATGACAGAAAGGGCAGAGAGGGATGCTTTAAAATACTTTTGTCGGTATATAATCATCGTGAACAGGTTGGGGAGCAGGATTGTTCTCTTACGGTGATACGAGCCACTCACCCCACCCCCCAGGTGACACTTTTCACTGCATTCTATGTTCTAAAGATCTTACTACCTGTGAGTCTGTAAGCATTGTGGCTCAGAAAGAAAGGTATCCTGCCAGTCGGGAGCCAAGGAACACCAGGTAAGCTTATGAGCTTACAGCCCTGCTCTAACAGTTTCCAGCAGGGTCAGGGTCCCCAGAGAAGCTGTCACAGCTCTGCTCTGCCCTGGAGAAGTGTGCAGTGTTGCACAGGTCCTCCAGCGTGTAACAGCTCTGCTCCGTGACAGGCCATTCCCCCTGGGAATGTTACACTTCTGCTCTGCACCACTCTGCTCTGGTGAAAGTTCTCACAGCTGTGCTCTGCTCCAGTGAAAATGTCGCACCACATTGCACAGCAAACCTCACTCAACCAGGAGGGCGGCTGCCCTGGGTAAGAAACAGCAGCAATTGAATAGGGTACAGACCTTATATAGGATTTCTTGAGGGGGGGGCAAAGCTTTCCAGGGTGGTTTGGGATTGGTAGATTTTTGGGGTCTGATTCTGGGGCAACCTCAGGGATTAGTGGCAATTTTATTCTCATTGGTGAGATTCTGTGCTTAAGAATTGATGGGAGTCTGTGCTCAGGGATTGGTGGGAGTTTGTGCTCAGGAATTGGTGGGAGTTTGTGCTCAGGGATTAGTGGGAGTCTGTGCTCAGGGATTAGTGGGAGTCTGTGCTCAGGGATTAGTGGGAGTCTGTGCTCAGGGATTAGTGGCATTTCCAGCTCAGGGATTAGTGGAATTCTGCAGCCTGACACTGGGGAAAGCTCAGGGATTAATGCAATTTCAAGCCCTGGGGTCAAGTCAGGGTGATTTTTTTCTTGGCTCTTTTCACCCTACAAAGACACCATACGGGGGGGGCCAAGCATCCAACACGTGAACCAAGGGAAGAACCTCAAGTCCTTACAAATCACGGCAGCTGCTCACCACTATTGGCATAGTCCTTTACATTAACAGGGTCTTCGGCCCCTCTCAGGCATCTTATTCCTGCGTCTCACATAACGCTTGCTTGTTTCTGAAGAAAGCTTGCCCTGCTGCTCGCTCTTCCGGTGAAGAGTGGTCGCCTCAGCAGTGCTGGATTTGTACTCTGCTGTTCTGCTTTCATAGCTGCGGGAGTACGTTATGGTTTTTGTTTCAGTGCTGGTTGGAATAAACCTTTAAAAACCATTTGAATAATAATTAAGCTCAGTGTATGCAGTGTTAAAGGAGCAAACAACTCATGGTGGAGTTCATGCCTGTCCAAGTCATTAGGAGGTTAACTGCCCTGGGAAAAACACATATCCCAGAGGCAAGGAGACCACCGTTTTCTAGACAGCATCGTCTTTATAGTTAAGGTTTCACTTGATCCATTCAAAGATAATATGAGCAGTCTGCACAGTTGTTATGAAGGTACCTGTGTTCCCTCACAAAATGGCTGCAGTCCTGTTACAAAATACTGAGTATCACTTCAGTTAAAGTTCAAGGATAATTGTCCTAAGAAAGAGGAGAACAAATTCAATGTCATAAGATAAAAGCAATTTATTAGACTTAAAAATCTCATTAATTCTTTTTGGAATTAAAAAAGATACTTGATGAAGATGGGTGTTTGTAGGTGCACCACATGTGTAGTCCCTGCTGAGACAGAAGAGGGCACCGGATCTCCTGGAACTGGAGTTATAGATGGTTTTGAGCTGCCACATGGGTGCTGGGAGTAGAAACTGGGTCCTCTGGAAAAGCCACCAGAATGCGTAGCTGTTGAGTCCTTTCTCCAGTCCCCTGCTGACTCTGGAGAACTAGTCTGTGTGGAGTGTTGGCAGAGCTGTGCGGTGCCCTGAGCACAGACACCCGACACATCCAGGAAGCATCAGTTTGGCTTAGAGAGTCTCGGCTGGAAGGCGGCTGACACATATTTTACATCCCCCATAGCAGGTTTCTCTCCACTGGTGCTATAAGCCAGATCAAGCCAAATTAAGAAAACATAGGTTTAGCACAATATTTTGTTAATTTTCCAGGGTTCCTTTGCGGGCTGGTTTACTTTTTTTATATTTTTGTCAACTTGACACAAACTCAAGTGTACTTGAGAAGAAGGAATTTTTTTAAAATTTTTTTATGAAGCTATATATTTTTCTCCACTCCCTTCCCTTCCTTCCCCCTCCCCTTCAATCCTCTCCCATGGTCCCCATGCTCCCAATTTACTCAGGAGATCTTGTCTTTTTCTATTTCCCATTTAGGTTAGATCTATGTATGTCTCTCTTAGGGTCCTCTTTGTTGTCTAGATTCTCTGGAATTGTGAATTATTTGTGGAACAATTTGAGGAGTATTGGTATTAGTTCTTCTTTGAAAATCTTGTAGAATTCTGTCCTGAAACTATCTGGTCCTGGGCTTTTTTTGGTTGAGAGATTTTTGATGACTATTTCTATTTCTTTTGCAGCTATATTTATATTTAATTTGCTTATCTCATCTGTATTTAACTTTGGTAAGTGATATTTATCCAGAAAATTGCCCATTTCATTTAAGTTTTCCAATTTTTGGGAGTGTAAGTTTCTGAAGTATGACCTGATGATTCTTTGGATTTCCTCTGTGTCTGTTGTTATGTCCCCTTTTTTCATTTCTGATTTTGTTAATTTGGATATTCTCTCTTTGCCTTTTGGTTAGTTTGGATAGAGGTTTGTCTATTTTGTTGTTTTTCTCCAAGAACCAACTCTTTGTCTCAATTGTTTTTGTTTCTATTTTGTTGATTTCAGTTCTCAATTTGATTATTTCCTGCTGTCTAGTCCTCCTGGGTGAGTTTGCTCCTTTTATTTTTTTTGTTCTAGAGTTTTCAGGTATTCTCTTAACTCACTAGTGTGGGATTTTTACAGCTTCTTTATGTAGGCATTTAGTGCTATGAACTTTCCTCTTAACACTGCTTTCATTGTGTCCCATAAATTTGGGTATGTTGTGTGGTCATGTTCACTGAATTTTAGGAAGTCTTTAATTTTTTCCTTGACCTATTAGTGATTCAGGTGAACTTTGTCTAATTTCCATGTGTTTGTGGGCTTTCTGAAATTAGTGTTGCTGTTGAATTCGAATTTTAAGCCATGGTGATCTGATAAGATACACAGGGTTATTATAATTTTTTTGCATCTGTGGAGGTTTGTTTTGTTACCTAGTACGTGGCCAGTTTTTGAGAAGGTTCCACAAGGTGCTGAGAAGAAGGTATATTCTTTTATGTTTGGGTAGATTGTTCTATAGATATCTCTTAAGTTCATTTGAGTCATGACATCTGTCAGTTCCCTTATTTCGCTGTTAGGTTTCTGTCTGGCAGACCTGTTCAGTGAAGAAGGAATGCTAACTGAAGATTTGCCTTCATCAGATTGTCCTGTGGGCATGAATGTGAGGCGTTTTCTTCATTACTTGCTGATGTGGGAGGGCTCAGCTCCCTGGGGCTGTGCCTGACCTAGGCAGGTGACCTTGGGTCAAATAGAAAAGCAGGCTGAGCCAGATCAGGGCAAGCCTGTAAGAAGCAATGCTCCAGGGCCTCCGCTTCAGTTCCTGCTCCTAGGTTCCTGCCTTGAATTCTTGTCTTGGCTTCCGTGGATGATGGTTTCTAACCTGCAAATTAAATAAAGTCTTTTTTGGCTTAAGTTTTAATTAAAATCATTTGGTCATTGTTAATCACAGCAACTGAAAGCAAACTGTGCTCCTGTAGTCTAGGCTGACCTTGTGGGGGAGGGTAAGCAACCTGATGACCCGGGGCTGCAGCCCAGGCAGGCCCATCCTCCCCTGAGGTCAGCTTCTGGGAATCCAGCATGGACTTTTTCTTGGCTGCAGGATGGCCATGGTGAGCTAGGCCAGTTCTTTCTCCAGGTGGACAATAAAGAAGATCAAAGCTCCTCTGTTCACACAGTGACATGGTCTTCCTGGAAGGGCCACTCAGATGCCATTCTCATTCCCCAACACTGGGGAGGCCGAGGCAGAAGGACTGAGAGCTCAGCACTGTACAGGGAGCTCCTGTCTGTCTCAAATAACCTAAAACCAACCAAGCAAAAGAGCTATACGAGTTTTTCCCACTAACATTTTGTGAGAATGTGCAGTCGTGAGTCTTGATAATGTCATCTTAGGAGACATCACCTATGATCAGAGAAAATTATACGTCAGGAACATGTTTGTTCTCTGACTGCTTCCAAGGTGGACGATGCCTCCTTTGTTACTGGCCATTTGAGATCTCTTCATGTTCTTTTTCCTGCTGTTAATTTTAGTTAAATGTTATTTCATCGATTAAAAATAGCGTTGCCATTCAATCCCTTGCTATGGACATGTAGTGAACATATCTTAGCTTGCCACCTGCTTTTCTATATTATTATCTTCCCATTGCTTTCTTTCTTCCTCTTTTCTTTTCTTTTGTTTCTGGCAGAGGTGAGGGCTCTAGGCCTCAGCCTATAGGACCACCGTGGGGAGCGAACAGCTGACCCCTCAGTCCTTGGCACAATGGCTGCTCATGTCTGGTGCTGCTGGAAAGAGCCACTTAGGATAGGCTTACCTGCTGGCAATGGCATGCCTTTCATTTGCTGCACTCAGGTGAATTCTCTTGTTTCAGTAGTTAGATGGATAAGCAGATAGGCTGCTCTCTATTTCAAAGAGGCAAGAAGCAAAAAGCAGAATCTTTATATGAGCACAAGAGATGAAAGTTTGCCGGGGGCCATGCAAGAAGAACAGCAAACAGATTTGGAATTCATAGGACATGGTTGGGCAGTCAGCAAAACCAGTCTGGGTGAGCCTTGGAGAGGCAAAGCCCTGAGGACTTTGTGATGTTGTGATACTTTGTTTATGTTTTAACAAATAAAGCTTGCCTGAAGATCAGAGTACCGAGCTAAGCCACTAAAGACCTGGCGGTTGTGGCTCACACCGTTAATCCCAGTTTTTGGGAGTCCCATGTCTTTAATCCCAACACTAGGGAGGTGGAGACAGGAAGGGATATGGCTGGGTGGAGAAAGGAATATAAGGCCGTGGGAGACAGGAGCTCTGAGGTTTGGTGGAGACAGTGCAGTCTGAGGAGGCAGTCTGAGGAGGCAGTCTGAGGAGGCAGTCTGTCTGAGGAGGCAGTCTGAGGACAGGATTGCCCCTTCCATCTGAGTGTTGGTAGAGATAAAAGGTCTCTAGTGGCTGGCTGCTCTGTTTCTCTGATCTCTTAGCTTTCACCCCCAATATCTGACTTTGTGTTTTCTTATGAGAATTCATGCTGCACTGATATTGAGCATAGCTCTGCTTATTGCCCCCACGGTCACACACCCCTCACAGTCTACGAGTTGTATGAAAACTCTTGGAGTTTCTAACTCCTCACTGGGCAGTGTTACTGGTACTTATGATAACAGCCATTGACTCTTCCAAAACATTGCTGCTGGAGCAGATTAATGATTCAACCACCACCCCCAGAAAGAATTTTGACACGTAGACTATTAGGAAAGTCAGGTTAAGATGACTTTGTTAATGGCTTTGATGTAGAAAATCTAGGAGAACAATTTAAAGTTTAGAAAGACACTTTTAATAGTTGAACGAGGAACTCACTGAGGTCAGGGAACAAAAACAATGGCAGCCCGGCTATTGCTGGCTGACGTACCCTTTTTGCTAAGACGGGTTGGTGATCCAAGGTGATATTTAATTCCTTGTGCCCATTTCTGCCCCCAGCTTCCTGATATAATTTAACAAAAAGCTGCTCCTGTACTGGTGTGCAACCCGAGGATTTAGGGTAGGAACGACCGATTGTTTTCACATATAAACGTTTAGATTTGTGATTCTTTTAAGATTTTTTTTAAAGATTGCCTTTTAAGATAAGTAGTAAAGTGGTGGATCCTTTCTTTGTAACCACAAAATACAGCCTGCCAGTAAAAGAACTAGCTGAGAAAAATCCCTAGCTTGCTCCCACTTTGTTAATTGACAGTGAGTTGCTTAGACATGAATGTGTGGGGTCCTTGGGGATAATTTGTTTCCACCTGTGAGGGAAATGAGAAACATTGTTTTATACTTGTATTCACCATAAGCATCCATTTAAAAATAGAATGTAATGCCATTGTAATTTTTATACTGCTTGCAAGATTTTCCTGGGGTATGTAAGATGTAAGGAAAAAAAATATAAAGCTTTACAGAAGGAAGAACACCAGGAAAGAGGTAACAGAAGAAGTTAAGTGGGTGACCCTGACATGCTGAAGGTGTGTGTGCATGTGTATATGTGTGTGTGTGTATGTGTGTGTGCATGTGTATATGTGTGTGTGTGTGTGTGTGTGTGAGTGTGTGTGTGTGTGTATGTGTGTGTATGTTTCCCTTTTTCACTGGCCCCGGAGAATTAAGTTTTACTCCCTTGGATAAAATGTCAATTATGTGAGTTATTAGTTCACCAACTCCACGCCTTCCCTTCAGGTCCTGGGCTGCTGAAAGCTGGTCTGACAGCAACAAAGGTTTTATCTACAGTGATGTTAGATTCAACAGACAGTTCAAGCATATGGATTCAGACGTCTGTGTCTGCAGAGATAAAGGAAGAAGAACGAGGCAAATAGAAAGAGGTGATGTAAGCGGTCCTCTCTGTTATATCCAAACTGTCTCAGAACGGGGAGGTGAAGTAGGCCCATCCTTTAACAAGTCCGTGCTGCTTGTGTAAAAACTAATGATTTTCAGACAGAGTGGCTCACCAGTACCTTTGTCTGTGTACGCTCTTGCTCTACTGCAGACCCCGTACCAACACTGTGGGGTGGGTGTCATCGCCACTGTGCATGCTAACAGGCACAGCTGCTGATTTTCCGCAGTGTGACTCAGGAGTGACTTTATGATCCTGGGTTTTATAAAGTCTTAGGTTTCCTAAGTGAAAAATCACTTGGAATTCTACAAAAATATCTTTTCTAATTTTTGCCTTGTTCTAATATTTACACCCCATTTTCTTTAAAAGTATATGGACTAGAAACCCCAGAGCTCATCTAGGTATATTTCAAGTAATCTTTTCTTGTCCTTAATTTAGCTAATGTGGATATTTTTCATCCTGTTAGGATCCTGTGCTCCTAGTATTGGTTCAGGAAGCGACTTTTAAAAGAGGAATCAACTCGGAATATTCTCAGTATCTTTTCTGTTCTGATTGAGACAGACATTCATCTATTTTTATGTTTTGACTCATTTTGTAAATTACATACATTTTTCTTAATTTTCAGGCTTGCATCCCCAGAGTAAAGGCGTCTTGGTAATGGTGCGTTATTATGCACTTTTAAGTTTGAATTGCTTATATTTCATTTATGAGTTTTACATCTATATTCATAAGTGAGATTAGGCTTTTTAAATGCTTGTCAAATTTTGGATTAATAACCAACTTTCTTTTATCTCATCTTTCCTATATTATTTCATAGCATCTGTTTTGACATCTGAAAAGTTCCTCTCGATGCTATTAAGATAATTTTAGAAGCATGTTCTCTGTAAGGTAGAAAGTGGCATGCCCTGTAACTCAGCAATTCTCCCCCGAGGCAATTTCAGGACTTATCTTATCATGGTTCAGATTAGTCACATATGTACACATGTATGTATATCTACACATGGACAAAGATGCCAATGGCTGCCAGTAGCACATGTCAAAAATCACTTACATGCTACTAGTAGGGAAATGTGTTTATTAAACATGTAGTATTATATGTCTTCGTGGATTCGTATAGAAAACAAAACTGTAAAAACATCTAAAGAATGTGTGAGGTGTGGGTCCGCTTCCCTAAGAGGTCTACGTGGGAACCTTCAGGACAGCAAGTGGGAAAACCTGAAGACTGCCCTGTTTGGACTGATGTCCACTTGCGTGTGTCAGAAAAATAGAGAAGGGAAGGGGAAGCTTAATGTGAAATTCCAGATGGTAGTGAAGAAGAGATCCATGATAATGGGTCAACCCAACACGTGTGTACATTTGTATGTCCTTATTTAAGGCATGATCAGAATTTTTAACGATTTTTTGGTAACTCGATTGTGTGGTTCTTGGATGTGCGCCGCTTAGAAGCCTGTGTCCTGTTGCACAGGCTGCGTAGGTTTGGGTTGATGGTCTGTGAAGCCGATGGCAGCATCCCTTGTATCCTATCCTTTATTCCACGGTTGCAAAGGCAGTGCCAAAAGGCTGGGCACAGCTGACCGCTGTATGCAGTGCACACCCAGTAAAGAACAGTTGCATGCAGAGGTGCTGGCAGTGGTGACTCTAAACACAGACGTAATAAGGAACTCAGTGTGCATCTTCTTACATATCCCCTCCCATCCACATATGGCAGTCTCTCATCTGAAGTCTCTCTGGACTTTCCAGACAACAATGACTTCCTCTTCATGATAAACCCACAAGGCTGGTTTACACATCCATTGCGCTTTGTGAATTACCCAAAGCAAGGCATTTTACTGCTTGTGAGTTATGGTTGCCTCTTGTTAATTGCCTTCTGTTTGTAGCAGACATAGGAAGAGTTCACAGACGGACGTCACCCCAGTCTGTGACAACATGTGGCCCACATGTCACTGCAGTTGAGTAGAGAGGTTTATGTAGAGGGTAGTGAGTAGGTCAAAGAATCTTGGAGAAAGGGGAATGATTAAACTCCAGGATAAACCTCCAGAAACTGAACCCCAGCCTCCCCCACAGACTTCCAGAGGACACTGCTATTGTCCAGAAGCCTCTGGGGCTGGGATTTGAACCAAGACCATTTCTGTACTGCAGACATAGTGTGCAACCATCCTGCCCTATGAAGTCTGAAGGCAGGTGTTATTTCAGGATGGAATCTCCCTCTGGTCTATCTGGTCCCTCTTGCTCTGTCTAGCACAGTGGAGATACTGTCTTCTCCGATCAAGGACAAGGCTCACACACCTGTGATCTGGAGCTGCAGGCAGACAGCCTCTTTCTTGGATGAAGAGACACACGGAGGCTCTAAAAACAAGTGAGCGAGGCCCTGTGAGTGACAGCTGTGCTCAGCCATGGAGCTTGCAGGTGACTGTTGCCATGGAGACACGCTCTCTTCATCATCTCAACAGGCTACAGTGTTTCTCTTCTTTCACGTGCTCCAGTTGGCTTGGCCCACCAGGACATACCTGTGTATCCTCTCTTGAACATGTGACTGGGCTAGGCTGATGGATCCCTCTGCTGTTCCCTGACTTTGTACTAGAGACAGCTTCAGTCAGTGTCTCTCTTAAGTGGCTGTTGAATTGAAAACCCAGATGCTACTGGTGGCCACATTGATTCATTCATGGTTGAATCATACTATCTGCAAGAAAAGGGTGGTGTGTTTGTGTGTGTGTGTGTATAATGTGTGTGTGAATGTATGTATGTGGGTGTATGTGTGTGTGAGAGAGTATTTGTGTGTGAAAGTATGTTTGTGTGTGTCAGAGAGAGGAAGAGTGAAAGAAAGAGGAGAATGTGTGTGTGTGCATGTATGTGTGAGAATGTATGTGTGTGAGACAGAGCGTGTGGTGTGTGTGTAGGTATGAACACAAATGTAGAAGCCAGACATTGATGTTGGGTGTCTGTTGTTGAGGAATATTATTTTCAGGTGTGTGACTTTTGTTTATGCTGCATTTGTTTGACTCTGTGAAGCTGTGTTACTGTGTCTGTCTAAATTCCCTTATGGTCTAATAAAGAGCTGAACAGCCAATAGCGAGGCAGGAGCAAGGATAGGTGGGGCTGGCAGGCAGAGAGTATAAATAGGAGGAGAAGTCTGGGAAGAAGAGCAATGAAAGAACAGGAAGAGGAGGAGGATACCTGGGGTCACCCTGTCCCCCTGCCACTCCACCAGACCCGGAGTAAGAAGGGCAGGAAGGGTATACAGGAATAGAGAAAGATAAAAGCCCCAAGGCCAAAGGTTGTCAGGATAATTTAAGAAAAGCTGGCAAGAAACAAGCCAAGCTAAGGCCAGGCATTCATAATTAAGAACAAGCCTCTGTGTGTGATTTATTGGGAACTGGGTGGTGGGCTCCCCAAAATCAAAAGAATAAAAAAATCACACATAGTCTTTCTCAGTCACTCTCCACTTAGATTTTTGGATCGTCTGTCCTTGAACCTAGCACTTGTTTTGACTAGACTGGCTAGCCAGGAAGTTCCAGGGATCCCCCTGTTTCTGCCTCCCTAGCTCTGGGGTTCCAGGTGTTCACCGTGCCCAGCATTTAGGTCCTCATGCATAGGTGGCAAACATTTTATGGACTGAGTCACTGCCCCAGCTCCTTAGTCAGTGCTGGCATTGATGCTGTAAGCCTTCCGTTTCCAGCTAGTCTGCTCTGGGCTAGTCTTCTTGTTAGGTAGCTAGTGGGATGTCATCAGGATGGAGGACATCGGGCTGTGCAGCTACCCTCAGCGGTCAGCAGTCTGCAGCAACAGCAGGGTAACACGGGGGGGCTGGAGGACCCTGGGCTGTAGTCTCTGCAGTCAACAGTCTGCAGCAACAACAGGGCAACAGCGGGGGGCTGGAGGACCCTGGGCTGTAGTCTCTGCAGTCAACAGTCTGCAGCAACAACAGGGCAACAGCGGGGGGCTGGAGGACCCTGGGCTGTAGTCTCTGCAGTCAGCAGTCTGCAGCAACAACAGGGCAACAGTGGGGGGCTGGAGGACACTGGGCTGTAGTCTCTGCAGTCAACAGTCTGCAGCAACAAGGGTTGAACTCCAGGGCTCTGGCTCTGGTCAGAGGAATGGGGCTTCTCTGGTCCCAAGAGGTGACACTGGCATGCTGACTTGCTAGGAAAACTGTCAATAGAGTGCTACCTAACCCCTGCCACGGAGCCCTGAACTCTACTAGATTATCTTGCCACAGGAGATTTTCTGGTAAGAAGCAATACCAAAACCTTGTCCTTAGGAGCCCAGCCAGACTGCCTGCACTGCCGAGGCCCCTCCAGAAAGGCTGTGTGTTTTAGAGACTTTAGAAGCAGCATAAAGCCTGCCTGAAAACAGAGCGGCACAGTGGGGTTATTGATTATCGTCCACCCTCATCCTCGAGAGTGTACTCTGCCCTGCTGTGTGGTGCGCTCTGACCTCTATACCACTCTGAACCCTTTCAACAGAAGTCACACGGACCTGGGACCTGAGCGGAGTTCTGGCTGCAGTTCAGGTGATATTTCTTCCCAACTATGGTTATATCTCCTTCACCTTCACTGTGGTAAGCCATGGAGGCCACACCCCTGTGTTGAGACCACAGATGTCTCTGCTCTCGGCTCCTTTTCAGTCACCGCTTCCCTGTGTGGATGCGTTTGTGGGTCAGGTTCCAGGGTCTGCCTTGCTGTTCCACTCTGGAGTCTCTGTGCTTTTGCTCCACTTGTCCCCCAGCTGGCTGCACGTCTGTGCTAACCCAGCTCCGGGTCTCAGAGCGATGGTCGCTTGCAGGCAGGACGTCTCTCCCAAGTGCCCTACTAATAGCCATGTGGTGAGCTCATGGCACTTCCAGTGTTGGATTGATGAGGTGATACTAGAACCCAATTGGCAGGTCCTTGTGGGGTTTTTGTTTGCTTGTTTGTTTTGCGTTAATTTTGTGTAACTGGGTCTTGAAGGTGAACTTAGAAACTTCCGTAGCCCTTAGTTTCTAATACAAGTGTGTAGAGAGCTGCGTGGAGCCGCACCTAAAAGATGGCGCTCGCTTCCACCTTCCACGATCCCAAAAGTGAGTGCTCTCAGTGGTAAACAACACCTTATTTGACTAAGGCCAGGATCACAGGATGACCGTAAGCTGCTTGCGTATAAGTGGACCTATGGACAGTGCCAATGTGGCGATCCAGGATTGGTAGCCCAGGGCTACTTAAGGACTGGGAGGAGCTTGCCCGGAGAGAGAAACTATTGTAACAAGGTCCTGAGTAAACTGCTTGCAAGGAGAGCTCCGGTGTTGCGTCTTCCTTGCTGGTCGAGGCGGTCGTGACAAATGGTGGCCTGTACGGGGATTCTCCTCTCCTCTCCCTGGAGCCCAGAACTTGCAGCAGTCACGGGGTGCACCAGTAAGTCCTCAAGGTAAGATTGGGGATCCGCGACCAAAGTGGGTTATTTGCTCTCGCCTGTAAACAAAGGGAGAGCGGGGAAGTAGAGCTGCAAAGACTAGAGCAGACAAATCGAAAGTGAAAGTAAAGCCTACTACAGCTGACGGGCTACAAGTCTGCAGAGCACATTCGGTTCGCTAGCCCAACTGAAAGTAAAATTGCCGGACACTATTTGCTCTTAGCAGCTTGGGTACTCTTGAATACAGTGTTCTGGTTCATCGTTTTTACTTATTGCTGTAGGGAGTGTATTGAGAATCCTCAGTGAATAGACATGTAGAATTCTCCTTCTCACCCAATTTTTCTGGCTTTGAACGAGCTGCTTCGTTCAAAAAATCAGGGCAGAAATGATGACGGCCTCAGCATTTCCTGTATTTCAGGATCCGCAAGGCAACCGATTCCATGAGCCTTTGAATTTTAAGGTCATCAAGACATTGGCAGAATCTGTCCAGACTTATGGCACTTACAGTCGACTTTATGGTGGCCCAAGTGGAAGCTCTACATAGATACGCCATGACTCCAGCTGATTGGATGAACCTAGCATGAGCATGTTTGTCCCCTGGACAGTATCTAGATTGGAAAGCTCTTTTAGTTGAATTGGCCAATGCTCAGGCTGCAATAAATCCAGCAGCTGGAGGGGCACAAGCAGTCTGGGACACAGATATGTTGCTTGGACAAGGCAGGTTTGCCAACCAGCAAAATGGATATCCTCCTCGAGTGTATGATCAGATTAGTAACATTGCCACAAGAGCATGGAAGACCTTACCTAATAAAGGGGAGGTAATTGGTAATTTGACTAAGATCCTTCAAGGACGTATGGAGCCTTTTTCTGATTATGTGGCTAGGATGGTAGAAGCAGCAGGAAAGATCTTTGGTAACCCGGATGCCGCTATGCCGTTTGTCAAGCAGCTAGTGTATGAACAATGTACCCAGGAGTGCAGAGTGGCTATCACCCCATATAAAAATAGAGGATTAGAAGTCTGGATGAGAGCATGTAGAGAATTAGGAGGTCCATTAACCAGTGCCAGACTGGCAGCTGCAGTACTTAGATAGCTCCAGAAAAGGTTCAACAAGATGAAGTAGTAAATTATTTAGGGTCTAAAATAACATATAATCAAATTATACCACAAAAGGTAGAATTAAGAAAAGATCATTTGCATACATTAAATGATTTTCAAAAATTATTGGGAGATATAAATTGGATCAGGGGCAGTTTGGGCATGGCAAATTATGAATTAAAACCATTGTATGATATTTAGTTGGTGATGTAGCTCTAGATTCTCCCAGACAATTAACCAGTGAAGCTCGACAAGCACTCTCTCTTGTAGAGGAAAAATTATCTAAAGCCTTTTTAAAACGGGTGCAGGCTGAAAAGGGTGTTGCTTTATGCATTTTACCCACTAATCTACAACCCACGGGTATTCTGTGGCAGGAAGGACCATTACTTTGGATTCATTCCAAGATTTCCCCTGCGAAATCCATAGAATATTATCCTATTGCTGTCGCTTCGCTTGCTCAGCAAGGCATTCAAGCTTGCCTGCAACATTTTGGAGTTGCACCATGTGTAATAGTCACCCCATATGATACTAATCAAGTTAATATTTTATGTGCCACTATTGATGATTGGGCTATTTTACGGTGCTCCTATTCTGGGTGCATCGATAGTCATTTTCCTAAGCATCCACTGTTAACCTTTTTTAAAGAACATCCGGTAGTCTTTCCAAAAATCACTGCCTTACGGCCCATTTCAGGAGCCAGTGTTATATTTACAGATGGCTCTAAGACTGGCTGTGGTGCTTACATGGTGGACTCCGCAGAACCTGTTAAATATCAGTTTTCTCCTGGAGCTCCTCAGCATGTGGAGCTAGCAATCATGGTTGAGGGGTTTAAATCCTGTCCATTTACACTTAATTTGATTTCAGATTCTTGTTATGTTGTTAACACCTTAAAATACCTTGAGTGAGCTGGACCTATAAAATCCTCCAGCCCTGTACATAGGCTATTTACACAATTACAGCTGTTACTCTGGCAGCGTAAGAATCCTTTCTTTGTACAGCACATTCGTGCACATACAGGTTTGCCAGGCCCTCTGGCTGCCGGCAATGACAAGGTTGATCAGTGTACCAGACAAGAATGGATGTTTCTTGCCTCTGCCCTGCAGAGGGCTCATGATTTTCATAAAGAGTTTCATGTTAACGCCAAAACCCTACAACAAAAATTTGCCATTTCCCGTGCTGATGCACGCAAGGTGGTTGTGGATTGGCCACAATGTGTCATACATCATCACCTTCAAACTTTGGGGGTCAATCCGCGTGGATTGCTCCCCCTTAAACTTTGGCAGATGGATGTTATCCATCTCACCGAGTTTGGCAAGGTAAAATACGTACATGTCTCTGTGGATACATGCTCTGGCATTATCCATGCCACACCCATGACAGGTGAAAAGGCAACCCAAATGATTGCTCATTGTCTAGAAGCGTGGGCCACCTGGGGAAAACCCCAGCAACTGAAAACAGACAATGGTCCCGCTTATATGGGACAAAAGTTCACCTCCTTCTGCCAACGCATGGGTGTTCAACTCATACATGGACTGCCTTATAATCCACAAGGCCAAGGTATTGTAGAGCGTGCTCATCGCTCCTTAAAGGAATTGTTTCAAAAACAAAAAGGGGGGAAAGGTCATCAACAGACCCCCAATAATAGACTTTCCTTAGCCTTGTTTACACTTAATTTTTTAAATTTGGATAATACCAATCAGTCTGCAGCGGACAGGCATTCTTGCCCATTCAGTCCTTTAAAAGGATTGATAAAATGGAAGGACGCTCTGACAGGGGTCTGGCATGGCCCTGATCCCGTGCTGGCATGGGCACGAGACTCTGTTTGTGTTTTTCCACAGGATCATTTGGACCCTATTTGGGTACCAGAACGTTTGGTGAGAAAAGTACAGGTGCGAGGAACGACAAGCAAGATGAAACCTCAGACTGTGAGCCTACTGATAGTGACGGTTCTGATGTCCCCGTTGTTGATCCAGGCCAATGAACAAATCTTGTGGGCCATAGCAAAAGCACGGCCAATTCCTATACCTGTTCATTCTACATCAAAAGTTTTACCTGTCTTTTTTTCCACTGGTTGTGAATTAGGCTTACCCTGCGTAAATTTAGACCCTAGCATGGCTATGTATAATGCAGCTGATGTTCCTCTTCAAGGAGCTTTATGTTTTTCTCTTGAAAATAATTCTAGCCCATGTATATGGTTGAAAAATAGCTCAGTGGGTAATTGGCTTGACCCGTTGACTGATAATCATGTTCCTCTCGCCATGCTCGTGGAAGCACTGAAAACAATAAGTACAGGTGCTTCCTCAGGCACAGGCAGTGGTAAAAAATGGTGGTAATGCCACAAGTATTACTACCTTATTGATGTTGATGGAAGGGCTTTGGCCTTCAAGTTCACGCTTTGGATTAGGGATTTCCACCGCTCGACAAGTATTACCTTATTGTGCCCCTAATTTAGGGTACCCCCCTCATTGGACACCATGTCAAAACCCAGATCGTAAGTCAAAGCAGATTGCACCAGGTTTTGAATTTACCCCTCCTTTAGGAAGATATTCTTTTAATCTTGCTAATCGGACTAATCAGAAAACTAATAAGAAAAATACTTGGCCCTGGTTTCAATGGATTCTTTCTAATGAAAGAGGGGCCTTTTCATCCCTAGAGCCTTTTGCTGCCCTTTGTAATTTGACTGTTCGGCTACTTAACATCTCTGCCAGCCGAGATATGAAGGGAGTTCTTTCAAATGTTACTATAAATAAAATGATGAACAACCTTACCATTTCTGCCAGTCCAGTGTGCTTAAAGGCACCCTTCTTCTTTTTGCTGACTAATATTACCAATGCCACAGAGGATGTGATCTATTGTAATTCCTCTAAGGCAACTTGCCTCGCAAGTCAGTGCTGGAATGGTACTTATAACATGGCTGTGGTGATGAGAGTTCCCACATATGTTCCCATCACAGTCAGAGTTGATACCGGTACCTTCCCAATCGCTCATTTGCTCAGAACAAAATGAGACTCTGGGATAACAGCAGCCCTAGTCTCCACAATTGCTGTATCTGCTGCAGCTGCCACGACAGCTGCTGTTGCCATGGCTGCAACAACTCAGATTGCAGAGACAGTTAATGAAACTGTGGAAAGAACAGCCTCCACAATGACCACTTTGAAATCCACTGATGGTCATTTAAAAGCTGGCATTTTGACAGTAAACCAAAGAGTAGACCTCTTGCAAGAGCAAGTGGATGATTTAGTAACCTTAACCAGTGTAAGATGTATTCATTCCCTCTCCTCTTCATGCATCACTTCCAGATTGGCTGAGAATCTTACAAAGAATGGTAACCTGAGCCGGCAGCTGAGCGCATACCTCCAGGGAAACTGGAGCACGGAGTTCGAGACCCTGACGGACACCCTGACTAACCAGATCATTTCCCTGAATGCCACACGGCTGGAATTACCTACTGCTGATGCTTTTCTTAATATGCTGAAACGGACTTTTAGTTATTTTAAGGAGTGGGCGGGAATAGGAGCCCTGACAGGCCTAATGGTGCTTGCCTCCCTGGTATGTCTGTGGTGCATTTGTCGCATGAGAGCCTCACAATGTCGCAATGAAGCAATGATCATTCAAGCCTTCATGGCTATTGAAGCAGGACAGTCCCCCCAAGCTTGGTTAAATACTTTAAAAGATATATAAGCACAGGATGCGAGGCTTGCACACTGCACTTGAGGGTAATTACATCTACCTCAAGAAGAGCAAGTCTGACTGCACATGGACCGGTGCCTAACTCCCACCTCTGTAAAAAGGGCACCGAGCGGGTCTAGTGTTTTCTGGGTGGATGACACCTGGAGAAACGCTGGTACATGCTCTAATTCGTAAAGAGATCAGACCTCTACTCTTGCCTGTCGCTTTTAAAACAAAAAAGGGGGAACTGTAGAGAGCTGCGTAGAGCCGCACCTAAAAGATGGCGCTGGCTTCCGCCTTCAGCGATCCCGAAAGCGAGTGCTCTCAGTGGTAAACACCTTATTTGGCTAAGACCAGGATCACGTGATGATCATAAGCTGCTTGCGTATAAGTGGACCTATGGACAGTGCCCACGTGGAGATCCAGGATTGGTAGCCCAGGGCTACTTAAGGGCTGGGAGGAGCTTGCCCGGAGAGAGAAACTATTGTAACAAGGTTCTGAGTAAACTGCTCAGAAGAGCAAGAAGAGCTCCAGTGTTGCGTCTTCCTTGCTGGTCGAGGCGATCACGACACAAGTGGTCAGGACATGTGGTTCTTTGTTTCTGGGTTCGGTTCTGACATCTGATCCTAGGCTCCCAAGCAAAGATGCCCCTGTCACTCATTATTATCTGTCTGTCTGTCTGTCTGTCTATCTATCTATCTATCTATCTATCTATCTATCTATCTATCTATCACCGATCTATCTATCATCCATCTATCCATCTATCTATCATCTGTCTATCTATCTATTACCTATCTATCTCTCTACCTATCATCTTCCTAGCTATATCATCTATCATCTATCTATCTATCTATCAATCATCTATCTAACATATGTCTATTCATCTATCTATGTATCTATGTATTTATGTATCTATTTATCTATCATGTGTCTGTCTGTCTATCTATCATCTATCTATCTATCTATCTATCTATCTATCTATCTATTATCTATCTATCTATCTATTATCTATCTATCTATCATCTATCTATCTATCTATCTATCATCTATCTATCTATCATCTGTCTATCTATCAATCTATCATCTATCTATCTATCTATCTATCTATCTATCTATCTATCATCTATCTATCTATCTATCTATCTATCTGATTTTCAAGACAGGGTTTCTCTGTGTAGCCCTGGCTGTACTGGAACTTGCTTTGTAGACCAGGCTGGACTTGAACTCAGAAATTCACCTGCCTCTGCCTCCCCAGTGCTGGGACCCCAGGCACTCACTGGCGTTTCGCTATGGTGGAGTAGACTTCTCTATGTGCTCCTTGCAGTCTTTCTCTTCTAGTTGGGTAACTCCCTTTGGATTCCATAAATGGGACTTGTTTGATTCCTAATCTTTCACAAGAGAAAAGCTGACTTGGCCTAAAAGGTTGTTTGTGTAAAACTTCTTAGATCACTGGGGAAATAGTTAAGAGTTTAAAAACCTAGATTTATGCAATGTAACCAGCTGATTTAAAGAGCTCAGATGGGTGGTACCCAGCAGCCGTGGGCCCAGGACCTATTGAAAAGTCTATTGCTTGCTAAGGTGGTCACGTGACTATGTTCTGACTCTTGCGGCTGTGTAGATTGCTGTGTGGAAGCTTGTGAGAGCAACGCTCTAGCTACAGTGGTGGAGCCTGAGGATGGGACCAAGTCATGGAGAAGGCAGAGCGGCGAGCTGGGTCTCTGAGGCTTCCCCATATCCTCCCTGTATGCTGTATATCTGCAGTGCATGTAGCTATAAGGTATGTATGTATATATAATACAGGTGCATATTTAGATACAATGTACACATGTGCACATATACACACACATGCAATACATGTACACATATATGCATATATGTGTACACACACACACACACACACACACACACATATATATACACCTATATACATATATGAGTGCCTACATGTACGGAGTATGCCACATGTGTGTTCGTGTCTCTGGAGGCCAGAAGAGGGTGTTGGATTCCTTGGAACTGGAGTTCCAGACAGTTGTAAGTTGTGGGTGCTGTGACCCCAGGTGGTCTTAACCACTGAGCAATCTCTGCAGCCCCTGTTTATTTCCTTTTGAGACAGACTGTCCCTATGTATTTCAGGCTGTTCTTGACCCTGTCATTCTCTTGCCTCAGCCTCTCAAGTGCTGCTGGTATTACAGGCACGTGCTGCCGTGCTTGACAAGGGACAAATGTGTTTACTCTTGATTTAGTCTTTATTTCCACGTTCCATCTCTCGCAGCCATGTGAAGCCCACCCAGCCGCAGGTACTAGGAGCAGACCGTTAACTGGAAGCCACAGGGTACTGCGGTCACGAGCAGCGTGGAGCAGTCTCTATTCTTCCTCATTTCCTGCCTTTTGAGGCAATTGGATGAACTCTTGTCAGATGCAGTATTTGAATAGCTTTGGAAACAGTTTCTGGTGACTTTAGTGCCCTACCCTTAATGTACACTGCAGAACTTCATACTGCTTGCTTTGGCTTTTAAAAGACCATACCCCGTTTAAAAAGAAAAGCCCTTAGAGAAACACTTTCCATAAATGCCAGGGCTTCCTTACTAATCAACTAATGCAGATAGAGCTCACTCCAGGAGAACTGCGCACAACCTCAGTGAAATGTTTGGAAGCTGTTTAAGCTCCACAGGTGAAAGTTAACATTGTTGCAGCACCGGCTTTCTGTTCCCAGTATGAGCCTGAAACGCACGGTTGAGCTTTGATAAGAGGGACGTTTTCTCCCAGAGCAAGCTTATCTTTTCCTGAGTTAGCCCAGCTGTGGGTGACGTTGCCTCCCCCTTAAAACAACGTTTTCCTATCTGCCCCAAGTCTGATGGCTACAGAGGCAGGAATGATACCTGCATTTCAGATCTGGTGATAAGGAAGAGAGGAAGATGGGGAGAGAAGGAAGGGAAAAACCCTGGCAGGAGGGAAGGCTCTCTGGAGGGGTCTGTATCACCCCCCCCCCCCAACCTTGTCTGCCACTCTGTTGAAATCCCCAGGAATCAGAGCTGGGAGGAGACTGAAGCTGGTGCCTGCCTGCCTGCCAGCCAGAGGGCGTGCGTGCCTCAGGAAAAGACACCTCACACAATCCTGACAGCTTCAGGTAACCTTTCCGGAGAGTTTGGGATCTAAACTCAGTGATGGGGAGGCCGCATCTGACCCGGGCTGCTTGCTTATGTCTGAATGACCCTTGCCCTCTGTTTGAACTTAACCACTGAAGAAGATGGGCTTGGGGGAGGGGTGACTGGGCCTCAGTGTTCCTCTTCCCCGTGTGACCTCATTAAGGAAGGGTCCTTTCTCTGCTCTTTACTACCTTCTGTCTATTGAAGTCGTCTACAGAGCATGCGCGCGTGCATGGGGGCTAGCTTCCAGGCCTTAGCTCTGAACCTCACAATCCTGTATCAAGGAAAAATCTTGTAAACTGCGAGTTTCTCGGGGATGGACGAGAACAGCCTCAAATTCAGCCTAGTCTCTCTCCCAGCTGCCACAGCCAGCTGTGCCCGACCCACTGGTGTGCGGCGCTGAGGGGGTGGTCCTGGTTGCGCCACGTCCAGAACTTGAAGGACGCATTTCGGGTGGTTAATAATAGACTTCCTTCTCTGGGCCCTTCTATTCTCAGCCACTGAATACAATTTATAAGGGGGGAAAAATTATCCCATCCCCACCCCCCTGATCAGATCTCATAATTATAGAATAAGGCGCCTGAGAATTCACAGGGTGCTGGTTTCCATGGCAACAACAAGCCATTATATTCTAAAGGCCAAGTCAGAGCTCCACCCCCTCATCCTCACCGCTGCTGGCGTCTTATTGCAGCATTCCAAAATAAACTTGCTGTCTAAAGTAAATCCCGTATAATTAGAGATGAGCTAATCGGTGCCCCGCCGCCTTTGTACGGCCCACGCATCATGTAAACAGATTCTGCAACAGTGATGCTGACCGACTGTTTGATGTCAGATCTTCCTCAGCGGCTAGGAGCAGCATCCATCCACAGGAGCAGGGACCCCCCCAACCGGAAGGCCCCTGTTTTGCCTGACAGTGCTGTCAGAAAGAAAGAGGGCGCTTGGGTAATGCCTGGGCCACCAGATCAATGGCTTTCTCTTGCTCTCCAGAAAGAGGAACAGATCTTTCTGATCTCTCTCTCTCTCTCTCTCTCTCTCTCTCTCTCTCTCTCTCTGTCATTCGCTGGTCACTCCGTTGTCTCCTGCTTCATGCCCTGCTCTTGGGCTAGCCTGGAGGTGGGTTCCGCTTACTGAGGCCCGAGTCTTTTGTTCCCACTCCCTCTTGCAGTCTAGATTTTAAGAGGTGGGGACCCTTCCGGGTTGATCAGAGGTTTCTTAGGGAATTTTGCTCTCATAGGCAAATGCTGGTTTATGGCAGACGGATGTGGTGAGGAAATAGGATGTTTAGGACATAGGGGCTCCTTAAAGTCTACAAGGACCTGGAGGACAAGAGATCTGGTTGGCTGACCTGTCAGGAGTCTGATCCATCAACCACAACGGATACTGGGTTTGCTCCTGCACTTCAGACGCACCTGGGCCTGGCGCCAGACTTGCCCCTCTAGCTCTCCAGACCGTACTCTTTCCTGGGTCTTGGCTTCATGCCCCAGCTGGCTGAGAATTCGAAGGAGATTGTGGTTGGGGCAAAGCTCGCCTCGGAAGGCTCCTAGAGGGCTGGCTGCCTCCCGCTCCAGAGGCTGCAGAGGCCAGCAGGTGATCCTCTCTAGGGTCCCTTTGTGCTTGCAACACATGACATTAGCTCAAGTTAGCTAAAGATGATTTTTTTGTTCTACATTTGAGCAGGTAAATTGCATCCATTAACTTTATAAATGTTTGGACTGTGTAACTAAATGTCTATCCACGCCGTATGAAAGGATGGCGTGTATCAGTAAGTCATGAGGATAATAAACCAATACGATTTGTCATGTCTCATGCCGTCTCAGAGCTGTTCCCATGGCAAGGGATCGGTTTATACATCACCTGCCCCATAGTTTTTCTTGTTTTTATTTTCTTCATGTCTGTAGTCAAGATTTTCAGGAGGTCCCCCCTGACCAAATCTGGTTTTATTAATTTTTAAGAAATTCATAGCATTTTGTTTCCTGTGGAAACAAAAACAAAGCTTCTCCCCCAATACACCATATTTTCTGACTTTCATTCTGAAATTAAGGCATTCTTAAAATGTATAGGTTGGTTTAATTTAGCAGTTCCCATAGTCCAATGTCTCTCAGCAGCTGTTGCTTTTGTTCGTTAGCATTTAAAAAATTTAAAGTCAACAAAGCAACTGGCCCTCCTGAGAGACTGCAGGACTAGGAAGCCACATCTGACTCCTTGTCCAGAACTTCTCTTAGTTTTTTTTAGGCCCCATGTTTGGATATTTGAGCCTCCACATGGGACTCTGTTTGTAGCAAACTTCCTTATCTGACTAGCTTTGGACCCCCTAGCCTGCAAATAATGACCTAGAGACTTACTATTAATTATAAAAGCTTGGTCTTATCTTAGGCTCTTTCCCCCAACTAGTTCTTATAACTTAATTAGACTGTGTTTTTTTTTAATATGCATTCTGCCATGTGGCTCAGTTACCTCTTCTTAGTATGGCACATCTGACTTGTTCTGAGTCTGCAGGTGAAATCACATGCCTAGATTCCTCCTCCCGCATATTTTCTCTCTGCCTGAAACTCCCACCTACCCTCTCCTGCCTAGCTATCGACCATTTCACTCTTTATTAAACCAATCAGGTGGCTCCTTGGGCAGAGTCACATCTTTACAGTGTAAACGACTATCCCGCAACACCATGGAGAGATGAACAGGAGATGTATCAAAGCTGGATTGTGGGTGTAAGTGGGGGCTGAAAGATCAGCAAATGGTTTTATGAAACCCTAATGCCCCACAGTCAGATCAGATGTAGGGCTGCATGTTATACGCTTAAAGTCTTTAGAATCCCTGGAGATAGAAATGAAGTCAACAGATTTTATTGTTTCTCTGTACAGGCAAGAACATTAAAATACTGCTCTAGAGCTACCTGTGGAAGAGTGGGCTCAGGAAATTTTGAAGGCAACTCAGATACTCATAGAGGGCCACTTAGGGCACGCTCAAACACTGATCTTTAGAAATTAATTGGCACCTTTGTCTAACAATTGCACATTGATATAAAATTTCTTAAATCACCTTTCTCCTCTGTTCAGATCCTGGCCTGTGATGAAGATGTGTGAAGCAATGTCAGACTGGTCTATCGGACTCTGGCAGCCAGGGTAATTTAAGGGTTCACTGGAATGGGACGGATCACCTGCAGCACGAATTCTAATTGGTATTAGTAGTAAAGACCTAGAGTCAGACACAGGGATTAATGCTGAAGATCAGAGAAGCAAAGCGGTCAGCCAGCCATCAGAGAATCCTTTTACCAATACTCAGATCAAAGTGGGGGATCCTGCCCTCAGACTGCATCTCCAGACTGCATCTGCCTTCAGCAAACCTCAGACTGCAGTGAGCTCCTGTCTCCTGACTTATATTCCTCTCTCTGCCCAGCCATATCACTCCTGTCCCCACGTCTCTAGTGCTGGGATTAAAAGCATGTGACTCCCGAATACTGGGATTAGAGGTGTGAGCCACCACTGCCTGGCCTCCAGTGGCTCAGCTCTGCACTCTGGTCTTCAAGCAAGCTTTATTTGTTAAAACACAAATGTCACTACAGGCTCCGAAGGTTGTGCACAGACTCCAGCGTAATTCACTCCAGGCAACATGTTGCAAAGTGCTTGGATGGTTTGTCTATCAAGATTAAAAATAATTCTTTGACTTTGCATTTGTCACAGGAAAGCAATTTGTGAGGTGGCCTTTCTAGGTAGAAGGCCTTGTCTAGGTCCAGTTCCCAGATTTAGCTCAGATTTCCTTCCTGGGACCAGGGTTAGCAGCAACAATGATCTGGGCCGTCTCTAACAGTGTAGCGCATTTGCCTGGTTCAACCCACTGAACTGGAGGCCGGGTGCCCACAGCTCTGCCGTCTAAATCCTGCCACTCCCAACAGGGGCTCTTGTTGGGCAGCCGCATCCAACGGCTGAGATTGCTGTCCTGTGGAGAGCGGCACACTGCAGGAGTGGGGGCCCGTAGTAAGTTGGTGTTTGTCTCGGGGTAGAGGGCACGCAGTGCAGGGTTGAGGCATGGAAACGATACCAGTGATGAACACGGAGTAACAACTTCAGGCTGCCCGAGATCTGCTGGGGCATCATGTCCGCTGTACCCAAAGTGTTCGAAGTCGGGAGAGTTTAGGAGTTAGCTGAGACCTGGGTTAGCAGAGGGCCTGAGTCAGCAACACGGCTGGGAAGGAAGCAAAGGCAGCAGGGAGGTTAAAAACGGGGAAATGGCCACTAGGTTAAGATGATAAAGAATTGAAATTCTGCTCTTTGTTTTAAAATGGTGTGGACACCTAATGAGACACTTAGTTTAATTTTCCTTACTTTATTATCTATGTGTGTCAGTCAGCCAGGTGATGGTCAGAGGACAATCTGAAGGGACAGGTTCTGTTTTCGCCATGGGAGTGCTGGGGATTGAAATCAGGTCATCAGGCTGAGCAGCAAGTGCCGTGCCCACGGACTCACCCTGCAAACCCAGTATTTAGACTTTTTTTTGATTTAATAAAGTTTTATTTTTCCAAATGTACAGCTGATTGAACCTGATCATGCATCTTCACCAGCAGCTGGGGCATCTCCACCCTTTGTGTTTCTGGTGTAAATTACTTGGGCTCTGTGCTTTGAAACCTGCTTGATAAGCCCTTTACTAAGGAGCTCCTGAAGGGCTGCCCTGGCCAGGAAACCGCGAATCTTCAGTCTCTCAGAGACCACAGCTGGAGTAATAAGTTTATAGTTGGGAACTTCCTTACAGAGTTTGTCGTATGTAGCCTTGTCAAACAGGACTAGATTGTTGAGCTTGTCCCGAACTTTGCCTTTGGACCGCTTCTTCTTTTTGGCCTTGCCACCAGATTTATTTACTGGGTCTTTGTCTTTTTTGGCCGACTTTCCGGCATCTTTCTTCTTCTTGTCATCCTTGGGCAGCATGATGAAGCTCAGAGAGAGGCGACAACCACTGCAGTCTCCCTAAGATGTCGGGAAAAAAGCAGTATTTAGACTTTTTAATGACATAATTTTAGTCTCAAAATCATACAATTCCCTCTTCAAAAGAACTGTTTAGATATGAACTAGTCACCTATACACTGGTATAAACAAAATTTCTGCAAGCAAGTCTTGGCAGGAAGGGAAGCCAGAGCTGTTATAAACGCCAACGGGCGAGTTGTCATAGTGGGACACAGAAGAGCCTGGAGCCACCGAGGCCATCGTCACGATCATGCCCTTGTACAGCGATATTTTACTTATGTTTTAATAAATAAATCTTGCCTGAAGATCAGAGGCTAAAACTGAGCCACTAGAGGTCAGGCAGTGGTGTTTACATACCTTTAATCCCAGGATTTGGGAGACAGGCAGTGGGAACTCTGTGAGTTCAAGGCCACCCTGGGCTACACAAGATCAGTGCAGAAACAGATCCAGGTGAAGGTGGTTCACACCTTTGATCCCAGTACTAGGGAGTCACATGCCTTTAATCCCAGCACTAAAGGGGAATATAAGACAGGAGGAGACAGAGGATCAGGGCTCAGTCTGCAGTCACCCAGCCTCAGTAGATGAGAGACTTCTCTAGTGGCTTGGCTGTTTTACTTTTCTCGTTGTCCTCTTGAACGCTAATATCTGTCTCTGGGATTGTATTATTCGTGCTACACTCTGGGTCTGCACCGTGTCGATCCTCCATGTCAGAGCTACCCTCACTCTCGTCCCAGCCTGTGGGGAAGACATCCTACCCACACATCTTCAGTTCTTGTATCTTGTTGTAATCTTTAACATTACTTTGAGGTTTGGGATACTATTATTCCTTTTTGTGCAGGGCAGTGTATCTTTATTTGCTTATTGATATGGAAGTAGCATATTTTATCTTTATCCATATTAAGTGCAAAACTAGACTGGGTGATTTTGATACCTTTATTGGTTCACACACCTGTCATTACAAGCCCAGTTTTAGAATATTTTCTTGACCCCAGCAAGCTGTCCCGTCCCCAGCATTGACTTCACTTATGGGACTTCTTAGTCCCAGCATTGACTTCACTGTGGTAGACAGATGTTTAAGACCTGTCCTGCTTTCTTCAGTGAAGCAGTAGAAATGATTACATGGAGCTTTGGCTTTGGGAAATACTAACCCTCGTTCCAGATCTTTAAGCAGTTCGTTTGACTACGTTATTTACCTGTTCAGATGTTCTGCTGACAAGCGCGGTTAATAATACCTATGTTGTAAGGTTGTTTGAATAATCGCAGCTCACAGAAGCAGAGGCTTGCTGACCACATAGATTTTTTGGTGACAGCATGGGATCATTTTAGTACACATGCACAGAGGCTTGTGAACAATGGAAATTGGTTAGGTACAGGGGGACTGAAACCTGGGGTCCATTTCCTTCCATCTGATAACTTAAGCCATGGGACGGTGTGAGAGAATAAAGTGGTTTATTTGTGATAGATACTGGCTGCTCTAAATAACCCAATGAATTTTAAAATCTGTTTTTTTAAAAATTTAAATTTCTCAAGAGTTATTCCTCTAAAAATCTACCCAGAATTTCTTTCCAAAGAGCTTTTCTTCCAAATGGCTTCAGTCCCCCTGAGCTCCTCCCAACTCATCTCTGTAGCCTACAATTTTATCTTGCTTTCTCCTGAAATAGATTTCAAGGGTGAGGGGCGTCCTGTTTCCAGTTTTTTCAGACTGGGATGGTTTTTCTCTTCCGGTCTGAAATGTAAGATATATAAAATGCAATTGCTGTTTCTTGTGAGCATCTCCTGCGTCTGCTTTCTGCTTTTGTATTTATTGCCCCCGAGTCAAGCTCACAATAAGCTGTGGTATGGCCCGGAGCTACTGATGCTGTGCCAGTTGTGGTGGAGGAAACAGGCTCTTGGCTGGGTGCCATCTTAGGCACTTGGAAACTAAACGTGAGTGGCCACCAGGGGACGCCATACTCCCAGAGTCCTGTCTGGGTCTTCATTTGAGCAGTAAGAGAGCTTGGGAAGAGTCTTTAGTCTTCTTTCTCTGGGGCTGCACAGGTGAGGAGTTTCCTGACCCCTGAAATTTGGGGTCCTTCATGGTTTCTGCTGTGATTGACGCCTTTATCTTTTTTTTTATTGGTTTGATTTCTTAATTTTCTCTTTTCTAAAATCTGCTTGTAAAGACTTCCCTCCCTCTCTCCCTTTCTTTCTCTGTTCCTCTTTCCATTTTAGAGACTGAACCCAAGGCCATGTGTACGAAAGCTGTACGCTCTACCACTGAACAACACCCTTGGGCCTAAGATATGCATTCTTGGCCTTTATCCTCTAAGGATGAGGATCAGGTATGGTCCTAGTTTGTTTCTCTCTTGCTTTGATAAAACACTGGCCAAAGCCGATTTTGGGGTGGAAAAGGTTTATCTGGCTTACAAGCTGTAGTCTATTATCTAAGGAAGCCAAGGCAGGAAGTGAAGCAGAGACCAAGGAAGATGCTGCTCCCATTGCTCAGCCTGCTTTCTCACACAACTGAGGACTACCTGCCCAGGTGCAGCACTGAGAGGTGAGAGGGCCCTGCCAACCATCCCAGGGTCCCTTTTAGCTTCTGCCATGGGACACTAGCTTCTGTCACCTCCAGAAGTTCCCCTGAAGTTAGTCCTGGCTATACTGGTGTTATCTAGCCGAGTCCAGTATTAGCAGTCATTAATTGAAAGTGGGAAGTAGCTTTGAGTGCATGGGCACAGGAAACAACTTCCTAAATATAACACCAGTATCTCAGATACTAAGAGCAACAGTAAATAAATGGGACCTGCTGAAACTGAGAAGCTTCTGTAAGGAAAGGACACAGTCAATAAGACAAAACGGCATCCTACTGAATGGGAAAATATCTTTGCCAACCCCACATCAGACAGATGACTGATGTCCAAAATACATAAAGAAACTAGACATCAAAATATCAAATAGTCCAATTAAAAATGGGGTACATATCTAAACAGAAAATTCTCAACAGAAGACTCTCAAATGGCTGAAAGACACCTAAGGAAATGTTCAACATCCTTAGCCATCAGGGAAATGCAAATCAAAACTACTCTGAGATAGCATCTTACTCCAGTCAGGATGGCTAAGATAAAAGACACTGATGATAGCTTATGCTGGAGAGGATACGGAGTAAGGGGAATACTCCTCCATTGCTGGTGGGAGTGCAAACTTGTACAATCACTTTGGAAGACAGTATGGCAATTTCTCAGAAAATTGGGACTCAATCTACCTCAAGACCCAGCTATACCAATCTTGGGTATATACCCAAAGGATGTTCACTCATACTACAAGGACATTTGCACAACTGTGTTTATAGCAGCATTATTTGTCATAGCCAGAAACTGGATCCAGCCTAGATACCCCTCAACTGAAGAATGGATAAGGAAAATATGGTAATTTACACAATGGAGTGCTACTCAGCAGTAAAAAAACAATGCCATCTTGAAATTTGTAGGCAAATGGCTGGAACTAGAGAAAAACATCCCGAGTGAGGTAACCCAGACCCAGCAAGAGAAACACAGCGTGTACTCACTCATAGTGGATATTAGACGTAAAGCAAAGGATACCAGCCTACAGCCCACGACCCCAGAGAAGCTAGGGAACAAGGAGAACCCTGAGAGAAACATACATGGATCATCCTGTGAGGGGAAATAGAAAAGATCTCCTGAGAAAATTGGGAGCATGGGGGTGGGGGGAGAAGGGAGGGCTGAAGGGAAGAAGAGGCGGGTGATGATGATCGAGATGTGGGGAAGAACAGAGAGGGAGACCAAGGAAGGAAATATCTTGATTGAGGGAGCCATTATGGGACTAGTGAGAAACCTGACACTAGGGAATTCCCAGGGATTCACAAGGATGACCCCAGCTAAGACCCTAAACAATAATGGAGAGGGTGCCTGAACCGGCCTTACCCTGTAATAAGATTAATGACTACCTCAATTGTCATCATAGAATCTTCATCCAGCAACTGATGGAAGCAGATGCAGAGATCTACAGTGAACCATTGGGATAAGATTTTTACTGTCTTTTCAGTAAAATTTCTTCCCATCTTCTGCTGCTTCCACTTGTGGGATAACACAGGTTTTTTGATTGATGGATTGATTTTTGTTTGCAGGTACAACTGCGGCCTGTTTTTCCTGACCACTAACTCTTAGGCTCGTGAGGGGCAGCTCCAGGTTATCACCCCTATGTCGCAAGGCTTCTGAGAAGTAGCCCCTCCTCCTTTCAGGGGATTTGCCTTTTTGAATTTCTAAATTGGTGCTCAGAAGAACCATCTAGAATTTTATCCTACCCAGCTACAGATGAGTTCACCACACTTTCCTAAATGTGAGCTTCCAACTTGGTTGATTCATGTTTCCATTTGCTGGGAGCCTAGGAGCCCAGAACTCACTTTGCTGCTGTTTGGGAAACCACGACAAACCACGAAGATCTGACTTGACTCATGGAATCCAAAGGCCCCGTCAGTCTGACGCCCTCTACTGTCGTCTCGGGACCTGACTCTCGTTAGCCACTTCCCACATCAAGGAGTAGACTTCCTGAGAAGAGATTTTGACCACTTGAGGTTTCTGTGTTCTTTACTCTGGGTTGGAGCATCTCTAAATCTTTTATGGCGTCTTCAAGATGCTCGAAGGAACAACTAGGTCATGGCAGCCACTCGAGTTAAAGTGTGGTTTAGGAGTCGGCTACTAGCTGGAGAAGTAGGGGAACTGAGGAAAGCCTCCTGGGGATGGTGGCTCGCACTCAGCTGGAGGAAAGTTGTGTTCTGGAACATTCTTTCCAAATTCTAGCTGTAAAAGTCAAGCCTCACCAAAGCCCTAAAAATGGAGCCCGGGATATAAATTCTTTGGTGGTTTCTCTAAAAGCCTGGCAGATAGTAGAGGCATGGGGTGGTACTGGGAACGGCTGTTGTGGTTGGTAGGCGAGCAAGGCTGGGACCAGGGCGAGAGGACTTACGGGGTGAGGCTGCGGGCGGGGGCGGTCGCTGAAGCTATGCAGAGGCTGGCGGACTTGAGAAATCAGCTTCAAAGCTGTAAGGCAGATCATCTACCCCATTACCCAAGCTCCAACTCCTGACCGTATCAACAGAAGCCCTACAAACATCCACTGACCCAGAATCCCTTGCTGCTCTTAGTGGCCAGGAGAGGCCGTCGGCGAGGGACTTAGGGGGACGCTTTTGTGTTCTTTCTTCTTTCCACTCGTGTAGATGTGCGGCTCAGAGGTGCTGTGAGTCTGTGAAGAGCATAAGCCACAAACACGAGCAGAAGTCTGCATCCCGGGGGTTTACACTGGCCAGCCTCACCAACTGAATGCGTCCCTGGCCCTCTGTGTGAAAAATGTGTGCTAGTCCAGTACTGGTTGGTTTCTTTTCTCTCCTCCCCATCCCTCCACTTTCTCCTTCTCCTCTTCCTCCTCCTCTATCTCCTCCTCCTCTGTCTCCTCCTCTTTCTTCATTTTTTTTGCCGTACACAGTGTCTCCTATTCACAGTGTGGTGTGGCTGAGTGCATGGGCCCGGGAGTCACAAGCGCTGGGTTCAGATCCCCACTCTACCCTCTTGGTTGCCGAGGAATTTGAGGATGAGATGTCACTTCTTTCTGGCTCATTTAGTTATTGGTAGAACAATGGAGGGGACTGCCATCTTCACAGGTCTGCTGCCCAGACAGGAGAAATGTAAGGTGTTGGCAGAGTGCCTGGTGCAGACCAAAGGCTCCACAATTGGCAGGGTAGTGACAAGGACTCCCTGTCAGCCATAGTGCTCAGAACAGTGAGGTATATACCATCCATGGGCATTTCACTCTCCCTCAGAACAGGGACGAGAAGTCTAGCCCAGAGAAGGGGGCTGTGCATTAGAAGGGCAGCTGGAAGCCAGAGACAGCTCTGCCAGCCTGTTCTCTGCTGCCTTCCACCTTGGCCACAGTCACTGGGCTCCTTTGTGCTGTGTTCTCTCTCTCTCTCTTATGTAACTTACTACCACGTCACATCTGTGTGTTTTGTTGATGCCATTTAAATTCTGTTGCTATTTAATACCAAGAACATCTAAAGGGAACATTTTGAGAGACTTGAAAAAATCCAATTGTTCTCTTGGTAATTGGGTTTGTAGGAAACGGAGAGGGCAGTGTTCAGAATAGAAGGCTCTTAAATGAATCATGCTTGCTTCGCTGTAGAGGCAGAGCACAGGCTGGTGGGGGAGCCCTGCTCAGTCCCTCAGGAGGCAGTGGCACTGCCTGCTTTGGTTAGGAAAGGCCCGGCTGTGCCAGGGAACTCAGAACAACAGTGGTTCAGAAACGCCGGTGTCACTCGCTTCTCATGAGAAATGTGAAGACAGCTCCTAACGGGCAGGGACCTCCTCGGTCTCCCTGTTCTACCATTCTTAGGACCTGACTTCCTCTTTTGGAGAGAGACACTGCCAGACTCTACCATTCCTGGCCAGGCTCACAGTCCTTCTGAGCTGTTTTCAGGATTCCCACAGCACATGTTTATTTCATGCCAATGACCAGTACTTAGTCACAAGGCCACTTCAAGCTGCCCCAGAGACCAAGACACTTATTCTCAGCTGCTTAGGTGCCCGCTGCTGCAGGTTCTACACTGGGGGAGGAGGGAAGATGGTGGGTACCAGGGCTGTGCCAGCAGACGCCACAATACATTTCTGGAGCTGAATCACACCTGCTTCTCTGCTTTCAAGTGTCTTTTAATTTTTATTTTCTGAGAACTGTATACATGAACACTGTGACTGAATCACTTCTCCCCTGCTGGGTCCTTGGCCCCATCCCCCCATTCTGAAATTCATGACCTCTTCTTTAATATTATTGTTCCATGGGGTCAAACTAGAGCTCCAAGACAGGGGAATGCTGCTGTAGAATGGAGCACACTAAGAAGGTACTCAGGCATTAGTAAAGGAAAATGTAGAGACTTAGGACAAAGGGGAAGACAGAGTTAGCTTTCGGATGTCCTCTGGGCTGAGACAGACTGTCTTGAAGCAGAGAGGGCTGTCTGAGGGGTCGTCAGAACTCCACTCACGTCTTGTGATTTGCCAGAATCCACAGAGCGTGCTATACTCACAGTGACTGTTGACTAGGGTCAAAGGTTAAAATTTAAAATTAGTAAAGAAGGGAACTCCTACAAGAAAGTCCCACAGAAGGCAGGCACGAGACACTGGCTGTTCTGTTCCGTGAACAGAGCACCTTCCTCCAGCTCCAGTGTGGACACACACATCTCCGCTCTGCAGGGACTGTCCCAGAGCCTCGAGGTATACGATATTCTCAAGATGGCTCATATATGAATGTGAGCATTCAGTGCCTAAGTGACCAGCCCTCACCCGCCCAAGCCAACTGATGCAGGGCGGCTCAAAGGTTGGTAAATTGTGTGAGGCTCAAGACCAAGGTGTTGAGATGTCATCTTATAAAGAACCGTATTCCCAGAGCTTAGAGGTCAAAGGTTCAGGCAGAGTTAGCCTCTCACTTCCCCGTCTAATTCTGAGTGTTGGGATTAAAGGCGTGTGCTATGCTCAACATGTTTGATTTTTTAAAGAATCTTGCTAGAGTTTACAAAGTGATTGCACCATTTTAAATCTTTTACTAACAGTACACAATTATTCTGGTTCTTTTGTGTCTGCTCAGTAGTTGATCTGGATAGACTGAGTTTCAGCCATTGTAACAGGTACACAGAGGCATTTAGTTACAGTTTTGATTGGCATTTAACACTAATCATGGATGCAGGGGACCTTCTCTGTCATTGGTGAAGAAGGGACATGTGTAGATGGAAGTTTCTGTCCCGCCTGGCCCCACAGCTGTTCAGTCCCAAAGAAACACACAGAGGCTTATATCAATTATAAACTGTTTGGCCTATTAGCTCAGGATTATTATAAACTAGCTCTTACAACTTAAATTAACCCATAATTCTTATCTATGTTTAGCCATGTGGTTTGGTACTTTTTCTCAGTGAGGCATTCTCATCTTACTACCTCTGCATCTGGCTGTGACTGCCTTTCCCCTTCCCAGAATTCTCCTAGTCTGGTTGTCCCGCCTATACCTCCTGTCTGGCTATGGCCAACCAGCATTTTATCCCACAGCAGATTTGCCCATATTTTCCCAGTGCTTCCTCTTTCTGGCTGTTGACTGTGGAAACCTCTCTGTAGTCTGGAGTTGTATGTACTGGTACAAGCGAATCTCTTCTCTGTCTCTCTGTTCTCTTAAGAGTGGTTTCCAGAGAGTGAAAGTTTTCAATGACACCCATGGCTGATTTAACAATTCTTCCTGTACTTACCTTTGGTGTATCTCATCCAAAGAACCACCATTCTTTAAACCAAGACTGTAGGATTTCCCCTTGGTGTTTCATAGCCTCATGTTTCCTCTGTGACCTCTGCTCCACTTTACGTTGAGGCTTCACCTGAATTGTTTGTTTTGGCCTGTAGAGATCCAATAGTTCTTAAACCATTTGTTGAAAGACTTTCACATGGCTGGGTAAAAAGCGGTGTCCACATCCGTGTGTTCTACTCCCAGTGTCTCCATTCTGTTCCATTGTTCTGTTTTTGTTTCAGCATGACACAGTCTTGGGATCTGTGACGACGGAGTCTTGAGCACGCACGATGTGCTCTTCCAACTTTGCTGCTCATTTTCCAGTTTGTTTTGTCCGTCCTATGTGCTGTGGTTTTCTGGCTGGACACTGGGTTTAATTGCTTGGGAGTATAGATAAATGTCAGAGGTTCTCAGTTGTGGCTGTCTAATCACACTGGCTGGCTTGTGACAGGGAGCTCGAGCAAAGGGCTGCAGCAAAGCAAAGATTTCCAGTACTAAGTCAGAGGGGACCTGATGCCTAGCCTGCCACTTTTTGATTAATCAGAGGACCACCAAATTCATAGTCATCCAGTGCAGGCCAATAGTCAGTATTGGTCACTCTGAGTGAAACCTGGATGCTTTTCTACCCATGTTGTCTGCTGACCAGGCACTGAGAGTCAGAAAGAGTCAAAAAATGCCCCAAGCTCCACCTCTAGATTCTCACATAGATTTCCCACAACTATACTTCCTACAGGAGCAATGTTATTAGCTATTTTTATAGGGCCGTGAAAATGCCATGACCCAAAGAAATTGATGAAAGAATTTATTTTGACTTTCAGTTCCAGAGAGATAAGGATTTATCATGGCAGGGTGCAGGTGTGGCAGCAGGTGGCAGGAGTGGCAGCAGGTGACAGGTGTGGCAGTGAAAGACCCCCAGAGTAGGGAGACTCTCACTCAAGTCTCAGGATAACACGACCCCCAGGAACTCATGAGAGACCGTCTTTGTGGTTTATTGACAGGACAGGAAACAGTGCACTGGGACCGAAACTCATTTCCCACACAGGGATAGAGTTCGACCCCGAGTAGCTGGGAGAAGGGGTATTTTAGCGAAAAAACCACAACCCAATAACCCAAAGGGGGTAGAGAGGGCGTCATTGGAAAATTCCAAAAATACCAGTGATTATCACAAGGGGGTAACTCCCTGTTTCTCAAGATTATTCTCAGGATTATAATATAACTTTATCTTCAGCTAGATCCTGGAGCAGAGTCACTGAGCCAGCTAACTTAGATTTTTGGTTCTTCTTTCCCTGCTAGATATGTTTTTTGGCTCTACTCTTTCTGCTAGAGGGGTCTGAATTTATCCGGGTCTTTCAGCAGCAGGGTGCAGGCATGGCAGCAGGGTGTCCGGAAGCTACGACATCACTGCAAGCCTGAGAGAGCGGCTGTAAGCTTTCTAGGTTGTGGATCAGTCTAGGAGGAGTAAGGGTGGATATGATCAAAGTTCTCGAGGAACTAAAGTCCTCTATGAGGGCATCTAGGTGGCTCCGGATGAGACTGGCTTTCGGGACCCAGCTACCCCTGCCGCTCTGACAGAATTTGCCTCAGCTTGGCTGACTCACATGCTGCCTTTTAGGAACCCAACACACGACCCCTGGCTGTGTCCTCACTGCCTCTCATGCCACAGCATAAACATGGTGACATCATTTAATGAAGGGCCCTTCTGAGAAGTAAGTCCCCGGGCAATTTCACCGATATGCTGCCATCCTTGCGTTGAGGGCAGTCACTTACTTGACAAGGCCTCCAGATCCAGGCAAGAGACATGGCAGATGCAGGTGTGCAGGAGGCAGCCTGTGCACACAGCACATTGCTCCACAGACACTTTGTAGGATTTCTTTGTAGATTTTAGAGCTTGCCCTGGAACTAGCACTTGTAGACCAGGCTGACCTCGAACTCACAGAAATCTGCCTGCCTCTGCCTCCTGAGTGCTGGGATTAAAGGCCATGGTACACCTTTTAATAGCGTGGAGTCACCTCTAAAAGAGTAGCAGCATGCGACCGAGAACATGCAACCCATTCCCTGCAATCGTGAATGCTGTGCATCCTGTACTCTCCTTCAGGCAGCACAATGGCCCTGTTATACTGCATCCTCAGAGAGGTGAGCCAGCTGCGTGTGGCATTACCACGGTTACAATGGCACTAGACAGTTCATCTCCAGTGTACTCTCCAGGAATTGTGGCTGCACTTGTAGTCCGTGCTCACCGGAGACATGTGGCCTGGGACTGGGCGTCACTCTCCTAGAAAGTGTGCATTTAAAAGTGAAAATTCTCTGAGGATGTGTTTTAACTTTTAAAGATTTATCTTTATGTGTTTGCCTGCAGGGATATCTGTGCTCTTCTCGAGTGGAGTGCCCACAGAGGCCAGAAGATGGTGTTGGATCACTGGGAGCTGGAGTGATGGAGATTCTGAGCTGCCTTACGTGGAGGTTGGGAGCGGAGCCCAGATCCTCTGTAAGAGCAGCAATTGCTTGTCACCCCCAGATGTCCCTGTAGCCCCAGAGTGTGTCTGTTTTAACAAGGCATTCCAGCCAGGTACTGAACACAGGGCTTAAGGTCCACATTGTTGACCAGCCAAGCTGATGTTGCAGAATGCCCGAACCTGTACTGAGGTCATCACTATCAGCCATAAATAAATACTTGAAAAGCACATTTGGCTAAATTTCCATAAGGTTTCACATGGTTTCTTTAATTTGCCATCGATTAGGGAAAGCAAGAATCCAAGCTATGAAAGAATGGGTCCTGGGCGCTTAAAACCTTCCATTAATCAGGCCTCACAAAGGCCAACGCAGAGATGAGTGTCCTGGACATGATGCTCACGGGCTTCATCCGGGAAGCTGGGGAAAGGGTGACAGGAATAAAAAGGAAGAGCCAAGAAGAATGTGACTGTGAACAGGTCATTGGTGAGGTCACCTGGGGTTCAAGTCTGTGGGTCCTTTATGCCATGGGGTCAAAAGCACCTCAGCTCATGCCAGCAGAAGGGAGGCAGGCAGGGCACCTCTCCTGTGACCCCATTCTTCATCGCTTGCCCTCTGCTCCTACAGTGTCAGCCCTTTGACATCCATCCCAGTCTGCAGGTGACCTCTGAGGCTGACCAAGCCCGGCAGAGAGGAGCCGGGTGAGATCCGCTGCTCTGAGGAAATGGTAGTTCAGCCCCTGGGAGGGAACCAGAGCCTCTGTACGCTCGGCATGGTTCTCACCTCCTTAAACATTACCATGGCAACACACACATTAAAATTCTGGGAAACTGGTGGACTAGAGGGGAAAGATTTGCATTTCCCTCTGATAAGACAGTTTCTCAGAAGAAAAATCTAACACCCGGGCCCATTCACTCTGTGTCCTATCCAGCCACCTCCCTCCCACTCCCAGCCCCCAGGTCTTGCACTGTTGACTCTTGGGCTAGTCTGGCAGATCTTGTCTGCTGGACCTGGGATCTGAGGACCTGTAAGAATAGGCAGACTACAGTCTAACGCTGCAGACAACCGGGCTTCAATTTCAGTGCCCTTTATACCGAGGTGTAGCAAAGAAAGCAATGATCCAAGGAAGGTGGAATCCAGAGAAATATGATCAGAAAAACACGGGAAGCATCAATAAGCACATACTAAATATCAACAGGGCGGCCCTTTCCCAGAACTTTCTCAGGACAGACCAATTTAAACACAATTGACTGGCACATACTTTAGATATTCTCTGGGCAAGCATGAAAGCAAGGCAGAAGGCCATACTCACTTTCAGGGTACACTGACCAGATGGGGTTCTATGATCTGGCATCCAACAAGAATAAACAAATCTTATGAATTAATCATAAACGTTTGTCACGGGAGGCGTGGAATCACACCCAGGAGCAACCCAGGGGACAAAATGCACTTGAGGTCAAAGGCCCTCTGCCTTTTTCCGAGAGTCTGTCTCCCAGTCCCCCATTGTTCACCGTGCTATTGCCTGAGTTCCAACACTGCATGATTGAAATACAGTGTTAGAGCCAGGAAATTGATAGTGGTACAGCATAGTAGCTAGGTTTGGATTCCATCAGATCTGCAAACCTGTTTACTATGTCTATTTGTGTGTGTGTTTCTCCCTGTGTATGTACATGTATACTTGTCTGTGTACGTGGTGTGTGTGTGTTCTATGTGATTTTATCTCATGTGACTTTTGTGACTGCCATACAGGACTTCCCCTCAGGATGCCCATATCCTTGCCTTTTCCGATGGTTATTAGGTTTGGTTGTTTCCCCCCCTCCCCCACTTGAGACAAACCTAGGCCTCCCTGGGGAGAAGGAATAATTGCTCCATCAGTTTGGCCTGTAGGCAAGTCTATGGGGCATTTTCTAGATCAGTGTGGGAAGGTTCCGCTCACTGTGGGTGGCATCACCCCTGGGCAGGTGGCCCTGGCTTGTATGAGAAAGCAGGTTGGACAAATCATCGAGACTAAGCCAGTGAGCAGCACCCCTCCGTGGTCTTTACTTCAGCTTCTGCCTCCAGGTTCCTGCCTTAGCTTCCCTCAGTAGTGGGGTGTGATTTGTTAAACCTTTCGTTCCCTTTGCCTTTGGTTAGTATTTCATCACAGTGTCAGGGGAACAGGCTAGGACAGTTGTTCTGCCATCTTTCATGGCAGTGCCATCTCACCAGCATGGTGCAAACAGACTGGCACAGCTTTGAGGTGGCATGTTTTGCTGTTTGACTTAGCTCTCTGGGGTTAGTGTAATGGTCTGTCCTGTCCCTTTAAGAGACAAGCCCCGCCCATCCCCTCATCCCCACTGCTGAGGCAAGCAGATCTTCCATCCCTTTCAACCTGAGTTTCTTCCTTTCCTACTCTCTCCCCAAGAGGCAGCTTCTGCCTCTCTCCCATCTCCCCTTCCCTTCCTCTCTGGCGCTCTCTCTCTCTCTCTCTCTCTGCTCTTCACCCCTTCTTCCTCTTCCCCTCTTTCCTTTTCCCTTCCATAACCCACTAAATAAATATCCAACTTCACTCTGCATGGCATGCCTATCCATTTGTTTCTCACCCACTGTGGCTCCTCATGGAACTGGTTGCCCTGCCAAGGTTTCTCACCCATCATGTGGCTCCCAGCCTGGAACCCGCTGGCCCTTGTGGCCCACAGGCCACTCATGGAACTGCAGCGTTTTACCTAAACCATAACAGTTAGTATGTGTGTACCAGCAGTTTGCCTGCTTTTTATACCAGGCAGGACTCCATGGCAGAGCTGTTTAACCATTCAACCACCACGGGAACCACAGCTTGCTCCTGTTTTTTGGTGATTACAAACAAAGCTGCTAAGAGCACCACGCATAGGCTTCTGAATGTCAAAACTTCTATTTCTCTGTCACAGATGCCCATAAATGTTAGGCCACATGTCAAGTAATGTGCTTAGTTTTATGGAAAACAGCCACCCAAAGTGTCTGCTCAGGGGTTCACCTGCCTTGTGACGCCTGGTGACCCAGTTCCCCTTCCTCTCCAGCATTTTATGTGTATGAGGATTTTACCTGCATATATGTATGTGCATCATGTACATGCGGTGCCTGCACGGGGCTGAAGTGGGCACTGGATCTCCTGGAACTAGAATTACAGATGGCTGAGTTCCTATACAGATGCCGGGAACTGAACTCAGGTCCTGTATGATGGCACCATCTCTTCAGCCCCTCTCCAGATGTTTGAGTCAGTATTGCTGTGTCCTGGATTGCAGGGTCGGGGAGTTACAGGAAGCTGCCCGAGTTACAGATCACTTAGATGGCATCACCTACAGTTCTTGCTTCTCCATTTCAGGATAATAGACATTTACTAAACATAGTCATTATTCATAGCACGTAATGGACAGGGGAATGATTTTGAAGCTGGACTAACAGGTGTTAACAGGGCATTTGTGGTATTTCTGGGCTGGGACCTCCTTTGAGTGACTTACTGGAACAATGGGATTGGGTTGAGAAGGACACATTCTACTCCAGGTGTAGACGTAGTCTAGATGTTGTGTTCACACTTTGGAAATGACACAACCAACACCCAGGTGCCTGAGACCAGCTTTGACAAGGATACAAAGGTAGGGGCATGGAGATTAGAAAAACAAGTAAAGAGAACAAAGATACAAGTGAAAACAATAAAACGGAAACATAGTATCGGGAGGGAGTTCCAGTGAGTGCTGAAGTCGCCCACGTTTAGCTTCATTTTCTTAAATACCCCAACCCCAAAAGGTAGGAGTAAGATAAAAACTACATTAACATGATACAAGGAAATGAACTGACCAGTTGAAGTTTGCAGGCCACAACCTAGTTAAACATTCTGTTGCTAGAACAAGTAGCGCTCATACCCTAGGCCAAAACATTCCAACTCTCTGACCTTTGGTCGGGGAGAAGTGGCTCTACCTCTATGGGCCATCTTAATGTCCCAAAGACCAAGTAACCACCCCCTAGGTCAGGGTGTTTAGCCGTAGTTGTCAACAGATTTGAGCAAGCTGAAACTCTCTGATCTTCAGACATTTTTGGGTGTCCACACTCAGGGCAATCAAGCTGTTTTTGTAAGGCACCTCAGGAGCCACACACTGGCCCGGACCGCAGCCACACAGACTACGTGTACACGATATTCCAGTATGACTGTGTTGGTATGTTGATGTCACTGCACGCCCTGCCACGCCTTCCAAGGCAGGCCACCTTGGTGTAAGGTGAAAGTCTCTACCTGGTCCAGTTAGCAGTTCACAGAATAAACACTGAAGGGGTGCACACTTCTCTGTGGCTAACACTTATTCGCAAGCCCCTTCTGTGTTCAGATGGGTGTGAAGGCTCAGGAGGACAAAGGGGAGCCTCCCAATTAAAACCAGAGTAAGCAGAGCGGGTTTTAAAATAGCAAGACTTAAGATGAGTCAATGCTAATTGAATATCGAGTAAGGAGAGGTAGGGAGTAAATTGAATAAGTGAGCTTGGAGTTCTGGGTAATCCTTTCATGAGGAGAAGGGAGTTATTAAAGAGCTGAATGCAAATGGGGAGAGGGAGAGGCAGCACCCATGCCAACAGTCAAAGGAAGCCACTTGGCTTGGTGCGAGAACCTAAGGGTGGTTGTTGCTTTCCTTTAACTTTGTAAAATGTTCTTTAGGAACCCCAGTGTTTAAACAAAACATTACATGCTCTCTGAAGACAATCTTCTGAACAGTACGAAGAAAACAATTATCACTTGAAGTATGTAAGTTACTCCTACACACACAGTGCCCCCAGTTCGGTTTGGTTTGCTTTAGTTTTTCCATGTGTGCTGGTATGAAAGCCATGCAGTCAATAGAGGCTGCACTTTGATTTGGGCTGGTGCTGGGCTGGAAGCTCAGTCACCAGAGGAAATGCCCGCCACTCTACAGTGTGCTGTGTCGCTGAGCTATGGGAGTCAAGGTAGTTTTGACTAGAATATTTCCAGCTTACAGTATGTTTATAGGATGTAATCTATTGTAGGCCAAGAACAACTCATACATACATATAAACACAGCTGTATATAAATTAATTAATAAAAATTACTATTTGTAAATATATGGCAGGAATTGACAGTAACTCAGTGGTATAATGTTTGTTTAGTATGCCCGGGGCCTTGGGTTTGATTCCCCAGCCTTCAAAAAAGAAAACACGTAAGTAATAGGGCCACAGGTTTACCACCTGCCTTAAAGCATAGTAGTCCTTGAACACTTTCCCAATATGATTTGAAATTACCCTGTATTTTGTTGAATAAATGTTGATATGCTCAGTAATAGTTACCTCTTAGGAACAGCCTATAATGTGTTTAATTTTGATTATATAATGTTATTAAATTATATTATCATCTATTTTGGTAAAGTTTGGAATTCCAATGTTAACTAGCATGTGAAGATTTTACTGTTTAATATCAAGTATCAAATGGTCAGTTAGAAAATTTGGTTTGATTGACCTCCTATCAAGAGCTGATAGAATCTCTCTTTAGAAATTTTGTTGCTCTTTTTATTTTCTAAATGGCCAACTTGAAAAATAAAAAAACCCACATTATTTCTATCTTAAAAATTTTATCATTTGGATCATTTGGGATATTATTTCTTAAAACAAAAACAAGCATATTTGCTGTCTGTCCTTCTGTATTTGAGAGTTGCCAATCATGCCCTTCCCTTATTTCTTGTGTGGGGTGCATAACTTTGCCCTGATTTTATTCTTTCCCTCTGAGATAAAGTCTTCCTGCACAGCCAGGGTTGGCCTGGAACTTGTGACCCCCCTGCCAGGCTCCCCGGTTCTGGGAGTGGGAGTGTGTCTCCTCCTCACCTGACTTGACTTCTTTTAGGTGTTGTGAATCTTAACCGTCCTCCCTGTTTTCTGTGTTGTCGTGTATTCCGGCTGTTGACCTCGGGCTTGGCACAGGAGCTTACTGTATTAATGTGGAGGCTGTTCCAGTCCTCTCACATTCGACTGTGTTTGGTTCTAGGCAGTGTGTTACTGCTGCAATCCCGCCACTGTCCCCAGAACAGAAGACCACCCCACTGTAACTGAGTCTTTTTTTCAGCCAGCTCCCAAATAATGACATGGAAACTTCCTACTGATTATGAAAGCTTGGCCTATAGTTTAGAACAAACATTAGGATTGTTCCTAACTAGCTCTCACAACTTAGATTAACCCGTTTATATTAATCTATGCTCTATCACATGCCATTACCTGTCTTCCATCTTGCACCTCCTGTTTCCTCTCTGTGTCTCCTGGCATCTCCTGCATGCCCAGCTTCCTCCTCCTCTTGCGTTCTTTCCCTGGAAATGGCACCTATACCTCCTGCCTAGCTATTGGCCACTCAGCTTTTGATTACACCAATCACAGCAGTGTGCGGACGTCCCACAACACCCCACTCTCAGACCACATAGCTTACTCTCACTTCTAGCCTGGGCTTTTAAAACTTGAGCCGTTTAAGTTTGCGATTCGTTTTGGTGGGAGAACTCGGGAAGCAGGTTCAGCACATTGCGCTGTCATTTACGTCTGTAAAACAGCCATTAGGTGACGAAAGGCCAAAGCCCTTACATTCCTGCAGCGAGTCCATTTGTATACATTGCGTCCGCACTGCTAATTGCCACCATGCACATCTAGGCTGGGGCTCCTCTGCGAGCATCACTGTTTAATTGCCTCAGAGTCAGGATATGCCGTGGGTCCCATAGCCACTATTCAGGAAGACCACTCTCTCATGCAGCTGGCTGGCACCCTTAAGATTCCTCTCATCGAGATTGTCAAATATCAACAATTGCCCTGCTTTGTTTTCCTGGAGGCCTCTGTCACTGGTGCCCCTGATTTAAGTCACTGCTCAGAGCCCAAAGCTCCTGAGAGAGGGTAAAGAGGAGGGAGCCAGGCCCTTGGTGCACTTCCATGGCCTCATGCAAGAGGCTCACATCTGGTGTGCTGCAATGTCCTTGCCCCTGAACACAAGCCTGGGTACCGTGTTGGAGCATCTCCAAATGCTACTTCCTACAGTCAGCTTTATTCTTTTATTTTGCTTCAGAGCATTCAAACCAGAGAATGCATTCCAGCTGTAAGACAGTGGACTTGTGCCGTAACAAAGACAGTGGACTTGTGCCGTAGCACATAGGAATTCTCACAGATATCTCCAGACAGGCAAACACACCAAGAGGCACATCCTGATTTCCTGTTTTCAATAGTAGTTTTTAAAGGCTCATTTAAAACAACAACAACAACAACAAACAACAGCAATAAAATTCCTCATCAGGACATGAAAATCCCTGGTTTATGTTGAGACTTAACATTCCAGATGTGCTGGGTCTTTTCCCTGGTCAAAGGACACCCACAGGAAGATAGGTTCACCTTAAGTTATGCTGAAGTTTGAAGAATAGTTCTTCCTTTAGTGAGATGCTGCACTTCCCTTCCCAGAATCCCCCTAGTGCAGCAGTTTCAAGGCCACTCCATAGGCTTTGTAAGTCTCATTTCCCCTTTCCATCTCTTCTCAGCATGCTTTTCTTAACACTTGGGGCTTCCTTATCCTTTCTCTAAAACTTCCTCCTTGCTATGTGGCTGCCTCTCTCAACTCTTTTACCTACATGCCAACTGGAATGGCATGGCTTATTTCCTTTTCTTCTTCTTCTTCTTCTTCTTCTTCTTCTTCTTCTTCGTCGTCGTCGTCGTCGTCGTCGTCGTCGTCGTCGTCGTCGTCGTCGTCTTCTTCTTCTTCTTCTTCTTCTTCTTCTTCTTCTTCTTCTTCTTCTTCTTCTCTTCCTCCTCCTCCTCTCTCTCTCCTCTCTTTCTCTCTCTCTCTCTCTCTCTCTCTCTCTCTCTCTCTCTCTCTCTCTCCTTCTCATCCTTCTAGCAGGAATGAGGCTTCCTGTTGGTCAGACTGCCTTCTGCTTACTGGTGCACTGGTGTCTAACTGCGGGAGCTCGGCAACTGGTGCAGGAGGTGCAGGTGGAGTCCATTCTCACAAGCACGATGGTGTCCCAGTCTTGCCATTTTATTTGAGTGCTTTGCCTGCATGTATATTTGTGCACCACATGAGTGCCTCGTGTCCACAGAGGTCAGAAGAGGACACTGGATCTCCTGGAACTGGCGCTAGAGACAATTGTGAGCCACCATCTGGGTGATGAGAACTGAACCCAGCTTCTCTGCAAGAGCAACATGGGCTCTTAACCACTGAGCCAGCTCTCGGGTCCCCAGACAGTCTTAAAGTTAAGAAGAGGCACATTGGCTTGTTTTCCTCAGTGGTGAAAAACACACTTTGCTGAGACATATTAAATCAGGCTCAGTAAATGGGAGAGTTGACACTGTGTTCTTTCAGTCAACATTGCCACGATTACACTGGTTATGTTTGGAAAGAAGTGACATCATTCCTAAAATATTCTCCCAGTAGAGAGCTCCAGTAAAGAGACTCTTGACAGGGAGTGGGGTGGTAAAAGACAGAGTGCCCAGCATGTCACTGGAGGGAGTCTGCAGAAACCAGGCTCCAGTGAGCATTTTCTATACCCAAGTTTCAAAGATCTAGCAGACACTATGCCTTTTAGCATTGACCCAGGTCTCAGAGTCTGACTCATGAAAGCAGGGAATAGGATCATGTTTTTATTTCAGGCCCTCTCCAGAACCCTAAGATATTCAAAGGTTTCTGTATTCTCAGTCTTAGAATTATGGCCTTCCCATGGGTTGGTCTGGGATGGTCCTAGAGCACACTGCTAGCCAGGGGGAAGAATGTTGGGGCCAGCCTCAACAAAACACCTCTTAACCAGGGTAGGGGAATGGGGACTTAGAAATACTAGAAAAGAATGCAAAGATATGAAAATAATAACACAGAAAGACATAGAATAGTATTAGGAGGGTGTGCAGCCTGTACCATGGGGCAGTTTTCAGCTGCAAGCCCACCAGAAACCACTCTCCCACCATCATGGAGGGTCTCGTGCTCAGAGCAACTGTAAGCATAGGAAAACAAGTTGTTTACTCTGGCAGGCAAGGAGTCATAGAAAATTCGGGGTCTGAAGGTCCACAGTCCCCAACAAAAGGGAGTGCTAGTGAATACTGGAATTGCCCATGTTTAATTTCCAATTTCTTAAAATACCCCGACTCCAAGAGGTAGGTGAAAGATAAAAAACTACATTAACCTGATACAAGGAGATGAACAGACCAGTTGAAGGTTGTGGGCTACATCCACAGTTAAACAGTCTGTTGCTAGAACAAAACAAGTCACGCACACACCCTAGACCAAAACATTGTGTGAGAAAACCACTCTCTGGGTGTAATCCAATGTTATCTCCTTAAAGGTACTAGAACCTTAGTTGAACCCTTAGACTTATCTACATCTCTATTCCTGAAATACAAGGTTTGGCTATTAGCCACACCTGTTGATAATACCCTTGAGAGAGCAGAACTCTCTGATCTAAGTAAAGGTGACACCTTTGTTTAAGGTAGAAACATGATAACCTTGAAGGAATAGAGCTAAGTTCCAACACTCTAACCTTTGGTCTACGTGCGGAAATAGGCTCATGTTTTTGGGACCTCCACAGAAGATCTTGTGTTCTTCATCAACTTCAAACTCAAGAGCTATTTTGAGGGTGGTAAATGATAAAGTTGATATTGATTGCCTTATTTTCTACCCCTATGATTAGAAATCTTGCAAAGCAATAGATCAAAGCATAACCTTGAGGATCAGCACGTGGCTCAGTGGGTGGAGTGCACAGCACAAGCCTGGAGACATGACACTAATATAGAAAGACAAGCATGGTAAACTGTTGCTGATGGAGTGGAGACAGGAAGATCCCTCGAGCTCACTGGTTGGCCAGTGTGGCTTCCTGGTGAACTCTGTTCCATGAGAGATCCTGCCTTAAAGGGTAGTGTGGAGAGCGAGAGTGGAAAAACGCCTGATATGAACATGTGACCTCCACACACAGGTACACATACATGTGTGAATACACATACACAGCAGAGGCCTCCTGCATGACCCTTGTCCTTTTGTGATTTAATCAGTGGAGCTCTCCAGTGATGGGAGCTGATACCCTGCATTTTCCAAAATGTCAGGCTAAATGCTTCGCCAAAGGTAGGATATCAGTAAATTTTTGACATATGGAAGTTATTCTAACACCTCCCACACGCATACAAGCTCACATGTGCACATATCCATCTCTATAGTGTTAGGGCCCTGATAGTTTTTTAAAAAATCACTTCAAGGGCAAATGGGGACATTTCTAAAAATACTGTTCATCGGTTATCAGGTCATCAGAATTTGGGGTAGAATATTCTAGGAACTGTCTCCACTCGGTGCAGAGGAAGGCATAGGACTCTTCGGGTGTTGTGACCCAGTTACAGAAGGATCAGGTCATGCTCTTTAGTGGAACTGAGATTATAAACACAAATTTGTTTGCAAGATATCCTGATCTCTTTTCAAAAGCCCAGTATTGTGTGCTTCTCAGCCACACTTGACTTTTACAGACGCTCCTCGGAGCCATGGTGCTAAAAGGTATTTACTTGAGTCAAACCTGTCATTCATTCCTTAGGGGTTTTCTTCTACCTCAATACTACTTATGGAAGTCAGGGGCTTCCAGAAGTTTCTTCAGAAAATGAGATCCAATGAAAAACATCTGAATTTCAGAAAAATTAAGGCATGACTTTGTAGCATCTCAGGAGGGCTTGGGGAATGAGAAATCCAACTCAATTGGCTAAATGGATATAAGATTTACATCACCCAGAAACCACTCCTATAGCCATTCTCACCAGTTCTCAGCACCATTCCGTACTGGGTTTCATCTTCATTGACCATAGGCTGAAAGAATTGCCAAAGAATTTAAATAGGTGTTTGTGCGTGTATGTGTGTATGTACACGTGTCTATTGTTTGTGTGTTAGGTTGTGTATGTTTGTTTTGTAGTATGCTTTGTGTTGTGTTGTGTTCTAGTGTGTGTATGTATAGGTGGAGGTTGCTCGTTCGTTTCCAGGCTGCCTAGACCCCGAATCATAACACAGAAACCTATTAATTACAATACTACCTGGCCAATAGCTTAGGCATATTTTTAGCTAACACTTACATCTTAAACTAACCATAATTCTTGTCTGTGTTAACCACATGGCTTGGTACTTTCTATCAGTAAGACATTCTTATCTTACTTCCTCTGTGTTTGGGTAACGACTGCAGACTGAGCCTTTCCTCTTCCCAGAATTCTCCTGTTCTGGTCGCCCCACTTACTTCCTGCCTGGCTACTGGCCAACCAGCATTTTATTAAACCAATAGAAGTGACAAATCTTTACAGAGTACAAGACCATTGTCCCACAGTACTCCCCCCTTTTTCTTTTCAAAACAAGAACTCTGAATCTAATCTCTTTTGTTTAGCTTTTTTCCTGACCATTATTCATAACAACTTGTAACCAACATTCTAAACAGTGACAAACATCTATAATCCATTTTTTTCCAAATGTGGGGGATAGTTTTCTAGGCTACTTCCTGCTCACTAGGGGCACTAATAATCTTATGGGGACCTAAAGAAAATTTAGGATTATGGTCAAGTTCTGACTGAGATATTCTGTGAGGCTGGATCATCTCAGCCAGCAGTCTTGAGGTTGTTCTGGATGTAGAACTCAGGAAACTTCAACAGAGGTCCTCAGAAATGTTGGATTATCTGGGCCATATTCTCCTATCATAGTTTTTCAGGGGAGTCTTCCTTGATCAAACCTGATTTTTCCTAACCCAGAATGATTATACAGCCTCTCATTTCCTGTGGAAATAAAAGCAAAGCCTCTTCTCCAAAGTAACATATCTTTTGACTTAAATTTTAAAGTCAAAGCATTAATCCAGCAGCATTTATAATCAAATGCCTTTTAGCAGCTGTTGCTCCTTCCTCAGCATTTAAACAATTCAAAGAGAGCATAATAGCATATAGTATCAAGATTCTCTGTGTATTTTCCATCGTTATGTGGCTTTATTTTAACCTCTATTTCTTTTATTTTTACTTTTAACTTTTGGCTTTTTGAGACAGGGTTTCTCTGTGTACCTTTGGCTGTTCTGGAATTTACTCTGTAGACCAGGTTGTTCTTGAACTCACATAGTTCCCTCTACCTCCCAATTGTTGGGATTAAAGGTGTGTGCCACACCCAACTGCTTGCTTGCTTTGTTTCTCTTTCCTTCTTTCCTTTCTTTCTTCCTTCCTTCCTTCCTTCCTTCCTTCCTTCCTTTCTTTCTTTCTTTCCTTCTTTCTTTCTTTCTTTGACTTTCTCCTTTTTCTTTTCTCTCCCAAGTCTACATATATTTTTAAACACACTGTATACCGTTTAGAGGGTTTTTTCATATGAATCTATCTTTATTGTATATCTCTTTTTGTGACCACATGAATCTTTAATTTGCTAAATTATATGGCTAGGATTAAAGTTGTGGCTTTGACGGCTGGATCCACCCCATTCTTTAGCTTTCTGAGAGTCTAGCTTCATGGCAGAGATGCTGGTGGGAGCCATGTTTATTGTCGCAGCTCTGTGGAGTTTCAAGGTCCCTGCCAACCAAGAAGCATGCTGTTAGCTATTCATAAACACCATTTAAGTGTTTGGTGGAGGAGCCTCTTAAAAGAAAGAGTTTCAATGTTTTTTCAGCTAAAACTATATCAGGAAGCCTCTCTTAAATGAGATGCACTTGCCTCTAGCAAATAGGGCCCACCTGAGAAAATGCTGCTACCAAGGAGCCATCTTTTGTGTCTAGAATTATTTCCCACGATCTCTTAGGTTTTATGCGGATGTAGTTGTCCACATTGGTGCCATGTGCAGGTGGTGGTTGTGGTGGGGTATTTTCTGGGCTGTGGACCTTTTGGGTCATTCTCAGTAGGCGTGGAGTTGGGATCTACATGGGTTTCCAGATGTAGATGGGTACAATAAAGTAATCCCACATTCACTCAGAATGGAATGTAATAAAGGGTTCTTTGTTTAGGGCTAGACTCACAGATAAATGGTCCTCAGCTTGAGCAGGGAACAGGAACCAAATCCAGCAGCTGAGAGAGAGAGAGAGAGAGAGAGAGAGAGAGAGAGAGAGAGAGAGAGAGAACAAGAGCACAAACTTTACATCTGCACTTATAGTACAAGAGACCATGCCTAAGTGGGCTGGTATTCTAATTATTCAGCCACAAATAAGGCTATACTTCTAGGTTCCAGAGCCATGCATGTGCAGACAAGTCGTCAGGCAATTGCCTTAATGTTAAAGGGCCCCACATGACCCACGTGCATGCATGTGTGGTTCCATTCATATGACTCAGCTAAACCCTTGCACGCATGCGTGAGCCCATTATCTGCATCACCTGCATATGTTGTAGTCACACCAACCCCCTGTGCGCATGCACTAGGCAGCTTTTAAAATGCTGGATGTGCCATCTTCCTCTCTCTCTCTGCACACGATTCCCCAGGCCTGTACACACCCCTCTAATAACCTAAGCAGGTTTGTTGCTTGTTCCATGTTTCCTTCTCGCTCACACCAGGTAATTTCAGGTATCCTATAGGCTATTGGTTGAAGGAGTTCCTACAGTATGTATATGTATTTGTGTATGCATGCGTGTTTGTGTGTAGTATGTGTACATGTGTGTGTGCATATGTATATTATGGTACATGTATATGTGTGTGTTATGTGTATGTATGTGATTATATTTATTCTGAAGAAATTGGCAGCACCAAGGACTGCACATGGATAGGAAGACAAGCAGGGGAGCTTCTGGGGTCCCTGTGATGCTGGAGAGCAGTGCTGAGTACAGGAGTGGAGGTGATGATGGGCGGACGTCTAAGGAATGAGAGGTTGGATGTCAGCACATGCCAGGGCATGTCAAGGGTGATGCCCAAATTCTGTATTTTTGAAGAATGAAATTATTATCTATGGAGAGAGGCAGGTGTGAAGGGTTTCTGTGGGCTCGGTCTCTTTTCATTCTATCAGAGAACAGCAGGCCTGGCTGCACGGGCAGAAACTGCTGTGAGCATGAATGGTTGATGGCATGGAGAGTAAGGGCTGTACAGCCCAAGCAACGTGAGGCTTTAAAGGCTTCTTCTTCATCTGGTCTGCCTGGTTCTCCGTGTGCCCCTCATCTCCTCCTTATCATTTTATAATTCAATGTGGCTGCTGCAAGCCCTCTCTCATACCTGACTTTAAGTAGTAAGTTGACCCTAACAGACATTGCCTTTCTTTGGGAGATTTGCACACATCACAGTGGCCTTGCTGACTGGCCGGTGTGTCAGCTTCCAGCCTCCGAGAGAGAGGCAGACTAATGGTAGTGAACACAGCTTTTAGGACCAGCCCGTGACTACCAGAGTCACACAGAGTTTGAGGTGTCTTATCCACATAGAGTGTTAGGACCTGAAGCTGTTCCTCTCTTCTCATAAGGAAAAGAAGATAGCAACTAAATTAGTCTGAATCCCACGTCTTCACCATCCTACAGTGCAAGAGAGATAGAGAGAGGACGATGGCTGAAAATTCCACCAGCTCAAGAAATGATTCCTTCCCTTTATATTCTATTTTTATTTTAAATTATATGCACATGAGTATAGCAACTTGTCAGAGGTGTTAGAGACCATGGAACCGGCATTGCAGGTGATTTTAAGCCACCTGACATGGGTGCTGGGAATTGAACTTGGGTTTTCTTCAATAACGGTATAGCAACTCCTAGCCACCGAGCCAACTCTCCAGCTCTATAATGGGTAGTTTCTTAACATCAAAAGGTGGGTATTTTACTTGCTATTCTATTACTGTGAAGAGCTATCATGATCAAGGCAACTTTTAGAAAAAGGCATTTAAATGGGGAGCTTGCTAACAGTTTCAGGAGTTAGTTCACGATCATCACGGTGGGGAGCCTGCTGGAAGGCAGGTGTGTCATTGGAACAGTAGCTGAGAGCTTCATCATCATCTGCAGCTGGAGACAGTGACACTGGGCTTAGCATGGGCATTTGAAACCTCAAAGCCTACTCCCAGTGACACACCTTCTCCAATAAGGCCACACCTCCTAATCCTTCCCAACCAGTTCCACCAACTGTGGACCAAGCATTCAAATATTTGGGCCTGTGGGGGCCATTCTCACTCAAACCCCTGCAGTGGGCTATTGGAGAAGGCCACTAGGTATCTTTAAAAAGAGACACAGAGTTTGGGGTGGTTGTGCTTGACATGTCGGAGACTGATTCTCATGACCTCTTGACCTTGCAGAGAGAGAGACATGCTGGTGCCACAGCTCTGTCAACGCATACATCTTAATAATGGGAACAGCTTTCTTAGTCGACAGGCTGGGGCTCAGTTCCGCCTGCCTGGTCCTTCCCCAGGAGGAGGAAGGGAGAATGATGCCAGCATGTGATTAACACAGGGTGCTAGGAGGCTCTCAGGGTAGAGAGGAGAACAGGCCCAGTGCCCAGCAGTGGTGGGGAGAATTTGTCAGAGAAATAAATTCTAAATCCAGGAGCACAGTCGGATGTCGACACAGGAATCTTTCGCTTTAAGGTTTAAGTGAAGTGCGAAAGGGGACTCATTTAAAACTTAGTCTCTCACCGTCTTCAGATTCTATTCCAGGAAGCAGATAGCAATGCCTAAAGAACACGAGGGACTCTAAGCACGGTGGTAGTGAGAGTGAGTGATATGGATAATAATAACTGGCAGTAGTGTTTTGGTTGGAGGGCACACCCCAGAACCTTTGAAATCCTGGTTCCATCGCTTAGCAACCGTGGGAGCTCAGGAGTGTTGCTGTGTTCCCCTGAGCTTCACGCAGGGAACAGTTTCCATCTCCCAGGCTGCTGAGTGGACTGGATGATCAATTGATGGCTTAATGTGTATAAGACGTTTGGAAGGGTGTGCATAAACGCCACTACGGATGTCGATGACTACCGCTATTTTGTGAGAGGTAGAACATTGAAAGCTGTAACAGGAAGGGCTTTCAGACTATGGAGGAAAGGCAATTTGGCAGGACAGGTGTGATTTTAGGAGCTAACCTGTTGGAGTTATAATAAGCCATACCAAATGCTCCTGAGAAGTTGAATTAAAGTTTGATAAGTATAGCCCCAAGTTCTTGGCTTCTTAAGGCTACTTCCCCTCCACTTTTCTCTTTCACACAGAGATGGAGCATGTCTCTCTCTACAAGGTCATGAGGTCATGAGGACCAGTCTCTGACATTTCGAACACAACCACCCCAAACCCTTGTGTCCCTTTTTATGGCCACCTCAGTGACCGTCTCCAATAATCCACTGTGGCAGTTTGAATGAGAATGGCCCTCATAGGTCCATGTATTTGAAGGCTTGATCCACAGCTGGTGGAACTGTTTGGGAAGGATGAGGAGGCGTGGTCTTGTTGGAGGAGGAAAGCATATGTTGCAGCAGAATGGGAAGGCTGTCCATCACCACAGTTAGTGAGCTATTTGAGCCTGTGGGGGAAAAAGAGAGAAAGTGGGGTATACATCTCCGAATGGAGCTGGAGCAGCGATACTCCATCCCCAGTTGCCATGACTGAGGTGAGTCACTGGGTTGTCAATTCCTCGGCTTTACCAACTGAACATGTGGGTAGAGTGGATGCCAATGTCTACAGGGAACCATAGAGGTCAGAGACACCAGTTGTCCCTGGTGGAGGCTGGAGGAGCCCTGGCCATGCATGCTATAAATCTGCCTCTCTCGGGCAAGAGCTTCTTCTGTGGTGCTCGATGAAGCTTGGATGGTAACCGCAATGCATGTGTCTGTGTCCACCACAGATCATGGGATCCTCAGAATGAGTGGATCAGACTAGGCTAATCTGGTTGGCGTAGCACCCTGCCCAGCACTGCACAGAATGAGCCATGTTCTTATAAATGGCTCCCTCCTGAGCTTGGATTGCATTGTGGTACAGGATAGAATAAGTTCTTTTGTGTCACAGAGCCTGGGCCAGAGTTATCATCATGACAACTTTGATCCAACTTTCCAGCAGGGGAAGTTAAGTGGAGATCAGGGAGCCCAGGGATGAGTCACATCCACCCAGACAGGGGGACATTTGGCAGACCCTTCTCAGTTTGATTAGAATAATCACTTTGATTAGAGTAATCAGTTTGATTAGAGTGATCAACTTAGTTAAAGACACCAGCTCTCCAAGTCCTAAAACTGCAGACACATCTTTAGATCTGGATTAATCCTTCATCTTCAAAGCAGAATGTTTAAAAACTACTTAGAAGAGAGGCTGCCTTTTATAAATGCTGAGGGCCTGTCAGGGACACGTGGGACCGGGGGAGGCTTTCTGAGAGGCCTTGCCTTTCATCCAGTTCAGTGGGATGGCCTAGTCTCCTCCCTCCAGTTCCCCACCCCAGTGCATTTTTCTGTCTCCATCTGTTTCATGTAAGTGACTCAAATCCCAGAAGTCATTCAGATTATCTGTGGGTACTTTCTTTCCATGTGGCCTGAAGGTGGGCGGTTAGCCAGAGTGGAGCTGGTGCTAGTCTCCCCCGTCTCTCTGAGCTCCCTGCATCTCTGACCTTCTTCTATACCACAGGGAAATAGCCACAGTAAATTGCAGAGATTATTCAATTTCTGCCCACTTTAAGTGCCTTTAAAGGGAGACAGCACTCAGGATTCCTCAGGAGAAAAGGATGCATTCTGTTATAGAGTCCTGGGTGAGAGGTTCCAGATGCAGCCAGGGGACTCACACCAAGATGTTCCCTTCCTCAGCAGGAGCCCCTTTGTGCTGCTGAAGGCACAGTGTAAGAGGGGGAGACCTGAGCAAATTTGCTGAAAAAATGACAGGACCATAAAAAGGCGTCTTTCCAAAGGCACGGTCTCCTCATCTAGGCTGTTCAGAATGTCTTGAATGTGGGAAATTTATCATCTTTTCCCCTTCTCTCAGCTTGGTTGATGCTTTTGAATGAATTTGTGGAATTTGTGATTTTTTCATCCATTTGCTGCTGGTTGGGTTAGATAATTTTCTGTGTGCTCTTGGAAAAGAACTTAAGTTTGCAACCATCCTTATTGGACATCCGTGCTGTTTCTGATGCTTGGGTCGTAAGCAGTCCAGACTGCTTAGGAAACTGAGACCCAAAGGGTGATAGAGACCACCCACAATTCCATTTCAGTGGTCTTTGGCTCTGTCTAAAGAGGGGATGGGAGAAGGGAAGGAGGTGGGAAATAAATAGGCAGACTATAGATTTCTAAGCAGAAATTCTGCATGTGACGGGAACATGACCAGGAGAGGGAAGTGTTGTCCTATCCTCCCTGGGACACCGCTCCTTTGGACACGTGTCACATGGGCAGCGTGATGCACCCAGGGTCCTTCAGCCACGGGTCTTTAAATGTTTCTAAAATGAGCGACTTTGAAATAAAATCTTCCTATGCAGATGAGGTGGCCCCTATTCCACCCTGGCTATTTCCTTTTGCTTCAACAAGTACCTTGGCTTGAGTGGGAAATTCGCGTCTTACCCTGTCTTCTTCCTCACGCATCGCCCCTGCCGACTGGCCAGGACTCTCACGGCACGCTGACCGCCACCAGCTAGACAACTTGTCCGATCAAGAGACTTGCTTCCTGGGCATGAACGCTGATGCTGTTTATGTTCAGCATGAATGAAAGAACTGAAAATAGGATGGGTGAATGCATCACGCCGCATGTTTTAAAATGCATTGATAACTTAGACGTCATGCATTCCTAAGGCATCTTTGAAACTGCGATAAAAGAAACACAAGTAATTAAACTCACTTAGCAAGGATAAAAGGTCGGGGTGCTGTCAAGTGCAGAGAGAACCTGGCCTAATAATAGCTGTTGCTAATTTCAGTAGCAGGTTCCCAGGCAATCACAACTTTATTGCAGGGAGGAGCTGAGCCCTGACACCTAAAAGAACACACCTGAGTTCATCTGGAGGCGAGCTCTCCCACTGCATCCCCGACACGCTCCTGGGGTTTGTTCTGTGGATCAACTAACAAATGGATGCCATTCCTGGTGACTTTAAAAGCGGCACTCCTAGGTGTCTGTGTCTCAGCACAGAAAGGGCCTGGCTGCTTAGAATGGGAGAACTAATATCCTTTGCGGCTGCACCATTTGAACTGTGTCTTGCCCACCCCAGAGACAAGGGCCTGAGCCTCACACGGGGAAGCTCGGGAAGCTCAGTGCTGGCCCACTTTGTCTCTGGCTAACTAGGTTGATATCTCAGGCCCTCAAGGAAAGGAAACTGCCGTGTCTCTACGCTTCTGTCTCCTGGCTTTCACAGTCTTTCGGCTTGCCCAGCTAGGAACAGCAGCCCCGGTAGAGCTCTCTAGATCTAACCCTGTGAAATGTCTTCCATGTCCTAATGGGAGCCCGATTTTCCTCTGTGACGCGTGCCTCTCTGATCTCAGAAGTGGTGAGAGCCAAGCTTTTAGAGATACCCTCAGAATTAGGTACCATTCCCTTTCACAGCCAGCAACACAGCTGATGATGGACGCCTTCAGCGCCCAACGATGGTGCTCCTCGTCATTAATGTCTAGAGATTTCATTTCTAACGTTCTGTGGAGTGCAGTGACATCACAGGTGAGTGGTGTTATCCAATACCCTAACTTTAAAGGTGACAATTTGATGAGATCAATAGAATGAATCTGGCCCAGCGCCACCTATGCAGCAGGTGTAGAAGTCAGACGTCAAATGTCATTTAAGACTAGCAGAACACCAAACCCACAGAGCATCTTATCCGCAGAGGCAGCGCTGGCCCAGTTAGCAGAGGACAGGAGAAGAAAACGGTCCCAGGATGGAGACACATGCCAGGCATCCAATAGTCGCCAGAGCATATGGGAATTAATGATATTCAGAATTTGATGAATACCAAGAGTTTTCAGCTTAAAATAATCTTCCTGCTGATGTTCAGCTACTGGAGGACTCCCAAAATGCCACAGAGAAAAATTAGAAGCAAGTAAAACAAAAAATCCCAAAGCTCTGAGATTCAGTTTTTAAGTGCATGGAATACGGTTCAGTGTGCTGTGGAGAGCCAAGGAGATGGGGAGCCCATGCCCCAGCTGTCTGATTATCCATTCCAACCGCCCTTGGAAAAACCTCTTGTCCACAATTCCTGAACCTGTGAGGAGAAGATTTGCTAATGTTCTGTACGGTCTATGCCTTTGCCAAGGGCCTGAGAGCCTTTTATGGGAGAGTTTGAGTTCTAGAGAATTGAGTTTCACCACAAACCACCAGAAAGGGCTTGTAGCACCTGTAGATCCACAGCTCTCACCTGACACCAGAGATGGACAGACAGACAAGCAGCCAGACCAACCAAGCCCGTATCCAGCTGCTCTGCCTGCCAGGTTTGAGGAAAACCCCAAAATTACAGTTGGCTCAGCCGCAGCTGAGCTACAGGAAGGCGACTGCAGCTCTGTCCCATCATTCTTTCAGCCTGTGAAGCCCTGTCTGCCAGGAAGAGCGCTTCTCTCTTGACACGTACCTACAGTGCACACAAAAGTCACCTGGCCCACAAGCCTCCTTCCTGCCAGCCTAAACTCCCGGGCTCTTCCAGGTCACTGAATTTCCTTGCCCTGCCTGCCACACCCTCATCTCTGGCTTTTTCTTTTTCCCTGGTCTTACTCCTTGCTCTGTTCCTAAGAGAGACAGCTCTGGCTCTTGCCAGTTTGCTCCTCTCTGTCCCAGAGAGGGGGAGAGCCACGGCTTCTTTGGACTCTCTCTCTCTCTCTCTTTCTCTCTCTCTCTCTCATCTAAATAAACCTTCTTCCCATGCATGGATCAGTCATTTGGGTGGCTTCTCTTCACCCTTGCTTACACTCCTGTCTGTTGTCAGTTTTCTCCTTGAAATAGGAGAAAATTTAGTATAGCTCCAGTTCCTGAGATTTCTCCAATGACAAAGCTCTTCAGTTAAAAAAAAATAAGAAAAAGATGTCCCCAAGGTCTGGCTCTCTTATACGCATCTGCTCTAATTGAATCAGAGTTCCAGAATCCTTGAACTCTGCCTCCCATTTAACCTCAAGACCTTATTGGCAAATGAGACGCTTCTAGAAAGAGGAAAAACCCAGAAAGCTTTTAGTTGACGGCGAATTCAAGAATGACAGCCCCTTTGTAAAAAGCTCCGAGGCCTGCAGAAACCACAGGAGTGCTGGGGGGTCACCAGCCAATTTTTGAATTATTAACACATGTTTAACAATTAAAGGAAGACGTATTGATAGGCTATTGAGGCAGTTAATTATTTAGGTCTACAAAGTACAGAGTGGGAAATAAAATATTAAAACATAGTAGGCTGGATCCTGGTCTGTAAAGGCGAATGGGCATGAAATTCCAGTCGTAAAACTTTATTTGCCTGAGATTAAAAGAAAAAATCAAATCTGAGTGCAATTTCTGCTTCTGCTTGGCTGGTACAAAATAAAACCCCAAAGAGCGTAAGTTTCTTCCAGTGCAGAAAGCTTAGAGATGGCGGTGGAGCTGGACCGAGTGGGCAGGCCTTGCAGAGTCATGACCAAGGTCACACAGCGGCAGACCGTTCCACCTTCTTCCCTCTTTCTTAGGAACCTTATGCCCAGACATCCAGGGTTTCATCCAAAGCCGTTCCCACCTAAGAGCTGACCAAAGTCGGTGGGGCTATTTTTGCTCTCCAGAATTGGGCAATTAGCGCAAATGGGAAGGGGAGTGACCCAGTAAAGTGTTTGTAGGTAACAACTGGGGTCAGCTGTTGCAGTGTCTTGTGCCTTGCTGGCTGGTGGTGACTGTGAACTGCCCTGTCTTTGTATGACTGAAAGTCTGGAGGAACTTTCCAGAATGCCTACACAGTCATGACAATTGAAATACAAAGGAAACTATTTAAACCCCTAAGCATGGAGTGATCTCCGCTCCCTTCCTCCCTTGACTAAAATTCCCCGACTGTGAGGGATTTATTCTGTGGCCCGTGAAAAACAGTAGCTAGAGAATTCTTACAGTAAGACTTGAGGGACACATCTCCCTACCTCTTCACCAGCACTGGGATGCTTGCTTGACCTTTGAAAACCCAGTCCCCACATCTCACCGTGGTCTACCTCAGAGCTGAGGGTGTGGCAAATGCTCAGCCACTGAGTGAATTAGCAAACCAAGCAAAGCTGCGTTTTGGTTGTAAGATTTTCCTCATTAGTGCAGGGGGACAAAACCATTGGCTTTGCAAAACCATCAGTAACACTGGTCTCTGGAGATCTGATGCCGTCTTTTGACACCTGTGAACTTTGCACTTGCGTGCTCAAGCCCATACTCACATACGTACAACTTTAAAGAGAAAGTAAAAGCGAAAAGAAAAAAAAGCCCACAAAGCTGTGCTATGTAGTGAAGATGTTTAAAACATGTAAACCCAGACTGCCATCTTGCTTATTTTACACTGACCCCCGGCTACATCACGAGTTCATGCAGCTTGGCCAAGCGAAGCATCTGTTGTCAAGCCTCTAGTCTCCTAAACTACCTGCCTTACAGTCAGCCGACCCCACTGAGGTTTCTCAAGGGGGTTCTGCTCCTTTATTTATTCTGGAAGCGATATACCAGCCTCTTCCCCTGAGCCATTCTCAACCCACCAGAGGCCGACAAAAATTAAACTTCGTGAAGGCAAAAGTTAATTAAATTTCTCCCTTCATGCCAAAAATCGTATGTGAAGATATTAGACAGTGAATTACAGTTTTCCTTTTGTCTGCCAACAATATCTATTTGAACACCCTTTGTTTTTAATTAGATTATCACATGTCAGCATCTGCTTCTAATGCTTTAATAGGAAAACGTTGTAGGTTGGTTTACATCGCCATTACTCTGGTGTTTACTGAGACGCGTGCTGGAGGAATAAGCTTAAGTCCACAGCCTCTGCTAGAAGTATCAATAAGAACTGTAACCATCTAGTGGGGTGCTGTGACCAACGCTGTGACCTTCAAAGCTTGTGTTGAAGCCCATTCCCTAAGGTGATGGTAGGATCAGATGGGGTTTGTGGCCAGTAGCTAGGCCACCCGTACCACTCACAGGCCCCTGTGGGAGCAGTTGTTACGGAAGAGCCCCAAGAAGTGTGCTGACCCCCTTTTCCCCTTCACAACACATGAGAACACGTGGAAGGTCATTTCTATGGGAAGGGCCTCATTAGACCTGGGATTTGATGCTGTCTTAAGAAATGTCGTGTCTGCAGGTGCACCTGTGTGTGGTATGCTGCTAGCCGCTGAGTTTACCTTAGGCCCTGAGCTGCTGTCTTCATCCTGGACTTCCCAGGCCTCCACATTATGAATAGTAACATTCTGTTCAATGTTACATTTTCCTTATTACAAAATTTGGGACCTGTTTCTTTGTACCATAATAAGAAGAAATTATATAAGGCATTTCGTTAGATACATTTGGGGCTGGGTCTTCCTTCTTCTGGGTCTTCCTGTCTCAGCTGAGAGTAAAGATAATTCTTGTACACAATGGGGCTCATAAGCAATTCTTCACAAGCTCAGAGCTCATGCCATCCCTTCTCCTTCCACGCTGAGTGCAGCCCCTGCTGTGATCTGCCTCAGGTTGGCTTTTATGACCATGTTGCCTCGGGGCTCTCACGCCGGAGCAGTAAAGTCAGGGTGATGAAATAGATTTTATAAGGGCATTGAGAAGTCTCTTTGGTCTGATTATGGGGACAAATCAAGGTGCACATGTGTGGTTCTATTTTTGAAATCACACTAATTTAGTTACATAAGTTGATAAATTGTTATTTCACTTACAATATGAACCAACCACTCTTGGTTTTGATGGCTAACTAAGAGTTACCCTGGAGTGACGTATGTTTTGAGTCTGAAAAACTGGAAGTCATTACCTGGCCGTCTGAACTTGATAAAGTTAAGTCTTAGCCCCAGGAGAACTGGGCCCAGGGCAGATGTGGCTCTGTTTTGCTTTCCTGGATGCTCCGGTGCCAGAGGACAAGTGACAGAGGCATCCGTCACTTACACAGCACCAGCAAAGCTTATTCATGCATCATTTAAATTTATACTTCGACACATTCAAGTAATATTCTCAGGGACTGTATCTGGCTACACTCCCCAACATAGTGTGGTGCCCTCAGTTCCCATGCTGGGAAACCTGCAGGGTGCAGTTTTTAGTCTTGGGGCAGTGGCCAGTGCAGTTCTCTCCAGTGGTCTGAAATATGATTTCCCAGTTCGCAAATTCCTAAATTTTGTTTCCAGACATCCTGAAAAATTGGGGAGTTTTGAAAACTCTTTCTTCTTCTCCTTTCCTTTCCTCTCCTCTCCCTCTCCTTCCTCCCTGCCTTCCTTTCAGCCTGCCTGCCTGCCTTTTGGTTTCTTCAATATTTTTGTGTAGCCCTGGCTGTTGTCCCAGAACTCACTCTGTAGATCAGGCTTGCCTCAAACTCACAGAGATCTGCCTTCTAAGTGCTGGGATTAAAGGTACCACCACACCTTGGTTTTTTTTTTTTTTTTTTTTTTTTTTTTTGTCAGGGTCTTATTATGTGGCCCAGGCAAACCTTGAACTCCTGCTTCAGCCTGCCAAGGCTACAGACGTGTACCACCATGCCCAGATCAAGACATTGAGGTTTTTGGTTTTGTTTATTTGTTTGCTTCTCTCTCTCTCTCTCTCTCTCTCTCTCTCTCTCTCTCTCTCTCTCATGTGTATGCTGGGGTTCAAATATAGGACCTTGTATGTGTTAGTCTGTTCTACCATTGAGTTTAGTCTCAGGCCCCAAGTTTTATTTTAATTGTGTGTGTGTGTGTGTGTGTGTGTGTGTGTGTGTGTGTGTGTATGCAGGCACATGTGGAGGTTAAAGAAAAACTTGTGACAGTTATGTTTCTCCTTCTACCGTGTGGGTCCTGGGACTCAACCTTAGGCTGACAGGCTCTGTGGCACGCGTCCTTACCCACGGAGCCCTCGTCTTTCCTGCCTGTGTCAGAGTTAAAACTGTTATTTTCACATGAGAAACTTGAAAGATTCCCAACCTCCAATAGGAGTGATTGTCAACAACCGACTTCCTAAGACCCGAGGGGGAAGCCGGAGTTTTAAATATGCTCTGGTTAAAGATTGTGGAAATCTAAGCATCAAGGCCTACAGTCCTGCTTGGTACCCAGGTCTGGTCTGCAGAAGCAGCGGAGCCTGAAGCTTCCTCTAAGACAAGGAAAGGCCCTGGTGCTGAACAGAGTCATTGCGTCTCTTTGCAAGTATCCCGAATCTGGGTGCTCGTCCAGGGATGGGAGTGGGTTCCAGTTGGTAGCTTATTTTAGTGTCTGGTTTCTGGCGCCAACGGTGGCCATGCTGAGTGGAGAAAGGATGCCAGGATTCTCTTAGCTTTTCATAGAGGAAGGAATCCAAGCTCTTTGGAGATGAGAATGTGTGAGTGGATATAGCCTGTGTAATCTGCACACCCTAACTATACCCCATTGATACGGATATTGGTAAGAGAAGTAAAAAAAGGCAGTTCTTTTTTTAAGTCCCTGAGTCTCTTCTCCATAGCTAAGATTTCAGAGTGTAAATGAGTCCTCTATTTTTATCCACCTTATACAGTTATTAAAACAGTTAACCTGAATTGGGCTACCAGAACAGAGTCTCAGGCCTGCTGTCTGCTAGATCTGAAGAGATAGAGTCACATTGAAGAGGCTCATGCCACAGAGGGAAGAATGCTATTTCTTTCATTGCTTTGGAGAAGGCTCTCAGACCAGAGCCTAGGGTGGGGGAGGGGAAGGCCCAGGCTTGAGCCCCCTGAGGCTTCCCTAACCATTTAGTACTGACTGAGGAATTCCAGAAGGCTCTGGGTTACAGACAGGCTCTCTAGCTCCCTGGTGCCCAATTCTGGTTTGACTTAGGGAATAAAAAGATTACTGTGCCCGAGAGTGAGTTAGTTAATGGGTGTTTGGATCTTAGATTCACAACTACGGCTTTGTGTAGGAAACACATCCCCTGGTCTGAAGTCTGCTGGTTCTGAGAACTGCCCTGCCCTGTGAAATGGCGTCTTCTCTGCCCACAAGACTTTTAAGATCTCCAAACATCTTGAGGCACAGAACATTAAAAAGCATGGTAATATAGGTACCTGTCCAATGATGGAGCCCATGTCTGCCTTCTTCTGAGAGAAGGGACGCCAGCCTCACAGTACAGGCCCTGTCACAAGTTTGTACCATGCTCCTTGCTCCTACATAGCTCCATAGAGGCTGCCAATATGCGTTAAGAACTTTAAACTGGAACGGTAAAGACCTAGGCTGAGTGTTAGTCAACTTGAGTCTAATTACTAGAGCCCAGGAAGGGATTGTCCAATGGGCTTTGTAGAGCTCACCTTGTTCTCCGCATGGTAGGGTCTCTGAGACTTTGAACACATTTTGTGATGGTTTCTCTTGCTGCAAGAGTATGTCTGTAACAGCTCCAGAGGTCAGAAGACAGAATCTCTACAGGGACTGTCTCTCCTATAACAGTGGCACTTTGTGGTAGGAAAGGCCACTTGTCCCTTCCAAAAGAGAAGCAGGTCTGTCACCACTGGGGAAGTGAGAGTTACAACTTACCCTCTAGACGTGGCACACAGGATGCCATCCTTTCTTTCCCCATAGCCCTTGTGTGTCACTGGGGAAGTGTGTCTGCTTGTAGGTTGTGGCCGATGCTGCAGATGTCTCTTGAAGGAAACCAGTCCAGCCTCACTGGGCACACAGTTAGTGACCAGACCAGCCTCACTGGGCACGCAGTTAGTGACACAGTGAAGGTCTTTTCCTTCCAGGCATCAGCAAGCCTTAACAAGACTAGACAGGAAGTGGCTGTGGCTTGTGGCTCCACACACCCTGGTATCCAGCTCTAATACGACAACCACGTCTGGTAGGTAGGTGTCCCCGTCACTGACGTGGTTTCCTACCTCTGCTCCAGTTCAGTTCTGTATCTAGCAAGCCATTTTTCTCTAGCCAGGTGGGTCGGTTGGGACAGCAAGTGTGGGATGTGATGAGATCAGGACACATTCCAGGATAATTTAGCCCAAAGATTCCAAGGCTTGTATACAGAGATGCCTACCCTTTCACCGCAGTTCAAGGAAACCGAAAGAGTCAGCATCATGCCCTGTTTGCTGTGAAATTAGAGTCACAAGAAAAAAGGTTCAGTAACATTTTCCTTTAGATGTGAAACTTTCCTAACATCCATGTAATTAAAAGTTCTGATTGGTGACTTTTCCTAAACACAACATTAATCTGGTATAAAGAGCAAATCTATCTCTAGAACACGCTTCCAGAAACCTGTACCTCCAAGGTAAGCTAACTGAGTTCTTCTCTGTTTAGCCCTGAACCCACCTGTCATCTCCAGACATGTCATTTGGTGGAGAGGTCTCAAATTCGCTATTATCTTAGATAGATGTCAGTCAAGGAATTCTATTATTTGCTTGCAGATCTCACACTCTGGTCTCAGTGGGAATGGAGAGCAGATTTTGTTTAGCTGTTGATGCACTTTGAATGCTACTCTCAAAATCTTATATCAGAATCTTTTTTAAATGATTTTTTATTTTTAAAGATTTTATTTTAAGTTACTCATATATGTCTCTGTATATGAGTGTAGGTGGTCACAGAGGCCAGAAGAGAGCGTCAGATCTCGCTGAAATTACAGGAAGTTGTGAACTCCTGGTGTGGATGCTGGGTGCCAAACTCAGGCCTCTGCTAGAGCAGACGCACTGGTAACTGCTGAGCTATCTCTCTGCCTCTATGGGTTGGAATCTTAACCCTCAGGGCAACTGTGGTGGGAGCTGGGCCCTCATTAGAGATAATGAGGGCAGAAGGGTGAGTGTTGTCTCAGGAGCAGCCTTTCACTTTGAGAGTGGACGGTCTCTGAGAGTCTGTTCCTTGTGCTTTCTCTCCTGTATTTCCTGTTTCCTGCTCCTCAACTGTGGTTGTGGACACGGTCCTCCGAGAGCTACAGCCGCTGCCATCACACACTGTGGTCATGGGACACTGTCCTCTGAGAGCTACAGCCGCTGCCATCTTACCTGGAGCAACTGTGATTACCCACCAAGAGTCCTCAGGATCAGGCCATGTTCGTTCCCTCAAAGGAGAGACTTTGAGTCCTCAGAATCCAGCTGTTCCCTCCCTTCCTGCAGGTGCCACCTGCGGTAGAATGCAGTTCTGCCCCAACTGCACATGGTCTCTGGAGAGACGCCCTCTGTGTAGCAAAGGGAAAGGGTTCATTGGTGTGAGAGTGGGCTTTTTAGTGACACATCTGTTTTGGGGTCACCCACATTTCTATAAGTAATCCCTCACCCGTGTTATAACGTATAAACTCATGGGTTTGCAGGTTAGACTTAAGTGCATTCATTCCTGTGGTCTATCTGAGGCAAACAGCCGGGTTTTCACACCCACCCTGGTCTATCTGAGGCAAACAGTAGTATTTTTACATCCACCCTGGTCTATCAGAGGCTAACAGCCATGCTCTCACATCCATTCTGGTCTATCTGAGGCAAACAGGCATGCTCTCACATCCACCCTGGTCAATCTGAGGCAAACAATAGTATTCTTATATCCACCCTGGTCTATCTGAGGCAAACAGCAGTGTTCTCACATCTACCCTCGTCTATGTGAGGCAAACGGCCGTGTTCTCATGCCCATCCATGGCAGCAGTGATATGTACAACCATGTAGCAGCAAGGCCCTCAACAGCTGTCAGCTCCATACTCGTAGATTTCACAGTCTTTAGGCTCATGAGCCCAATAACTATTTTCTCTTTATAAATTATGCAGGCTCTTAAGTCATAGCAACAGAAAGTGAACTAAGAAGGCTATGCATTTCTAGTTTTTGTTGTTGTTATTGAGAGCTTTGCTAGCTAGGGGAGCACCCAGGCTACCATTGGATCCTAACAATCTTGTCTACTGAAATCTACCTCCTCATCAGAATTACCAATATGAATTATTGCATGGCCATCCTGTTGGTCACTGCTAAACTACTAACATGCCCCCAAAGAAACAGGCACCTTGAATTCCAGGCCAGCGAGAGCCAGAAGAAAGCCGCTGGCCGCTCCATCAATCGCTTTTCTAGGCCGTGCTGTGAGGCTGATTAGCATGATCATGTATTTACTATGTAAAACCCATGTTTTGTAACAGCGACTGGAAGCCAGTGTGGCCACAGCACAGAGGAAGGTGGCCCTTGGGGGTCTGGGGAGTTTTGTGGTCAGATACATATTCAAGCTTACGTTGTTTGAATACCATCTCATTACTCATCCTGAGCGACCCTATCACTGGCAACATTAAAGTGACCAAACTCACCGCAGAGGGACTAAATGGAAACATACAGGCCACTTTATATCTAAACCCTTCTCAAGAGACCAAAGCGCTTAAATACCTAACAGAGATTTCTCCGAGTCCAAAACTCAATCGCTGTAGCTTAGCAGGCTTAGCTTTCAGCCTTGAATTCTGCATTCTAATTAAGTTGGCTAAGTGCTGGAGTCTTCTACAGAGAAGCGTGATTGTGTCAACACAATAAGTTTCTCTCTTAAGTCAACTTGTGGTAAAGAGCAGCTCGTAAATTATAATGATGGGGGCGTTAGAGGCAGAGGGAGAGAGAGGCTGACACTGAGAGCCAGGGAGCCCGCGGTTCAGGCTCTGCGCATACAGGGTCAGACAGTGTGAGCATTTTGGTTGCTGGCTCTACTGCGCCAAGCCTACTCAGGGGCACAGACCCAAGAGATCCGATTTCTCATTAGAGCATTTGTGAGTAGCAACTGGACCCAGATGTGAGTTGCTCTTAAGGACAGAGAGAGATGCGAGCCACACTTGGCTGAAAGTCCCCAAGTTAAACAGTCTAAAGACAGCTTCCTGACCACCAACTAGGGTGGGGCAAGGAGAGAAGGCAAAGAGAGAAGAAAGCATGTCCATCTGTGGCCGGATCAAAGAGATGTCTCTGGTTAACGTTGGGGTTGGAACCAAAAAGTTAAATGCATCAAAATCAAGGGGGAATTCCTCTGGCATCATCAGACAGCCAACCTTGCTCAGTCCTTGCGGACCACAGAGTGAACCAGGAGTCTGGGAGATTTCCATATGGAATTCGTGTTTGGCTTTTAAAACAAACAAAAAGGGCCACTAACAACTTTAAAGGAAATTCAGCAGGCAGCAGCTGCTGCTTAGCGGCTTCCTTGGTTCAGTGCTGTGACTAGATGACACTGCAGACAAGAAGGGGTCGGCTTTCAGGGCCTGTTGCATGAATTCTACTTGTTCGTAATAAATAAAAACCCGCAGTCAGCGCTCAGGGGGCGAAAGCTGAAAGACCAGAGAAGCAGAGCGGCCAGTCCCCAGAGTTCTTACCTCTACCAATGCTAAGACCAAAAGGACAATCCTGTCCTTAGACTGCATTCTCAAACTGACCACTTTAGTCAGACTGCTGCTTCAGACTGCCTACTGATCAGACTGCTCTGAGCTCCGGTCTCCTCCCCCCTTATATTCCTCTCTCCGCCCAGCCATATCACTCCTGTCTCCACCTCCCTGGTGCTGGGACTAAAAGTGTGGGATCCTAAGTGCTGGGATCACCTTTGTGTGAGCTCTGTTTCTCTTTTAGACAAATTCAATCTTGTGTAGCCCAGGGTGGCCTTGAACTCACAGAGATCCCTCTACCTCTGTCTCCCAAATCCTGGGGTTAAAGGTGTGAGCCACCACTGCCTGGTTTTAGTGGCTTAGCTCTGCCCTCTTATCTTCAGGCAAGCTTTATTTGTTAAAACACAAACAAAATATCACCACAAGGACCGATTGCCTCCTTCTAGAGCTTATTCTAGAACATTCAGGGTCCTGCTGTGTCTCAAGGCCACCCTCCTGATCTCACGACTGTCAGGAGAGCTACATGCCCTTCTTCCCGCTTCACAGCATGAATGTGTGACTTTCCCAGCTCTAGAATAACTCACTGTCTGATATCCAGCCACTCTTAATCAAAACAGTCTTTTCCTTCCGATGGAATCAACCAGTTGGAGCTTTTGTCTTCCAACGTGATTTCTTTTTCTATCCTCAAATACACTCTTTGTGCCCATCTGGCTGGGCTCCTGCTTTGCAGGACCCATCAAAAGGATCAGCTGGCCCGCCCATCCATTCATATGTTGACTAGGTATTGGGTCTCATCTGTCTTCATGGCTGTCTCTGAGGGTAGCTTTAGGTATCTGGCTACACATTCTCTGCTTTATTCCCACCGCTCTGATAGTCTAGGAGTTCAGTCCATCATCCGGCTTGGAGGAAAAGGCTTATGCCCTCAACCAGAGATGCAGCAGATGTATTTTGGTGAAAGAAAAGCAGAGATTAACTTCCATCATCCTCTTGATTGCTAACAAGTGGAGAAGGAATTTGTCACTGGCTAATTAATGTTTGTGTCCTCGGAGTGGAAGCCTTCTGCTTCTTTTGAAATCACAAAAATGCTCCTTCGGAAGAAACGGCTGTAAGCGTTGGACTGGTTACTTTTCTCTTGCTGTGACAGAACTCCCAACACAAGAGACTGAGGAGGAAGGGAGGGAGGTAGGGAGTGAGGAAAAGAGGGAGAGAGGGAGGGAGGGAGGAAGGAAGAGTTGTTCCTGGAGAAGGTTTGAGGGGCTACAGTACATCAGGGTGGTGGCAAGTATAAGGCCAGAATCAGGAAGCAGAAAGCTGGACGCTGGCAGTCAGCGAGCTTCCTCATTGCTCCTGTATCCTTTTCTATTTTTAGTCTGGGACCACAGTTCATGTAATGTTCAAAGAGAGTCTTTCTCCCAAGCTAAAGTCCTCTGGACAAGCCCAGAAGTGTCTCCTAGGTGCAAAGCCAGTCAACTTGACCACTGTAGTCACCAGCATCAAGGGCAAGTCTCTGAGCTCCCGTCCCCAGCTCAGCCCTCTATTGTGAGATTCTGTTTTGTCTGTGTCTCCAGGGACATGTTCTGGGTTCTCAGTGCCTGCAAATGAAAGCAATGAAAGGAAAATAGAGGTGGAGGAGGAAGATGCACGCTGAGACCTTGGGCCTGCCAAAGCCATCAGATGAAGCTGGTCAGCCTTGCCAGCTTGTAGGGTTCCATCAGAGTGATTGCTTGTTTTGGTTAAAAGCACCGTGTCTCCTCCTGTTTAAGCGACAGATTGTTGACATTATTCCTTTTGATTTTTGAGAGATTTATACAGAGAAAAGCCAGCTCCCGTGACTGTGGTTCACACTCAGACTGGATGATGTGAAAGATGAGAGGGATTAGGATGGGGTCTTCGAGGACAGTCTCATCTCCATCAACACAAACACCACTGCTGTGTACAGAGATGGTGTACAATGAACGAGACAGAGGTGAAACCATGTTGAGCGGGTGAGAAAAGGTTTACATACCATCTCAGGGTGCAGGAAGAGAAGATGAGGTGCACAGGACATTCAGAGACCAACAAGGATGGATGAGAGTCCAGTGAGTCATAGATGCTGAGGGCTGTTGATGTAAGTTTTGGGGGCTGGGTGACGGGAAGGGTACCCATTGATACTGGGTGCTCATCACTGTTTCTCAGACTTCCCAGATAACAAAGTGTGTGTGCACACATGCACACACTCAGTGTTGGATGATTCCTTACCCCTGGGGCAGGGATGTTCTGAGACCCCTCCTGGGTGCTCATGTGGAACTTCTGTCCTTTGGTCTTTGTGTCCCTGTGCTGTGAAGTGGAAAGGGCCTCCAGGTTGAAAGCTTAGGGGTGTGCGGAATGAATCTTGCACGGTTTTTCTCTTTTAAGCCGTCTGCTGCCCAATGTCTACACTAGACCATGTTTCCCCAGGAGGGCAAAATGAATGCTTGAGTTCTCTCTCACTTGTCATAAAAATTGATTTTATTATTTTATATGTATAGGTGCTTTTGATATGTATGTCTCTGTATCACTTCTGTATCTGGTACCCTCAGAGTCCAGATGAGGGCGTCAGATCCTCCAGAACTCGAGTTACAGGTGTTGTGAGCCTCCAAGTAGGTTCTAGGAGTTGAACCTAGGCCCTCTTGGGTGGCCAGTCTGTTCTTTCAACCACTGAGCCTTCTCTCCAGTCCCCTCAGTTTATTAAAAAAACCATCTCAGTATATAAGTTCATATTTCTATACTCCCTGCTTAGTTTTTATATTCTAATGCTACTTGCATTTTTTTGTGATTAAGAAGAAATCTACTTTGTGAGTGATCTTACGCTGGTAGCAAGAGATGATTGTGATTCTCTTCGTGCTTGCTCTGTCGAGCAGAAGTATTTTTTGTTTGTTTTAATCTTAATTTCTTAATCAGGATGGTAAAACTTCCGAGCTCACAGTATTTTAGAACCTGAGGAACTGAAGTTGACCATCCTGTGGCATGATCCACGAGCCATGCCAGTTACATGAAGTATGTCAGACTGATGGCAGAACTTTTAGAGAGCTGGCTCCAAACCTGAAGCATCCAATAATCAGTCCAGTTCTCAGTGCATGGCTGATGGTGGCAGCTGATGCTCGTGTTGGGAGCTCTACTTCTGAGTGACAGAGCAGATGGCCCAGGGAGTAAATACTCACCAACTGTGGAACTGGACCACTCTGTGTGGAGCGAGGTCTAGACTAAGTGCTTTGTTACTGGTGTGTTTCATTTTTCTTAGTCTGTCTCTCTCTCTCTCTCTCTCTCTCTTTCTCTCTCTCTCTCTCTGCTCTCTCTGTTTCTATCTTTCTCGCCTTCTTCTCCCTCCCTTTCTCAAGCAGGGCCTCACACGTGCTAAGTACATACTTTACCACATAACTGGGACAAAATAGTTGATAGAAGCAATGTAAGGAGGGCTTGATTAGCTCGTCACCAAGAATGCAGTCTATCATGGTGGTAGCCACACAGTAGGAGCTTGTAGTGACTGCTCACATTGTGTCCACAGTCAGAAAGCAAAGACAGACGACACGCGGCTGTTTATCATTCATCTTCAGTCCAGGGTCCCGGGCAAGGGAATAGTGTCACATACAGCTAAAGTGGGTCTTTCTAGTTCAGTTAACCTAACCTAGACAACCCACACAGGCATTTTCATAAATGAACCTACACAAGCTTATCCCTCATGATCATACCCAGAGGCAAGTCTCTTAGGTGATTCTAGATTCTGTCTTATTGGCCATGTTAACTATCACTGGCATGGGAGGTCCTTCTGTCTATGTGTTACTTTTATTGGTTAATGAATAAAGAAACTGCCTTGGACTGCTGATAGAGCAGAACTTAGGTAGGTGGAGAAAACTGGGCTGAATGCTGGGAGAAGGAAGGAAGAGGGAGAGATGCCATGGTTCCCCGGCTGGAGACAGATGCTCTGAAACTTTGCTGGTAGCCCACGACCTCATGGTGATACACAGATTAATGGAAATGTGTTAAATTAAGATGTAAGAGTTAGCCAATAAGAAGCTAGAGCTAATGGGTCAATCAGTGATTTAATTAATACAGTTTCTGTGTGATTATTTCGAGTTTAAGCTAGCCAGGTGGCTGGAACAAACAAGTGACTTCCTCCTACATATCACCATCACTGAGTTTATCACCAACCTTCAAACTCCCTCTTGAGAGTGGAGGGGAGTGATTTGCAACAGAAGGAATGCCTGGGAAGTGTCCCTGGGAAGGCCTTGCCATTGCTGCTGTTGACAGAACCATGAGGGAGGTACAGAGGGAAAGCGTGAACCAGAGGTATCCGCTGTTGCTGGGACAGGAGAAGACCTTGAGAGAAATAGAAAAGCATAGACTTACTTGAACATGGCCTTGGGATGATGTTGCAAACATTGGGAAGATGTAGATGTTACAGAGGGGGAGGAACAAAGGATTGAAGGAGAGAGAAAGCAAGAGAGAGACAGAGGCAGAGAGACAGACAGAGAGAGACTAGAGAAGAGGTATGCAGAAAGGTTCACGAAGACTAAGGGAATGAATGAAAGAATTGCAGAGTATGTGTCTTTCCTACAAAAGTCATGGACTATAAAAAGAAGTCAGCAGATTGTCAGATTGGAATAAAGATTGAAGAGTTGTTTTTCCAATGTCTTTGCCAATAGGATCTCCTCTACCTCTTACTTCATTATAATTATAAATATTATAATTAAAATGAGAGTATTTCCCCAATTATCTTTATCTATCTATCTATCTATCTATCTATCTATCTATCTATCTATCTATCTATCTATCTATCTTTTTGAGACAGAGTTTCTCTGTAGTTTTGGAGCCTGTCCTGAAACTAGCTCTTGTAGACCAGGCTGGCCTCAAACTCACAGAGATCTGCCTGCTTCTGCCTCCCAAGTGTTGGGATTAAAGGCATGCACCACCACTGCCCGGCTTTATCTACATTTTTAAATAATTAAAACTTTGTTATGAATACATTGAGAAAAGAAGGCATTCACACAACGGAATCAGTCAGGCCCAACACCCGTCCTTCTCTACAGACTTCTGCGGTTAGGATGGTAACAGTAGAGCTGGGGGGATTCAGTGAGAATAGTGGGACTAAAGATACAAAAAACTAAACAAAACCCACCACAACAGAAAACCAAAAAACCAAAAACCCAAAAACCCAAAACAAAACCAAGAGCAAACGAGGAAATTAGGAGTCAGAGGTAGCCAGCACGAGTGTGGTTTATTTCATCACCATCAGAGAAATTCAAGAAAGACTCTGGGCAGGTTTGTAGCTCAAAAACATAAGAAAGCAAAGAATGTAATAGAGTTCTTAAAATACATTTTGATTCAATGTGGCTTTAAAAGCTTTACATCCACACGATCAGCATAGGTGTGATTCACCCGGATATCTACCTCAGGAGATCAGGTTGAGTCTGGACATCCTGAGTTTGTAACAATGTTCACATCAGTGCTGCCGCAACTGCACAGTCAGGTCTGTACTCTGGAGGGTTCGGAAGCTCTGGCTCCACTGGCTTCCACCAACGGCTTAAGGAGTCTTCAATGTCCCCCCTCATAACAAGGGTTGTATGCTAAAACTGCTTCTCACTAGGGAACCATTGGGAGGTGTGGTCTAATGGAAGGCAGGCAGTTTCCTTTACTGCGTCTGCTGACCATGGCATCCTGAGCCAGAATACATCAGCACAGTAGGTCCAAGCAGACAGGTGGGAACCTCTGAATTATTGAGGCAAAAATCCATCTTTCCCCTTGGAAAACGAGTGTCTTTGGTGTTTTGTCGTAGCAATGGACAGATAATACATCATTTATTCGCATATCTCATTTTCCTCAAGCATAACCTGCTGGACCTACAAACATGTTTCCTTCCATTGTTCTGGTGTCTAATTGTAAATAGGCCTCAACTCTGGCTTTTCTTTGTCACTTTACCATCTGTCCAAGTGACTGGGCTCAGCCATGACATAGAGCAGCGTGTGGGGCTGACAGATATATTCCATTTCCTGATCTGTTTGTCTCCTCGCCATGTTGGTGAGACAACTATATGCCCTGAGTGAATGGTGTCAGAGGTCGTTATTACTATTGACTTAATAATGAGGATCTTTCCCTATTTGTGAGAAGACATAAGCACCCACACTTGTAAGGAACTTCGTGAGTTTTTTCCCTTGTGAAGGAGGAAGAAAGGTGATTGCGTAGAGCAATAAAGGGGTTCATTTTCCATTCTCATATTCAAAGGGTCTACTGTGCTTCCACGATGGCAACGCTTTCGCCATAAAGGATCAGAGGAATGGGATGTTCTAGGATTCCCATTAGAATTACAATAATCTAACGTGCACGCTGAGACTTGAGAGTGCACATGTTGCATCATCCCCTGGGGTATTTGGAGTCACTTGTCCCCTTCTGTTGCTCTCATTACTGCCTACAGAGTAAAATCTTCCTTAGCTCTGTCTCTAAGTATTCACAAATGTTTGGAATACTTTACCCTGATTTCAAAGCCTTCCTCATTAAGAGTCAGGGACACACACACACACACACACACACACACACACACACACACACACACCACTGGGAAAGTTAGAATTAGATTCTTTTGGATATTTAAAACCATCAGGTAGCCCCACAAAGGTATATTCCTGTGAGCATAGAGTTGACTTGAAGTGGTAAGGGAAGTAGCTGGTAGCGGAAGGGAGAGGCAGGACTAAAAGGCAGACGTGCACTGATCAACAAACCTGCCTCTTGAGGATGCTACCAATCAGCTTTTTCTGAGAGACCAAGCAGGAAAAAGTATCTTTGATCAGCAGTGCTTTGTGCTGCCTGCTCGTTGCTGCTGGGTAAAGCCAAGGAAGCAGTACAACGTCACTGTGCACAGAGAGGGGTCACACCCATCTCTCCCAGAGCTCTCATTTAGCACAGTTCTGTGGTGTGCAGCATCAGTCATGGGTGGCATCACGTGGTCTTCGGAGACCCTGTGGTGAGGGTCCCTGTCTTAAACTTTCCAGTCACTCTGAGGAGTCACGCAGCAGTGACTTCGAATATGTCAACACAATTTAATCTTCCTCGTCTCATATTTGTGCTGCTTTCCCGCGGCTCTTTCTTTCCACCCTCTGGTCTTTCCCCTCGCCTGCCAGACCTCAAGGCCTCCTACCTTCAATACAGATCATCAAAAGGAGAGGGTGAGCATGGGGAGGGGTAGCTGGGGTGGAGATGGGGGCTGCAGTGGGCAGGGAGGGGTATCTGTTCCTTAGATTTTGAAGTCCAAAAACTTGTTTTGCTTTTAAGAATATGGATGTTTGAGCTATAGGAGTCCTGCAAGGTTATAGAATGATGTTTCTGCCAATAAAAGTCAATTACTTTTTACATTTCCAACTCCCTAGTAAAAGATAAAGATTTCCAAGATTGTGCGATGTTAAACAGGATAGTTAGAGTTGGTGCTCACGGAATCTGCCAGAAGGGCTCTGTGTCTTGCCCCCATTCTCTATGAATCTTCATGGAGGCCACTTGAGAGCAAAGATGGCCCAAGCTATCTTGTCTTTCTCTGGAATGAATGGGAAATGACAAAGTATAATTTTTAATAAGTTAAAAATCATAGGGAGCCTGTGACCAAGGGGTTATTGTTCTGTTGGGTAAAACATGTTGTAAGCTTGTTGGCCAAACATGAATCTGGACCTTAATTGTTAGTATGAAGCTGCGTTTCCCATCCCTAGACTGCGGAGTTTTTATTAGTGTGTATTAGTGTGTAGTCAGGGACTTGTCATGTTATTTCTATGCCTGGATACAGCACACCTGGATCATATCTACTCCTTCCTCCAGGTTCTTTCATCCTCACCACCCCCATGCCATCACCCCCTTTTTCTTTCCACCCCCACAAATTCTGCATGTGAAAGGAATTATGAGATGCTCATCCCCGAAACTTGCTTACTTAACTCTGACCCCTCTCCACCCATTTTCTTGCAAATGACGTGCCTAGATTCTTTATGGTCAAATGAAACTTTCTTGTACACATTGTCTTTAACCACAAAGGCCCATGCATAACCACTGAAGGGCCCCTAGGCTGATAATTTGGCTATCATGAATAGTGCAGCAAAAAACACGGGCTTGCAGGTTTGACAGTGAGCTGACTTAGATCCTTCGGGGTTTGTACCCAGAAGTGGAGTAGCTGGGACATAAAGTAATTCTATTTTAATAACTTCCATAGCTGCTTCATTAATTTACATGCTGAGAGACAATGTATAAGGACCCACTTTGTCCCATATCCTTGCTGACATTTATTAATTTTTCGTAATGATACCATAATGGGTATCATTATGACTTACAGTGCGGTGGAATATCAGAACAATTCTGATTTGCATTTCCCTGAGGGACAAGCACATCGAAGTTTTCTCCTGTATTTGTTGACAATGCTTGCATCATCTGAAAGGCATCAGGACTGCACACTTGCTCGTTTACTGATTGGATTATTTCCTCTTTGGCTGCTTGACTTTTTGAGTTCCACCTGACAATCTGGGCATTAGTTCCTGATCACGTGACCATCCTCTGTGCAGGTGATGAAAATATCCCACCCCTTCTTTAAGGCCTTGTCTCTTTACTCTGGGAATTGTTTTCTTTGCTGTGTAGATGGAGCTTTGCTTTTTAGATTTAGTTTTTTTATGCGATGAATGTTTTGCCTGCGTGTGTATGTACATCAGATGCGTGCAGTGCCCGTGGAGGTCAGAAGATGGCATTGGATCCCCTGGAACAAGGGTTATGGGTCATTACACAGACACCAAGTTACTGTTCTGTATGAGCCTAAAGGTGGAAACTCCCCAAAAGTCACTTAAAGAAGCTAAAGATGTTTCTGCCCAGCAAGGAGAAACTGTGACCCCCATTCCAAGCTGGATTGAGTCTGTTGGGCATCTCAGGGGAGACTGAACTTGGTGAAAGGACGGAGAGTTCTGGAATGTGCTTATTAAAGGAGCCAGGGTTCCACTGTCCCCGGTGTTACTATGAAATGGGGAGAGACATTAGAGAAGTTGCCTTAGGGAGGAACGTGACCAGCCTCGTGGAGAGAGACCTTTCTTGGCTAGAGCGGTCCCTTCCATCTGTGGATGGTTCTGTTCTGCAAGGCTGCATCCTGGTGCAAACCTGAGAGAGAAATTACTTCAGGATGAGGTTTGTTGTAGCAGCAAACATTTGTCTTATGAAGAAAACTTGATTGGAAAACATGGTTTACAAGATTTTAAACAGAGGCACTTAAAAACACAATGCTCTCATGGTGGCTTTAAGACGTTTGAGCCTCCTCTGAAATAAACCATTCCCCCTATAAATTTTGTCCGGAGCAATTTCTGAATTCAGTGGAAAAGGCATTTAAATGGGGTAATGCAGCGTGAAATAAAATTGGGCTCCTTATTCCTTTAAATTATTTGGGATAATTTCTACATTTATAGATGCAAGAAATTCTGAAATTTTTCTAAATCCTCAACATGGAATCAATAAAGAAATGGGAGCCTTAGGCTTAGCAGCCATAGAGGTTCTGGGTTTTTCCAGAAAAGAGTTGGGAAGCACCCAACTCAAGCTGATTTCCTGCTTGCTATGGCTCTGTGTTAGTGACTCGGTTTGTGTTTTACGAGCCATCTGCAGACCCCACAGTGTGGTGCTGTGTCCGCCTTGAGATCTTTCTCAAGGCCCAGGGGTTGTCTGAGGTCCTCAGACAGTGACTGTTTTATGTCACAAGGATCCTGGGAACAGAATGGAAAGCACCTGAAACTGTACACAGATGGACAAACAGACATGCAGAAACACAATACATACATACATACATACATACATACATACCAAGTATACACACATAGACAGTGACATATAGATATATATACAGACATATGTATATGCTTAGACACACACAAGCACAAGCATACAGATAACACACATATACACAGACACAAAAATAAGTATACACAGACACACAGAGATGCATAGATAAACACACATATACATATATGAATACACAGATTGATAAATACAGACACACAGGCACACACACATTCATGTACACATAAACCCACAACCACACACACACAGACTCATAATCTCTCTCTTTCTCTCTCTCGTACCACACATACACACATATTTTAGTGATAAATACAAATTGGACATATTTTAGTGATAAATACAAATTGATAAATACAGACACACAGGCACAGACAGACACACACAAATTCATATTCACATAGATGTATAACCACACCCACAAACATAGATACATAATCTCTCTTCCTTTCTCTCTTTCTCTTCCATCACACACACACACACACACACACACACACACACACACACACACACACGACATAGTCTCTCCCTCTCCTCCCTGTCTCTGTCTGGCTTTTCCTCTCCTTCTCTTTCTCTCTCTCTCTCTCTCTCTCTCTCTCTCTCTCTCTCTCTCGCTCTCGCTCTCCCTCTCTCTTCCCTCTTTCCTTCGCCTTCCCCTCCCCTTGCCTCTCTCTCTGCTCCTCTCCTTTGTTGCATACCCAACAGCAGTTGTGAAAGCAACGCAAACACAAATATCATTCAGCTGTACTCCCTCCCAGTGCTGCTGCCCTGAAAACAGCACTGGCTGCTCTTGCAGAGGACCTGGGTTTGGTGTACAGTTCTTACATGGTGCCCACAGCCATCTACAGCTCTAGTTCCAATGCTGTCTTCTAGCTACTACAGGCTTTATACACGCATGGTGCACAGACATACATGCAGGTAAACACTCACAAATAACTCACTTTCTCTCTCCATTTTTATAGTCAGCGACCATGAAGGAATAAAATGCTTGGAAGTTGAGCAGCTCGTCGGGAACCCAGAGCTGATGGTCGAGTTTGGACAAGGATGCTAGTGATGTTGGTGACACGTAGGGACAGTAGTGTAGGAGAAGCACAAACAAGCTTCCTGCTTCATGGCCTTTAGGTTTCTATTTATTAGACAGCGAAGTGTTTGCACGAAGGAGGCAGTTTGAGTTTGAGGGTTTCTGCTTTTCTTTTTCTTTTTGTCAAGACAGTTTTTCTCTGGGTAGTTTTGAAGCCTGTCCTGGAACTTGCTCTGTAGACTAGGCTGGCCTCAAACTCACAGAGTTCTGCCTTCCTCCACCTCCTGAGTGCTGGGATTAAAGGCATACACCACCATCACCCAGCTACCGTTTTTAACTGAGTCCAGATAGTAAGTATAAAGATGTACTTGTGTGTATAGAAACTGGTCTATGGATTTTCTACAACTATGAAATACATATATAGTTTAAAAGATATAGTAGTAAGATCTCTCATGTCTTAGCTGGTTGCCAGCATGCCGTTACCCTCCTAACAGAACCATCTTCTTCGATTTCTTTTGCCATTTTGCCCATTTCTCTCTATAATATTCTTGTATAATGATTAATAAAAACCCAGAGACAGATATTGGGGTTCAACCTGCAGGTAAGAAAAGCAAAACAGCCAGCCACTGGTTCTTACCTCTACCTCAGATTGAAACAGTGATCTTGCTTCCAGGAATCTCCGAATTGACTTTGACTGAGAGCTGCCTCCTCCCGTCTTATATTCCTCTCTAGGGCTGGGACTAAAGGTGTGCATCACTACAGCCCGGTTTCTATGGCAACTAGTGTGGCTACTGGGATTAGGGGTGTGTGCCACCACTGCCTGGTCTGTAAGCTGATTGGTGCAGCTGTTTTACTCTTTGATCTTCAGACAAGCTTTATTAAAATACAAATGAAATATCACTACATATTCTGTTCCATAAAATAGAAACATGTGCTGATCCTCACTCATCTAAAACAGTTGCTAGTTTTCTGTGCTATTTGAGGGTTTTTAATTCACTTGAGTAGTTTTTAAGGATTTATTTATTATTTTTATTCTATGTGCATGAATGTTTGTCTACACATATGAATGTTCCATGTAAGTGAAAGGCTGGAAGAGGCCAGAAGAGGACTTTTGATTCCCTGAGACTGGAGTTGCAGACAGTTGTGAGCTGCGGTGTGGGCGCTGGGAACGTTCCCTGGAAGAGCCTTCAGGGCTCCTAACCTCTGAGCTGTCTCTACAGTCCCTATGGTATTTCTTAAATTAGAATCTGGCATCAAATTTCTCAGGGTCTCTCAAATTAGCACAAGATCCATTGAGTTTTGATAAAGAAAATCTACATGGCATTCCTAGTCTGACAGGCGATGTCGGCCATCAACTAGACTGTAGCTAAGTGTGCTAGAAAACTCGGTTCTGGATGAGGAGGCCTTTACGGGGAAGATTGGCCTGTGGATCAGAGGTCGGACAGGGAAGGATTATCCCTGACTGAGAGCAGCAATGTGCTGACTGAAGCAAAACGTTCGAAGGGGGATGCTGGAAACACAGGCTGGATCCTTTGTGAGTGGGTGCATGCTTCGCCTGACACTGTCACCGGCAGCAGTATACTCCAGACTCCTTTGAAGGATCTGCAGCCCAGGAGGGGACTTCTGGCCTTTGGCATCAGGCTGGGGCTGTATGATTGCCTCTCCATCCCCTGAAAGCCATCAACTGTCCATAGCTTCCCAGCCGGGGGTGGGAGCCTGTGACTCCCCTCCCATCCCATGTTAGAATGTCGACCGCACAGAACCACTGCGTGCTCGTGAGTGTAGTGGTCCTGTTGACTGGCGACAGTTTCAACTTATGCTGGGTTTATCAGTCTGGGACCCTTTTGGAAGTGGAGAAACACCCAAATTAAGCATGCATATAAAATTTTGATCTTAATTCCCTTTAAAGAAGATAAAAATAAAATTACAGTGTTTTATGTCTCCTTTGTGTGAGGCAAGCATTCTATCCATAGAGTTACACCCTACCCCAGCCCTGGAGGTAGATGGATCTGAGAACGTCAGTGGAACTGAAGGAAACCAGGTCAGGCAAAACTGGCGACTGGGGGTGGAGTGTGTGAGGAGATGGGGAAAGAAGGGGCTCACTAGTAAGCTGTGGTTTTCTCCAAAGAGCTGGAATGAGGTCTCTATCTTCATCGTTGGAGGAAAGTGTGTTTTGCATGGTCTCCCTCAGTCCCGTGAGGTGTCCCTCGCACCACTTCCTTGCCTTGCTGCCTTCCTGCGGCAGGTCTTCCCCTCCATGGTCTCCATTCCCATAGTCGGCTGTACAGGTAGAAGAGGGGAATGTCTGGATCGTGCTTCTCAAGGTCCAGGTGTGCCTCATTTCCATCTGATTGGGGACAGACGGATGTCTGTGAACGGAGCCGCCCGCCCGAGGGTCACCTGGGGCTAAGCTACTTCCACTTGGCTTCTGACTGTGCTCTAGACAATTATTTCCCCTAGGATCCAAGTTTCTTCAGTTCTGTTTTCCCTGTTGCTGAGGTTTTTCCCATTGCTCCTCTTCCTCTGTTAGTCTTTGATGTCTTCATAGCCTCTTGGGAGAAGCTCCTCCTGGAACTTTTTTTGCTCCTCCTGGAACTTTTTTTGCTCCTCCTGGAACTTTTTTTGCTCCTCCTGGAATGTTTGCTCCTCCTGTTGGTCCTTGCTATGGTCTACGTTTTCCTGGGCTCATTCACTTCTTAGTTATGGAGACTCCCTTGGCATACAGGGAGGAGAACCTGGTTACGAACTGGAGAGACGACCTCACCACAGCCTCAGCAGTTTTCTTTCCCAGACTCTCCCCATGTGCACAGAAGCCTGCAGTCCGTGGCTCTTGGCTCAGACCTACCGCTTCTTTATAAATAGGTGCCAAACGAAGTTTCCAGCAGCATCAGGCATCGCCATGATAGAAACAGAAACACACATTAAGAGACAAACTAGAAATGTACAGTAAGATGGGAAACTTGCCCGCATGAGTTCTTTAGGCTTCTGTGCCTATGGGAAGTGTCTGGATTTGCAATGTTGACAGAAAGCACACCTTGGCCTCTGAGGTTCCCCCGACAGACACTGCAGTGCCTGCACGTCTAAGTCTTTCTAAGTTGGTGCTCTCTGGCTGTTGGTCAACAGAAGGCCTGAAGTCCACACTTCCCAGGGACTGAGGAAAGAAAACTGTTGAGCCTTTGAAAGTCTTTCAAAGCTTTCGGGACATTAGCAGGCCATTTGGTGTTCCGAGCAAGATAATTCACTAAAGCAAACCAGAATCGGACCCCAGAGTCTGAAGCTCTGAAGGCAGTTATGTACTTCTTGTCCCTCAGCGGTAGAGGGTCACTCCTGTGGACATTCGTCCCTTCCCACTGCCCCTCACATTGTTTTCTGAGCATCACTTTATGACAACACTCGGGGCAATCTGCCTTTCATCCAAACTATTTGGTGCCAGCATAAGAGTGTATTGTGAGAGTGTTCTGTAGACGTGGCCCAGCTGGAGGGAAAGGTGGACACACTACCCATGCAGAATAGAATCCAGTGGCCCTAAGAAAGGAAAACCTGGCCCAGGCCAGAAGAGCAAGGAGAGGAGGTGAGCACGTGGATGGCAGGGGAAGGATTGCCACTCTGGGTTTTCTGATGACATCTGACGGTTTGTGCATCATGAGCACGGGCTAACAAGAGCAGCTACCCCTTGGCATCAGGACCTTAGGGAGGAGAGAAGGAAGAGACTGCCTCCAAGATGAAGGAGAACGAGGCAGGGAAGAAAGGTGATAGTTTGGCCAGAGCCTAACTGGGGAAGAGTACTCAGATCGTTCAAGACCTTGTGGATGGCAGAGTCACAAGGATATTGGGGTCCTGTCTGTGAAGACATATTTCTAGACCGCTAGCTCAAATACTCTGGGAAGAAACCTTGCTGGCTAAAAGATTTCTGTATGGAAAGTTCTCAGTGTTGGTCCAATTTATATTTTTGAATCAGTGATTTCTCTGTTATGGAGCTGAGCTAAGCACTGTGGGAAGTCACCAGGACCCCAGCTCTCCCTACTCTTGCCTGCAATACCTGCCCCTTGAGATACGAGCAGATGAACCCACTTTCAGAGCTCTTGACATGTCCGAGTGACCCCCATGTTTTCTGGGGCACTAATGTAGACATCATACTGCTCTGGGTATAACCACGGTCTGAGAATGCTCTCCCCAAATCTCCATCTTGTGTAATCTTAGTCCCCTCAGTTAACAATATTCAAAGATGACAAGACCTTTGAGAGGTGGACTCTAGAGGGAGGTAACTGCTCATCATGACCCTCATAAAAAGCATTCATGCTGGTCTCAAAAATTTTATAGTGGGTTTCTCAGAAGACAGCTTCTTCCCAGAGGAGAACAGGTTGCTGTGAGAGGAGGCTGGTCCCTTCCTGAGGTCTTTCTTTCTCTGTTTCTCTGTCTCTGTCTTTGTTTCGTTTCTTTCGTCTCTGTCTCTCTCTCTGTGTCTTTCTGTGTCTCTCTCTCTGTCTCTATGTCTTTCTCCACACACACACACACACACACACACACACACACACACACACACACACACATACACACACTTACCATGGATGTTCTATACAGAATGCCCTCCCCTTTCTGTACTATGGGATAGCACCGGAAGCCACAAGGGCTGTCCCATAGGATCATTCAGTGGTGGGCGCCTCTATCTTGTTCTAGTCTCCTTCTCTTGAGATCTTGCACTTGACAATGCTCTTGTTTCCAACCCCTGATCTCTATTTCAAAGAAAGCAGATCTGAGGAGGTGACAGGCAGGAAACTGTGTCTCCAGGAACAGGACTTGGCTTGGATTTGTTTGATGTCTCAACTCACTTAAGAACTCAAGAGAGGGAAAAAATAATTCCCATCATACCTGCAGGATTAAGGCCAGTCCTTTTCCGTGGTAGAGCCTCGAGACTGGCCAGGGGAATTTTAGGAAGGTTTGTGTGTTTTAGGGAGCTACAGTCTCCAAGTTCCATGACTCAGCTCAGTTAGCAAGAGCTGCTCACCTACTCCTCTCTGCGGGTTTGAACTTAGAAACCAAACACTCTGGTGCCAGATCATGAGACCCTAGGGAACTCTGTAGAATCTGATCCAGGCTGCTGGTATCCCCCACCTGGGTGCTGTTTTGCAGTATGACTTTGCCGTCAGAAGGCTGGATCTTTTTCTCTCTCCCCTCAAATCCTGCCTGGCCCCACATGTGACTGTCCTAAAACCAAGAGGTGGGCAGATGTGACACAACTTGGCACCCACAACAAAGGGGGAAGAGGCTATGCAGCTGGTCTCTGGTTCTCCTGGGATATTCACTAGGCAGGAAGCCACATGGAGGAAATCCAGTCACCAGATTGTCACGAGGGAGAAGATGCACACTGTTTCTGGGTCCTCGGTCCAGCTGAGCTCCCAGCAACACCTAGGTCCATCTGCAGGCCATATGCTGAGCATCTTGGACGGTCACCCCGTGGGGTCTCCAGATGTCCAAAGCCCGAGTCAACATCCAACTCCAGCCCTATGGGAAGCTGAGGGAGAGTAAACTTAGCTGCTCTCAAATTCTTGAATCACAAAGTCATGAGCTAAATAAAGTGGCCACTTAGGGCTTCAGAAGTCATCTGTTACACATACATGCCCTGGAGTAACCTTGGGGAGGGCACTGAGTGAGTTAGACCCCACTGTGCCTCCGCGGTCACCAGATGGAGGCTCCAACTGGAATTAGGAAGGCCGGCTGAGAATGCACTGGCTGTCAGGCCAGCTCATGGTGCCCCCCAGGTGGTGGTGTAACATCTGGTAGCATTATCTGCTGCTGTGGACCCAGCCAAGGTCAGGCTGGCTGGCATGTGACCCCTGCTTAGTAAATGTGAACAGTTTTATAAGCTGATGTTGAGAAAAGGGAAGAATATGGCAAGCAGGGTTTGGGTTGAAGTCAAGATCTGGGAATGAGGTGAAGGAGCAGAGAATGAACAGATATGTATTTCTAAAATGGATAGTGCCTCAGCATAAGAAAAGCCTTTTATCTTTGTGCTTTTACACTGAAAGGGGCTTCAGTATTCTAAGACATACTTTTAAAAGAAATTAATTTTGTGTATATAGCTGGTCTTTTTTTAGCTTTGTTTTTGCCCTCGTGTGTGTGTGTGTGTGTGTGTGTGTGTGTGTGTGTGTGTGTGTGTGTGTGAAGTCAGAAGAAGGCATCAGTGTCTCTGGAATTGGAGTTACAGATGATCAGGAGTCACTGTGTGGCTGTCAGGAATTGAATAGTTATCCTCTGGAAGAGGCCCCATGCTCCTAACTGCTGAGTTAGCTCCAGAATCTCCATTTTTTTGGTGAACGGGAAAACATGAGTCCAGTTCCTGAGATGAATCTGTCTACGGAGTGAGGCAGAGGCCAAGTTGCTGTGGGAGAATGCTCTTGCACCTGTAAAGATTTGTCACTTGTAATGGTTTAATAAAATGCTGATTGGCCCATAGCCAGGCAGGAAGCATAGGCTGGGCAACCAGACTAGGAGAATTCTGGGGAGAGGAAGGGTTCAGTTTGCAGCCATCACCCAGAAGCAGATCCATGGTGTCTCCTCTGACTCTGCCCTTCATTCTCCCAGCATTCAGTTCCATCTTCCCCACCTACCTAAGTTCTAACCTATCAACAGGCCAAGGCAGTTTCTTTATTTATTAACCAATAAAAGCAACCCATAGACAGAAGGACCTCCCACACCACAACAGAAGCTTGCTTGTTTTTATAATCTCTTGTTTTCCAAACTCCACTCTTGAAGTCACAAGATCCTTCTTTAGTCCCCGATGACTCTTGTCACGGTCTGTTGTCCACCTGATATAAGCCTAGAGTCACCTGGGGAGAGGGAATCTCAGCTGAAGAATCACTTGGATCAGATTGGCTAGCGGTCACATCTGCAGGGGCATTCTTAATTGTCTTGACATAGGAGGGCTGAGCTTGCTGTCGGTGCTGTCACCCCTGGGCAGGCGACTGGCTGTCTAAGAAGGATAGCTGAGCAGGTCAGTAAGTAACATTCCTCCATAATCTCTGCTTCACGTTTGTGCCTGAGTTCCTTCCCGTGTCATCCCTCCACGACAGACTAGGACCTGGGAGCAGAAGGTGAAATAAACCCTTTCTTTCCCCAGGGAGCAACAGCAAGCAAGCTAGAGCACCTCCTCAATCTGACCCTCCTGTTTCAACACAGCCAGCTCAGAGCTCTTAGGCACGTGCTGAAGACAGAACATTTCCAACTGGTCACTGATACGCTTATAAAACAAGCAGGATATTTTATAAGAAGAGAGTTTATGAAATGAAGATGTTCTTTTGTTTTGAAGAAAGCAGAGGACAGGGCCTGTGATCCAGCAGGATGTTGAGTCGCTCTGCCTGCCAATCAAAGCCAGCGGAGCCCAGCTTCTGCTGTGAACCACGGAATCTGGAAGGAAATGCACAGGTCCTGCAGCCAGCCCTGTGCCCATGAGACTTCGAAGGGAGCTGTGTGGAGTAAATTCAGGCACATTCTTAAATAACACCTTTCAAGGAAGGGATGGAACCTCCGCTCCCTGTCTTATATAGATGACCCTCAGGAGGAAGTGCCTGGTCACGGTGGCAGTGGTACATGCTGGAGTCAGGGTATGCCTTCTTTATTTCCCAGGACCCTTTTCATGGGAGCCCAGTGACAGTGGCGCCCAGTGACGGTGACAGAGCAACCGGGCCATGCTTGCCTGGCATTGCAGTTACGGCAACTGGAGCTAGGAGCTTTGCTTTCCTACATCCTACCAACTGTGACTCTGGCCAGCTTAACTTCCTGTCACTCTGGGACCCTCTTCTGGCAGCTGTGGTTGATATCAGTTTAACTTCCTGTCAGTCATCCTGGGACCTGCCTCTATCAGCTGGTTGGTAATGATTTAACTCCCTGTCAATCACTCTGGGACCCTCCTCTGTCAGCTGGAGTTGGTGACAGGGAGTGTGAGGATGATTAACTGTGGTGATGCTCACGAGACCCTTCTGGTCTGTCTCAGCAGTAGATGTGGCCATGGGAAGCCCTGTGTAAGCCCTGACAGAGCTGTGACCTCCTGTGGTCTCCAGACTGCAGGGACTTCACATCGGAGCTGTGAAAGCCACTGGACTCTGAGCAGAGAGGAGTCTGGGTAGGGATGTGGGGGACCAAAGTCAAAGACTGCTCTTCTAGGGAATGGATTTTCTCATTTGGGGGAAGTGGCTGTCCCTCTCCAGAAGTGCAGAAAATGCATCGAACTGCAGCCATGGTTCATTCATGGTCTGTTTGGCTTTCCGTCAGAGTGTAGGTCTTGGGCAGAAAAAGCCGAGAAGATTCTGCCTAGAAAGATTCTCTCTCCGTTTACATCCAGACTTCATTACTTGGGGTGTACACACAGATGCAAGCATTTGGATTTTAAGAGACAGAGCATTTAGCTATCAAAGCGATTGCCCCATTCCACTCAGACTCCATGGAACCAGGGCGATGACTCCTTGGAGAGAAATCCCATCTCTTCTTCCTTCCAAGACAGTTGAGCAGGACACGGTGGTGCCATCCTTTCCTCCGAGTTTCAAATATAAACTCACTTATCCACCCTTGCATGGTGATTACTGATCACCAGGGGATGCGTGGCCTTAGAGACACTCTCTGTCTGGGTGATTGGCAGGTTCAGCTTCCAGAGGGTGGGAAGCTCCTGTGGGGTCTCTGCAGTGCTCTGGGAGGAAGGAAAACAGAACCTTTCTGTTTCTGGGGGTTGGTTCTGTCCCTGGCGCATCTCCATCCCCACGGGGTTGCAGACCAGATGTCAAGCAGCAGGGGGCCCTAGATGTGGGGTTCCTCTAAAATCAGGCTGACTCCAGGGTGAGGAGATGTGGGGGAGGGCGGTGAAGAGGAAGGGCCTGCAGGTCTTCTTGGATGTTCTGGCACTTTTTCCCAAGCTTTCTGGAAAACACTTTATCATGTTCCACAAAAGCACCCTTGGTTATTGATTTCTGCTCTCTCTTGAGTGAGAAAGCGCCTCTGGCCCTACCCATTAAACCACGGCTAGCCTTTGTTCACACACAAAGAGTCCCAGGTGCCTCTTTGCTCCTAAACCTTTCTTCCTCACCCCACAAGTCTGGAGGACTCCTTCCACGGCTGTGTTCCAGGTGTGGGGGTGTTGGTGAGATGCTCTGACTGGGGTGTGGTGACCGAGGAAGAACTCGCTAGGGCAAGGCTGGAGTGAACCCCCCAGCCTTGTGACCAGGACATTCATGCATGGCTCTGCTGATTAGATGAAACTCTTCTATTTCAACATTGTTCCAGGCCTATCGATTACCAAGATGTGTTTTAAAAAGCATCTGGAATCAGACAATTAGTTCTTGCTTAATGTAGAAGGTTCGAACAGAGCCACTGAGTCTCTAATTGATCATCAATTGATTCATTATTTCCCTCACATGGTTAGTTGTGCACCGAGGCCAGTGGGAGCCATTAAAATAGGAGAAAAAGTTGAGAAAATGGAAGCCAAGATTTATTAGCTCACTGCCTAGTAACACATTGCCTGCCCATTTATTTCCTAATAATGGCTTTTGTTTTAAGGTAGCCACTCAAAGAGAAAGCCCACAGCAGGGACTGTCAATAGGAGAGAGAGAGATTATGTGTTTACAGTAAGTAGATGGTATTGTGTATGGAGCATCAGAGCTCCCAGATCGTAAGGCAGTGTAGGAAGAATACTGAACCATAAAAAGAAACGCAGCCATCATCCATTAGGAAAAGGAATGTCACTAACTCCTCTGGGCCTCAAGAGGAAGCTGCTTCAGGACGAGTGTGTGATCAGATGTAACACAGTCTTGGAGAGTGTCCCCAGGAGAAAGGTCACTGCAGAGTGCAGACCTGAATGTCGAAGGTGGCCTGCATGAACATGTGGCCTGGTGTCTCTGACCTCACTTCAGTGAGGTAAACAGCTAAGAAGGTGAGACACGATGAGGGTGGAGATCCCCCAGGCACAAGCTTTTCAGCTGTGGGCCTTGAGTGAGATGCTTCACCTCTACATCTGGTTTTCTCCATGGGAGAGAGAAATAAGGGGCTAATGTAAAGCAAGATGGCTCAGGGCCAGACTCAGAGATCCTGGCGGCTGGTGTGGCCCACCCCATCTCACATATCTGCCTGTTCTCTAGAAGTCTAAGGATTGTCTTCAGGAAGTGAGAGGCTTGCTTTGCCCTACGCCCTACAAGCACAACCAGGTTGCTGGATGATGTCTTGAGGGAATCTTGCTTAAATATCGGGGTTTCTCTGCCGTTTGGCACTGCAGTGCTGAAAACAGCTGGATGGAGGCCCCTCCCACAGCAGTGACAGAAGCACACCGGCTTCTCACCTGTGGTCACTCATCTGCTCACGCTCACTCGTCTCTGGCCAGCTTGAAGAAGCCCACGCCAAGTGTCCAGGGTCACTCATAACAAGTGAAGGCATATTCTGACTGCATCAGCTCTAAGATTAGGAAGAGGAAGTCCGTGGCGAGGGCTCATGACAGTGATTGACATGGAGCATCACACGAACACATTGGTTCTTCTCCCTGCCCTCCCCCATCCCCTGATTTCCATTTACTCAGTTTTTTGTTGAACGCTGGGGGAACCCAATATCGAGCAAGGATGGATTCAAGCAGCAGTGTTAGAAACTCACGCCTGGTGAGAAGCAGAACGATACAGCTGAGTATTGTCAACAGCACAATGCAACATGCACACATGGGGAGAAAGGAGGCACGGGTTTTAAATCTTAAGGTCCTAGCGCATTGTGAAATATTAGTTTAAGATGTGTTACATTCGCTTATGCTGTGGAATATTTCTTTAATGATGCAAAGATGTGTTGCATTCTTTTATGTTGTATTTAACTCTGAAAAACTGTGTTACTTTGCTGGTCTAAAACACTTGATGGGTCAAGTAAAGAGCTAAATGGCTCATAGCTAGGCAGGAGAAAAGACAGGCGGGTCTGGTAGGCAGAGAAACAAATAGGAGGAGAAATCAAGGCTCAAGAGAAGTGTGTGTGTGTGTGTGTGTGTGTGTGTGTGTGTGTGTGTGTGCACGCCCGCGTGTAAGTATGGGCATGCATGTGAAGGTCAGAGGACCACTTGTGGGATTCAGTTTTCTATCTTCTATCATGTTCCATCGTGGCAGGGAGCGGGTGTATGAGCAGAACAGCCACCAAGTCGAGAGAGGGGAAGGTGGAAGGAGATGAGGGAGAGACAGAAACCCTGGACAGCGTAAGAACAGCGCGGTGACACAGGTCATCAGACTTGGCTGCAAGCGCCTTTACCCGCTCAGCCATCTTGTCAACTGGCTATGGCTTGCTCTTGTTTTCTGGCCTCTGTACCTATCTATCTCTTTTTGACACTGTCCATCTCCCCGTTCCAGCCAGATCTCATCAGTAGCCTTTCTCTGAAGATGTCTGGAGTCATCCATGTGACCAGAGTGCAGCTTACATTTTATTTTCTGTGTTACAATAAGTAGCACTTATTGTTAATTTTAATATTTCCTTTCTGGTTGGTGATAAATCCCCAATGTAGTGTTAAACAGGGAAGCTGAGAGGACACTTTCGGAGTGATGTTAGATGTAATTTTTCCACAGATGTCAGTGACTAGTCCGAGGACACTCATTTAGCCTTAGTTTATTAAAGGTTGCTTTTTCTTTCTCTTTTAAGCAAGTCTCTGTGTTAAAGGCTTTTCCAAATGAATTTTCATATGGTTTTTTCTTTTGGTTTGTCTATGCAATGGATTTTGCTGATTGCTGATTGAATTACAAACTAACTTCACACTCCTGGGATATATATGCTATCTCTTCATAAAATATTATTATTTTCCTATATTGCTCACTTGGATTCTCTAAATTTTGCATTCAGATTTTCCAACTGTGTGCCTATGGGACTCTTCCTAGGCAACAATCCACAGAGGCCTAGAGATCACCTTGTCGTTTGACTCCTTCGGAGTTGAATGAGTTTTGCCATCTGATGTCTGATACCCTGAAGACTGTTCTTTCATGTATTTTGTCCATTAAAAAAATCAATTTGGGAAGGCAAGTCAATTCAACCCTGTTTCTCCATCTTGGCCAGAATTGCAAGCAGAAAGAAATAATTTTAAGGGTAAAAAAATGATAAATGGAGTTCCATTAAATGGAAAATCAGACCTCAACAAATGGAGTCATTAAGAACACTAATAGTTTGCTCAGAGAATGTACTGTTCTCTGATATAGAAACAGCTTCCAGAGGCCTTGTCCACTGTCATTTGAATGTCAAATGCCCTATCACCCTTCCCCGCAACCGCCTCACAGTTGGAGCCTTTGTCCTCAGCTGGTAGAACTATTTGAAGAGACTCTGGAGACTTCCAGAATTTGGGTCTACCAGAAGGACCTGGGTTCCTGAGGGCCTCTCTTGAGGGACTTACGTTGTTCAGGGTCTCTGTCTCTTTCTCATCTCCTTCCCCTCTCTTGGTGACTGCCATGAACGGCTCTGCTCTTATACGCCATCCCCACCAAGATGGACTGAACCCTTGGGGGCCGTGAGTCGTAGCACACCCACCTTCCTTTGGAAGTGGTTGTCGGGAATTTGTCTAAGCAACACAATCTGAATCTTGGTTTGAGGAAAATCTGGTAATTGTGACAACCATACCTTGAGACTGGTGTGTATGGGGAACCCGGGAGAGTTTGGAATGCATAGCTTAGTAGAAAATTCTAGTGGAAGCTCAAAGACCAGAATGCTGATAGAGCGTCCTTCGGATGCTTCAGGACAGAACTAGGATCCCATAGGAAGTGGACAGAGACATCTGTGTCACATTCTGTCAAAGAATGAGTCTACATTTTGTCCTTGTCCTGAGACCTTGAGGGAGGCAGGACTTAAAAATGATGGACAGTTTGCCTGACTGAGAGAGGTTTTAAGGCAGTCTAGTAGCAAGGTTGTGGCATGGCTGCTATTGGTTACTTTCAGACAAATCTACAATGAGAATTACGAACCAAGAACAGAGTAAAAGTCTTTAAAACACCAGTTTGCTCAGGAAGAGAAGCCTGTGTAAGAGAGACCACGTGGGGTGCAATGGGATGGGTAGAACTGAGGTCAAGTAAAGTGTGTTTCTGCAGGGGTTAGGGCAGAACCTACAAATAGGTTCAAAGACTGGGATATAATTCAGGGCTAGGGAACTGGTACAGCAGTCCCTGGGCCCTAGGTTTGAGCCCCAGAAGCGTACCAAGTACAAAGATGCATTGAGACCATCTCAGAGATGGGCTGGACTCCAGTGAGCACAGACCCATGGCTATGAAGTTTTAGATCATTTGAAATTCCATGATTTGAGAAGAGAATTCTGGATTATCTTGTTCACACAAAGCTCTCTAGCGAATTGTTCCCCTGAGTTCAGACATCTAAGAACCCAGGCATAGGATAAAGGGACCTGCTCCTGTGGGAGCTGAAAAGTCTCTCTCTCTCTTTCATACATGTGCGTGCACACACACGTGCTCATGTACACACACATTTAAGCTCATTGTAGAGAAGCATCTCCTTCAGCTGAGAGTCACACACACCTTTGGTGCTCATGAGTCATGCCCCTCTTTGGCCTTGCACGACACCTTTGCCTCAGTTTCCCTGTGAGGGAAGCTATCTGAGTTTGAGGAGAAAGGAGAAGCAGGAAGCTCACACCCTCCCCAGACACTGTAGGAAGCTGCAGCCCACACATGCCCCAGGCACTGCTCACACCCTCCCCGGACATTGTAGGAAGCTGCAGCCCACACATGCCATAGGCACTGCTCACACCCTCCCCGGACACTGCTCTGCTTGTCTTGCAGCATAGGTATGATTTCCTGGGTGTCATATATGGCTAACACGTGGTCTTTTTAGCCCTCCCCTGATCATTTGCATCATGTTCCTTTATAGGAAATGATTTAATATATGGAAACACTTCCCTCTTTGACATTCTGTAGGGTCATTGAGTTCAGTTATGGTGAAAAAGAGTTCTGGCTATGCAGTTTTAAACATTAAATTTCAATTAACAGATTTGAGATAGTTGACTTTTTACTATGCGGCTACTCATAAAATGACATTTAATTTTTTTTCTGTAGGTAATTATAAAAATTCCATTTTGAAAAGCCGGAAGATGATAGAAATCAGATCACAGTTATTATAATTGAGAAACCATTTTATTTTCTGCTTATCTGGTCATGATTATATTTAGGTTGACATAATCACCTTTGGAACCCATGCTTACATTTTCACCATGGATTCCATCATGTTGTGACCATTTTAATGTGACCTAGTGTGCCTTCTGGTGTCCATGGTGGGCCATAGAAGTCTTCTGGTGGGCTATAAAACAAGTCAAAGTCCGTTTCCTGTGCCTGTCTTTCTTGAGACAGTGAGTGTGGAATTTCACTGATCCTTTCTTTCCTACGGAAATTGGGAGTGAGGGGTAAATAAGCCACTGAGGTCTTTGGACATGACTAACAGCTAAAACGGCCCACGAGCCACTAGCTGGGGGTGGCGTTTCTCAAAATTACGTACATGTTTGGGAGAGACAAATGTCCTATCTTTATTTGCACATAAATGATGCCCTCAAGATTTGTTTATCTAAGCCCTTGAAACAAGGGTTCAGCTTATCTGACTCCCTTTTCCTCCGACTTTGAATCAAAACCACATTTGTTACCTGTCCATGACAGAGTTAATGTCTTCGGAATACTGCGGTTCTAGTGAGAACTGCTCTGGAAATGGGGACTGTCACCTGGCAGTGTGTCTCAGACCTTAACCCTCACGCCAGGCTCTGTGTAAAAGGGGCCAGAACCCTGTAAACTCTGGCGCCCAAGATCACTTTCCAGCTGACTACTGGCTGGGTTGACCAATAAGGCTTACCTGCAAAGCATGATGGGAGGGAGAGAGGAAGAAGCTCCACCTCTGCCTCGCAGTACTATGCCGCTCTCTCTGGGTGGCGGTCTCTTCTTCCATGGCCTAGGTGCACCCTGGAGGTACCTAGGACGCTTATTCCATGATCTCCACAACCTTCCCCAGAGGCTGCTCTGGTCAACCAAGTTCTCAGTCTGTCTTTCTAGCTCTAACATGAGACACCATGTCCAAGGCAGCTTATGTAAATTTTATTTGGAGCTCACAGGCAGCACGGTGCTGGAGAAGTACCGGAGAGCTCACGGTTTGAGACACATCGTGAATCTCATGGTTGACGACATCACAGCAGTGGGAGTGTGGGGGGATGAGAAGCTCACACAGTGGGATGGGGAGCCAGGGGGACTGGGGACCCAAAGACCTTCCACTAGACCACACCCCCTTTCAGCATTGCCTAGAACCAAGACTACCCACACAATGGTCCTTGTGGGACCAACCATAGCCACGAGAATCATAGCACCTTCTCAAGCCATAGCATCATAGTTTAGTTTTCTACCCACCAGGGAGCTTCACCCATGTTACGTGTAGCCCTGCCATATGGGTACGGCATTCCAGGGGCAATTCCAGTATCACTCACCTTTCAGCGTGAATGAATCATAAAGGTGAATAGACGTATATTCACCTTTAAAGGTGACATTATAAGTGTGGTATTTTAAGTCTATGCTGGAAGGAGTCTTTTCTTACTAAGTACTTCAGAACTCATCTTTCAAGAGAAAGGGCATTTGACTTATTCTTTTTCTCAGATTTGTATCACGTGGAATACACATACCAGGGGAAGGAGAGGTAAGGAGGGAAAGAAAGAGGAGGAGGAGGGGGGGAGATGCAAAGAAAACAGGGCACTGTTTTAGACCAAATATAGATTCTACTCAAAATTCTCTATAAAATATAGTCCAGGACGAACTACCAGCATTCAATAATTGTTACCCTTAGTTGTATGTTGCCTAATAATTGTAGAATAATTGTTTTTATTTATTCCATAGTAGAAGGTTTTAGTCTATCAAGAATTGGATTGTTTAAAATGCTTTTTAGTGTTACAAATGTTAGAACTTGTCTGACTTATGGATGATGTTTGTGTACGTCCTTGCCTGACGAGTTCCTGGGTACTCAGGGTTGCTGTCTCTTTTCTAAGGGACGTCAGTGCCCCTGGGTTTCCTTATCCCTGTCCACCATTTGTCAGAAGAACAGCAGCTGAGCTGCCCTCAGTTACCCTGCTCACACGGGTCACGTGGTCCTGCTGAGCCCTGTCCTGGGTTGTGTTTTCACCTCATTAAACTTAACATACAAACAAATTGCCTTTTAAAACAAGTCAGGGGGTAGAGGAAAAATCTGGCTCTTTAAATTCCCAGTGTCTATGGTCAACAAAAAGTTTCCCCAAACAGCACACTTCTGCCTTTTTCACGAGAGAAGCCAGAGGGGTCCAAACTCTGTTCTGGCTGTTGTAGCCCACAACTCCACAGTCTGATGTTTTTGCCCTATGAAATGAAACAAAGTTCATCTGCTCCAACCTTTATGGTGTGGCTTTGTGTGACAGCAGACGAGTACTGGTCACACATGAACAATGGACCCTGGCTCTCGAACACCCTCTTCACCACCCAGCCCTTCTGGAGAAAAGGGCTTGGCTCAGACTCTGCTGGCAGAGGAGAGGAAGGAGCTAACTGCTTTGAGGAGAACGTCCCTGGAGCAGAGCCTGTGGACATGAAGTCTACCACTTCCCACTTCATCTCCAAGGTTGTGCAGCTTCCTTTCCCACGTTCTCCAGACTCCGAGAAGATGGGAGACTCTGATCAGAGAGTGATTGGTCGCCAGATGACACAGCAGTTCCCAGGGTGGTACAGGAACTTGAAGAGCATGGAAACAAAATGCGCGAATATTTCCACAGGTGTTGTCCATGGAATGAGAAAAACCATCCCCTAAAGATAAGTAAATGTGGACGTTCTCAGAGGACCCACTTATTTCTATTTAGCTGCCATACCCGTACCTCCTTTGAGATGGTGTTAAGTAACTCAGATTCTCGGAGACCCAAGAAGATACTTCCAGAATGGCTGTGAGCTAAACTCTCCTGGGATGTTTGATTGTAAATTCACATGCCACACTGAGACCCAGCTGTCGACTTAATGTGACAAACACACCTACTCTTCCTTCCAAGCACCAACTGGATGTCCTACCTGTTGGGAAAGCACAGGGAGGACAGGGGAGCTGCCAGCAGTTCTAAGCACACCTCTTGTTAGCACAGGCATTGTGGCAGATTCCCGGACTATGGATTAATATCTGGGTGAGCTGCCAGCAGTTCTAGGAAACCTCTTATTAGCACAGGAGTCACAGCAGATTCCCAGACTCTGGATTAACATCTGGATGAGCTGCCAGCAGTTCTAGGAAACCTCTTGTTAGCACGGGAGTTGTGGCAGATTCCCGGACTCTGGATTAACATCTGGGTGAGCTGCCAGCGGTTCTAAGCACACCTCTTGTTAAAACAGGAGTTGTGGCAGATTCCCAGACTCTGGATTAACATCTGGGTTTTCTTTCTTCAGCCTGGAAGCAGAGCAGATTTTGTGTTCTCACATATTATTTCACTGAAGAGAAATGGGGAACACAGCAGGGTCACAGGGCCACAATAGCCAGAGGCTAGAGGCACATAGAGTCTCATTTCCCTGTCTTTCCTTCCCCCTAATATGTCCCCAGGAAACTATCTGGAAATTCTGAGGCAAAGCCACGTGGTCTCCTGGAGCTGCAACCTCGCTGAAGCTTGATTCTGTCCAGACCCCGCACCTTCTGTGACTTTATCTTCCCAGAGATGCGAGCTCCATTCCCACCCCTGCATCTCCTTTCTGATTCCGTCACAGCTGAGACAAATGTTACAGTTAGGAATGGGTTTAGAATGTACCCCAGTCTTCATCCCATTCCATCACCCGCACTGTACAAAAGAACAAGAAAAGCATCCCCAAATGAGCCTTCTCATCCCCTGCCTGGCCCAAGGCCGCCTTCTGACCTGTTTGCCGAGACCCGGCATCTACCGTCTGTCGTTAATGGAACTGTGAGAGTTGATTCTCCATACCTGTGGGTGCCACAGTCATGGATGCAATCGATCGGTAACCTTTTCTCCCCTCTGTGTTTTAGTGCCATAAAAACCAAACAAACAAATCCTTTCAATTTCCCGTGTCCACCTTTACATGTCTGTTGGTGTTTAATTGTTGAGATGTTTAAGCAATCATAGAGCCAAGGTATCACAAGTCTAGTGGCTTCCCTGTCATTTCTAGGAAATAATCTCACAACACACATTCTGGCCTTCCGGTTCTTACAGTCTTCCCTCCTTCTCCTCCCAGGTATTGCCTGCGCCTTAGGTGCAGGGGCTGTGTTCTAGGCACAGACATTGGGACTCACAATTGATTGAGCTCTACATTATGCTAAATTTCGGTTTTCTAGAATGGTCTCTGTTTGCTGCACAGAGAAGCTTCCTTGACGAGGGGTGAGAGCTGCCCTTCTCTGAGGGTGCAAGGATAGGTGTTAGGATGCCTTGGGAATTATGCTGGTCTAGCACAGTGGTGGTCGCTGGTTTTCCTCGAAGATGCCTGACTTCGCTGGCCCCAGGCACCATGCAAGCTTCTGCTGAGGGGACGTTCAGTCCAATTAGACAGCTCTCGGTCGCCACTAACATGTGAGTGACACTTGATCCTTTAGGGCAGTGGTTCTCAACCTGTGTGTTGCAACCCCTTTGGGGGCTGAATGACCCTTTCACAGCGAGTCAGCTAAGGCCATTGGAAAACACAGATAATTGTATTACCATTTGTAACAGTAACAAAATTACAGTTATGAAGTAACAATGAAAATAACTTTATGGTTAGGGGTCGCCATGACATAGGGAACTACAGTAATGTTCCCAGCTTAGGAAGGCTGAGAACCACGCTTTAGGGCTTCCTTGCAGCTGGGTAGGGCTGTTGCTTGCTCCCCCCTCGCCCCCCTGCCCCCGGCACCTTGCACAGCACCTTCTGGGACTATGAAAGCTAGACTCGGGCTGGAGAGGTGACTCAGAGGGTAGGAGTCCTGGCTTCATTTGCAGAGGACCTGGTGTGATTTCCGGCACCCACGTGGAGGTGTGTAGCTGTCCATCACCCCCGTTCCAGGGACTCCATTGCCATCTTCTGCTTCCCTGGGCACCAGACACACACATGGTGCATAGATATTCATGCAAGCAAAACACCCACATACAAACACATTAATAAAATTTTAAAAATAAAACAGAGCAAGAAAGGTAGACTATTGGAAGGAGGATTTCAGGCTGAAGTTCCAGCTCCGATCTTTTGAGCCCCGCCCCAACCAAAACAGGCCACTAATGACTGCAGAGAGAGGAAGAATTCGTCTTTCCCTGGGATGAGCCGGTAATTGGTTATCCAATAGCAAGTGGGCAACCCTGAAATCATAGACACACAAGCAATAATAAACGGACTCAGCATGTTGTATTTATATATTCATGAACACACACACACACACCAACAATGATCAAAAAGGCCATCAATTTAAGAGTGATGGGGTATCGAAAGGATTGAATGGAGGAAAGAGAAGGGAAAAGTGGTATAATTGTATTTTAATTAAAATAGATTTAAAAAAAAAAGAAACTTTGAATTTTCCCACTCCAAACACTACACTGGATTCGTGCCAAGGCAGAGCTGCATGGTCAGAGCCCTCTGTGGGCTCCACCTTCTCATACACCTCAGTCTCTCTGGTGCTTGCTTGGATGTTGTCATCCCCGAACCTCCTTTCTGGGCTAAGCTGTTTTGATGGGGTTATTTTTGTGGCAAACATGCAAAGGCTGGGAATTTTTTGATCACCTTTCTCTAAGCAGTGCAGTTTGACCCACATCTACATAACATTTGTTGTTGGGGTATCAGAGGTGACAAGGCGCACAGGAAAGCGATGGTCAGAACGTGTGTAGACCCTGCTCCACATCACAGTGGAGACTTAAGCATCATGGGTACCCAACTACCTATACATGGAGTATCCTGGGACCAACCCCTGTGGGTATGAGAGACGGCTCTTTCTTTTAGGGTGAATAGGTAAACAGTTAGTCACTAATTTAACAATCACACACTGGGGGCTGATGGGGTGATTCTGTGGGTAAACGCCTGCACATAAACCGATGGCCTGAGTTCAATCCTCAGCTCCCACAGGTTACGGGAGAGAACAGATTCCTGAGGGCTGTCTTCTCATTGCCGGTTGTGTCAAATGAGAGTTTTCCACAATCACACCGAGGCATGGCACATGCGTGTGCACACACAGACACACATGTAAAATAAACCACATGTTATAGGGCATTATACACTATTCTTGATAGATATGCAGGATGCTGCCAGGCTCACAATAACATTCCTTACATTTTGAATAGAATTGAAGTCTTCTCGTTCCTAATGCCTTCACTCTTAGTAAAATACTGGACAGATCAAGGTGATTGCCTTTCAGAGCCTTCACTAATGAGCTCTTGTGGAACCCAGGACTGACTTTATCTACACATTTTGAAGTACCAAGGCATTCAAGAACACCAGAAGCGGGTTTTGTTTCCCAAGTGTTTCCAATTATTCTTGCTCTAAAAAGCCCAACGTTCTCTAGTTCCTACACACTTTCACTGTTGATGAAGACGTACGTCCATTTAGCAATCGGCGAACGGGGAGGAGGAGGTGGACAGGGAATGGCTGGTACGCCCATCCACTCCTGATCAGACTTCCACTGTCCTCTGGGTGCGAGAACCCCGATTGCTTTCCCAGCTGGCACTGCGCTTGTGTGTTTGCACATTGCTTCCTGGTGCCGAGGGCTGTGGGATTCCACCCCGGGCCTTCAGCTTTTGTCACTTCCTGCCTTCCCAGTTGGCACAGGTTCTGTGACCGACTCAGTCATAGCTGTATCATCTTAGACAGAGAATTCCACCTACCCCGGGAACACTTGCTGTCCCAGGCCTGGCAGTGAGACAGCCGCAGCATCACCCTAGTGAGTTCACTGCTAGTTCATAGCCACGCCCCCTCTTTCCCGTGACCCGAGGCTCCATCTCTTGCTTTCCCTGGGGACCCTCACCCCATCCCCACCCTGAGGTTCTTGCCCTCTCCTGATCCCTCTCATCGGTGTTCACTGGTATATGAGACGGAATTGATGGAGCTGAAAAATCTAATTTTCCTCATCGTAAAACATGATAGCTCTCCCAGCAGCTGTGACCAACACAGAGGGCTTCTCACAGGAGGCGCCTGACTGGCTCCTGTCCCTTCTCCCCAGCTCTGAGCAGGAGGTTGGCTCTGGTTTGGGTTCGCCCTTGGCTTGTCCTGTTTATAGAATCTGGAAATTACACAACTGTCTCCATTAGTTTCTCTACTGTGTACGTCCGATAAAACTTCCTGTCTGGACTTGCATCTTAATTTTAAGGTAAAATCTCCCCCCCCCCTCCACATATGTGTGTATCTTTGCGTTCGCTCCCATCTGTCACACGCTGGTGCCGCCTTCCCACCCCTCAGGTGTGTGAGAAGGCACCTCCTGTTCCCATCTTTCCCCATCTTTTGTTTTTTTCTTCTTAACATTTAGAGTAATCATTTTGACTTATATATTCTGTTTTTTAAAAGTATCTTTACAGCTACACCACATGGGTAGCCAGGTGAACCCAGGATCTGGGCATTCCCGCTCAGCTGACGCGTTCACACACAGTCCAGGACTGACGCCTGCTGTCACTGATATGTGACCGGATCTTGTGTGACTTTGGGACTCCCACATGCTCATTTATAAAACCTTTTTTTATGTCCACTGTAGAAAGATTAGACACAGAAATATGAGCTGATAGACTTGACCGTGAGTCCAAACGAAACTTTTATAAGTGTCCCAGAGGAGATTGGGTAGGGGATGTGGTGCAAGGGTGGACACAGGGAGCACCTCGAGATCTGCTTCTAAACGCTAATGTCTGGTGGAAGCCACAATCCCCTTATCGGGGAACCTCACTGGGTTGCTGAACCACACTCAGCTGACAACAAGGCAAAATGCAAGGCCCAGGGCTCAGGCCTGTCTGTGGTGTAGTGAATGCATGGCCAGTTTTCTCTTCATTGTGCTCCCGGGTTCCTCAGGAAGTCTGTGCTGGCTTGTCGCTGTTTGGTAATGTGCCCTTTCTCTGACCATCCCTCTCATTCCCTGCACTCTTACAGCCTTTCCCAGGGGTTCCTAATCTAGCTAAATCCTGACCCTAGAAGGCTGTGAAACCAAGGTTCTCTTTGTGTTCTTCAAGGCGGGCATTTCTGGAAAGAAAGAAGCCGGAGCGAGAGGCTTGCTGTGATTTCTAGGTCAACCTGGCCTACATTTCAAATACTAGACAAGGATACAGGATGCACAGCTGAGCACATAAAAACCAACCAAACAAATAAACAAATAAAAAAACCCCACAAAAACTATCATGGTCATCATATTGTGAAGTAAGGAACATTTTGCTGGCTGCTGGTTTTCAAAAGAACGCTTCAGCTTTCTTTCATCTTCTTTTTCTTTCTTTACTTTCTCCCCTTTGCTTTTTACTTTCTCTGCCTGGGTATGGCTGCATCTGTGGCATGGCTGTGTGTGGAGGTCAGAAGACAGCTTACAGGTAGGAGTCTGTTCTCTCCTCCTACCATGTGGGTCCTGGGGATTGAACTCAGGTCATTGGGCTTGGTGGTGATGAGCCATCTTTGCTAGGCATTTTTGATTCTATTTGCCTTTTTCAAAGGAAGGAAGGCTCACCAGCAGCAAGGAGATTTCCTATGAGAATTATGAATAATGTCTGAATAATATCTCAGGAGACATTTATGATCTAACCCTTGGACTCCTTCAATGCTATTTAGGAACACTGCAGCAGGGATTAAATAAGGGTTTGAGGGGGGAGGTTTATAAGTTGTTTTCAGAGGATCCTTCATGTAATCCGATTGTTCTATATAACAGGAAAGCTGAGGAGGAAACTGAGTGGCCAGCGGGGCCGAGGTGGTATGATCTGACCGTAAGCCAAGAACTGTGGACAGTCCCTAGGCTCTGGAAAGGCAAGGACGGAACCTTCGCCGAGAGGGTGCATGTGCGCACACGAGAGGCGGTCAGCTAAACAATACCGTAGATTTAGGACTTCCGGCCTCTGCAGATGTGAGAGAACAACTTCTGTGGCTTTTAGCTGCCAGGTTTATGGGCATGTGCCTCAGCAGTCACAGGAAACTGAAGAAGAAGGACAATAGCCAGCAAGGGACAGAATGGGGAAGATGGGTGGAGCGGCGAGGTGGAGCGACGAGGTGGAGCAACGCCTTTGCTTGAAAGAGGCTTGGTTTCCATCAGAGTCATCCATCTCGGGGATCAAGCTTCACCTCCCACAGCTGACCAGGTGTCTATGGCATCACACATCACAGTGTCATGGCTGAGGAGGAGAGCAGGAAATCCTGGTGGGGATCAAGAGAGATCATTGGATCATTAGACACACGAAAGAACTGGTCCAACTCTTCCAAGCTTCCTCCATGTCAGCAATGTCCAGCAACGTCCAGTCATCTATGACCGGTCAGCTGAAACCTGATTGTTCTAAATCTTCATGTTAGGTGCCATTTATCATACAGGCCTCTGTCTGTTCCATCTGTGAGGACAACACTCCCTGCAACACATATGCCTGTGACCATTTCTTGTGCTTTTTTCTCTTCTGGAAATTCCAACCCCCCCCCCCCACCCCCATAAGGGCCTTTACTACCTGTGCTGGCAGCGCTGTGGAGGGGAACACTAAAGTGTGAGCACCGGTTATGTCTCCTTTTGGAGTAAGCCTGGTGAGAGGCTCACAAAATACCTTAAGAATCTAGGAGTAATGAGATCGGAAAACCTATCAGTCCTACTATAAGTTCATTTTCCATTACTTAAATTTTTTCAGTAGGAACAATTGGGGATTAAATGCACTAGAGATTCAATTTTAACGTCTCAGATAAAAGTGACAGATTCTGGTTCATAGGGCTGGACAGATGACTTAATGATTAAGGGCTCTGGACGCTCTTGCAGAGGACCTGGGTTTGGTTTCCAGCATCCACACGGTGGCTCACAATTATTCCTAATTCCAATTCCTCTGCTGCCCTCTGCAGACACCAAGCATGACTGAAGGGCACTTATGTACATGTAGACAAACATTCACACACGTAAAACATACTTCAAAAGTCTAAAAAAACACCTCTGGTCAAGTTAGAAATAGGAAATTAATAATTGTTTGGGGGACAGTTACAGAAATTCTTACTAGAACACACATGAGCACACCATGTGCCATTCACCTTTCTGAAGGTTCAGGCACAGCTGGGAGTAGCCAGACCAAGTGTGCCAAGCTACAGTCAGCAGAGAGGAAGGAGCCCAGCTGAGGAAAAGTCTCCGTGATATCCAGCTGTAATTAGTGATCAGTGGGGCAGGGCCCAGCCTGTGGTGGGTGGTGTCACCCCAGGATTGCTGGTCCTGGGTTTTACAAGAAAGCATGGTGTGGGAGAATTGTCTGTATTCTGTCAATCATGTATTTTAATAAAACGCTGATTGGCCAGGCAGGAAGTATAGGCAGGTCAACCAGACAGGAAGTAGAGGCGGGGCGATGAGAACAGGAGAAGGCTAGGAAGGAGGAAGTCCACTCCTCCATTCCTGCCCAGATCATCGAAGAAGCAACATGTGAGCTGACAGCTGAAAAAGGTATCAAGCCACATGGCTAATACAGATAAGAATTATGGGTTACCGTAAGATGTAAGAATTAGTTAATAAGAAGACTGAGCTAATGGGCCAATCAGTTTATAACCTAATGTAGACTGTGTGTGATTTTCTTTGGGATTTGCCGGTTGTGGGGTACCGGGCAGGACAGAAACCCCAACAAGCAGGTTGTCATGCTACAAAAGCAGACTAAACAAGGAATGAGAAGCAAGCCAGCAAGCAGCTCTCCTCCATGGCCTCTGCGTCGACTCTTGCTTCTAGAAATCTGTCCTGTTTGAGTTCCTGTTATTCCTTTAGTAATGACTAGGAAAGGTGAAGTATAAACCAAGCAACTTTTTCCTCCCCAACCTGCTTTTTGGTCTTGGTGTTTCGTTGCAGCAACAGAAACTTCAGCTAAGATGCAGGGTGTCTGAGAAACGGGCATGTCCATCAAAGCTGACCCTTCCACAACGATGGCCATTCCATCTCCCCACCCATAGCTTGCCGCGTCCAGGGAATAAATCAATCCAGTGTTTGCAGTAAGGCATGCCATTCCCTGCATGTGAATGTGCTACCTGGCATCCATTTTACTCTCAGTGGGAAGCAAGGACAAGGCTTGGCTTCTACTTTGTTAAGTTACCCCGTGGCCCCTCTACAGCAGAAGTGTTTAAGTTGTTTCCTTCCCACTCCTAGAGGAGCAGAAACGCATTTCTCCAATATCCCCACACAGGCACACCGGGCCTTCAGGGAGAGGTCAATACTGCACAAGCCTTACACTGCTTTTAAAATGTGTGTCCTAATCCAGAAGGATGACTTAATAATAAAAAAATCAAAGCAAGAGATTTTCCTAAAGCTATAGAAAAAAATCAGTGTGGATCAACATTTTTCTAAAAAATATAATAAATTACAGACAGAGAAATGGAGGGATGGCTCACTGGTAAAGAACTCTGACGGCTGTTACAGAGGACCTGGGCACCGATCTCCGCACCTACATGGCGGCTCACGACCTTTCGGTTCCGGCGGATCTGATGTCCTCTCCTGATGCATGTGGGTACGGTCTGCATGTGCTGCACATCAACATAAAATAAATCTTCAAAAAAACATACAGGCACAGCTGGGATTGTCTCCTTTTCAGATGTCGATGAGCAGCTTCTGTATTCCCTACTCCCAAGCTGCCATTTTCCAATGCTTTTTATTTGCTCCTAGCTATGCAGACAAAGGATGGAGGTGAAAGCAAGGCCGCACTTAGTAACTGTGCACATTGGCTTTTAGTTTTTACTTGCAGTAAGCACTCGTGATCATTGTACTTGCTTGTTTACAAACAGATTCTATGTAGCTGCAGATGGCCTGCAATTTACTGTTTATTCCAGACTGGCTCCAGAATTCAGCAGTCCTCCTGCCTTGGCCTCCTGAGTCCTGGGGTTTAAGGTGTACATTACTGTGCCAGGCCTGTGGATGTGTTTATTCTCAGCCATAGAGGGGATCTCAAAGACTAGACAGACTGGAACAGTCTGAATGTTTTAAGTGCCATCTACCCTGGCATCTCAATCTAAATGATGCTCAATTTCTCCTTGCACACCTGCAAAGCTTGGGGTTGGCATGTAGAACACCTGTTGTAGGACCTGTTGGCTATCTGAGCATCAGGGGTGGCTGAAGGGTCTTCTGTGTTTTAGGCTAAAATCCTACTAGAAACGTTTGACTGTGTGTTACACACACACACACACACACACACACACACACACACACACACACACAAGGATAAGGTGTGTGTGAGCTTTGTGAATGCAGACACCCATAGAGACCAGAAGAGGGACTCAGATCTCCCAGAACTGGAGTTACAGGCAATTGTGAGTCATCTAAGGTGGGTGCTGGGAACTGAACTCAGGTCCTCTGGGAGAACAGTGGGCATTCTCAACCTCTGAGCACCTCTCCGGCCCCAGGTACTGATAACTTTAAGCTCTTTGTTCTGCAGATCTGATGAACTACAGGCAGGAAAGTAAACAATGTGTCCAAGATCTCGCAGCTGGACAGGGAAGACAGACCACCTGGAATTCTCTTGACCCACATCTTCTCCTTTTGGTTGTCCAACATCAGCTCAGGACTCCCCAGGAAAGTCAAATTCTTCCAAATATTGGTCATTTCAGGTTGGATAGCTCTCTCATGTCCCCATCGAAATCTTTCTTGTTCCAGGAAACCATTCTGACTTCAGAAAGTGGTGCTTCAAGAGAGAAGTGGCATCCTTCTCTTCCTCTTTTATGACTAAGGCCCCCAGGCCCCCTTTAAATGCCATGCTCAGAGCTAAAGACCTTGGTGTTTGTTATCAGAACATCAATAGAGTCCATCCTCTCTGCTCCCCGGCTCTATACAGTTTGTCTAGAGTTGTAGTTTTATGTTGAGAGCCTATCATACTGAGTTTTATTGAATTTATTTTCAATCTGACCCCAATTTGTTGACTTGGGGTGGTCAGAAGTAAAGAAGAGAGTCAGGACCTCAGGGAGAAAGGCAAACAGTTCCCGGGAAAGGGACCGCCGCTGCCTGGCGCTCTCCCTACTGTGGGGCTTCTGTCTCAGCGTAAGATTGTAAGCTTCTTGTTATCACCATACTGACAACAAACTGAGCTTCAGAGATATCTAGATAATTGCCCAATTTGACTTAAACTAGCAGAACCGATGTCTGAGAAGGGACTTGATTGTGGCTGTCACTCTATCTCAATAGTGAGTCCCCTCTGCTCTCAATCGAGAACATGGGTGCTCAGGAGCAAACGGGGTTCTTTAATCTCCGCCTTGACCAACTCTGCTGCTCAGCATCCTAGGAACTTTCTAGGTTCTGGTTCCATGGCTGTCCCTGTCCGGAAAACCTGCTGCAAATGCTGTTTTCCCCTTTCATTTTCTTCCTTTCTTCTTTCCTCCACCTGGGCCTCTGAGGCTGAGCTTGCCCCATGCCTCTATAAGTATTTACCCACACAGCGCATGTTTTCCACTCTGGAGGCTTCAGTGCATATTTTGGATTAGCAGTGGGCTTCCCATCTCTCTGGCATCTTTAGGACAATTAGAGGAAACTCTCCTCTGTAACAGGGATGCTTTCCTCTCATGGACCTTGCTCCAAGCAGCATTCCCCTTCGAGAGTCTCCAGCCACGACAGCCCCATGCCTCTCATTACACTCTTATTAAATTTCATGCTATTGTACAGGATTTAAATGGAGACTTTTCTGCTTCAGGTTTGGCTGACTTTACAAAAGCTGTGAATAATGAGGTCAGTACCCAGATGCCCAAATATCAGAGAGACAGAGAGACAGAAAAAGAGACAGAGACAGAGGCAGCGAGACAGAAAAAGAGAGACAGAAACAGAGAGACAGAAAAAGAGACAGACAGAGACAGAGAGACAGAAAAGGAGACAGACAGAGACAGAGAGACAGAGACAGAAAGACAGAAAAAGAGACAAAAAGACAGAGGGAGACAGAGAGACAGGAAAAGAGAGAGAGACGGGGAGAGAAGGAAGGGGGTATCGCAGAATGCAGACCTCAATAAGAGATGAGGGGAGAGCTCACCTTTCAGAGTTTTCACCCGTCAGATGGGTGTAGATGGAGGAGGCTGCTGGGGAAGCACTTCCGTGTACACCTCTCGCCTCCACAGACAGGAGTGTGTATCTCCATCTGACTTCATATCAACGAGAGAACCTGTAAGATGGAACTTAGGAAATGCCTTGTGTCCCATGGCGTTTGGAGCCAGAGGACTGGGCTTAGGTTGTTGTCAGGACACATGCAAAGGCAGGAGGGTGGCAAAGCTAACACAGAGCCAGCTGCTCTGACTGGTGGGTCCTTGCCAGACATAGGGAAGCTGGGAGAGGAAAATTTCCTGGTTTATTTTTGAAACCATCTTGTCCAAGCTCTGTCCTCGAGGCTGGGCAGAGGGATGAATGCCCAAATCTTGCAGGAGTGGGGAAGGGGTCTTGGGTGATCAGTTGTGGGGAAGATATTTCCCCATTGGGTAGACGTTTCTAGTTGAGGATTTCTGAGGAACCCATGCAGGTATCCCACAGAAAAGAATTAGCTGTGGACACCATCATGCTCAGAGTTCACAGATGGCAGATGGGTACCGCTAAAACAGGCTCCATAGTCCCCAGGGCTCTTCTCAAATCATCTGCTTCCTCTGCAAAGGGACCCAAAAAGGGAGGGGCTACAGACAGTGAGTTCCTCCTGGCCCTCACTGCAGACTTGTAAGTCTAGCTGGAACCCACCCTGGGTGCAGAGGAGAGAAACATCAGCCAGATGTGACTCAGTTTGAACGTTAGCCTGGGAGTGGTGGCTGTGTTCTGTTCTTTTAGAGAATGGTCTCAGGTATCGCAGGCTGGTCTCAGATCTATTATGTAGTCAAGGATGACCTTAAATCACTGATTCTCTTGCCTCTGCTTCCAAACTGCTAGGACTTTAGGTGTGTGCTACCATGTCTGATTTTATGCGGTGCTGGGACTTGAACCCAGGACTTTGCATGCCAGTCACTGACAACTGAGCTACACCCTAACCCTCATGGTGGACATTTTGATGACTCAATGAAGGAGCTATTTGATGATTTTCTAGGTGCAACTTGAAGCATTCTAGAACAAGCCCAAGAATTTTTAAAACATTTTTTATTACATTTATTTATTCTTGGTGTGTGTGTGTGTGTGTGTATGTGTGTGTATGTGTGTGTGTGGTGTCTGTGAGTGTGCATGTGTGTTATGTGTGGTATGTGTGTGCTCAGAAGACAACTTGTAAGGTTCGTTCTCTCCATCCACTATCTGGAACCTGGGGGTGAAGTCACCAGGTTTGGTGAGAGGTGCCCTCTGCCAGCTGAGCCACCCTTCTGGCCCAGGCCCAAGTTTTTATCCCCAGGAAAGCATACATCGTCAGGGGTGTTTGTTCAGAGTAGAGTGTGGGAAAAGTTTGAATCATTTTAATTTTCTTTTTCTTTCTTTCCTTTTTTTTTTCATGGATTCTCAATGGCAGCCATCTGGCTAGCAATGCCAGCTGAGAATTTCCCCTCTGTCCATATCTGCTTTTCCGTTCAGTCTCTTCATTCTTCAATCTAAAAGCCCCTTTTCAGAACCGGTCAGGGGTTACTCCAGGTCAAGCACTACCGGTTGCAACAGCATCATCTTCCGGTTTGGTTGCACGGTGAGGGACATGCTAAAGACATTCCATGTCACTGGCTGACCCCACGTTCGCGTAATGTGCTAAGTCAGGCCTGCTAGTTAGGATGCTGGCGGAATTCTGAAACCCAGAAACAGTCTACTGTGACCTTGTCCAGTCCACATCTGAGTACAGGTCAAACATTGGGCAAGAAAGATTACAAGACAGGCTCTGTCTCTAACAAATGTTCTATTGTGAGGTAGTAGAAATAAGGTGTTGCAGCAGAGAATTGGGACTGTTCTTTGAAGTGTTAATTTTCAATCTATTTTAGGATGCGTTGTCACATCTATTTCTCAGGACACGGAATCCACAGCCAAGGATCAGACATGTAACTTGATTCTGTGGACAAACTTCGCTGGGCGGGCCCTCAAATCGCCAGGAGGAGGCCAACATTTAAAAGCAAGCCCTTCTCTCCCAGACTTTTTAAATTCCAGCTTGGGACCCTGTTTTCTCTAAATCACGTCAGCTTTATTTATTTATTTATTTTTAATATTTAACATCAATGGAAGTCTCCTGTGGGGAAGAAATGTCCTCTTTCAGAAAACAATATTAGTGAATTTTGGAAGGATACTGTTCATTTTCAGATATCATTCTTGCATAAATACATGAGGGAACACACTTAGGAGAGCTTGCGAATATCTCTGGATTTTAGGAAACCTGTTTGTCAGAAATGTTCTAGTTCGCTGCTACCTTCGGAAGGAGACACCACGTTAAAGACTGAGCAGCAAGTAGTCCGAAGGTCCGTCAACACGGGAGGGAGCACGAGGAAGACTCCGGAAACCGAGAGTGACCGACAAGTGAGCGCCGACCCAGCGCACCTAAGGGCCTGGAGCCAGCTAGGTTCTGCTGAGACATCAGAACTAAGGAATGGGGACAGCGAACTACACCACTGGCTAGCGCAGGAGGGAGGGTTGCACGGGCCCGCCCATCACTCACTGACTGCCAGCAGGGCACCAACCTGCCGACTGGGTGTGTTCTTCTCTCTGGACGGGAGAGCCTGGAGCCCGGTGCAGGCATCGGCTTTACGTTTTATGATAGGAAAAGGGATGGCCAGGGAGCATGGGTGTGTTTGACACTTGAGCTGTGAAGGCAGTTGATGAAACAGGAAGTGATGCTCCCTGGACATCCAGAGTCACAGTCTGTGTGCCCTTTCTGAGGAGAGTAGGAAGGGCACAGGGTACTTTCCTGACCCATCGTGTTGAATGCTGGGGACCGCTGTGTGGGCAGATAAGATGGAGGACATGTGGAGGATCTGAGACTTGTCCAGTGAGGTATCACATGACCCCAAACAAGGGATGCAGTGTCCTCGATCCTGATGACAGTTCAGTGCAGGCTAAAAGCCAGGAGGAAGTCTCTCTCTCTCTCTCTCTCTCTCTCTCTCTGTGTGTGTACACGCACACGCACAGGAGGGAAGGGCACCTGTCCAAAACTACGTTCCAAAGAGCTAGAAATGTCCCATTGAGATGAGTTTAATGAAGACACTTTATAATCTTTATTTTTATGTTATGTGTATGAGATTTGCCTCCATGTATGTCTGGGAAACGTGTGTGTGTGTGTGTGTGTGTGTGTGTGTGTGTGTGTGTCTGGTGTTCATGGAGGACAGAGAGGGCATTGACTCTCCTGGGGCAGGAGCTGTAAGACATCATACGCATGCTTGTAGTGGAACCTGGATCCTTTGCAGAAGCAGCTAGTGCTCTAACTGCTGAGCCCCTTTTAGCTCACGAGCTCTAAGAATCCATGTCAAAATGGTGCCTGTGGAGATTTTCTCCTCTCGGCTGTGCTGCCCTGAATCCCGGCTCCCTCACAGGCTGCCATGCACACAGCACTTGTTCTTCATTGCCAAGGGAGCCTCTAGATTCTCTCTTCTGTCCCTGAATAACAAAGGAAGCACAGAGTCCAATTTGGTCCCTCGCAACGATTGTGTTCCACCGCTTGGCATTTATTTTTGAGCTCTACGGAAACACTGGCACACAGGATGTTGTGTGTGGCTTTCTCCTTCCACTACTTCTCCCGTTCCCCAGCTGTTCAAAACATGTTACAGCTTGCCTCTCCCCCACCCCCCGTGATGAAGATTACCTTAATTACGTGTTTGTGGAACATTCAGTCAGAGACAGAATATGCTAGGACAATTACCTGCATGTGAAGCCGGATATTCTACACTCGGCATCCTTATGACTTTATCTCCTCCCTTCCTCCCCTCTCCTTCCCTCCCTCTTCTGTTCCCTCCCCTTTGTCCTCTCTCTTTCCCTCCCCTGTTCTGTCCCCCCTGTTTCCCTCCTCCCTTTTCTCCCCACCCTCCTCTCAAGCTTTGATGCTCTAAGTTGCTCCCAAACCTCATGATCACAGTCCTCTCCTGCATCTAGAAGACCACATCAGGACCAGAGAGGAAGTTTTTTCCCTTCGGTTAATGTCCAGTAACCATTTATCGAGCGTCTATTTCATACCAAACACTAGTCTAGGTCTAGGATCCACTTTATCAGATTACGTTAACCCTGGTCCAAGATGCTGGTGTCCCGTGGAGGAAATAGGAAACTTGCACCTCAGAAAGACGATGTGCTTTTAGCGACAGAATATCCCATTAGCCATAGCTTTCCCGAATTCTTCCCAGAGCTGTAAACTCATATGAAAGTGTGAATGTCATAGTCTCCTCTTATCTGTTTCCCCCGACTCCAGCTTCATCATTAGCAACCACCTGAAAATAGTGATGCTTGCCTTGCCTGAAAGGTCATTTTCTGTGAGTTCTATCACAGTGTATTCTTGTAGTTTGGCCTAATGTATTATTAATGTCCGTCTGTCAGCATGCCTAATCTGTGCCTCACACACCAGGCTGCTCTCAAATGGAGATCCTGCTTCTGCCTTCTGAGTTTGGATATTAGAAGTGTGCTCCATCATACCTAGATACTTTTCTCATTGTTAACCAGGGCTTATACCGCACTCATGGTGTTTGCAGAAGATTTGGAGAGGATGTGAGATTGCACCAGGGCTCCACTCATGCCAGACACAGGCTCTACCACTAAGCTGTATCTTTAACTCTATAATAATTTTAATATCCCAGACTCACTTGCTTTTGGAAGTACCAAAAAAAAAAATAATAAAACTCTCTTACAGGTATGGGCACTGGGTTGGGAGACATGAAACTCAGGACCCAAAGGAGCCAAGTTGAATAATCTGACTGACACTAGACTTGGGGGAAGCTTCTCCTAAGGCTCTGCTCACTGAGCCATGTGAGACAGGAAAGTGCTTTACATGTTATAGCTTCCACTAAGTCAGGAAATGGGTAGGGAGAAAGGCAGGCACCTGATCTGGATGTATATGTGCAAATATGTCTGCTCTTTCATGGGTGTGTATGTGAAAATATGTCTCTTCTTTCATGGGGGTGTGTGTGAAAATATGTCTGCTCTATCATAGGTGTGTATGTGAAAATATGTCTGCTTTCTCGTCTGTCCTTTCCCCCCATCAGTTAAACTATTTAGTCCAGGTTTGGTAAAGTACATTTAGATACAATACATGTGGTTTATACCAATCATATTGCCAAGTTATATGAAGCCACCCATTGATCATGCTGCCTGTGGTGTATATTGATTCATTTGTTAATGATGAAAGAGTAAACGACCACTCCCGAGAATGGGTATCCTCTGAGCTTGTTGCTATTTAGTCACATAATACAAAGCACTCTTGGTATTTGTTTACTTTTCTGAAGGTCCAAAAGGTTTTTAAAAAAATATTATTATTTTGTTTTTAAGTGCATGGATGTTTTCCCTGCATGCATGTTTCTGCACCCTGTGCATGCAGTGCTCCCAGAAGCCAGAAGAGGGTGTTGGATCTCCTGGAACTGGAGTTACAGTGGTTGTGAGCTGTCATGGGTGCTGGGAATCGAATCTGGATCCTCTGGAAGAGCAGCCTGTGCTCTTAACCGCTGAGCCCTCTCTAACACTTCAGTTTGATTTTATTTTTTTTATGTGAAAATGATTAAATCATGTGTAAGAATGCTAAAAAGCTAAATGTTACTAAGGAAATGGCATATGGACTCTCACACTGAAATAAGACTTATTGTGGATAATGAATGGGTGTAAAAACTAATGCGAAAAGTATTTGAAGCATCGAGGAGAATGAAGTGTGATGGGTGACCCAGAGCACGGAATCCTATGAGCATCACACAGGGAATCTGTTGGAAATGGGGGCCTCGGGAGCTGTCTCTCGGTATATTTTTAATCCCTCAGTGCTGTCAAATGGATAGCCTTCTCTGGACCCAGCAACCAAGAAAGGCACCAAAGAATAAAACCGTGCTTGCATGGAGGAAAACAACTTATCTCCAAAGGACATCCCAGTGACACAGTCCAGCAATGGCTTTAACAGTACAGCAGGCCAAGCTGAAGTCATCATTTGGAAAAGGTCCAGGCTATTTTCAAATAATTGGCCAGATAAACAGATGCATCAATGTTTCATTAATAGCCATTACACTCTGCTTAGTGAATATTTTATCCAGCATACAGCTGAGTCGTTGTTAATTCCCATACGGAAAAGCTAGGTTCCAGCAGGTCTTTGGCAGAGCCAGTACCCACTAGGATCCTGGGTTTTGAGTCTGACGCAGGCAGCAGTTGGCTTGGACTTGGAGCAGAAGATGGCAGTTGGACCTGACATGCAGGTCACGTGTTATGTGTCTTTCAGGCATTGTTCATTTCTCTGCTGGCTTGAGAGCAAGTTTGAGCTGTGGTAGTACATTTAGATGGGATGCTGATGAACTTGTGGATATGCAGAGTGATGGAGGAGACAACCAAGATCATGGGGACTCTAGTGGTTAGTCAAAGAAGAGAAGACCAAAGCGGGTGGATGTGTCACTTCAGGAGAATAATGGTGTGTCTCTAACATGTCAGGGCTGCACATCATATGAGGGCGTGCTAATGCACGGTGCATGGCTCTCCTCCTGATGCTACATTGCAGCAGATGAGGGAAACACTGTGTGTTAGTGTTTATACTGAAGGTTAAGAGCAGAGAACCACGAGAGAGGCCCTGAAGCAGCCTTGGGAAGGGCATGAGGAAGGAAGGCTAAAAGGATGAGCAGAATGGCCCACTTGATGGGGAAAGAGGCACTGCAGGCAAGGGAGTGAGTAAGACGCACACAGGATGGCAAGGCCTGGGAACTCAGAGTAGTTGATGGTTTGATATGTTGTGTGGAAGGTAAAGGCTTCTGAGCGATGGCTCTGGGGAAAGCTGTTAGGATCTGATAAAGTAGGGCCAACAGCATTCAAGAACCGAGCTTCAATTTGAAGGCAGAACGATACTAGTCAGGGCTTTCTTAACAGGAGATGATCATATTGAGAATTTTTTAAGCGGATGTATTAAATGGGCAGGAGAAGGTGATATCTGAGGGAGAGCTGTCCCACGGGACCGCAGGAGTCATTTAGGGGGGGCAGTGTAAATAGAGAAGAGCAGGCAGTTGCTAGATGGATTAGGTAGGTGGGCTTGGTGCAATTTAATGTTTGATGATGGACAAATGCATCACATAGGTGAGAGACAGTCACTGTGGGTTCTACTGGGTTTACCACAGAAGCTAGCACTAGAGAGTATGGTACTCAGTTTTTTGTCTGTGTAACAAACACTGGGAATAAATCAACTTAATAAGATGACAGATTTACCTGGTTCACAGTTTCAAAGCTTTCAGCCCAAGGTCAGCTGGTCCCATCACATTCTGGCCCACGGCAAGGTTCTGCCTTGCTGGGAGCAGGCAGAAGATGGGAGCAGAGAGAATCGGAAGGGATTAAGGTCCCAATATCGCCAATAAAGGCTTGCCTCTGATGACCCAATATCCTCCAACTAGACTCTACCTTTTTATAAAAAAAATAATTTTAATTGTGTAATATGTGTATGTGTGTATATGAGAGAATATGTAAGTTTGTGTGTGTGTTTGTGTACAGGGATTTGCAGAAGCTAGAGGCGTGGGGTAATTCTGCAGCTGGACTTTCTGATGGTTGTGAGCTGCCTGGTCCACGTGGAGCTAGTTCTCTGAAAGAGCAATATGCTGAGCCAGCTCTCCAGCCCGAGACGCTACCCACTGAAGGCCATATCTTCTCTCAGTAGCACCTGAGGTGAAGGCCACGCCTTTCCACAGGCACCCGTGGGGAAATTGTAGACCCCAGCTACACCAAGTGAAGTTGAGTATCATCAGCAGGCAGTACTTCCAAAAAGTGAGCATGACTTAAGAAGGGGAAGGTTGGCCTGAGAGGTCACAGATCCAAGAAACACTGGGGGATTCAATTGTGATGAGTGCCTGCCAGAGATGCTGTTGGGGTGCCCTGTTTATCACTTGGTCTAGTTGACTTTAAATGTTCCTCTACCTTCTGAGGTTCTGCCACAATGGGTATGACGTCATGTGGGGCACTGCACATGTGCACTGTACTCAGCACAGGTCCTGACGTTCACATAACGCTCCTGATTTGTTGCATCTGTGTTTCTTATTCTGACCTGGAAGGATTTATTCAGGATACTCAGAGGGGAATGGAGAGGTAATGAGGGCATTCAGTCTTGCATTTCTCTAGGCAGAATTGTTTCAAGTTTGTGTTTTATGTGCCACATGGCAACTCTGAGTGCTGCAATGGGGTTAGGAGTTGAACTCCAGCCTCAACTTTTGCCAGCTCCGCATAAGAACGAGTTGGGATCAACATTAACAGCACACTTGCCATGATGCTGGTTAACTGTGGTTTCTTCCAAATTTGTCAATTCACATTTACATAATAGTCAGAAAAAACACTGAGGGGATTACATGAAATAAAATCACACCACAGATGTGTCTGTTTATTTTATTTTTTATCTTTTTATTTTTATTTTTAAAATAGGTTCTCTCTGTGTAGTCCTGGCTGTCCAGGAACTCACTATGTAGACCAGGCTGGCCTTGAACTCACAGAGATCTGCCTGACTCAGCAGGGATTAAAAGGGTGCTACACTGCATCTGCTGAGCTGAGTCTGTTTAGATGGTAAGATGATATTTTTCTCAACCTGAGAAGAACAAAACACCCTCAGCTCTGGTCCTGGATTTAATGTGTGTATTTTGTCCCTCACGATTCTCGAGTCTCCAATTCATCAGCTGATTTGGCAAATTTCTTTAGTGTAGAAACAGTGGGCTCGGCACTTCCCCTCTTCCAGTGACCAGCGCTGCCTAATCTGCCACAAGCTAAGTGCGCTCACAAAGCTCCGACATTTAACAACAGCAGGGGCAAATGTACACAGACTTAACAGCTATCAATGACCTCTAAACCATGTGGCTGTTCTATGACAGATGAAAACTCTGCAGAATAATAACAGTTTGGAAAGATTTTAGGCACTGCCATTGTCCTTATGCATCTTCATTAGGCACACCCTGCATGTGCCTCTTGTAGGAAGACAAATGAAATTTTGTCAGCTCCAGGCTACAAAATACCATTTCTTGTGTTCTTGTGGTCTTGTTCAGAACAGAGTTAAAATCACCACAAATATTGAAATGGGAAAGAGGACACCAAGAAATACCCAAGAAAGGTGCATTTGTGTTTAATACGTGCACACTGATTTTCTTACCGTGGTCTCCTAGACAACGTAACAACTATTCACATGGAATGTACACTGCGCTAGATTTTGTAGTTAATCTAGGCATGATTTGAAGCATATGTGGGAAGGTGTGCATGGTTACATACAAACACTAGGCCATTTCATATGGCGCCTTCAGCATCCTTGGATTCTGGTATTCATGAGTTGTGGAGCCGGTTCCCCCATATTGGTACTGAGGAGGGATTTAGGGGCTTTAGGAGGATCTGAATTCATCGCAGAGACAAGCATGCAGAGAATGGGGGTGCAGGGAGGGGCTTCCGCATCTTCCCTGCATCCCTGTGGTGGTTTGAAAGAAAATGGTGCCCAGAGGGAGTGGCACTGTTAGGAGGCGTGGTCTTGTTGGAGAAGTGTCTCACTGTAGGAGGTAGGCTTTGAGGTCTCATATATGCTCCAGCCATGCCCAGTAAAACTCACCACTTCCTGTTGCCCTGACAGGGCCCATAGGAATGGGTCTATTCTACCTTGGACTGAAGATCAGAGAGTTGGAACTTACTTCTGTTTCTTCAGGGTTATTGTTAACAGTTCAAATAACAGTGGCTACTATCCAGATCTGGTATTTAAGGTATTAAGAAGTAGATCTGTTTCTACCTCAAAAAAGGGTCAAGGCTCTGGCAGGGCCACTGGCAGTGGCACCAGGATTTATCCCTATTGTTTGTACTGGCTTTTTGGGAACCCATTCTCTTTAGATGGATACCTTGCTCAGCCTATATATAGAAGGGAGGGCCTTGGATCCTCCTCAAAGCAATGTGCCTTACCCTCTCTGAGGAGTGAATGGGGGTGGGGTGAGGGGAAAGGTGGTGGGAATGGGAGGAGGGGAGGAACTGGGAACTGGGATTGGTATGTAAAATGAAAAAGATAGTTTGTTTTCTTTATTATTATTAATAATAATAATAATAATAATAATAATAATAAAAAGTCTAGGCTCCCTTCCACCTTGATTTAGACCAGGGAGTTCTGTTCTCTCAAGGTTATTGCCAACAGGTGTGGCTAATATCCAGACCTGGTATTTCAGGTATTAAGAAGTAGATCTGTTTCTACCTCAAACAAACGTCTAAGGATCCAACTAAGTTCCTACTCCCTTGGGGAGATAACTATGGATTCCACCCAGGGAGTGAGTGATTTGCCTACAGAATGTTTTGGCCTAGGGTGTGAGCGTGACTTGTCTTGTTTTGACAACAAAATATTTAACTAAGAAGATAGCCCACAATTCTTCAACTGGTCTCTTCATTTCCTTGTATTATGTTAATGCAGTTTTATCTTACTCCTACTTTTGGGATGTATTTATAGCAACTGGAAATTAAAAGAGGGCGACTTCAGCACTCACTGGAGCTCCCTCCCGGTGCTCTCCTCTGTGCCTGCCTGTTTTCTTATTTTTTCTCGCGTCTTTGTCCTCTTGTTTTTCTGATCCCCGTGCCCCTGCCCTGGTTAGTGGTATCATTGTCAAAGTTGGTCTCCGACATTGCCTGTGAATCAAGATGTAAGAATCCCCAGCTCCTTCTCTAGCACCACGTCTGACTGCACACTGCCTTGTTTTCTGCCACGATAATGGACCGAACCTCTGAGCTGTAAGTGAGCCACCCCAATTCAATATTTTCCTTTATAAATGTTGTCATGTTCACGGTGTCTCTTCACAGCAAGACAAACCCGAATAAAACAATCCCATTTCCTCTTCTTCTCTGCAGAATACAATCCACTGTTCCACTCTGGAACAAAATCCAGAGTCTATGGTTACATATTCAGGTACCCATGAGAGAACCCTGGCGTCTCTCTGGCCTCAAGGGAACCTACCTCCATCTCTGGCTTTTGCTGCCCTGCTGACGCCTGTTCCTGGTTTCTTGGCTTGGTTCTAGTGATGCAATGCACCCACTGTTCCTCTTCTAACTATGGTGTTTGTTTTCCATTGTTTTCATTTGTTAATTGGTATTCTCAGCACGTGTTGACAGAGGACATGGGAGTCAGCTTGCTAAGGGTCACAGGCCTGTCTATGGAGATAGGGCTTTACCTTAAACACAGCAGTTGTGTCTGGAAGCGAGGGCAGATGGGAGGGGCTTACGCTGGATGAGATGGATAACTGTGTCCTCAGAGATGAAATGGCTGCTTCAAGGCGGCAGCCTGTAAGCAGGGTCTTCTGTAGTCTTCTTGCTGTTGATTTTCTCTTTTTGAGATGGGGGTCTCTATATATAGCCCTGGCTAGCCTGGAACTCCCTGTAGACCAGGCTGTCTCCAATTCACAGAAATCCACTTGCCTCTGCTTCCTAAGTGTTGTGTACCAGCACTAAACAGAGTTTTCAATAAAGAAATTTTGGTGATTTTGTTTCTCTCATAGGGATTGATATTACTGTGTGTGAGAACAGACAAGATATACAACGAAACCCACTTTAAGAGTTTTTATTAATAAAGAGAAAGAAAGAGGGGAGTGCATAGGCCTGTTGGGAAGAAACGTGAAGAAAAAGAATGTGAGGCAGGCACGTCTGCTTTTTAAACGTAGTTCAGTGAGTGCATGCGTATAGGGGCTTACATAGCCACGCCACGCATGCATGGATTACATGGCCGTGCCGCACAGGCACATAGATTACATAGGGCCTAAGGTCCTAGGGTTACTATGTAGTTTGCCTGAATGCTGATGGCACATGCACAGCCGTGGAACCCGGAAATGCTAACACCTGCGGTGACTACGCGTTCTGTCTGAATGTTGAAGGCCGGGGATTCCCAACATGATGGAAATGACAACAGGGATTAATAACCAATTTTTAACCATCCATCCATCCCCATGGACTGATTGTTTACAAGGTGCCAGATTCTGTCAGACCTCAAGAAGTCAAAGACAAGATGAGACTGGGTCTCACATCTCCAGGCACCCACAGCCTAACTCCAGAAGTGTGCTTAGGCCCAGGTGCTGTAGGTAGTAGGCGCTTTTATAGTTTCACGCTTTAAAATAGCTTCCAATTCTTGCCGTCACTTTAGAGGTGCTGTGTTCACCATGGAGGGATTGCTCATGGGGGCCTCGTGAGTGCAGATGGAAAAGAAGTATAAATCTGCAGTGATCCAGTTGCACAAACACTCCTTTGAATCCTGTAGTTTGTGTTTTACTCATTCTGGTTTGAGTCAGGGAAATTACACGTGTGCAGTCAGTCGCCTGGGTGCTTCAGAACTCTTGGAGTGTCTAATCACAGTTAATAATTAAACAAAGCAAGGACACTCAAATGGTGTATTTAAATACTATCAAGAAAAGAAAAACTATTGGGGGTGGGATATGAGGGATGCTTTGCACTTTTTTATAGGTAAACACAGGATATTGTGTGATCTTTTACTCATTTGGCTTTTTGGGGGGCTCACCACCCAGCTCACAAAGAAATCACACACGGAGAGGCTTATTATTATTTTTAAATGCCCCGTCTTAGCTTGACTTGTTTCTTGTCTGCTTTTCTTAAATTATCCCGTCTACCTTTTCCTTCTGGTCCTTTATCTTTCTTCTGTATATCTTACTTTCCTTCTTTTTCTGTGGCTGGCTGTGTAGCTGGCCTGTGATGTCCTCGCTCTCCTGCCTCCCAGAGTTCTTCTGTTTGTACTCTCTGCTTGCTAGTCCTGCCTATCCTTGCTCCTGCTTCACTATTGGTCATTCATCTTTTTATTGGGACCATCAGGTGTTTTAGACAGGCACAGTAAGACAGCTTCACAGAGTTAAACAAATGCAGCGTAAACAAAAGTCACACACCTGAGAATAATATTCCCCAACAACAGGCTATGAAGGGAGACTGGTCTTAAGTACAGATTTTTAATATTGCTGCATGCTCGAGGCTCGATCCCACTCTCAAATCTTCACCCATTACCCTTCTTCCTGTAGAGGGAAGGATGGTTCACACTGAAGCACAGAGGGAAGAAAGGAAAGCTTGCAGAGAGCTTTGGGGAGACGGAGTAAGGAAAGGACAGGATGGCTCAAGTGCCTCTCCTGGGATCTGTCCTTGGGCTTAGCCGTTCTAGGCCACGCCACAGCTCCTGTTTGTTACCCTATTCCTTTTCCAGGGATTTCTGGGGTTACCAGTTTGTAATTCATCCCCATCTCCCATATTTTCTGTCCTGTTCTGAGGTTTTCCAGGACAGTGCCATTGTTCTGCTTAAGAAAGCTGAAATAGAATCACACACAATTAATCTAAGAGATGCACCATTAGTAGACAAAAATGTGTGTGTGTGTGTGTGTGTGTGTGTGTGTGTGTGTGTGTGGGCCCAGCATTGACCTTTGGCAAATCCCTGATCATTGTCCTCTTTATGTATTGATACAGGATCCTTCATTAAGCCCACTGTGTTGGTCTGGTGAGCCAGCCTACTGTGGAAATTTCCTGTCTCTGACTCCCGCATGCTGGGATTGCAGGCTGGCTACCACAGCCACCTGACTCTTATGTGGGTTCTGGGGATCAGAACCCTGTTCTTCACAACCAAGGTTGAGCTTGTCATAGCTCTCCGAGAACAAAGGAGACTGATTTCCTTCCCCCTGGGCCTGCTCACTTTGATCACTTTGTGAACCCAGACAGTATCGGCCTCAGGTCCTCAGGTTTCACACAGATGTGTTTGGATTTCCTTGTCTTCCAGAAAACATTGGCAAGAAATGCATGTTCAAAGCTTTGTTTGGTTCCGTAAGTCAGATTTTGTGTTCCAGCAGTCTGTCAGAGAATTCTCCAGCTTTGACAACCACGGTCTGAAAGTTGTTAAGGATTCCCATGACTGCACAGGGTCAATGCCTCTTACAACTCTGGAGGGAGTAAAGAATGCCTCCCAGAGAGTGCTAAAAATGGGACAGATAATGAACCATGTTTGCGTGTGCAACTTAACATGATAGTCTCGGAGCCTCACAGAATTCTGGATGCAGACCAGGCTGGCTTGTCTTCTAAAACAAAAGAAAATGAGATAATCATATTTCAAGGTGCATGAACAACATTTGAAAGTGGTGCTCCAGTCGTTGGAGCTGACGAGGCACTGGTGTTCTTTAGACTCGTGCCTGCATTTCCAGCACCATGGTCATTGCCTTGAGTCAGTCACCGCTGATTCTGAGCCCCCATCTGAGCTTAGTAGATGCTTGATGTGTCCGCCTGGATATAAATAATTGATGTTTATTAACAATGACCTTTGCCCTTTCATGAAAACAGCTATACTATTGAAAAAGTGCCTCAGCTCTTGCTCAGTATTGTGTTTCTTGGAATTGCCAGTATTTTATATTTAAAGACATTTTACCATATTTCCAAGGGATGGAAAAAGTTCACAGACTCAAAAGGATTTGAATGTAGTACTGGATGATGTTTCAAGCCTCCTAAAAGGAAGATAATGATTTCAGAGGTAAAGCGCACATGTTGGTTTCAGTTAGTAACATCAACATAGCACATAATCCTATCAAGGAAGACTCTTGTCTTCTGACGGAGTCAAAGGATTAGAAGGTGTTCGTAGAGGTTTCTGTCCCACCCGGCCCCACAGCCGTTCAGCCCCCCAAAACCACACGGACGTCTACATTAATTATAGACTGTCTGGCCTATTAGCTCAGGCTTCTTATAACTCATATAACTTATATTAGTCCATAATTCTTGTCTGTGTTAGTCATATGGCTTGGTACCTTTCATCAGTGAGACATTCTCATCTTGCTTCCTCTGTGTCTGGGTTACAACTGCAGAATGAGCTTTCCTCCTCCCAGAATTCTCCTATTCTTGTATTTCCTGCCTGGTTGCCCCACCTATATTTCCTGCCCGGCTACTGGCCAATCAACATTTTATCAAAATACAAGTGACAGGGTACAGACCATTGTCCCACAGCACTCCACCCCCTTTTTTAAAAACAAGAACTCTGAATCAAATTTCCTTTGTTTAGCTTTTTCCCAACCATTATCCACAACAACTTGTAACCAACATTGTAAACAAAGGCAAACATCCATAATCTGTTTTTTGGCAATGTGGGCATAGTTTCCCAGACTACTTCCTGCTGATTGGGGGCACTGATAATTTTACAGGGACCTAAAGAAAATTTAGAATTATGATCAGGTCCTGACTGGAGTATCCTGTGAGGCTTGATTATCTCAGCCATCAGTCTTGAAACTGTTCTGGATGTCGAACTTAGATATCTGAGATTTCTCAGGGGTCTTCCTTGATCAAACCTGATTTTTCGTAACCCAGAATGAATGCATAGGCTCTCATTTCTTGTGGAAACAAAAGCAAAACCTCTTCTCCAAAGTAACATATCTTTTGACTTCAATTTTGAAGTCAAGGCATTTTCAAAATGAATTAAGCCAGCAGCATTTATAATCAAATGTCTTTAGCGACTGTTGCTCCTTTCTCAGCCATCAAACAATTCAAAGACAACACTATAATATACAGTATCCAGACTCTCTGTGTATTTTCCAACTTTATGTGGCTTTATTTTAAACTCCAGTTTTTTTCTTTTTCTGTTTAATTTTTGTTTTTTTGGTTTTTTTGAGACCAGGTTTCTCCGTGTCTTTGGCTGGTCTGGAACTCACTCTGTAGATCAGGTTGTCCTTGAACTCATAGAGATCCACCTGCCTCTGCCTCCCAAGAACTGGGATTAAAGATGTGTGCCATCACACCTGACTACTCTCTTTCTGTCTTTTTATTTTAAAGACTTTATCCTTTTTCTTTTCTCTCCCAAGCCTATATATATTTTAAAACACACTCTAAACCAGTTAGAGTTTTTTCTTCCAATCTGGATCCATCTTTACTGTATATGTCTCTTTCTCTTATTGATAGGGGTTTCTGTTCCACCCAGTCCTACAGTCATTAAGTCCCAAAGAAATCATACAGAGGACTACATTAATTATAAACTGATTGGCCTATTAACTCAGGCTTCTTCTAACTCTTATAACATATATTAGCCCACAATTTTTGTCTGTGTTAGCCATGTGGCTTGGTACCTTTGTCGGTGAGGCAGTCACATATTGCTATCTTGCTTTCTCTGCAGCTGGGTCATGACCACAGACTGAGCTTCCCTCTTCCCAGCAGTCTCATTGCCCCGCCTCTACTTCCTGCTTCGTTTCTGTTACCCCACCAAGTAGGCTAGACTCACTGACCAGCAAGCCCGAAGGATCTTTGTGTCTTCCCTTCCCTGGTGTGTGGATTCTGGGGCTCAGACTCAAGTCTACATATCTGCCTGGAGCACCTTACTGACTGAGCTAGTCCGAGCTGTTGGCTCCTTCCCACAAGAACTAATCTCATTGGTGAGTGTTCTGCTCCCTGACCTACTCATCCCTCAAAGGCTCCAGCTACTAATGCTTAATAAACGTTAGTGGTGAAGATTTAAAACACTTGGGTTTGGGGTGGGGAGACACACAACATTCAGCCCCAGGCAAGAAGTAGAGGCGAGGTGACCAGGAGGTAGGAAGTACAGGTGGGGTAATGAGAACAGGAGAATTCTGGGAAGAGGAAAGGTGCAGTCTGCAATCATCACCCAGATGCAGAGGAAGCAAGAAAAGAATGCCTCACTGATAAAGGTACCAAGCCACATGACTAACACAGAGAAGAAGTATGGGTTAATGTAAGATGTAAGAAAGAGTTAAAAGAAGCCTGAGGTAATAGGCCTGTCAGTTTATAATTAATGTTGACCTCTGTGTGTTTCTTTGGGACTGAATGGCTGCGGGACTGGGTGGGACAGAAATCTCAGTCAACAAGAAGGTCTCAAGAACTAACTAAAATCTTAAACTATCACCTTTGTTTAGCACAGTGACTACTTGGTGGGCAGATCTGGGTATTAAAATATTTTAAAAGTTACATTTACATTTTATACTAGACAATTATAACATGCATGTATATGTATTTGTGTGGTATAAGAAGCAAGTCAGCAAAGAGAAAACAACAAAGAGCCCAGAAATGAGAATGGGTTGTTTTATTCTATGTCCATTAATAGGATTATAGTTTTCAATTTGCTTTGAATGTGTACATTATTTCTCTAACATTTCTATAAGAATGTTTATGAAAGTGAAATAAAGCAAAACAGATAATTCTCAGTCCTCAGAGAAGTTAGTGTGCCTTTCTAGAACATGTCAGGTGTGATGCTGGGTCCTTTCCATGATGTTCCATGATGACTGTGCAGTCTGGGCTGACCTGAAAGGTGAAGGCTCACGACAAAGATGTCTGCCTGGACATTCTTTCTGCACTGTACCCACTACATCCCTTAGGTGATAGAGCTGCTTCTCAATCCCCTGGACCTTTCATGAACATAATCCTGCATCAGTCCTGAGCCTGGAATTAAGAACTCCTGGAAAGTTCTGCTTTAGCCGACAGGAAGCTAAAAGTCATGTTACGAGTTATAATCAACTGGGCCACATGCTGTGGTAAAGTTCAAGGTAGTCACATGGAGAGCCCAAGTGAGAGATGTATCCACTTCCTGTGACTTCTGTAATACATTTCCACATACTTTGTGACTTAATCTGACAGAATTTAATTTTCTCCTCTGGAAGCCAGAAGTCTTAAATCAAGATGTTGGCGGGTCTTGTTTGCTTTGAATGCCCCCTGAGGGAAGCTGGTTCTTGCTTGCGCTAGCTTCAGCCAGCATTCTTCAACTTAGCCATACCGTTCAAGTTCTAAGGAAGCAGAGGTGGAATAGCACATCTCAGTAGGGGGTCTCTGTAGGGGAAGACTCAGGTTGCAGACGTCCAGGAAGAGGAAGCTGTGGGTCTTCTGTCAGCATCTATACACTGGCCATGGGAAGGCCTTGCCACTGCCTTGGGTCTGAGGTCCGGTAGGACAGCAGTTTACATACACAGTCTGAAGTCATCTCAAGGAATATTATTAAATTGACTCCAAGGTCTGGCGAAAGTCCAGTCTCTTTGAAGGCAAGAGATATTTTCAGAATCTGTCTATATTTGATGAGTGCACAGAAAGTGTCTGGCACAAGGCTGGTGCTTTACCGACCTGAGCGAGAGGGAGGAATGGTGATGGGCCGCTCTATGGTCCCTTCACTTGAAGCCATGGGAAGGCACAGAAGGAGGGAGCAGAAGTTCATTCGTGTCAGTATTCCCACAGGCCTAGAGGCCCACTCACACATTCATGCCAGCCTAGCATGCATGGGAGGCCCAAGTTCTTTGAAATTCATCACGTGATGGATGTAGATTATGTGTCCTTCACGCAGCAACGATCAGCCATCCCTTGGTATCTATGGGGCACTGAATCCAGATCCCTCTTGGACACCAATGCGGAGGTCCAAAACTGTGAGCCTGTTTCCACCTCTTCCGAAGGTCAGAGAGTTGGAACTACTTTTGTTCCTTCAAGGTTATTGTCTGTTTCTACCTCAAACAAAGGCCCCACCTAGGTGTCGATCAGAGAGTTCTGCTCTCTCAAGGTTATTTATTGTCAACCAGTGTGGCTAATATTCAGACCTTTCATTTCAGGAATAGAGAAGTAGGTATGTTTCTACCCCAAACAAAAGTCTAAAGATCCAACTAAGTTCCTACTCCCTTAAGGAGATAACTATAGATTCCACTGAGGAAGTGGTTTGCTTACTGACAAACCACTTGGTCTAGGGTGTAAGCTTGACTTGTTTTGTTCTAGCAACAGAATGTTTTGCTATGGATGTTGCCCTCAATCTTCAACTGGTCTGTTCACTTCCTTGTACCATGTTAATGTAGTTTTTTTTTTTTTTATCTTACTTCTACCTTTTGGGGTTGGGGTATTTTAAGGAATTGGAAATTAAATGTGGACAGATTTCTCCTGGAACTCCCTCCTGGTGCTGTCCTGTGCTTCTGTTTTTATTATTTCCACTTGTGTCTTCATTTTCTTTACCATTTTTCTAATCCCCATGCTCCTGCCCTGGCAAGTGGTATTTGTGTTGAAGGCATCCCAAGGTGTTTGATTTCATTTTGTAAATAGTAAAGTATATTCTCCTGAAAACCTTAAGTCATTCCTTGGTAATTTATAATACTTAATACCAATTCCACCTGAGTAGGTTCTTTACTATACTGCTTAAGGAATGATGGCAAGGAAAGATGCTGTGATTAAGTTGTGATGTACCCTTCACTCAATTGTCAATACTGTATGAATTCTTTTCTTTTTGAGAGGATTGCCCCTGCTCCCAGGCTTCAACCTTTTCCTTCTAGCGTGAGATCTGTGGGGAGATTTCAACCCCTGGGGGTGCCTTGTCCCAGTAGTCTGAATGCCAGAGAGGGGCACGGTGTCTCTTCAGAATGTCTTCATTCCTGGCAGAATGTGACATCACCTGAATGGCCAGGCCTTATCACAGAAAGAAGTTAGTCACAGCTGCGCATGTCTGTTAGGCAGGGAGCGTGCAGCAGCAGCTGGTTTTAAGCACTTTCTCAGCATGGACAACCTGGGTTAGCTGGAGGTGCCAGGCTGCTGGGTGGCACATCCGGGCTTTTGTCTCCATCAGTCTGTTTCCCTCACGCGTGTCCAGCAGGAACTCCACAGTGCCTAGAATCCTGGACACTTCTGTCTGTGGAAAGTCCGGAGAGTCCCGCATCCAGTGTGGAAAACAGCAGGGACGGTTTCACTTCTGTGTCCACTCCCGTGCTTACTGTTAAATAGCGGATCAGGTGCCTCGAACATCCCGACTGTAGCAGGAAGTACAAAAGCATTCCTTATAAAGAGGTTGCCAGAACTGCATACATTTCTGCTGGGCCCAAGCTCAGCACACACTACGCCCCACCCCCAAGCCCTGTGTTCTTGCCTTTGGAAGTTTCCATGCTGATGTTTCTTGATGAGCCAAATTGCCGCAGGGTAATTTGGAGTGAGCCAGTGAGGTTATTTTTGATCTTATGTTATTATAAGTAATGACAGAAGGAATAGCTGTGTGCACAGGTCATTGTACACGTGTGACTAACTTAGATTATGACATTAATTCGTGAAATCTCCTCTCTATTGGATATGGGGGGCCTCAAATTGAATCATGATGTGTGCCGTCAAATGTATGCCATATAATTTTGACAAAGAAAATGAGAACCATCCTGTTATTTTAAGTGATCCAATTGTTTTACTTCTGCCCTTAAATTTAGCTTTTCAGTGATTCGCAGTGGAAATTAATTGGAGAAACAATCCTGTGTAAGTTCTCAGCAAAGCAAAACAGCAAACACTGTGCTCCTATAGGCTTTGGGTCTTGCAGACGCCATCAACTACATGACTTGCGCACAACCAGGACCTCTGTCCACAATCAAACTATTAACAGATCTAGTGTTTCTTAAGGAACCATTTCCTGTTTCCTGCTTTCTAGATGGTTATCTTTGGCTAGACACACCTATGGTGGAAAGAGACAAAGGTGGTTTTTTCCCCTAGTTACTTTAAAAATATATTTTTAAATTTATTTTTTATCTTTCTTTCATTCATGCATGTGCCTGTGTATGTGTGAATATCTTGCAGATACATTTTTGTGAATGTGGAGGCCAGAGGGAAGCTTCCAGTTTCATCCTGGGGAATTCTATCCATTTCCTTTGAGACAGAGACCTGGAAATGGTCTCTTGACCTGGAACACACTAAGAAGGCTAGATGCACTGACCAGCAAGCCCCAAGGATCTTTGTGTCTTCCCTTCCCTGAAGTCTACATATCTGCATGGAGCACCTTACTGAGCTAGCCCGAGCTGTTGGCTCCTTCCCACAAGAACTAATCTCATTGGTGAGTGTTCTGCTCCCTGATCTACTCATCCCTCACAGGCTCCAGCTACTAATGCTTAATACACGTTAGTGGTGAAGATTTGAAACACTTGGGTTGGGGGGGTGCACACAACATTCAGACCCTTGCAGTCCTCTGAGGCATTGGGTTTTTTTAATGGATATATTTGACAGCTATTTTTAGGTGAAGAGATTTAGCCATTATTTTAACTCTCGGTAAGTAGTTATAATGGGCTTGGGACCATTAATTCAACAAATATTTAATGAGCTTGATGGCAGAGACCAGAAGGGAAGTCAGTACATTTTCTCTTAGTCCTGGGCTGTAGTAGATGTATGAACAGTTCATCAGCTTCCCTTGCCATTGGAATTGACATATACCTGTGTTCTGACCAAGGGATGTGGGTGGAGGTATGTGGGGCTATTCCACACCTGGTCCATCCAACATTCCCCATCGGATCCTCTGTTGATTCCCCAGACAACTGCCATGGCTGATAGACAGCCAAACTTGCCAAGACATAACTTCTGTTATCTTATCCATTTCCCAAGACTATCTTGTGCAAACAGCACATACGATTTTGACAAAAACCAGGTCTTCTGTCTCTAAAGGCAGAGGCCAGACTGACCAGTAGCCTTGGGGCTATAGGAGAGCCCTGAAAACTGACCTGTACTTAGTCGAATGGGAGATTTCAGGCTCTTAGGAATCAATGCCATTATCTGAGTTCCTCACCTGCTGGGTAAAGCCCATCTGAGTTACTCTGAATGCTCAGGGGGAGCCTGACAGATTTAGATTCCAGCCACATCTTGATTTAGGGAAAGAGCATCATCTTGAAAGAAGAAAAACCAGTCCAACGGGCCATTTGATGGAGCCCTCACCTGACTGATAGTCTGCCTCTTGGACTGCCTCACTGGCAACGTGATGGTTAACCTCCTCAGTTAGGTTGAGTGGATTGAAAGGCACTTGGGAGATTAAACTCACTCCTGGGTATGACTGTGAAGGCATTTACAGGCAATTATTGGGGTGGGGGGGAGACCCACGCTGAAAGTGGGTGGCACCCCATGGGCTGGAGGGTGGATGGATTAAAAGGTATGGAGAAGGAAGAGCAGCGGCAGAGGCATGCCTGCTTCTTGTCTACTGTGATGTTTGTCTCATCCAGGCCCAGAGTACCCTGACCATGGACCAGACGCCTGCAAGCAAGTGAGCCAGAACCCTCCCTCCACTTGCTGTCATGAGCATTTTGTCATGGGCTGAATCACGGGATACACGTATTGTAGAGGGAGCCAAGGTCTCCTACGGGACTTAAATGCCACCTCTGATTGCCCAAGCTACCTGTTATTAGTATTAGGAGACAGGAAGAAGCCATCAGCCTCATGAAACAGAAATGAACACCCTCAAGGAAAAGGAGTTTGTAAGTCATTGCTATCACATGCCCAGTGTTTGCAGAGACACCCAGACAAAAGTTGAAGCCGGACCAAAAATAAAGAAATGCAAAAGATTCAAAAACCTTCCCAAACCAAATTAGAGTTCAGGCCCTGTTGCCAGCCCCACTGTGAGGAGTTACCTGAGGACAAAATGACAGAGGCGGGTTTTCTCTCAGGGGCTTCCCCTTGACTGTCACCCTTCCTCTGGGCTCCGTTGCCTGACAACCGTGCACTTGTCACCTCTTTGTTCCCAAGGGGAGTGACACCTGATAACTCATGGCTGACATTTGTTGACTGATTGATTATGTTTGGATGGAGACTTGTAGTTTGATTTTTTTCTTTTCTTTTTTCTTTTTTTTCCCAAGAAAGGGTTTCTCTGTAGTTTTGGAGTCTGTCCTGGAATTAGCTCTTGTAGACCAGGCTGGCCTCAGACTCACAGAGATTGGCCTGTCTCTGCCTCCCGAGTGCTGGGATTAAAGGTGTGTACCACCACCGCTTGGCGGGACTTGTATTTTTCAAGGCCCCATCCATAAGCAAATGTGATATTTTAGTTTGGCAGCTGTGACGCTGGAGGAAAAGTGTACCCTCAAGTCCAAAGAGTTTCAGGTCTTAGCAAACAGAAAGTGGGTAGGGGTAGAGAGGGTAGGGCAGGGGTGGGTAGAGGGAGTGGGTAGGGGGCACATGACCTTTTGGAGGGTAGATTTTCCCACATGCCAGCCCAAGGAGATATTTCAACATTTAGTTAGATTAGAATAGTTAGAGGATTCTTTTAGAACATTCTAGATCTTTCTCCCAGCTTTCCTGCTTGACCATAGGCAGACTGTGTCTCTTCCTCCCTAAATTAAATCCTTGACCCCAGCCCATATGCTCCAAGTCACCCTCAACTTACACATTCTGAGAAAATGGTGGTTTAGCTGTTCTTTCTTTGAATCAATAAGTTTAAATATCTTTATAGCTCCTCCCTGCTGGTCTCCCTCAAGCCTCCCATGCCCACACCACTGTCAAATTGATAGCCTTCTTTACCTTTCTTTTCATTATTTTTCTTTATCTACTTTTTGGTTGAAAATGGATTTTTATAGTTTCCCATTCTGCTGCTCCTCCCAGTTCCCCCTCCCCTCTCATCCCATCCAGGTCTACTCCCTCTCTGCAACCAAACAACACAGAAAAATATAATAAGATGAAGTGAAGCCCATCATTCTGAAATTGGACAAGGCGACCCAATAGCAGGGAAAGAGTACTAAGAGCAGGTACAAGAACCAAAGACCCAATTATTCTAGCACTCAGAGTCCCATAAAAATACTGAACTAGAAGCTATAATATAGGACCGTGTTGGCCCTGAGCTTGCTGCTCCAGTCTCTGGTTCATAGGTGCCTTGATTAGTTGGTTCACAGGGCCTTGTTCTCCTATTGTCCTCCATCCACTCTGGCTCTTACATTCTTTCCCTTCCCGAGCTCTGAGGGGAGGGCTTTGAAGGTGACATTTCATTTAGACTCCACTCTGCACATAAAGTTTGCCTGTGGGTCTTTGCCTCTGCTCCCATCTGTTGCTGGAGGAAGCTTCTTTGATCATGACTGAGTAAGATAGCCTCCTTTTTGTAGGAGGAGTGGAGGAGGCCGCTTGTTCATCCCAGCCCCCCATAACCAAAATAATCACACAGAAACTATATTAATTAAAACACTGCTTGACCCATTAGCTCTAACTTCTTATTGGCTAACTCTTACAACTTAGTTTAACCCATATCTATTAATCTGTGTATTACCACGTGTCAGTGGATTACCGACTAAGTTTCAGCAGCATGTCTTACTCTGGTGACAGATCCATGGCATCTCTCTGGCTCTGCCTTCTACCTCCCAGAATTCAGTTCCATCTTATCCACCTACCTCACTGCTGCCCTATCAACAGGCCAGGGCAGTTTCTTTATTCATTAACCAATGAAAGCAGTACATAGACAGAAAGACCTCCCACACTACCTTTTCTTGATTATCTTTGTTACATATATATGCATATATATGTGCAAATATATATAAATACTGCCTTTTTTATTCATGCTGTATATATGGTGTTAGGGTGATGATCACTGTGTGTTGGAAAACCAATAAGGGCACCTATCCTTGGGAGATGCCAGTTCTCCTTCTCCTATTGGTCACTGGTTGTCTGTAGTTCTTTGACTATGGGTAGGATCCTGAGAAATTTACCCCCTTCCACATTAACATGTGACATGTTAGCTTAGTAGTTTTTATGGATTTTTATCTCTGTTGTGCATAGAGATAATATACCATAGAGATTCCCATCCCCCTGTAGAGATAAATACCCATCTGCTACGTTCTAAGAAGATTCTAGAACTGAGAAAGTAATTTCTGTGACAATTATTAATTAATTTGAGTTGGAGAGCACCATCAAGAAGGAATTTTCCAGGTCAGTGTAACTCTGGGATCTGCCTGTCTGAAGTTATTCAGACTGCCCGGAGTTATTCTGCCCAAGGCGGTCCGTGCCTCACCTCAGCCATGTCTGTCACTTGACCATCGCGTGTAGCAAAGCTTTGAGTCCAGTCCCACATGACCACTGAGCCATGAGCTACCCAGTAAGCACACACAAGAAAAGTGGGTTTTCATCAATGGGACTCCATGTATTTAGCTATAAGCTAAAACATAAATAAACTCAATGGGGCATCTTCCCAGGGAACAGCACGCCATTTTGGCGTGTTCACAAGTTGTGCATTGATCAGCTCAAGACAGGCTGCCCACCACTCCAGGTGTTTCCCGTTTCTCTGTGGTGAGTGCACTCAGCATCCTCTCTTCTAGCAGTGTTGGGTCACTCGATCCACCCTTGCTGACTGTAACTGCTGCACCCAGCTGTGCAGCAGAACGCCAACCGTGGAGTCTCCCATGCTGGCTGAGACTGTGTTCACACTGGACACTCGTTCTTTTTCTCCTTCTCTAGACCCACTGTCCTGCTCACTCACTGGCTGTAAAACCTAAATACTCTTAGTTTTTATTTGAGCACAAAATCATGTGACATTTGTTTTTCTGTACACGATTCATTTTCTTCAACACTGGAGTAACCAGTTCTCTCTGACTGCTGTAGTAGACAGGACTGTGCCCCTTCTAGTGACTGCTTAGTATCCTGCTGCCCCAGGAAGTCCTGGTTGAGTCTGTTTCTCTGGCCTTGTGAACAATGATATAGTAGCCATGGGGGTACAGATGTCTTTTTGGAACACCAATTGCTTTTATTTTGGATAAATAACCAGCAAGGAGATTGTTGAGTCATGTGGTAGCTTTCTTCCCAGTTTCTTCGGGATTTTTTTTTTTACAGTGTTCTCTGTAGAGGGAGCATTAATTTACATTCCCACCAACAGTTAATTTTCCTTTCTCCTTATCTTCTCCAGCATCTGCCAATTTCTCTTTGCACTGGAGACATTCTGTCTAAGGTAAAATGGGACCTCATCATGCGTCTCTGATATTGACTGGGGTGAGCATTACCTCATACACATGGCAGCCATTGTATATCTGCTTTTGGGAGATGTCTTTTGGGTCATTTTCCATTTAAAAAGAGCAGATTTTTTAACTCCTTATTTTTCATATCTCATTATTATCTTCCAAATGGTCACAGTCCTACGTTTTCTAAGGGAGGGAGGGTCACCATTTTTCTTTACTAATTGCAGTGGTCCTTACTCCTGCAGGAGCTGGCTAAAATAAATGCAAAATGGATAGTGTGTGGTGGAGCAATTATTCATGGAGGGCAATTGAGAGGTCTGTGCGGGCTAAAAGGCTTGCATTTCTGGTTTCTTGCATCGTGGACAAATGTCTTGGGAAGTGGGTTAAAAGTTTACCAAAACACACTTGGGTTATCTGCTCAATTTTAGATCCTGGATCGAAGAGTCTATCAGCATAGTCAGAGCCTCGGAGAGGTTCTCACAGTCTTTATAAAGTGATGAAGACAGAAGCCAGACCCCAGGAGAGGTCAGGCCGAGCAATCAAATTAACATCTGTGAGAAATGACTCAGTCTTCAAGGTCAGCCTATTCACAGACGTCAACGTGTCAGAAGGAAGAGATGATAACCGCTGACCCTGACCCTCCCTCCGAAGCTTGCCAGGCAGCTGTGGGAGAGAAGCAGCTTTTTGCTGAGATAGCAAATTCATGTCGGAATGTACACATCCTTACTTAAAAAAATACCAAATCCAAGTCTAGATTAACTTTGGCCCTGCTGACTGTTGATAAGACAGACTCTCCATTCTCACAACCGTCATCCCCGGGCCCCTTACAAAGTTCTTTCTTTGTAAACCTGAAGAGAAAGGGGAAGGAGGGGGCAGCGGGTGGAGAAGAGCAATCAGGTGTGACCGGTCATCAGTGGGCTATCTGGAGAGTAAATTAAAAGCTTGAAATATTGTGTGCCTTGGCCAGGTACATTTCTAATATGGCCTGTGCATGAAACACTTGCCCAACTTCAAACCAGAAACAGATTGTTTTAGTTTGTTCTTTGCTTTTCTGAGGCAGGGCTTTCCTACATAGCCCTGGCTGCCTTGAAACTCATTAGGTGGGTCAGGCTGGCCTCAAACTCAGAGATCCACCTGCCTCATGCCTGACTAAGTGGTGTTTAGATCTTGACTTGGACTTTTTTTTTTTTTAATTAAATCCCCAAACTTAGAACTAAGAATTGTACCAATTGCCCGTTGTGGTGGCGTATGCCTTTAATCCCAGCACTTGGGAGTCTTAGGCGAATCTCTATGAGTTTGAGGCCAGCCTGGTCTACAGAGTGAGTTCCAGGACAGTCAGGCCTATTATGCAGAGGAACTGTGTCTCAAAAAACAAAAACAAAAAGCAAACAGACAAAAAAAAAAAAAAAAAAAAGGAATTGTACCAATTGCAGTAGTCTGCAGCCCTGGCATAGCAGTAATAGCCAGCGCCAACCTGCGAGGAAGGAAGGAAGGAAGGAAGGAAGGAAGGAAGGAAGGAAGGAAGGAAGGATGTTTATTTTGTCCCGCTGTGTAATCGAGGTATTCAGTATGGCACTTGAAGCCAACACCAGCAGCAGTACCAGGGTGTGGCCATGCTCCCTCACAGAGACCGCTGGGCTGGACAGCAGTTGTCTCCCTTGGTAGTGAGTCAAGGGGGACAAGAGATGAGCTGACTGGGGCCTGAAGTCTCCGTGGTAGGCCTTGAGCTGAGTTTTTAGGGAGAAGGGCAGGGTTTGGGGGAATCTGGCTCTTCTTCTCTTTTGAGAATCACCTAGCACACACCTTGCTTGTGAGATGCAGGTGACAATCAAGTCTCATTCACAAGGTGATTTTGTGTTAGTTGAGACTGATTTGACTTTTAACTGGCAAATGTAACCCAAAGATCCTGTGCTCAGTGGTCCCCAAACTGTGGAAACTGAGGCGCATGCTTAGGATGCCATGGATCAACTACAGGGTTGGCAATGGGAAAAGGGGGTCAGTACTGTTTATGGATTAAAATGACCAGCAAGGAAGCACACACAAAAGAGTTATACTCAGCAAATAGTGAAATGCATGAGCCCAGGCCAGTGCGCAGGTCTCCTCCCAAGAGGGACATCCTCTGTGAGAGGAAGAGCACTGGTCTTAGGTACTCTCTGTTTCTTACCAGCTGGGTGCCTTGAGAGACCCAACCCTTTAATTACCAGTTGCTTATCTTCACAGCGCATTACTGGGATCCTAGAGCATTTTCTGAAGGGAAAGAGTTGCCATGCAAAATAAGACCTTCAAGGGAATGATGTAGATACCTGAGCTTTTTAGCCTGCTACTGCTCTGTGAAGTGCATTTCCTACCACTCCTGGCAATGCGTTTCCACCTCCTTCTTTTTTCCCCTTTGTTTCCTTTCTCTCTCTCTCTCTCTCCCTCCCTCCCTCCTTCCCTCCCTTCCTTCCTTTCTTCCTTCCTTGCTACTGGGGTTCAAAAATAGTTTGCCCATGCTAGGCCACAACTGTGCCACTGAGCTATGGTCCTAGCCCACTCTTACTTTTTATTTTGAGAGCGGGTTTTACTAATCTGCCAAGGCTGACCTTGAACTTGTGGCCCCCTTGCTGAAGCCTTCCCATCAACTGGGATGACAGATCGTCCCCAGGAGCCTGGCTACCTCTCTGCTCTTAGCTGTGTTCACTTGCTGCAGTGTTTCTCGGCATGTGCTCTGTGCTGCACAGCCAGCCCGTTTTTGGGACTCTATAGCTCACAGAATTCTCATGGTGTTGGTCTTCATAGAACATAACACACACCTTCCAAGCTGTGTGGGGAGACACTCTCCCAGGCCTCTAGCATCCTGGAGTTAAACATTCCCGGCCCCCACTAGAGGCTTCTCCTGCCAGGCCTCTATAAGAATGAAGACAATAGGAACAGTGTTAACAATGACACCCGACTAAAATGGCCTGGCCTTTGACCCCTGCAGCCTCAGATACTTTGGTTTATGGGCTGCACTGCCTTCCTTCAGCCCTGTTTAAAAAGATAACATGAGAGGCATTAGCTGCGGTATTACTGAGATGGGTTTCTGTGCCACAGCAGGGCTGGGAACTAAGCTAAGCTTGGATACAAGGAGTAACGCTGTTTGTGATTCTACTTACAGAGGTAGGCCTCTCAAACTTAAAGAAGACCGCGAGGATTCTTGAATGAACGATTCCTCTCTTGTTCCTTAAGAATCGAGACTTTCCTTCAATTGTCAGGATGAAAAGGGAAGTAGATTAAGAAAACCAGATTGATCTCAAGGAAGGAAGTAGGTCTGGCTACCAGTTTTCTCTGCGCCAGGGAGCCTGTGAAGGCAGGTGTCCCCCTGCAGTAGCCACCACGCCATGGAGAGTGAAGAAGCTCATCTTTTGAATGCATTCTCACCTGTAACATCAGGACACTCTTTAACCTAGTATCCTGAGTCACTGGGAGCATTCATTAAGATAATATACATGAATCTTGTAAGTTACATTTGTCTTTAGGGCTCCTCCCATCTCCCCCATGGCCCTGAACCATCCCCAGCATGTGAAGCCGGCCTCAGGTAGCTTCCTCTGTTGCTCCCCACTTTAGTTTTGGAGAACAGGTGTCTCACTGAACCCAGTTCTTGCCGTTTAGTTTAGACGGGCCCCTTGAGGTCACAGGCATATGCTGTTAATACTTGACTTTTATTAGTGTTGGGAAAGTTGAATGCAGGTCTTCATGCGTGTTAAGCAAACACTTTACCCACTGAGACATCTCCGTCACAGAAAATCATTCTTACTAATTGGTAAGTGATACTTACGTTTCTGACATGAACACTGTCCCGAGGTTTGTGTCTGATTGGGATGGAAGCTGTAAGAAATTATCCAGAGCGGTTTTAGGAGGGAAGTACCTGGCAGGAGCAGATCATTTTGGCGGAGATGGTGGGGGTGGGGCAGCTTCTCTTCCCAGCACACCCTGTTGTTTTCACTTCTGGGGGAGGGTGCTTCAGAGAGCTTTTCAGCTTGTCCATGAGAGGGCGCTGGTGTTCCAGATTGCTGGTTCATTCTGGAGAGACACTGAATCCCAGCAGTTAATGCATGAGACCAAGGTCTCAGCAATCCCCACCTGGAATTGGCGTTCCTGGAGGGGTTCTAGAGAGCTGCCAGTTTCCAGTCTACACTGGAATCTGGAAGAAGAAGGTTCTAACACCAGCAAAGGAATGGGTCAGGTTAGAAGAATTTGCTTTAATTCCTGTGAATGCATGTGGATGACCAGAAGAGTACACGTGACCACAGACAGAGAAGGACAATAGCTTGGGAGAGACACTGAAGGTCAGCATCAGACAAGGTCCTTGGAGCCAGAGGGATCTGGTTATCAGGGAAAGAAGACTCCCAAGGATGCCGAGGCTCTTCTAGGGTTCCCACGTGGTCCACGGCATCTGTGCCTAGACCGAGGGCTCAGTTTGTGTGAGCAAGTCAGTGCATTTGTAGAGAGATGCCTGAGGGGTCCCTACACAAGTCCTGCAGGCAGGAAAAAGAACCGGAAGAGGTGAGAATGACAAATCAGACTTCTGAAGAGTCTGAGGTCAAGTGCTTCTGAAACACAATATAATTTGGGAAAAGGTTTCCAGGCAACAGTCATTCTAATTCCAGGTGCACAATAAAGCTTCCGGTGTGACTACACAGAAACTTCTTGACTAAGGCCATGTGATCTTGAAGATGGGTTCTGTAGCTGAAAGGCCTAGAGCCTAGTGTGGTCTCTGACTGAGACAGCACAGAGGTCAGCAGCAAATGTGGCGTCCCCCTTGAGGATTGGTTCTGTCGACTGACTACTAAAGCCAAAGGTCTAGGGATGGAGAGTCTGGGATGAACATTCTGGGCATATTCGGGTGAGGTCTGCCTCTACAGAGAGCAAAAGGTCACCAGGTCATTAACAATCTCCAAGTCTGCCTGGAAAACAGGTATTTCTTCCTTTGAGGAGCTATCCCTGCATGGTTAACATTCTCGATTTTCCTAGTGATCTCTGGGCAAAAAGACTGTTGTGTCCCCAGTGACAGAGAAGTATCCAATATACAGCTTTCAAAGGGCAGTGGGCAACATGGCTCCTGTCGGTGCTTCCAGTATGGGGTGACAGAATTCTGTAGGAGTTCCAGGTGTTATGCCCTTGACGGATCCCTAAGGTAACTACTTGATAAGTGTTTTTACTACATGCACCGGGCAAGTGACATTGCCGTGTGGCTTGTGGATGAGGTTTACATCCTGATTGGGAAGTGAAGGGCTAGTAAATATCCCACGATACCAGCAAGCTCCTGGACAGGACAGAAATGGCTCCCTCAGGGCAGTGAGACCTCAGTGGTCCTGGTCTGGGTGGCAGACATTAAACCTTTGAGTGCTATCATTTGTAAAATAAGACCTCATATCCTGAGCTAATTTATTTTGATGCTGCCTTTTTGATTGAGCTGTCACATGAGAAATCTCCGATAAAAGCATTCATTAATAAGCAGGGCTTCTCTGGTTGTAGATGGTGGTTTTTGTCTTGTGAATTGGCCCCAGGAAAACATATGTGGTTTGTGAGTGGGATGTAAACTCTCATTACCTTTCCCCTGAAGCCCAGCAAAAGCACGTGCCAGCACAGCCGTGCGGTCTAGGTCCAGCGTCATCTGAAGACTGGGAAATTTGGCTTTTATTGGATTTTTACAGACAGCAAAACTGCTTTTGTATAAATTTAAAGAAATATAATAAAAGGCATTGGATATATATGCATATATTCCTGTGGGCTAGAAGGGTGGGCTAGACTCTAAGAGAAAGTACAGTGGAAGTATGTATTTTGTGTGTATGTGTGTGAGTATGTGTGTGTGTGTGTGTGTGCATGCACTAAGTCTTGTCCTTACATTTTACATTTGCCTTTGATGACAGAATCAAGTCCTATAGTGAATTTCATTTTACACTGGGCTATTTGTTGCCGTGAAATTTTTCTTTAGATTTTGGAGACATTCTCAAGAAAACATGAACCTTTTTCTTAATTACTTTTAATCTTATTATATTTCTCTCCTCCCAGTGTTTTAAGATATATTTTTATGTAGCATTTCTGGAAACTTTATGATATTTTATGTGCAAATACTACATTGTAAGTCATAACTAAAAATCCAAGAGTAAAGGCAAGCTCAAGTTGTATAAATTAGAATTATTATTTTTTTAAAATCACGAGTATGCTTAGTGAAAAAGTTCACTTCATCAGCAAAAAAACTTACTGAGAGTATTTCCAGGTCAAAGGTCAAAGTCTACTGGAATGCTAATAAACTGCTTTGTGCCTGAACTTAAAGACATTGGTGTTTGAAAGTATTGACCAGGGTGTGTGTGTGTGTGTGTGTGTGTGTGTGTGTGTGTGTGTGTATAATGTGTAAATACTATGCCTAAATATCTCATTATGGATTTATGAACATGTATGCATACACATAAACTTCTACTTAGGAGAAAATTAACTCCATTACCACTTCTTAGAGTCCCTGCTGGTTTTAATGAACATGAAGGGTTTCAGTTAGATGATTGACTTGTCACAAAAAAGGGAGAATGTTCAAAGTGAATGACGCTTAAAAATTGAAATGGCTAAGGAAAGACAAGTAGATGATAAAGATATTTCGATTTTTAATGTGCTAGGATTCCCCCATAGTCATATTTGATGGCTGGTGATGTAGAGTTCATCACACAGGTGAACTTCCTGTCTCCAGGTGTGTCTACTTCAGTGAGGTTAAGTGGGAGTCTGTTCAGGGAACAGAAGGAGGTCGAAAGTAGGAGTCTTCAACTGAGTTCTCATCACCTAAGTGGAGACGACATGGACCTAACAATGCTGGAGTTCTGCTGGTCTCTGAGACACAGAACCAAAGGGCCACCGAGCATCAGAGGAAACACCATAGCCTGTCCACGTCTGACAATGGCTGGCTCTGTCCCCTCGGGTGACGGGTTCCGTGTCCTGTAGCTGAGTTCCCTCAGTCATGTGGCAGTGTTACCCGCGGCTGAATGTTAGTTTACCTCTTTATTTCTCTGTTTCCTTCTGTAAAATGCTTAAGAAATAGACATAGCACATGATGCTGGGGCAGGACATTGAAAGTGAGCTTGGCACAGTGTGCGTGGAAGTCACTTGGAGGGGTGGCGTCTAATTTTGTTCTTCAGGTTAGGAAACTTGAATGAGTTTGGGCCTCAGAGGCTCAAACAAATGGACAACAAACACAGTGAGAAGAGATGAACCGGACCAGGGCCTCCTCCATAGACCCCATGGCAACCCAGGATGGCCCTGGGAGGCCTGCTTTGCTATTTACAGCAAGCATCCGAGTACCCTGCAGGGACACTGGCAGTGCTGTCTACACAACTTAAAAAGCACTTAGAGGGAGGCAATTCCATTAGGCTAGGCATAATGGGCGCACTCAGGGCAGCCTTTGTAAATACACGGCTAATGTCATTCTGACATGTTTACAGGCCAGGGCATGCTTCACCTAGGTCAGGACCTTCAGAAGGCTCCGCTGGCCCTCAGGACAAGGCCTTACCTCCCACACCCGATACTCCATTCCTATTACTGGAACATGGAAAAATGGGACCTGTCAGTAAACAAATTACTGTTCTGAAAGACTGTGAGATGGCCCTGAAGGTGCATAGGTCAGCCCAGCAGGAGACAATTGCCAGGAGGCTAAGATAATGTCCATCTACTTAGGAGCTGGCTACTTAAGGGCCATTCCCATCATTTCAGTTCAGAGAAAATCAGAACCACAGTCACACTTTTGCAAAAGCAATCCCTGAAATAACAGGGATCGGGGCTAACTGATCAGAGAGAGACCTTCATGCTTTGGGTTGCACTGGGCAGCTGTCCTCATGGCCCCCGAAATGTGCTTGCTAGAGTGTAGATTGAGATTCAAAGCCCTCCTGTCCATCCCCTGTAGGTGGCCCTACAGGAGGATCCTGCTGAGTCCCTTTGTCTGACGTCCTTCACCGCTTTGCAAGGTCACTGACTTCACTGCTGGCAGAAGACAATAGGTCTGACTGGGAGTTACACGCCCAGGAAACATTTTTTAGTGTTTGCGCCCTTTAATCCTAGGAATAAATTATTTTGTGCTGTGTGTGTGTGTGTGTGTGTTTGTGTGTGTGTGTGTGTGTTTGTGTGTGTGTGTGTGTGTTATCAAACCTCCAGGGCAGAAAAATTTTGATTCTATACTGAGTTTTGTTTAGTTTTGTTTTTAGCTTTTATTTTATGTTGAATGCTGTGGTAGTATGGATAAGAACGGACCCCATTGGTTCATATCTTTGAATGCTTAGTCACCAGAGAGTGGCCTTATTAGGTGTGACCTTGTCGGAGTAGGAGTAGGTGTGGTCTTGTTGGAGTAGGTGTGGTCTTGTTGGAGTAGGTGTGGTCTTGTTGTAGTTGGTGTGGCCTTGCTAGAGGAAGTGTGTCACGGGGTTGACTCTGAGGTTTCAAAAGCCCACACCAGGCCCAGTCTCTCCTCCAGCAGATCAGAGTATCACTCTCAGCTACTTCTCTAGAGACATGCATGTTACCATGTTCCCATAATGATGATGACCGTTGAAACCTCTGAGACTGTAAACAAGTCCCACTAAATGCTTTCTTTTACACGAGCTGCCTTGGCCATGGTGTGTCTTCACCATAGAGAACAGTGACTAGGACACATGTTATACCTATACGTATGTCATGTATGCCTGCGTACCACATGCATGTGTGGTGCTCGAAGAAACCAGAAGCTGTCGAATCCTTTGGCACAGAAGTCATAGACAGCCATGAGTGAGCTGCCACATGAGTGCTAGGAGTGTAACCTGGGCCCTCTGTAAGAGCAGCAGGTGTTCTTAACCTCTGAGCCATCTCTACAGCTCAAATGCTGTAAATGTTTTAAAACTAGTAGATGCCGACAAATAGTTCATAATTTACAACTCTAGGATTGCAGGGCAAATTCTACCCATGTCTGGGGTTTCTTGTTATTGCCATAAGCCAATGGAAAAGAACCAGGCTCATGAGGAGAAGGTTAGGATGGGTGGTATACAAGAAGAAGCAAAGGGCATCTTCGGATTCTCAACCTGTAGCCTTAACCTCGAGCCTATGACCTAGTCACTCCAACTTAGACATTGGTCCTGGCCCTAGGATCATAGCACTATTTTTCTACAAGGACATGGCAGCCTTCCCCAGGTTAGCAGGAGCTGGCATAGAGACTGCCGGTTAAAGGGTTTGTGGAAGGACCAAGATGGGACTCTAGGGATGCCCACTTTCATATTTTATTCTTTTGTTCATGTGGCTTCTCTGAATACGGTGGGCTTTGGTGGCTAAACTTCCCTTCCTCATTGGCACCAAGCCCTAAGCGTTTAACTGTGCTCTAGCCTACTGTGTGTGCCAGGTCACAAACTAGGATGGTATCAACTGCACGCTGGATGCAACTCATCCACTTTGCCTGGTACACGTTCACGATTGCTCACACTACTCTCCAGTGCCATCTAGAATCCGAGACCTAAGAGGTCAGAATCCAATTTCATTTACTGACTTTTCCCCAAGGCCTTAAAAATGCCAGAAAATTTATAGGAGCCAGACAAGCCAGGTTTGCCTTAGGTGTGAGGAACCCCAGATACTCATTTCTGACTCCTGCTCCACCTCCCTGCCTCCCTGCCTCCCTTTCTCCTCCCTGCCTCCCTTTCTCCTCCCTTTCTCCCTGCCTCCCTTTCTCCCTGCCTCCCTTTCTCCCTGCCTCCCTTTCTCCCTGCCTCCCTTTCTCCCTGCCTCCCCACCTGTCCTCTCCACCTTTTGCTCCTCTACTCCAGCTCCATGGTCAGCCTCAGGCCCCCGCACCAGGTTTGTAGCACTAGATATTCTCCAAGAGACAAGGCAGGAGCTTGGAGTTCATGGCTGGAATGCTCCATTGATGCTAACTAACTCATACCACAGTGCTTTAGATTGCTCTCTATGGCTCCTAGTCAGGGTACTGGGTGGAGTCAGGATCTCTATGAATAAAAACTATAGTCTAGATAAAATATTTGGTGGGGCTAGTAGCTAACAAGGACCAAGAATCCCAGATGGAATGTTGCTTTTCATCTGACTAGAGACTTTCTGCTTCTCGTGGGGAACACATGATGTCTCCTGCCTTGTCTCTGAACAGCTCTGCCTTTGCACAGAATGAGGCACCACTGGCCACACTTTGTGATTTTTTTTAAAAAAAAAGAATTAGTCTTGGGGCCGGAGAGATGACTCCGCGGTTAAGAACACTGACTGCTCTTCCAGGGGTCATGCGTTCAATTCCCAGCAACCACATGATGGCTCACAACCATCTGTAATGAGATCTGGTGCCCTCTTCTGGGGCGCAGGTATGCACACAGGCAGAACACGGTATACATAATAAATAAATAAATCTTTTAAAAAAAGAATTAGTCTTTAAAAATGTGTGTGTGTGTGTGTGTGTGTGTGTGTGTGTGTGTGTGTGTGTGTGTTGCCCACAGAGGCCATGTTGGGTCCCTTGAGCTCAAGTTACTCAAGGTTATGAGTTGCCCAGTGTGGACACTGAGAACAGAATTCTGGTCTTTTTCAAGAGCAGCAAGTGCACTTAGTGCTGAATCATCTCTCCAGTTCCAGGAATGGATATCTTTATTGTTGAGTTAGAAAATCCTTATTGAAAGGTAGTGAAAATGCATAAAATTACAGATAAGTGTATAGCTAAGCCCCACGCGAGTGAAGATACATGGTCTCAGCCCAGAAGGAACGCTCATTGCACCTCAGACCTGTTCCTTTAAACGTGATCACCACTCTGACTTTCATTACCACAGATTTCTTTTGCCTTTCAAAAACCGCAGAAAGGTCATGATATAAGATTTATGGATATAGCAAGTCTATAATAAGGAATACATTATTTCTCCTTACCTCCACCAAACAAAACCCATCATATTTTTGGTCCATTTGTCTATGTACAACTGTGTGGCTTGTTCTCAGTTTTATAATATTCGAATCTATTAATACACCATCAGTTTTTGTTCACTATATTGGTGCCAGAGAAGTGGATTGTTACCAGATTTTGGCCGCTGAAAATGATGCTGTTGTAAGCAAGTGATTTGTGGATTGCACATATGTGTGATTTTCTGTTGTGTATACACGAATGGGGGAACTATGGTCCATGGAGGAGAAATATGTTCAGCTTCATTAGATACCACTAAGTGGTTTTTCAAAATTGCTGTGTAAATTTAGATTTCCAGAGCAGTGTGTGAGAAATCCTGCTGCTTCGAATCAAGGCCAACATTTTACATGCTCATTTGAAATGTATTTTAGTGATTCTGATGGGTATTTAACATGTTTTGTTTGAATTTAAATTCACATTCCACAATAGACTGTATATGGTGACTAGTGCTTGCGTGCATGTCTCGTGTATAGTTAATTGTATGGTGTTTTTCTACAGCAATCTAGTATAATTTAGAATTACCTTTGATTATTCCTCACAATAGTTCACCTGTGGATGTTGGGACTGGTTTTTATAGACAATTCTCCTCATCTGACGATAATTTCTTTTTTGTGGGAACCCTCACATTCTTGCTCACTCCATTCCTGATTGCAGAAGGAAAAATGTCAATCTTACTACGCACCATGATGCATGATGTGGGCATTGTATAGACGCCTGCACTGAGATTTTCTGGTTTCTCTCTACCTTCTAGCTGTTTGCTCTAGATCACCTCAGGTAAAAGTGCTACCATAAAGGCTTCCTATATCAGCAAGTTTTTGGCCCCTCTTTCCTTCCTGTTGATCTAAGAATTGCATTAGGCAACTTTCAAATGTTAGCCATTCTTGGCTAACATTAAAATATCTAATCCTGTTTTAACCTTTTGTGCATAAATGGGTATATTATTCTTTTGGTAATAATTTTTGCACTTTTATCCACAGGGGAATTATCATAATCATCTTTCCTTGTATATTGTAGTTGGTCTTGGTGCAGAGGTCACACTGATTTCTGTTTGAATTTTGTCATCTTTCTTCCCTTCGCTAGCTGTTTGAGCTTATGGTCCTTTGAAGTTAGTGGTTATCATAGACGTTTTGACAGGCACCTTGACTTATTCTCTGGTACCTTGTCACCAGCAAGGCTAAAGTTTAAACACGCTGACTTTATTCCCCTCTCCCTTCCATCATCACTGCCGCACTGCTAGTTTTACGTAATCTCAACCCTGCAAGGCTAGGTTAATACTGGATTTACTGCTAATGTTTTTTACTTTTTAGAGTCACATCTTTATAGGTTAATTTTTCCCTTTCTGCATTTATTTCTTGTTTCTACCCAGGAGCATTTTCTTTCCACTTCCTGACCAGCTGGTGACAGGTGGATCAAAACTCTTTTCTGTTTATCTGAAAAATTTTCCATTTAAAAACATTTGAAAGATTTTTTTAGTACTTTATATGTGTGAGTGCCTGCATGTATATATGGACATTGTGTGTAAATGCAGTGTCAATGTGGGTGCTGGGAGCTGATCTTGGGTCCTCTGCAGAACAGCCAGGGCTCTTAACTGCCGAGCCATCTCCCCAGCCCTGAAACATCTCTGTCTCATCTTCCTCCCTGAAGAGCTGTCCCTGTGCATACCAGCTGTTTTCTGTTCATGTCTTAGCGACGCCATTCTGTTGTTTCCTGGGCTCCTTATTTTTCTACTGAAAACTTAGCTGTCAGGCTATTGTCACTTCCTTGAAGATAGCATTATTTAAAATTTATTTTTTTTACAATTCTAATTGACATATTTGCACATATAGAGGAGTGTAGTGTCATAATTAAATGCACAGGGACAACATGAAGTGATCAATCCAGGCGGCTAGTATTTCTGTCACCTCGTTTGTCATCTTACTCTGTCACAGAGCTTGAAACTCTTCCGTCTGGCTCTTTGTCAGGGTCACAGTGAGCTACTGCCACAACGTTGCACCGCAGAACATGGGCGCTTGCTCCTCCTCTTCTCTCCACTGTCTTTGCTGTGCTGACCCAACTTGGATTCCATTCCATTGTCATGCAGTTCTGGAAACCGTGGTTGTCCGATATTACGGAAGTGCCTGACCATTCTCTGCTGACAGGATGGTAATCCTGACTCAGTGTGTTTCAGTCACCGAGGAGCCGCACAGCTTTGCAGTGCATCATGGTTGTTCCCTAACGCGTTTCTGTCTTTCCCACCCCTTTTGCTGTCTGTGACTCAGTTTGCACAATTTTGCTCATTTTCTTCCAGATCTTGCTTTCACGATATCTGATCTTCTGTGACACCCATTGAATCTTTATCTCAACTGTTATAATTTTTAGTTCTAGAATTTCTATTTAATGTTTTGAAAAGAGAATATTATAGATCACTGATAGAATAATCCTATTCTATTCTATATAGAATTCTATAAAGAATGATTCACAATAATTTTTAAATCTATAGCTCATGTTTCAAAAAACTAGACCATTTGTGAATTTGCAGGGTTTTTTGGGTCATTTTCTTCTCTTGCTTCTCAGTTTTACTATTTTTGAGTTTTTATTAAATGCTGGACATGGGGTAAAATGCTGTGGATTCTCAGACAGTGCTGACTGTCCCTAGAGAGGGCCGAGTACACTGGGACAAGTGTGTAATCTGATCATATTAGGTTGGGAGCCAGAGTGAGGTGGGTTCGGTAAGGTTGCTCCCCCTTTCATCCATCACGCTCCTTGGATGAGTACAGCTTACTCTCTATCTAACCTGTGAGCCTAGGTCACTCATAAGAGCTCTTTAATTTCTGTCACTCCTAAATTAGCCCATCATTGAGATTGAGAACTCTGTCCCAGCCTCCTCATTTCTCAGTCAACCCTTCAGCTCACGCTCCCAGCTGTCCTCAGCTCCGTTCTTGCTCCCCTTCATGCTGGCTCTCAGCCTTTCTGGTGTTCTCTGCCAGGCAACTCTGCTGAAGAGCAAGGGTTGGTGTCCCCTACACTAGTCTTGAGTCCCCATGTAACAGTCTTAGAAAGCAAATGAGCCATGAGGGTTCTACTATTCGGAATGGGACAAACCCCCTGCAACAGAGTTTACAGGAGTAAGCTATTCAGTTCTGCCACATTGGAGAGACGCTGTGTTTGTTCCTTCCCTCCTTCTGTCTCCTCTTCCCTGGGAAGAAGTCTAGAGACAGGCTCATCACTGAGGAAAGGGTGTTCTTGAGACACTGGACCTCCTGGTGCCTTGACCATGAACATTTCACATGCCCAAACTTGTGGAAATATAGAAGCACTTATTTATAAATTACTCCCATCTTGGGCACTATGTTAGATCCAGAAGCACAGGTGAACTTCAGAAGTTTAGAAACGTGCCAGGGCAGCTCGGAAACCAGTGTCTCCCATTTCTACGAGGTTCCCCCAGACCCCAGTGGCTCCTTGTCTCTCTGCCACAGCTCTGTAACAAGACTTTCAGCTCCAGCCCATCACAAAGGCAAAGGCATCAGCGAGGGTCTCGGTTGGAATCAGCACCCAGGCCGGCTCCCCACGGCCCTTCTCTGCGTGTTGGCATTCCTCTGTCCTGTTCTCTTGGCTGCTCTCCAGGTCCTTCGAGTAAATGCTGCAGGGTTTTATCTGATTTCCTAGTTAGTTCTGGATCCTTGCCATCACCAGATAAAGCATATGTCAGGAGATTTATTTCTTAAAAGCCTGGTAACTAACATATGCATCACACTTAACTGTGGCCATTAAGAGAGCTTTTGGTTAAAAAAAAAGAGGCAGTTCTTCTGAAGTTGATTTATAATGTCCTGGTTAATCCAACACTAAAGAAAACTAGAGACTTCAGTCTTGAGTAGGCAAAGAGCGGTCTTCTCTCTTTGACCATAGAATCTGTAAGCACCTTTAGTGCTTACAGGAGGGGGTGGGAGGAGCAAGGGTATTTAGAACAGACTCACATATTCACAGGTAAGTGTGTGGGGTAACAGACAATGAGCCTTGGACTATACTCAAGGGAGAGACATCACAGGAAGTGATGCTGTGTCTTAATTCCGTGTGTGGTTCTTACTTTATTGTGACATGTTGCACGATCAGCATTAATGGTGCTTCTCTTTGGAGCTAAGAGATTTCAGCAAAATGCATGGGTCCAGAGGTTGAGATTCTTTCTGGTCTGGGATGCAGGGCTCCCCAAGACACTCCCTCATGTTGTTTTGGAAAGTCTTGGTTGTGATTCATATTGTGTTACAGACCGAGAAGCTAATGAGATGCTCAACGCTGCTTTCCTGCCTTCCCTGCGATATTAGAGAGCTGTCTTTTGCAGAGACTTGGCAGCATGGCCATGCAATTGGCTCAGAGGACAATCAGTTGATCACGGTAGGCATCTTAGACAGTGAGTTCACATTGTCACCAACTGAAAATGAGATCTTAATGACAATATAATGAGCTTTCTCACAAGATTGCATCTGAAGACCATCAATCAAACTCAGGTGTCAAACTGGACACAATAGTATAGGACCACTCCTGCCCAGATGGCCTGGACCATTCATGGAGACAAGGAAAGTGGAGGTGGTGCACAGGGAGACTGTCATTCTCCTTCTCACATGAGAGAAGGGTTAAGTGTCCTTGGGCTCATATCTAATTGGATAATAAGTATCAGCAAAGCTGGAAGGTCTCTGAGTTTATAAACTTCCCACATTAAAAGAGGATGAGGCCCAGGCTGGCAGGCAGACTTCTCATCCTGTGTCTCTGTTCTCTGTGAACTAGTCTTCCCAGCTCTCACTCTCCTTTCCTCATTCCATTCTGCTACTGCTTGATTCCAAATCAACCTTCTCCAGAAAGCAATGAAAGTTCAGAGGCCCAGAGATGTGGCCATTGGCTTTGGACATTGGAAACTGTCCTAGTTAGGGTTTCTATTGCTGTGAAGAGACACTCTGGCCACGGCAACTCTTATAAAGGAAAATATTTAACTGGGGCTGGCTTACAGTTCAGAGATTTAGTCCACTGTCGTTGTGGCAAGTGGCACACAGGCAGTCAGGGTGCTGGAGAAGGAGCTGAGAGATCTACATCTTGAGCCTCAGGCAACAGGAAGTGAGCTGAGTGCCACATTATACTTAGCTTGAGCAGAGGAGACCTCAATGCCTGTCCCCACAGTGACACACTTCCTCCAACAAGGCCACGTTTACTCTATACTTTCCAAAGCCACACCTCCTGATAGTGACGCTTCCTATAGGGGTCATTTTCTTTCAAGTCACCACAGATGCTATTTGGGATTTCAAGCCGTCTTTGTATATTAGTGATGAAAATGGGAGAAGAAGCAAGGTTTTTAAAAAGAAGCAAAGAGACCCTGTTGTGTGTAGTTGTGCTGTCTCTGTTACTGTTTGTGTATCTGTTTGAGACTTTTCCTCCACGCTTATGGTTCCTGTGGTTCTGGGAACGAGATGCTTTCAGGAAAACCATTACTCTTCTCTGTCTCTATCTCTCTTTCTGATGAGTTGCCTCTAAGAACCCTCAGGACCCATGGAGGCTGCATCCTTGAGCTGGTCCTTTCCTACTGAACTGCCTTTCTGTTTTGTATGGGAAACACAGGTGCCCTTGTTTAAATGGCACTGTGGTTGAGCGTCAAGTACAATTAAAATGGAATATTTTTCCAGGTAACTTATTTAAGAGCCAATGTGACCATGAACACTTTGGCACAGAGCTTGGCCAGAAAGGTGGGTCTCAGTGAAGGAAGGTAGAGTTTCTTCTCACATTAATGCAGAGAAAAGGTTTCTCCAGCACCATCATCAATTAGAACTGGATATGCTTGCAATTAGCTTTCTCAAGGAGGAGAAAGTGCAGCCACTATATCCACCAGTTCTTGAGACAAGCTTCTTGCTGTGGCTTTATTACATCAAGAACACTCTTTCTTATTCATGGAGATGTGCAGGGTGCAGTGAGGACATTAGATCTCTGGATGTAAAGGTCCTTGTTGTAACGATCCACCTCAGAGTTCCCAGAGTTCATATATTAAGCTTAAAAAGAGTAACAGTTCTGGAATGGCATTGTTTCCAGATAAAAAGATAACAGAAATAACCATGCTCACCTACCATTATCTGTTGTCATGTCTAGAACCTACAAGCTCACACATGTGCATATGCACACATATATGCATGCACATACATACCATCCACACATACACACATGCATATACATAAACACACATACTGCACATACACCACATACACACATGCATATAAATACATACCACATACATGTATACACACATACACATATGCATACATACCACATACACTTACATTTACACACATGCACAAACACACCACACATACACACCAAAGAATACTCAATGTTGAACATCAATTTTCCTAGCTCTAGCTCCATTTAACACAAGACTCAACATGGGTGCTCTGCTTTTTAGCACGGTCAGTGATTTAAGCACCTGCAACATGTGATAATAATTCTACACCATAAATTTCCCATTTGGAAATATGTAACACTCTATTTAAAACAACACAGATATGAATCATTGACTATGCATGCTTAAGTGTTCCATTATGCATCTTTTCATCATTTAGTGTCAGATATAAATTACTCACAACATTTATTTTCAAAAAATCACTCTGTGTTATTCTTTGTAACTCCAACATTAAATCTAGAAATTTATTCTGTTGATAAATTGGGTTATTAATAATATTGCCAATAGCCTTTAATCTACTTTAGAACATCTTAGAAATCAGTACTGATATTGTTAGTAATACATATTCATGCATGCTGGTTAAAAGGTTTGAAAAATTAGCTGCAGATGGCTTCATGTTTATGGATGTCCACACATATTTTGCCGTAGTTAGTGAGCGTTGGTTTGGAGGGGACTTGAATATGACAGGTAGATGAGATGCAGAGCAGGTGTGGAAATCTAGGTCGCAATTCCCAGGTGTTCCCTTCCTTTGTTTCCTCACTGATGACTTGATCCAGAGCAGCTCTCGCTTGCTTGGTACTGAACGTCGTGGGGGTCTCTGCTTTAAGGCTAATCCATAATACGGTTCCTACCCTTGGGGACTGCAGCAGGGTTGGGCCATGATATTAAGTTATGAGGACATAAGGTGAGTCGTATGGGGAACAGGGGTAGTGTTAGAGAAACATGACACCGGAGGAGACCATGGCCACCTCAGGAGGTCAGGGATGGTGTCAGGGGTGTAGAGAACAGGGGGAGAGCAGGCGGGATCTGCAGAGGAAGAGAAAAAATAAGGGGGTTTCAGGCACATCACTGGGGGAACAGAGGAAGTGGAGGTGTGAGGATGAAGAAGGTGGGTGATGGAATATGAGGGGACCTGTCCTGCTGTAGAAGACAGCATGCAGAAGGTGATAAGGGGGAAACTCATTTGCACTCAGTAGGACCAAGATATAGAAGCCACTTAACGTATCTGCCCAGCATACAAGAGAATGCTACTGTGCTGGCTAGTCTTATGTCAACGTGGCACAAGCCCAAGTCATCCGAAAGGAGGGAGCCTTGATTAAGAAAATGCATCCATAAGCTCAGGCTGTGGGAAAACCTGTAAGGCATTTCCTTAAGTAGTGATTGATGCGGGAGGGCCCAGGCTACTGTGGGAGGTGCCATCCCTAGGCTGGTGGTCCTGGGTTCTAGAGGAAGGTTGAGTAAGCCATAGGAAGCAAGCCAGCAGGCAGCACCCTTTCATGGCTTCTGCAGCAGCTTCTGCCTCCAGGTCACTGTCCTGTTTGAGTCCCTTCCCTCACTTCCTTTGCTGATGAACAGGGATGTGGAAGCTTAAGCCAAATAACCCCCTCCCCCCATTGTTTTTGGTCATGGTGTCTCATCACAGCAATGGTAACCCAAAGAAGGCCAGTTACAAATAAAGAATGCTTTCTTTCTGGAGATGATCTTCGGGAAAGCGATTTGGGAGTGAGGGAGAGACTTCATCAAACCAATATCTAAAAGGTGATGCCTGGTGAAGGCCGCATGGGATTGTGGCTCAGGTGTGTAGACTTTCCTTGCGGAGCTTCTGGTATCTGCTCCTGCTATTAGCATTGATTCATGCTATTTACTTTTTTGCTGTGCTTGGAGGTAGAACTTCAGGCAAGTGCTCTACCTCTGAGCTATATCCTCAGGCCTTACATTCTTATTAAAAATAACACCAAAAAAAAAAAACCCAGAACAACAACAACAAACAAAACCCCAGCCTTTCTGTATGCACACAATTGTAAGGAGGAGGCAATAAAATTTTGCTTCCTTCTCTTGTCACATAAAAATACAGTTTTAACTGGGCGATGGGGGCATATGCCTTTAATCCCAACTCTCGGGAGGTAGGCAGATCTCTGTGAGTTTGAGGTCAGCCTGGTCTGCGGAGCAAGTTTCAGGACAGCTAAGACTACACAGAAAAACCCTGTCTTAAAAAGCCAAAAAACCAAAACCAAAACCAAACCAACCAACCAAACAAACAAACAACCCGGGTTTCCTAGCTCCAACACTGTTATATGCAGATTTCTTAATGCTTATTCTTAATACAAAATGTCCCAGGGAGTCCCTTTAAAGAGCTTACTCCCCCATAGGGGTTGTATTGAACATGAACATTGTCACTACGGATGATGCTGCAAAAAACATGATATATGTGTGACGATTTTTTCTTTCAGCTTTTGTTGACTTGCTTGCCTAGCACACATTCTCTCGTGTGAGGTGACGGTACCAGAGTGGACTCTGTGGTACTTTGTACATGATCCAGACTGCTCTTCATGGCCGTATGGATGGGCTGACGAGCCACCAGCAGAAAATGACACACCGTGTTTCTCTCAAACAAAAAATTGAATGAAAAAACAAACCAAGGGAACCTGGAAGAGGAGAGGACTCTGCCGTGGATGGGAGAGAAAGGCAGTTGGCAGGTGGTGGGGCAAGGGAGAGCCAAGGGGAAAGAAGACAGTGGGCGGTTGTGATGGAGATGAGGGGGCTGAGCGTGAGGGTTCTGGGAAGGCCTAACTGAGGGTGAAGGTGCCCCCTGCAGTATTTGATCTCCCTACACTTACCTGAACTCTCCCAAAGGCTAAGAGCTCCTAGGAGGGTCATTTCTTACAGTTCCTCTTCCGCCTACAGCTCTGGCTACCAGCCGAGGGTTTGCTTCTTTCAAAGGTTCATGCCTTCAGCCCCTCTAGTGTTCTTCTTGGTTCTATCTGTGGGCAATGTCAATGGCCTTTCTCCTGAGTCAGTGGGGCACAAGGTGGGGATCTTTATGAAGCTTGCTGCATTTCTCAGGATCCTCCCTCTCCTTGCATCTTCCCTTTGAGCCTCTCCTTGTGCTGGCGCTAGGAGGGGACCTTGACTTTGAACGGGGTCCCTATGCCTGTCACTGTAAATGCCCGCAGGTCACAGTTGGGAAGAGAGCGCACAGCTACTGTTCTGCTGGTTTTGACACTGGAGTGAAGTTGTCAAGTCCAAGACTACACACAAGCCCTTGTCTCCATTGGCTGGGAAAAGTTCAGCTGCAGAGTGTACCCAGGTGATGAGCAATGCCCCGTGTTTCATCTATTTCCTAGCTGTGGGTGTACATGTTGCTGTTTCATTAACACCAGTGTAAGCCATCAAGAAATGTTTGAGGGACTGAGGAAAGATGAGTTATGGGAAATTTATGTATTTCCCTCTCCCAGAATGCATCTGAGGGTCCGAACAATGGTGACCTGACCTCTTCTCCCCGGCAGTCTCTTGTCCTTGCTGTCATGGCTTGCATTCTCCTTCCCTGTCTTTGCTGGGACGTTGTCTGCTCAGGGAAGCCTCGTCTAGATGCCCGAGCACTTCTCTCCTCCCCACAGTACTTGACACTTTTACTGACTTTATTTCTCTTTAGAGTAATCGTCGTGACTACTGTTATTTTCTTTCCCAATCTCTTGCCCTCATGACTCTGAGATGTAGAACCCCTGCTCTCACCATTGTTATCTCGATGCCCACAGTAGAGCCTGGCATGGGTTGGTACAGTTGACCCTCAGTGTCCTGGATTCTGTACCTTCAGAATCATGTTCTATTCAGTCACAGGTTCTATTCAGGAAAAAAAGTGACATCTGTAGTTTTTCTTTGTAATTATTCATGGGACAATATTGTATAATAACTATTGCCGCATCATTTTAATTGTGTTAGGCATGGCGAGTAATCCATGGATGATTTAGTGTCCTAGGGGAGTATGTATGTAGATTGCATGCAAATTCCATGCTTTTAATATAAGGAATCTGTGCATCTACAGATGTTGGTGTCAGTAGGGTCCCTGGAGCCATCTCTCCTGCCCGTGGTGGGACAACTGCACTCAAGAAGTATTTGTGGAACTAATGAATTAAAACCATTGATCTTTCGACTCAAAACAGAAAAATAATTCCAAGAGCAATCATGCTTAAAGTGGCATTCAGGCATCTAGGATAATGTCTCAGTCAAAACAGAGACAGAGTATTGAGTCAGGGTCATGTGACACGCACTCCAGCCTACAGATTCTGATGAGTACCCAGCCAAACATCTCCCTTTCCCCTGAATAGTTGTTGTCCATCATCCTCACGTGCCTGGCTAAGAGCGCTTGCCTGGGGAGTGAAGCCACAGAGGTAGAAGCTCCAGCTTCTGGGAGTGGACAAGCGGGGCAGATGGCCGTCGCTGAGCTGTCATCCACACTGGGCCCGGCACGGAGGGCGGAAACCGGAGTTGGAGAGGGGGAAGGGCTTTACTCCTGCTTCTTCTCTCTCCTTCTTTCAGACCACAGCCACATCGTCCTCATGGCAACCCGGCCTTTCCCTCGGAATTATCTGAGCTGGAAGATGGGAAGTGATCGACCATGATGACTTCACCACCTTCACAACGCGTGGGGCTCCTGGCCACCCCAGGAGCTTGAGGACTGGTCTGCAGAAGGCACCTCGCATACACAGGCATCACTTGGAATGTGGATAAGGGTCAATGGCTCCTTGTCCTTGCTCACTGCTGGGTACTCTGCTGTCTCCCATCTGCAGCTATTCTGTCCACAGGAAGAGAAGGAGCAGGTTATAGATTTGTTCACAAAATTTCCCCAGTGTAACTGGATGTCAAGTCACATCCGTGGGTCTTTAGGACACGGGAATGTCCTGAAGGGAATTTCATTCATTCCTGGGATGAGATACAGAGCCAAATGTGGGGGGTGGGATTGTCTCTTCATGTGCTGACAATCCCAGACACCTGATGAAACACACTGCTTGCAACAGCGGACAGTTTCTCCATCTCCCCTCTGCATGTATTTGTTCAATGTAGTGATATTTCATTTGTATTTTAATAAATAAAGCTTGCCTGAAGATCAGAGAATAAAACAGTGGCACTGATCAGCCTTACAGACCAGGCAGTGGTGACACACACCTGGTTTGCCATAGAAACCGGGCAGTAGTGGTGCATGCCTTTAGTCCCAGCACTAGAGAGGTTATAAGACAGGAGGAGACAGGTCTCAGGCCCAGTCTCATTCTGAGATTCCTGCAATTGCCATTTTTGGACTGAGGTAGAGGTAAGGGCCAGTGGCTTGGCTGCTTTACTTTTCTGGTCTTCAGGATGAACCCCAATATCTGCCTCTGGATTTTTATTAATTGTGCTTTAGTTCAAGGTAACCTTGGGGTACTGTTTACCATGGGCATGGTGGGCTGTACCCCACTTCCTTCTGCTGAATATGTCAGGGGATCAGTGTACCCCCTCCAGGCCCCGGCTCCAGGGCCCCCCCAGGAGGGAGCCATCTCCTGTGAATTTGCTGTGTGGCAGGTGGAAGAGAAGAGCCGCTATGCCAGGAAGAGCATCAAGTTTTACCTCATCCCTAGACCAGCTGCAGCCAAAGGTGGAGGCAGCGGGGACATGCTGATAAATAAGAAAATTTTGTTTGTTTGTTTGTTTCTTATGCTTGGAGACAACACAGAGCTCAGTATGTAATTGCTACGTGACTGACCACCCCAACAGTCTTAGTGCCCCTGTCCAACAGCCTGATGACAATGTAAGACAGGCGACTTAGTTGCTGCTGTCACTCATTCTGGGTCAGTCATCCCCAGGAGATCTGCCAGATATACGACAGAGCCCAAGAAGATGAACAGGTCCAAGTTATTAGACTGCGTGGACAACCTACATGGTTAAAAGCAAAGGCAAATACGCTCGTTTTAAGGCACTGTTTTTGTTAATGACTAATAGACAAAGAGTCAGAACGGTCAGGGGTTCAGAATTTGGCAGAATTTGTGAACCCATTTCTGTCCTGCTACCTGGGTGTGGATAGGTATTGCTAAAATGCTCCTGTAACTGAAGAGCTAAGAGACTTGCTACCAGACACTGTGATTCAGATTCTTTCATAGGAGTGTGGTAGGTGAGGAGCTGAGATCTGGGGACAAACTGGAGTGTTCCAGGCATACCTGTTGATATCCAGATACCCATGTTCTTTTTTTAAAAAAAAAAAAAACCGTGGTGTGTGTGTGTGTGTGTGTGTGTGTGTGTGTGGTGCCCTTGCGTGTATGTCTGTGGGTATGCGAATGTATGAGTGCTGATGTCAGTGGGTTCTAGAAGAGGAAGTTGGGGTTCCTTGGAGCTGGAGTTAAAGTGGTTATGAGTACCTGATGTGGGCTCTTGCAACTGTACCCAGGTCATCTCCAAGAACAGTGCCTGCTCTTAACCACTGAGCCATTCCATTGACTTTGGTATCCAGATCTTCTGCTCATGGCAAAGGATTGCACCAGGGATGCACAGGTAGAAATAACAGAGACAGTTTAGGAAATGGGAAGTACTTCCAAAAATGGTACAAGGTGAGTGAGCTCAGGGAAGGCATTCACTCAAATGGGTGGGCCGCTAGCAGCCTGACCCTCCACGGGTACATAGCTCCTACCACTCCCATCTTTGTCTATCAGGGACCTTTCTTGTGGACGCTTTGTCCGGTGTGTGACGCTGGGGTGGGGAGGGGCTTCCCCCATGCCTTTCTCTGCTCGCTGGTTTCTTCTTGATTCAGCTTTCCTGTCTCTGCTCTCTTCTGGAGGAACATGTTCAGGTTCTGGCTCAAGTCCTGAGACAGAGGTGACCAAGACCGGCTCTTTGGACTCTGCTTCAATTCTGGCTGCAACAGAGATGGGGAGAGGCAAGCTTTGGGGGATCAGGTTCCTAACAATATAGGCGGGAGATGTTACCAAGCTGGGGATACAATGACATAGAGACTCCAGTCATGTGGTTATAATGCTCACATATAATTGTTGTGGCCACTTTTCACTTTAATGTTCAATCCACACATACACTGCAGAGGGAACGCTACATCTCTGTGGACCCAGGTCATTGGAGGCAGTTTGCTGATGTCATTAGAAAGACAGAAAAAGGGGAAAGAGTATGCCCAGCATTTGGAATAAATGTTGGATAAACCCACAAAGGAACCAATGGAATAAAGATGTCAAACTGGAACCACCAAACTCAGTTAAGAGCCACCCTGGCTTCTGGCAGCCCCGGATCAGCTCTGGCCACCAATCTTACCTCTGCTGTCAGCCTTGGCCAATGATTTTATGGCTTTGTAGAGTCACAGAACTCATAGAACAAGGACAGAAGTTTTCTGTAGAAGTGACTTTCTGGTCCAATTCATAGGACTTTGTGTGTTGACCACATGGTCTGGACAGTGGCTTTGGGAAGTCACTGTGTGATCCAGTACCCCTTTCTGACCCTATAGAATCCAGCCACACTAGTGACTGGGTGATAACCGGAGAACAAGAAAGACTGGATTCCTGCAGGTGGTCCTGTGGCATCACTGGGAATTCAGAAAGATTCCAGCTACCTTTTTGCTCATCATTTTGGGTCCTGATGTTGAAGGCTTGGTGGCTTTTGCTTAGATCACTTTGCTGTGTGTCTGACGTGTTCTTAATTAATCCCATAGATGACAAGCATCCACTCAGCAGCCCCCTTCTGCTTTTCTCTTTCTGGAAGCTTTGTGCTTGTCTGATTTCCTCTGTGGTTTGATTTGGAAGTGTTTTGGAAACACGTCATGGGAAGACTCTCGTTTACAATATTTTAAAGTCAGATTCCAGTTCATTGGAAATATTAATGTTTTCTCAGCTGGGTGAGTTATTGCATATTTGCTTCTATGTATTTGCTTTGGTTCTTAGAAAATTTAACCCAGCTGAATAGATTTTTTTTTTTTTTACTCTAAGTCGCGAAGGAATAGAGCGAAGTTGGACATGAGGCTTCTGATTCCGAGTTGGGCTGTAAATGTCTCCATCCCAATCCCCTCCACTACCATGAACCCTCCGGTAGGAGGGAGGACAGGGGTTCTTTGACGTCCAGTGGAGTTGGGTCTCTACAAATCCATCATAAATAGAGAATAAAGGAGTCACTTGCCTCCCAAGCATAACAGCTTAACTGCAGTTAATTCAACTCTGTCTTTTACCCCATGACCACGTGACTGACCGGGAGCTCCCTGTGATCATGTGACTGACCCAGAGCTGTGGGTCTGTGTCTGTCCAGTATCACGGAAGAGTACTGTGCTGCTGTGCATCACAAGTCCAGGAAAAGAACAGGAGCCAAGGTTCCAGGAACACTTCCTACCGACTGCCAGTTGAAGTCTTGCCGTGGTAGAGTTATGGAGAGTTTTCAATGGTGCAGACCCAGATGCTACCTGAGCTCCCATCATCCCTCTGTGTTGGGCCTCACACCCTGTGACCACTAGATAGCTAGTGACAACAGGACGTTTTTGGAATGTACAGACAGACCCCTAGCTTCACCAGCCCCCAGTCTAAGAATGTCACGAGATTTCCATTCTTTGTTGTCACCTACCTACTTGCCTATCTATTTAATATCTTCACTTAGAGATTTTTAAATGTCTTTATTTATAGTTTTATTTGTTCTGTTACTATAAAACTTTGGTGCAATTGCTATCACATAGGAACACGGCATTTGAGCAACCTGACTCTCTCTGTTCCAGGGCCATGGTCACTCATATTTGGCTCCAGAGCAAGCCAGTTCTTCCCTTTGAGGCCAGAGCCGTGTTTTGTGTTGTGCTGTCTGTGTGCACAGTGGGAAATTGTAACAATACATCAAGGTTTGGTGTTTAGTGGCTACTTACATTTCTTTCATTTGATGGTGGTTTTAGTACATTAAAGACATAGCTACTTTAATGTGGAGACCATCTGACAGTGACTGAGTCCTGTTGCTTTCTATCCAATCCTTTTCTGTCAGTACAGTTTTGATTAAGGCAGACATGGCAGCCAAAGAGACAGAGCATCCCTGGTAGGTAAGTCACTTACTGGGGACTCACTGGGGACTCATATGCTCCTACACCACATGACACTTCCTCTGCCCTGATCCGTGGTGGTTCAATGACAATATCTGTCTCGTTCTCAGAGGACTGCCTCCATTACTCACCAGTGGGTGGCTGTAGCTTACACAGGAAGCTGCCAAGCGCCTCTGAGCAACCTTTTGATAACCATTGACTATTGCTCACTGTGTGTGGAAAGATACAGAATTTTAGATGGCTTATGAAATCAGTAGAATTATTTTTTTTCTGTTGAATGAAAAGAACAACTGGGCAAACCTTTCATCTAGAACAAGAGTCTTCTAAGGGCCAGTAAGGAATCCTCGAATAGGAAGACTGGAAGTAAGGCTTTATGGGTAGAAGGAATCCATTGGATTCTAATTGCTTAAAACAGAATTTATTACATGCTTCTGGCCTGACCTTCAGCTGGGTCCAAATTGAAATGGCAGAATTGATCTCTTCCTTAATTTATGACATTATAACAAGGAACAACAAACCTTTGTTCCCCTATCTGTTGAAGAAATCGTCCCTGGATTCTCCTCCCAGAAACGTTTTCATATTCTGGGACTTTTTCTTGAATTTCTCATGATCTTTTTCGAAAGTCATGACAGGGTCTCTGGAGCTTTGATGGTTTGCAGGAGGAAAAGCACACCTTGTGATTGACAGTGGTCATGGGAGGGGCTTTGAGTTCCAGGGAGCAAAGAAAATGGAGTTTTTCAAATTGGGTTTGGAGTCCTTCCCTGTGACTAGTTAGAAGAGCAGAGATGTCACGTGGACAAACGCCAAAGCTGACGGAACTTTGACAGTGGCCTCCTGCTCAGAGACAGCCCTGTTAAAATCCGAACCAAAATTGTGGTTGCTTCTGTGTCGTTTTTCACACAGGGACGAGCTGAGGAGTGGTTGATTTACTGGATGCTTGCCAGTCTTGCGATGTGGGGACCATCACTGTCACTGGACACGTAGGCACAGGTGTTCCTCAGAGCATTTGCGGAGGTCTAGAATGTGCTCTCTGAGAGCTGCTGCCTGCGGAGGAGGCTCAACACCTTTGACTCTACTTAGAAACACTGCTTTAGGGTCCAGTCAAAGCTTAGAAGCAACAGATGGCCCTGGGATGTATTTTGTCTAGAAAGCATCCAGGATCTGGGCTTTAGACTCTCGTAGGTCATGTTACACATGCAGCTTTCCACATTAATCAGTTATTCTCATTAAATAAATGAGAAACTAATTAAGCCCAAATAATGTTTGCACTGTTTTCTTTGACTCCCTCCCCTGCACCAAATTAAATTATGTTTTAGACTTTCTGGTGCTGGGGAAGGGAAGACAGTCAAATGCAGAGAGGAGAGAAAGGGACTTATGTCCCGGTGAATTCATATCTGTGAGTTCAGGGCAAAGTTAATCTTCAGTGTCAACCCTCTACATGAAACTCACATGGTGGAGAAATTCTGCTCCTAGTGAAAAGGGACTGGGGGTGACTGTGTACGCCCACACAGCCTTTCTCACCGAATGGAGCTCTACCTGCAGCCTGGCCTTCCAAATCAGTCCCAGGGAAACATGCTCCACTTCCTTCTGGAAGGAAAAATGCATAGAAGGTGAGGTGAGCCTATGGGGTCTGCCTGCCCCTATTTCATCCTGCACTGATCTGGCCCTCCTTCTGCTTTTGTGGTGGGCTGTGTGCTGTTGAGTGGTAAATGAGCCATGCATCTGTAGAGACAAACTTGCCCTAACGAAGCTCCCCTTTCATTACAGCTAAAACCTTTAGAGATAGACGGAGCTTTCTAGGTGGAGTTTCTGCCAACCCTAGGATGCATCAGCACTTCCGTCCACAGTGGGACTTCTGATCTGGTCTGCAGGCCCTTGGACTCAGATTGTCCCAAAAAGAGTATGCCACCCCACCTTCTTGGACTGATCATGCTCAGGAATGTTATGCCTTAACTGTACATGCTTAAGAATGTGTCTGGTCCTGCAGTTCCTTCCTACATGACTAAACACGGCTTCCCTAGGTAAGTTCCCACTTTTCTCTTGTGTGTGGAGGGCACATTTATGCCAAGTGAACAATTTCTGAGAATAGATAGCTTCATCCCTTACTTAGGAAAAGCCTTCATTTCAGGTTCTGGTAGGTTATTATTTCTTCTGTCTCCTCTAGCAACTCAACCGCAATAAGAAGACATCTATGGAAGTCAGGTGGTGGTGACTCATGCCTTTAATCCCAGTACTCAGGAGACAGAGGCAGGTGGGACTCTGTGAGTTCTAGGCCAGCCTGGTCCACAAGAGCTAGTGCCAGGACAGGCTCCAAAGCTACAGAGAAACCCTGTCTATGAAAACCAAGAAAAGAGAGAGAGAGAGAGAGAGAGAGAGAGAGAGAGAGAGAGAGAGAGAGAGAGAGAGAGATTATTCTACAGTCCTCAGAAGAATCCAGCTGACACCTGGGTTTTAGTCAGTGAGACCCTCATTAAGCTGTTGCCTTCAGAACGGTAAGAGAGCAGGTTTGTTTCAAAATGGAAGGCAACAGTAGGATAATTTGCTTCAACATCCTTAAAGAAAGGAATGGAGTTGTTTTATTTCAAATTCCATGTGGCCTGCCTTGGCTTTGGGAGACTGGTTCTATAATCTCATGTACTGTGATGACTGCCAACTGTTGAGTTTTATCGCTGCTCAAGGTGCCCCATAGAGGGTAGGTGTTGGTCAGACGTTGAGACCACAGCACAAGGGCCATCAGTATCCCTGTTTTGAGGAAAGAAAAGAGACTCACATAGACTCTTGTTGGGCTTGTGCCCAAGGTACACCTACTTCAAAGGCAGGCTCGTGACGTCTATTTATACTCTCCCTATTTTGTCATGTGAGATGTACCTCTTTGGTCTTTGAGAAAATATAGGACCTGAGTCTATTGATAAGTGGTGGCAAAGACCATATATTTACCCTCTGGAGTCAGTCAGGCTTCTTAGCAAATCCTGTGCTTTCTGAGAAACACCAAGGCTTTCCTGTACGGACGCTTGGCTATCCAGGTGCATGTTATTGAAGGCCTGGGCTGGGAGCACAGTGGGATGGGAGGAAGAGGGACATAGGATGTTGAGACCTGAGTCCTGGGGGGTCCAGGAGTGATGAAACACATAGGCTCTTGTACTATGACCTATTTGAACTTATTAATTAGGTACTGAAGATTGAACTGGGGACCTTGCGGTGCCAGGCAAGTCCTCTAACACCAGCCTGTGTCCCCAGCCCTGTGACCTCGTTAGTAAGTGCTCTGCTCCCCAGAGCCAGATGAGAATATTGCCCAACATCTATGCAGTTTGTTGCAATAAAAACAGAAATACAGCATGAAAGCTTAGTTCCCACAACCGAGACTCTCCCACTTGTTGGGAGCATGGACCATTCACAGAGCATGGGAACCCTCAATGCCATCTGTTTTCACTTGATCTCCTAATTAAACGAAAAAGGAAAAGAAAAATCAAATCATGGCATTGAAATTAGCCGAACAAACGGCCATTCTTGATGCGCAGCCAGTGGTGTTTCCTCTTGGTTTTTCTTTATAGAAAGAAATATAAAGGTTTCATTCACGCTCCCCTCCTGCCTGTCCTCAGTATATAACCACTGTTCAGAAACAGGAAAAAAAAAAAAAAAACACTGATCGTTTTTAGTTTGTCTTCCACCTCTGCCCCACTGTAACAATCATGCTTGGGACATCTGGGCCCTCCTGCTTAGTGAGCATGTGGGAGGAGGGAAATGGGCGCTTCACTGTCCTGGGTCATTTAATGTTTATTTTTCAGCATGTTGAAATCTTTTAAGTTGTGGTTACATGAGCCTCTTCTGGCTACTACAGAAAAAAAAAATGCTTCCGGAAAACAGGTCTTCATTTTCTGACAGATTTTGAGGCTGGAAGTCGAAAATCTGGTTCTGGGTGGTTGGGTCTTAGTGCAAGCTATTGTCTTAACATGCACCAATGTCTTAGCATGCACCAATGTCTTAGCATGCACCAATGTCTTAGCCTGCACCAATGTCTTAACATGCTCCAATATATGAATGCTCATATTTCCTTCTACAGTCATCCCAAGCTTTAATACCATCCGAACAAATTAAAATTCATCTCAATTACTTAGATTAATGTATCCTCTTCAGTGGAGACCGGTCTATGTTGCATAAAAGATGAGACCATTAGAAGGCTTCTCTGGTAGCTGAATATAAAAACAGAAGTGTGCACTCTAAGAGTGATATAAATAATATATCGTTTATGGGCCTTCTATCCCAAAGGGTCTCAAAAAGTTTTTACCAACCTTACCGACAATGTTCGTGCATTAACCTTGCTGGTTAGCTCCGCCCACCCAGCCTCAGCGTTGTTACCAGCATCCCCCACACTTTTTGTCTTATATCACCTCTTATCATTAAGCACGGGCGGGGGCCTTCCCAGATATCTTGGCCTGTGCATTCCCAGCAACAGGATGGCCGAACTATGTATCTCATGTATAAGTATGTGTACATATAGGAGTGTGTGCTTCAAAATGCCAAAAAGAATAGAAGCAGACACTTTAAAGTTGGTGGTTAAGAAACACAAAACACTGGAAGCTATTACTTTTAGATGATTTCAGACTTTCACTAAGTAATATCTCAAGACACAGCAAGCATCTACAGGAAAATATAGTATATATAGATCGGAAGGTAATTCTGCTTTTTTAAGCATTGTTTTGGTTAATCTTATCATCCTTTTCCCAGCACTAATTTTTCTTAAAAACTATGCATTGCGGGAAATTATAAATATGCATAAAGGAATAATATTGTGGCAAAACTCCGTTCATTACACACCTTCAATGATTCTCCATGTTTTACATATGATTATATCATCATTTTTTATGTCATAATATGACCAGTGGGGGGGGGTCCTTTTCAAGGATTCTTGACATTTTCTATCTGATCAGGTTTTTATTTTTCCATGGTACTGTGAGCAATGCAGGCGTCATAGAGGAAGAGAAGTTTAAACTCTCATTCTCTTTTTGTTTATTGTGCTTCATTTTTATATAATACTTAATACACGATTTCATAAGGAATATCTTAATTTTAGGGTCTTATGTATTCAAGGCAAATGCTATACATTCAGCTATACCCCTGGACTGAAGATATTGTGTGTATTAACCTTTTTTGGGGCCACATAATAAAATGCTCCACCCTGGGGAGGCCAACATGGCAGAAATCCATTTCCGGAGAGTGCTTGAGCCTAGCAGTCGGCGTGCCACTGTGGCTGGTGTCTGAAAACCCTCTGCCTGCACAAGCAGCCTTCCTCATGTGCATATACAGCTTTTTCTGGTTTGATTTGTGTGTTGAGGGAAAACCGAAAGCTCTCAGGAAGGGTACTACATCCTCCAGACAAGGACCTCTTTAATAACATCATCTAACCTCTTCACCCACTGAAGACTCCGGTGTGTGCATCTGGGATTTGGCTCAGCCATTTTTGTCAACTTGTTTACCTAATTCTAGATAAGCTCTAGAAATTCAAATTCTCTTCACTGCTACAAGTAGGTGAGATTGAATAGAGGAGGGAGCCACGCCATGAGAAGGTCCTTATTCCCTCTTGGGTCCTGCCACCTGTCTGGGACACATGGCCTGAGTGAGGGGCCCAATGTCAGGAAATAAGTGATGATTAGTACAGGTGAGTTTTTGAGAGAAAGGCACGGGATACCAGAGACTGGCAAGTCCTTCCACAGCTTTGCAAGTCACCGTTCTTCCATGTCTTCACATATCAATCTGGAAAACAGCATCTGATTGACTGTTGAGTCTTTTGGACAGTATCTGCTTTGTGTGGGGAAATTGATCTGATCATAAAGCAAGTTGATTTCGTCCAAATTGTCGAAAAATACAACCTTTATCTTACTTGAAAATAAAAGATCGTGGTATTTGGCTTTCCGTCAAACCAAACATGTGAAGTCAGGGGGTCTGAACATAATGGCTCCAGTGTGGGCTGAACTCTCACCAAGCAACGTTTGTCCCACAAATGCTCTTTGAATAGGGTCTGTGTGTTCTGCATTTTTCTTGTTGCTTAGGGAATAGCAGGGAAGTGAATGTGGGGCCTACATTCCAGCATAGGGAGAAATAAAGACTTGGGTGGAGTGGTATTCAGACCCAAGAGAGGCCCCATGGAGTGGAGAAATGTGGGGAAAGATGGCAGGGAGGAGGGGACTGGCAGGGGGTGGGGTACTCTAGTCACAGTGGTCAAGGTAGACCTCATTTTGATTGTGAGAGTTGTGCAACTATGGAAGTGTGAAAGTCAGCTGGAATGTTCTGATCTCAGGGAGCAGCCAGGGCGGAGACTGGAGGCAGGATGGAGCTGTGCATTAGCTTGGGATCTGGGATATGCTGAGCGCCAGGGAGAGAAATGGAGAAAGAATGGGAGGGGAGAGTGAACCAGGCAGAAGAAAGAGGAGAAGGGAGGGAGAAGGAGCTGGAGAGAAGAGAGAGGAGGGGAGGAGATGAATTGAGAGGGCATGAAAGCAGGGAGAGGGGATGGACGGATGAAGAAGGGGAGGAAAGGGGAGAAGCAACGGGGAGGGAGGGAGGGAGGAGGAAAGACAGAGAGGGGGGAGAGATACTTAGATGATAGGCAGATAGACAGGTAGACAGACAGACAGATAGCACAATCCCAGATTAAGGACCTAGTATTTCTGTAAGTCTTCAGTCTTTGGAGGTCTGAGTGGGATGGGAATCCTGCGGCAGGATTTCGCGGGTGGGGCGGGGGAGGCTGTGAGCTCAGTTAAGGATAAATGTGAGACCGAAAGATGCATGAGAACCCCAGACAGGAAGCCAGGTGAGACTGGGCGGACAGGAAGCCAGGTGAGACCGGGCAAGAACCAGCTCCCAGGTAGGTCCCATGATAGCACTGGGCATAATCACATCTGGGGTAGATCTTCAGAGTAGTGAAAATTTTTGCTTTGATGGATTCATTAAGAAAGATGAGTAGCAAGACCAAGGTTGGTTTTTTTTTTTTTTTTTTTGCTAATTCCTTGGGAGACTGGTATTTACCCCAGCTGAGGTCAACGGGTTACAGGCGAAACAGGCTTGGGGAGAGGGTCCACAAGGTTCAGATTTGGACACACTGCCCCTGAGACATCCATCAGGCAGCCAGCAAAGACCCTAGGGAGGCTGCTGGATGTCTGGGATGGAATTATGTAAAGGGCTAACCTGGAAACAGAAGTTTGGGAATAATAGGCAGAAAGCCTGCTCGTTATTGAACCAGGAAAAAAAAGCCCACACTCAAACTCAGGCCACCCCTAGCCTCACTTCTAGATTTAATGGATACTAACATCTTACAGTAGGGGAACAAGTTTATGTGTATTTAACACAGATTTCCTCTATGTTCTCAGTTTTTAATTATTTTTATCTACCGTTATTTGAGATGAGGTCTCACTGTGTAGCCCTGGCTGCTCTGAAACTCACTATGGAGACCAGAATGGCTTGGCCCTAGAGAGCTGCCTACCTCTGCCTCCAGAATGCTGGAATGAGAGGTGTGTGCTGCTGTGCCTGGCTCCTCCAAGCTTGATCCTGTTTGTGTCGCATGTCTAAAGTGCATAGAGTAAGTATTTGTGGTTCTCTGTTTCCTCAGAGAAAATGTAGTATGACAGACTGTCTCTCCTCTCTGTCCTGCAACTGAGCTTTCCATAGACACACACACACACACACACACACACACACACACACACACACACACACCACAGGACTAGACTTAGACATTTCAAATATTTTTAAATGATAAATTATAAAAATAACAAAATATTTTTAAATAAGCTGCAAAGGTACAATACCTTAAAGAAGAACAGAAATATGTATACAATATATTGAAATAATCTTAAATTTGTATCAATAATGGTGGAGTCCTGGGAGAGCTCACTGTACCATTCTTTGGTCAGTCCCTGTGTGGTGGGAAAGTGCAGGGCTTATCGGAAGTCCTGGCTGCAGAGGTCTGTGAGGCTGGACCATCTCAGCCAGCAGCTTTGAAGCTGTTCTGGATGCCGAAGTCTGAGGAAACTGCAGCAGAGGAGCTCTGAGAGACGGAATCACCTGGCTACTTGTCTTTATTTGTGTCTGGTTCTTTTGTCTTGAAAGCACACAAATTTTTAAAGGTAATATATATATCTTCATTAACACAAGTATGGAAGGTGTGGTGTGCATAATCAGTGAAGATAATCTATTGTTCAATGTTTGAGCATAAACATAAAATGTATCTGTCAAATTTATAAGTCCATTTAGACTGCATAACCAAACCGCAAAACACATTCTCATCCATGCCATATGAAAGGATGGCATGGAATAAGTTATGAGGACTCTGTAACAAGATTTGTCACGTCTCATCCAGGTTCACAGTTGTCTCCATGTCAAGAACGCAGCTCATCTACCACCTGTCCTGCAGTATTTCTGTTCCTTCCTTCATGTCTGCAGCCAAGATTTTCAGGATGTTCTGGTTTGATCAGGGGAGACCTGAATCTTGACAGGTGATATCTATCAACAAAGGTTATAGCTGGTCTTCCCAGAACTTGGCCATTATTTCAAATTTTCTCTCTGGGACCTTAAAAATACTTCTCCCACATTCCGAGGAACCAGTCCAGAGAACACAAGGTCCACATTCCCAAGAGAAAAGGGGGTGTGGTGTGGGTGGTCTCTGGTTATCTTGTGGGTTATGGATGTTTGTTGTATTGAGGGGAATCTAGGAATCTAGGATAAAAAGACAACTATTCATCTCAGATATTTTGCATTAGCATGATTTTTGGTATATGGGTACAAATCAAAGTCAATTGCTTTACACTGTATATAAATTTTTACTCTTATTTAAAAGACTTTTGTAATTGATACAAATTTAAGGTAATTTTGGTTACAACACACTATGTGTGTGTGTGTTTCTACACTGGTTTAAAGGATTTTACATATTAATACCAATTTAAGGTTATTTTTTACAACACATTTTATGTATGTTTTTGCTCTTTTATAAGGTATTGTACCTATGCAATTTATTTAAGAATGAAATGTAAAATTCTAGTTTGAAAACTATTATTATGAACTATTTAGAATAATCAAGAAACACAGGTCAGTTATAGTCAGTTATAGTTAGTCATCTATAACAATCAAATTTGTAGATGTGCTGGGTATGTTTTTCAGATCATATAGAGATATATTTTAGATAGATAGAAGGTCTTTAAACATTTTAAAGACCTGGCATTTAATTTTTTTTAACTTAAAACTTTTCATGACAATGAGACAAATCTGCTCCTGGCTGCACCAATTTACTTCAGAGATGATGGAAACTGAAGAAACTCCTTACGGAGCTTGGTGTCATTGTGGCAAGATTAGCAATCTGGGAAAGAAGCTTGCTTGGACTGTGGTGCAGGAGAATTGTCTGTATTCTGTCAATCATGTTTTAAATAAACGCTGATTGGCCAGGCAGGAGGTGTAGGTGGGGGAACCAGACAGGAAGTGGAAATGATGCAAGGAGAGCAGGAGAATTCTGGGGAGGAGGAAGTTGATTTTTCCCACTCCTGCCCAGATCACCGAAGCAGCAGGATGTGAGCTGCCCCACTGAAAAAGGTACTGAGCCACATGGCTAACATAGATCAGAAAAATGGGTTGATCAAGATGTGAGAGTTAGCCAGTAAGAAGCCGACCTAATGGGCCAGTCAGCATTATAACTTATAGAGATCTCTTGTGTGATTTTTCTCTGGGACTAAACAGCTGGGGGCCGGACAGGAGAGAAACCCCAACAAGCAGGGCCCCTCATGTTACAGATAGTGCCCATGTGGATAACTGCATCCACACAAAGCCTGAGAAAGCTTGGGAAAGACTAGAGTAAAGTATTTCAGCCAGAGAAGGAAAAAAGCTGCACTGTTTTAAAATGCCAGCTTTCTGGGCTGTCCTGCCAGGTAAAAACTCTGACTCTTTCAAGCAGGCAATCCGGACTATGGAAACACTGTTGCAGCTTGCTTCCTGGCTGTTATTCCTTTGTGGTGCCTTTAAGGACTAACCACGCCCACCCCCCAGCCACTTCTGACCTCCCTCGCCGCCATCTTAACTCTCTCTCTTTTGTGTTTGTCTCTTCTCATGTGCACATGTGTCTCTGTTTCTCTCTATGTTTCTCTTTATGTCTCTCTGTTTTCCTCTTCTTTAAGCAATAAATGTCTCCCTCTTCTTTAAATAATACTATGTCCTGTGAGCCTTTTATCCTGACTCCCCCGGCCGCATGGCGCTGCCACCCTGGAGATCTTGCAGGGACCCACAGCCATCCTTGTCGGACTAGCAGCTGCTCTGCAAGCCGCCAGGGAACACACCCGCTCTTTTTTAAAGAACAATACTGGCAAGGACCTTGAAATGCCATAGGAGCTTTTGAATGTTGTCTTCTCCATATTCCTTAGCAAATTAAAGACCCATGCGGTCAGAAAAAGAGAGATATACAGTAAAGAGAGATTCAAAGAGTAAAAAAAAAAACTCTAAATGGTTTACATTGTGTTAAAAATATATATAGGCTAAAGGTTAAAGTTTTCAGAGTTTAAAAAAAAAAGAACGAGTAGCCTGGGAGGCTGAAACAGACGGATCTCTGGGAGTTCAAAGATAGCCTGGTTTACAGAGGGAATTCCAGGACAAAGATATGCAGAGAACCTGTCTCAAAAAGCCAAAAGCTAAAAGTAAAAATAAAAGAAATAGAGGTTAAAATAAAGCCACGTAAAGAGGGAAAATACACAGAGAATCTTGATACTGTATGCTATTACACCCTCTTTGAATTATTTAAATGCTGAGGAAGGAGCAACAACTGCCATAAAATACTTGCTTATAAATGCTGCAGAATTAATCCAAGATAGGTATTTTGAAAATACCTTGGCTTCAAAATTGAAGTCAAAAGGTATGTTACTTTGGAGAAAAGATTTTGCTTTTGTTTCCACAGAAAATGAGAGGCTCTGGATTTATTCAGAGTTAAGAAAAATCATCTTTGACCAAGGGAGACCACCTGAGCAATCTCTGGTAGGAACAGATGGCCCAGATGTCTGAGTTCTTCATCCAGAACAAGTTCAAGACTGCTGCCTGAGATGATCAAGACTCACAGGATACTTCAGTCAGGACTTGATCATAATTCTAAATTTTCTTTAGGCCCCTATAAGATTATCAGCGCCCCCAATTAGCTGGAAGTAGTCTGGAATACTACACCCACATTCCCCAGAATGGACTATGGATATTTTCCTTTGTTTTTCTTTTTTAAAAAAGAGGGGGAAGTGGTACGGGAGAATTGTCTGAATTCTATCAATCATGTTTTAAATAAATGCTGATTGGCCAGGCAGGAGGTGTAGGTGAGGGAACCAGACAGGAAGTAGAAATGATGCAAGGAGAGCAGGAGAATTCTGGGGAGGAGGAAGTTGATTTTTCCCACTCCTGCCCAGATCACCGAAGCAGCAGGATGTGAGCTGCCCCACTGAAAAAGGTACTGAGCCACATGGCTAACATAGATTAGAAAAATGGGTTGATCAAGATGTGAGAGTTAGTCAATAAGAAGCCTGACCTAATAGGCCAATCAGCATTATAACTTATAGAGTCCTTTGTGTGGTTTTTCTCTTTGACTAAACAGCTGGGGGAACTGGGAAGGACAAAAACCCCAACAAGCCGCCCCCCCCTTCACGTTACAGGACTGCTTGACAGTATGTTGTATAAACTGCACATGCAGGACTTATAGGTAAGGGATCGGTGAACTTTGCTGGACTGAAAAGGGCAGAATGGTCCTTCAGGGTTCCTGCTTCACAGAAGAAACTGCCAAATATTCTGCAAGACACAGAGGAAATTTACTGACAAATGACCAATATAGGTGGGACAGTCTCATAAATTTCCTATTTCATTGAAAAGTCTGCCAGGTTCTAAGAACCTATAGGCTGGAGATGGATGCCTCAGTGTTGGAACGGAACTTTGAGTGACCATCAAGGCAGCGAGATGTCTCTGTCATTTCTAGAGTTTTTAGAAGTCACTTGCAATGTGCTTTTTGTTTACTTAAATATAGTATATCCTTCTGTTGCCTTTGATGGAGTTGAAGACCAGACAGTTACAGCTGCAGTTTTCCTTAGATATGATAGAAAGTAAAGTTAGGTATAAAATTTTGGATTTACTAAGATAGGATAGATTATGGAGTATTTTGTTTAAATTTACCAGACACAAATGAATTGGAATTCAATACATTGTAAATGCAATCTTTACTTGATAATTATTCTTATAGTGTAAGTATTACTATGTTAAATTAAAACTTTTCATTTTTGTTTAGAGAGAAAAAAGGGGAAATGTTGGGGAATATTATTTTCAGGTGTGTGACTTTTGTTTATGCTGCATTTGTTTAACTCTGTGAAGCTGTGTTACTGTGCCTGTCTAAAACACCTGATGGTCGTAATAAAAAGATGAATGGCCAATAGTGAGGCAGGAACAAGGACAGGCAGGGTTGGCAGGCAGAGAGAATAAATAGAAGGAGAAAGGAGAAAGAAGGGGAGCAAGAGAACAAGGAGAGGAAGACATCAGGGGCCAGCCATCCAGTCTCCCTGCCACCCTGCCATCCAGCCAGTCACAGAGTAAGAAGGAAAGGAAGGTATACAGAAATAGAGAAAGATAAAAGTCCAGAGACAAAAGGTTGTTGAGCTAATTTTTAAAAAGCTGTCAAGAAACAAGCCAAGCTATGACCAGACACTCATAAGTCATAAACCTTTGTGTGTGTGATTTATTTGGGAGCTGGGTGGCGAACCCCTCCAAAAGCCAAACCAGTAAAACATCCTACAACATCCTTCTCTCATCAGCATTCAAAAAATTTAAGTCAACAAAGCACCGTACGGGATCCAGACTCCCTGTGCATTTCCCATCCTTCTGTGACTTATTCTTTTTATACATTATTTCACTTTTTCTTTAAGAATCTTATTTTATTTTTAAACTAATTTTTCTATGACTTTCTATACCCGTTTTCTTATTTTAGCATCTAAGCACATTTTCAAGCATACTGTATCTGTTTAGAGGTTTTCTTGGCCTGGACCTGCCTTTTTATTTATTGCATGTCTGCAAAGTTTCTTTGACCGTGTGAGCCAAACCTTAAATTGTTAGACTACCAGTATACAGCTCTGCTTAGCACATGGTGCTGGCAGCTGGCTCTACACCCTCTTGGGTCCAGAGACCCAGCAGGAGTCACATCTAACTGGTCCAGCTCTGGGAAGTTGTGTCCACACTGACATTTTTACCTAGCCTGCTGGCTACTCAAGTACCCAGCTAGCTAAGTTGGTTGAACATGAGACTCTTCATCTCTGGCTCATTGGGTTGAGCCCCACGTTGAGCACCAACTGTAGCTGGACTTTCTTGTCCTACCAGCAGCCCCCAAATATGACAGGGAAACTTCTTGATTATGAAACCTTGGCCTTTAGTTTAGGCTTGTTAACTAGCTCTTATAATTTAAATTAACCTATTCCTATTAATCTATGTTCTGCCATGTGACTTTTTACCTTTCCTTCATTCTGTATGTCCAATTCCCTCTGTGCCTCACTGGTGTCTCTCTTGCACCTAGATTCATCTCCAGTTCCTTTCTGACCATGGAAATTCCACATATCCTCTCCTGCCTAGATGTTGGCCATTAACCCTTTATAAACCACAGTCAGAAGTCATCTTTCACACAGTGTGGTCAGATATCCCACAATATCTTTTGGTCATGGCTTTATCATGAGGACAAAAAGAATAATGAGGGAAAGATGTTGTAAGGAAGGCTGTTTGTTCCTGGCTCCTCAGCCCCAAAATAATAACATAGAAACTGTGTTAATTAAATCACTGCTTGGCTTATTAGCTCTAACTTCTAACTGGCTAACTCGTACATCTTAATTTAACCCATTTCTAGTAATCTGTGTATCGCTACAAGGCTGTGGTTTACTGACTAAAGTTCTGGCATCTGTCTCTGGTGGGGCTCCATGGTTTCTCCCTGACTCTGCCTCCTTTCTTCCAGCATTCAGTTTAGTTTTCTCCGCCTACCTAACTTCTGCCCTATCAAAGGCCAAGGCAGTTTCTTTATTCACCAATGGTATTCACAGCGTACAGAGGGAATCCCACATCAGAAAGTCCCCTTTCTATTTTCATGACAAACCCTCTGCTAGTAGCCTGCCCATCTCTGCTCAGCAGTCTTCAGGAGGAGACTCCCATATTAACTTCATGGTACCCTTTCTTTGGCTTCATTCAGGGTTACTTTTGGAGAACACTGATCATGTGCAGAGGTGTTCCTGTCCTTTCAACCACACTTGATGTGGTTGATCTAAAGCTACACTTGCCCCCAGGCTGTCCCACATCTTTCCTTCTAGAACTATGACCTTAAAGTGCACATGCTTAGGAGTGTAATGCTTAGCTGAGCTGCAAAATTCTGTGATAGCCCTGGAAACACTTGTAGATGTGGATGTATGCGGTCATGGGATTGTTTGCTACCCTGGATCTCCACGCTTCTCTGTCGGGGGAGGCATGGCTTTGGAAATCACTCTAGAATTCTCTTCCTGAGACAGTAAGGAGTCTTTCCCGGCCCCTTTATTTCTCAACAGCATTTTGATTTTTTCTCACTGGGATACGCAGGTTGCATTTAGTCAGGGACTTCATCCCCCTCCATGTTGCTCCTGGCTCCATGACCCACGGCTTTCTTCAGTCCTTTACAACTGTTCTCTCTGGTCCTTTGCACACACGCTCTCTTCTTCAGCCCCCTCTCTCATCTTTGCTAGAATTCCATGGGCACCCAGGCCAATGCTCACATCCTCAGTGTAGTGTCCTTGACCCCATCAGTTGTTACTCTCCTTCTCCATCCTTTGCTCATACCCTGACCCTTTGCATGGGAGGTGCTTCATTTACCTTCCAGCAACAACGCCATCTATACATCCCTGCCCCACTGGAGGACCAGAGCCATGAACTCGAAGGAAAAGCCTGCGCTGTCTATGGTAAGAGGCCAAAGAAGACTAACTGCAGGTGAATGATGCAGGATTCCCCTCTGTGTGCTGTGACTGTGTTTTCTTACCATTGGTTAGTAAAGGAGCTGCTCTGGGCCTCTGGCAGGCGAAGACTGAAGCTTCTTCAGGATTTCTTGAGTAGCATGCCCAGTGTTTCTGACGTCTCAGATGAAACTGAAGGTAAAGGTGTTGGACTTTAGAATAAAGGCTGCACTGGCTATGGATTAACAAGCAATTTAGCTGGATTGGAACCATGCCTGCAGGCCCTGTGCAAGGCAGAATTCAAGAGTGACGGATCAGGACACCTAAGAGGAGAACTTTCTAAGCCAAGGATACTGATGAAGTTTCTTGGATACTTTTAACCATTATGGTAACAGACAGAGATAAATGGTTTCAGAATAGAATCTATAATCTTAACAGAAGCAAAGGAGAAAGTTCTGAATATTTTGCAGTCTAGCCAAGACTGGAAAGGCGTTAAATAGAACAAGTCAGGGGCACAGCCCAAAGACCTTTTAGAATGGAGTTGGGGGGAGTCCAGGTTGCTGGCCATGGGAGAAAAACCCCAGAGGTCTATGGAGTTCTCTGAGGCTCTCCTTGTCATAGACCCAGGGCTCCAGAAGGGCAGGGAGATTCCAGATGCTTCTATGTGCCCTCCATAGGTTCACTGCCGAGGGTCACTGTGGGACTCTGCCCCATGCATTCCAGAGCAGTATTTCTTTGCAACTCACCATGACTCCAGAGGTCCAGGCCAGAAGGCTCTAGCCCTCTTACCGTGTTGTAGCCACATAAAATGGAGTATGTGTGTATGTGTCTGTGCATGTAGACTTATTAACTTCACCTTGACCACTGTCACAAGGCATGTATCAGAAGAATGAGCCCTGAGACTATCCTAGTCCTACAGACAGAGCTAGACAATGAAGGTGATTCAACAAAATGCATCCGATTGTGAACACTGGGGAGAACGCAACCTCTGATACAGACTCCCAGACTGAGGAGGAAGAGGCAATTCCTCTTCTTATTTCTTCAAGTGTCAAAGGATAGCCTGCAGAAATTAATAAGCTGCACTCATTCCTATATAGAAGGAACATGGGCTGGAGTTTATTAATTCTTCACCAAAGAAATCAGGAAGATGTTAAAAATGGCATAAGCCATTTGGGAACTGGGATTCACACAGTGCATGGTGTGCCTTGAGATGCATGTCTCTCCGTGCACACATGAGGATATGACTTGAAATGTGTGTCTCTGTACACATGAGGGTATGACTTGAAATGTGTATCTCTGTGCACACATGAGGGTATGACTTGAGATGTGTGTCTCTCTGTGCACACATGAGGATATGACTTGAAATGTGTGTCTCTCTGTGCACACATGAGGATATGACTTGAAATGTGTGTCTCTCTGTGCACACATGAGGGTATGACTTGAAATGTGTGTCTCTCTGTGCACACATGAGGATATGACTTGAAATGTGTGTCTCTCTGTGCACACATGAGGATATGACTTGAAATGTGTGTCTCTATGTACACATGAGAGTATGACTTGAAATGTGTCTCTCTGTGCACACATGAGGGTATGACTTGGGGACAAATCTAGTTGTGAGCCTACAAGGCCCAGCTGCAGCCACCTACCAGAGGCATCTATTCAACAGGACAGAAGCAATCTGCATTTCTGCCAGACAAAAGTCGACAAGCTAACACTTCACTTCACAGCGTCTGGGTGCTAATCAATAGCGGACTGAAATGCCAGCAGAGGCAGTGCCCAGAGAGTTCAATGGCCCTGCTGGGCTGACTGAACCAGTCTCAGTGAGGTGGAGGAGGATGCTGCTCTCATCTCGTTGACTGGGTGTTTTCTGAGTCCAAGCACTTTCCTTGACACAGGTGAGTGTTTAAACCTGATTTCTGTGGCAGACCTACCTCAGCACTGTGTCCCCTTACAGGCAATGGGGCAGACTGCAGCATGGCCAGCAGTCTATCTGCAGCAAGCAATCTACATACTAGAGGATGATAGATTCAGCCTTGTTATATAGGTGAGAGAACAGATGCATGAGAGACAACATGATTGCCTGATGTGTCCCTTCCTGCCTTGTCTTAGGTCCAATGACAGGTTAATTTTTTGTAGCCTTTGATACCTTATATTCAATCATTGGTAGAAGACATAGCTTCTCCCAGTACTTTGATTCCTTGATATTTTATTTGTATGTTTGGTATAGAGTGTACTATGCTATTTTTTATGTGTCAATGACCTTATCAACCTGGTTTGCCTTTGGGTTCATTCGGGGTAGGAATAATATCATCACAGTCTCTGTGTTGCTGAGTTCCATGCCTAATATATTCTAGGTGCTGAATAAACACTTACTGGTTTGAATAAAAGTTACCAACAAATCAGTTAGTGTCAGAAGCAGGTTCACCTCTCTTATCCCTTAGGCTCTCCCTAGTGTGTCCCAGAATCTCTCAAAAATGCACACTGCTGCATCCCTGAATGGCAAACTACTGCTGCGGGTGACTGCAGTCTGTGATGGACACAGGAGTTTAGACAGCTGGGGTCACCATTCACATTCTCTGTGCCAGCAGCACAGTTGTGATGCTGCCCCTTCCCCAGCTTCCCTGCTCCAGAAAAGAGGCTTGCTTGTCTAGCAGGTCTCATTGCCTTGACTGCCTAAGCCAACACCCATCTCTGGCTGCAGGGTCAAAAGTCTTCAGAAACAATGTTCTGTGTCTGGTGTGCGGTCCCAGCCTCTTAGAGGAAAGAGATGCTTTTCTTTCTCTTCTGAAATCTCCTGCCATCATGACGATTATCCTGGCAAGGGTAGAGAGACTTCTTACTGGGAGGATGTAAAGAAAATTAGAAAAGAGGCAATTTTGAAAATTAAATTTCATCTTTCAAATGTAACTAATGGTAACCCTTTGGTATATAAGATTCTATTCATTTCTTTCTACACATACGTATTGAAGTAGTCACACATAAATACTATGCTCACCATATTCTCTAGAACCTGCATGTTAGGTTACAACATACTGTGAAGCTGTGCCCTCTCAGCATGTGCCATTTCAGGTCTCAGTGGACATAGTCGCTTAGGAAGCCACTGCCTAGATGATAGTAACTTATTGAAACATTTAAAAATTAGTTGTATGCATTGCTTGTTTCTAATATATGATAATTATAAACACTCCAAAGATGGTGGTGAAATTAAATTTTGGCATATTTGTTTAAAGCATTTATTATGTGGGTTGTTTGGTGTTGATGAGGGTTTCTGTCCTGCCTGGTTCCCACAGTCATTAGGTCCCAAAGAAATCACACAGAGGTCTACATTAATCATAAACTGATTGGCCCATTAGCTCAGGCTTCTTATTAACTCTTATAACTTACATTAGCCCATTATTCTTATCTATGTTAGCCACATGGCTCAGTACCTTTTCTGTGTCTGCAGAAGAATGGGCTTCCTCCTTCCCAGAATTCTCCTGTTCTCATTGACCCACCTCTACTTCTTGTCTGGTTGTCCCGCCTATACTTCCTGCCTGGCTACTGGCCAATCAGCATTTATTTAAAACATAATTCACAAAATATAGACAATTGTCCCGCACCAGTTTGGTTTATTAGTTTTTGGTTTATTAGTTTACAACAACTCTTTTCTTCCTTTGTTTATCAATTTTTGGCTTATTAATTTTTGACAACTCCTTTCTTTCTCACTTCCATTCTTCCTGAGGCCCTTGAGCAGCTGAGATGGAATCTGCTGCCTGTTGACATCAGTCCTCTTTTTCTGAGAAGAAAGAGCATCAAAGCTGCCAGGAGCTGGGGGCTCTCATCCCCACGGTTCCTTTCTTATCTCCTTCTTCCACCCTCTTTCCACTTAACTAGAGAGTGCATGTCCATCAGTATGGGACCATGAGCAGGGACAGACCACAGCAGCATCATGGAGGCCCTTTAGGACGTTCAGACCACAGCAGCATCACGGAGGCCCTTTAGGACGTTCAGACCACAGCAGCATCACGGAGGCCCTTTAGGAGTTCCGTTTCCACTGCGGTCATCTGTATTTCCCAGAGAAAACAAAAAAGGAAAAGACTAAATAATGCAGAACTGCCTGCGAAAGAACCACCTGCTTTCAGCTGTGAATGACTCACTGGGAGGTTTCAAGTCTTCCTGGGAGTGAAATGCTTTCCATGTGTGTGGCTCTGAGACACTGCCTAGTAGCTCCTGCCGTCTGGAATGGCTGTTGGGTATCTCCAACGACATGACTTTCCCAACTTTTTCTAACATCCCCAGGAACCGAGTGATGACTGGACGCCTGTTTCTCTGGATTTCAGTGAGCAGTAGAACAGCTGAGGACATGGTGGTTGGAGAGACAGTCTGATGAGAATCGTGCTGTCTGGCGTCAGGCATGGCCACGAAGCTGTCCTGCATCCTCCTCTCCCTTGGCTTGCTTCATTTTCTGCTGTGTGCTGGGTTTTCCTCCACGGAGGCAGGCTTTCACATCACACACAGGTCTGGCAATGTGAAGTTCATGCAGCTGGGAAGGATCATAGCTGGGAGACTGTGCTGGGAGTACCACACGTGGCTGATCGTTTCCTCATAAGAATTTTGGGGAAATACACGATGAGGATCTTCACAGATACCTTCCTGCCTGCTTCTTGGGAGAGTAGAGAATGATGTCTTTCTGAATGTGTGTTCTCATGGTATGGTAATAGGGGATGCTGTGTGAGAATTGCCTGGCCTGTAACAACAGGACTCAGCTCTCATATTGTGAACTTAGGTGATCTCCTATCCTCATAGCTTACACTTGGAGACTTGGAGACCCCAGCTTGCTGTCATCCTGTTTACAAGATGGCAGAGAAGTTACATAAAAGGGCTAAAGTGTGGTCAGAGATTCCTCTGAGAAGAGCCAGGTACGACGCTCCTTGTGGGACGGGACGGGTAGCGTGTGTGTCTCTTTCCTAACAAGCAGAACCTTATAAGACAATGGAGACCTTGGTATAAAAGACCATGGGTCTGGGGTCATGATGTGTGATTCAGGAGCACAGAAAGTGCAGGGAAAGGCTTCAGAGGGAAAGACACAGGTAATGGAGACAGGACAGCATCCTTCTGGAGGCTGGCAGGTGGGAGACTATTACAAATGCAAACCACCCAGGAAAGGGGAGTTTGCCAGCCAGAGAAGTCTGCATTGATGCACTTATCCCTTCCTATCCTCCCAGTCCTCAAAGGGCCAGGGCAGCCTCCTGGGTGGAGGGCAGCAGACGGCCATCCTGGGAGAGCTCTACCTGAAACCGAGGTTCAGAAACGTGTTTCTAAAAGAAGTGAGTAGCTTGTTAAGCTGGCCGGACATCTAAACAGTAGGGTAAGACAGCTTGGGGAATTTCTATTTTATTTCCCAGCCACAAATGGATGAGATTTGGTGCCTTCTGGGGATTATTTTTAGGGCAGAGTGGTCCATGAAGGGTCAGTCAGTCAGCCGAAGATACAACGTCATCCTGTGAACTGAGAAGGCAGCTGCCTTTATTTCAATATGTGAGTTACATTGATTATTTAAAAAAGAATTTTAGCCTGGAGCGAACATTCAAATTTTCCATCATGTAAAGATCATTATTGTAATGATTACAGTGTGACTGCTGCACAGAACCCGAGAATCCACAATTTATAAAAAATATAATATACAATATAGTACTTACTGTAGGTCTTCATAAAATGTGCAAGTCATGACACCATGGAAATGTAAGAACTACTTGTTTTTATTACCGGGGAAGCTTCCTGAGTAGAAGGTTAGATTGCAGATTTTGTGGCAAGGCAAAGCTCCTGTGGAGACTTAGTTTGTCTTGTCATTTCAAGTTCTTCCTGTGTGAGAAAAAATGGCCCAAAGTGGTCATTTATGTGGGGTGGTATATTGATTGATTAATTATTCTTGCATGACAAAATTAGTGACATACCACAGCCTTTTGTTGTCTCTCACTCTCGTACCCAAGAGGTGGTGGGGTCAGAACCAGTCTTGACTGGGTGGCTCTCAGGACTGTGAGGCGGTCAGGTTGGCTCACTCAAGCAAGGGACAGTTAACTGGCTGCCTTTGCTTTTCACCATAGGTCTGGGGTGGCTGTTGGGGCTCAGACATCTCTGTGCCACTGTCTTGTCTTCCTTTGGGGACAAGCAAGCTGTCTGGGGCATGTTCTCACACTGACAAGAAAGGGACAAGAGGGAAATGGAAACGGGAGACCTCTGAAGGCCTAGGCTCAGACCTGCTGTGTTGTCACCGAGAGAGAGTCACATATGTGAGCTCAAAGGTAAAGGGCAGAGATGCAAGGAGTGGTCCAGAAGTGGGGTTCCAAGTCCAGTCTGTCACCAGCTGATCTCTGTGAAGTAAAGGAGGCCAGGAACTAAGTGTTGCCTCCTGGGGAGAAACAGGGACTGTTTCTTGCCTTGGATTTAATTGGCCACTCAAGCTGGGAGGGTGGAGTGTGTGCTGAGCCAGCTGGCTGAGCTAAAATCAGTTTTCTTTTCACCCTTGCAAAGCGGTGAGGGCCAAGAGGCAGCTCTGTGTTTCTGCTTCTGATTTATCTTTTGTTGTCTTGCAAACCTCTGTCTCTACCACCGTTGTTAGAATGTCCACTTAGAGTTCTGGGCGCATTCGTAGGGGGCATGTTCTCGGGGCTCTGAGTGGATGATATCAGCAAGTAGAAGATGGAAAAGCTGGCTGAGCTCTGGAGTCCACTCAATGAAAATAAAGACAGGAAATGGTTAAATTATTATTTATTAAATACCTGTGATATTTCAGGGATGGCAGGAGATAGTTTTGTGGAGCATCTGACTTAATCTTTGTCAAAACGATGCGTTCATCAGCATACCCACTTAGTAAATGAGCAAATGGATGCAGAAATAAATGAGTGCCCTTCCCTGGTCAGGCAGTCAGTGCCTGGCTGGGGTGACTGCACTTGGTGCTGTGTGCAACCCCCATACTGAGCCACTAGTCCCCATGTTTACACCACCCCATACATCCACCGATACCCAGGAGGACTGAGTGCCCAGGCCACCAATCACCTTCTCAAGGTGAGACACGGATGGAGGCTAACACTTCCAGGGCCGGCTATCTCCCTAACACACGGAATATTGACTCCTCAACTGAATGGAAAATTGATTCTACACTATTTTTTTTCACCGAGTTAGGAATTACCTTTCCTAAGCCCCAAACATCTCTTGCCTGTGACTGGCACGGAGCCACACTTCTCTCCTGAGACATGAAAACAGGCTCAGCATTTCACTGTCTTCCACGGGCTGAACGCAGGGTGCTGTTACCATGGCAACTGTGGCAGAATTTAGGCCACAGAGGATATTTGGGTCTTGCTGCATCCTTGACCAAAATTTGCTGTGTGACAGCAGCAGTGCCACAACTGCTCGTGTGTCTCTTCACAACTGGTGGTGGCATCTGGGCTTGTCACCTTCCCTCTGCAGACATGTCCTGCGCCCTTGGCAGTGGGTTTCACAAACAAGTCTCTAGTGAGGAAAGGGGCCCTTCTGCTTCCCCATGCCCCATTACCTCCTCTCTTTTTCTCTTCCTTCCATCCCTCCTTCCCTTGTTTTCTTCCTTTCTCTCTTTTAAACTTTCTTTATTCTTTGAGAATTTTATATATGTATGTGGTGAAATATGATCATCTCTATCCCTATTTCCCCTTCCTCCTATTTTGTACCTTTTATTCATTCTTTGAAAAACTCTTACATGTATACACTGTATTTTGATCATATTCAACCCCTACGCCCCCTTCCAGCTCTACCCCCATAATACATCTCCCTTTCTAGTTCTTGTTCTCTCTCTCTCTCTCTCTCTCTCTCTCTCTCTCTCTCTCTCTCTCTCTCTCTCCTATGACCCACTAACTCCAATGTGTGCTGCCTGTATGGCACTGGTGTAGGACTCTTCACTAAAGCATAGGCAAGTTACAGTGGCCACTGATGTCTCCCTTAAAGCTTCACCCTGACACTAGCACCCCCACATCCCACGCCAGCAACCTACACCCACCTTCCAGCACTGTGAGGGCTGGCCCCCAGAAGGCCGTTTCCTGGTGAGTTTGAAAAGGACTTTCCTATGTAGTGCATGTTACTGTGTCTTATCTATGGGTCTCACTGTCCGTTTGGTTGGTAAACAGGAGAAATGTCCAAACTCCGTGTCAGATGGGGAGGGAGGGGATTCAAGGGCCTCCCTGACTCATAAGGAGCAATTCCTTCCCTTCTTCCCTCTCCTGCTCTCCCGACTCCTTCACAATTCCTCTCCTCTCCTCTTTTCCTTCTTTGGACAGGTCTTTCTATGTGCCCCAACTTCCCAAAAGCTGGGATTACAAGCCTTAGCCACCATGGCCAGACAGACGAGGAATTTTGAGATGTCCAGTTGCAAAGCCAGCAGCAGAGGAAATGACGACACATGCATTCTGCCGTGACGATTCTTTTCTCACCAGCCTGCTCTCTGAGACACACTCCCAGGTACTTAGTACAGTAGAGGATCTGGCAGGCCCATGGCTACAGCAGGAGCCATCTCTGAAGGAGGAGTTCATTCATTTTCTCTTTTGAGACAATGGGCAGAAACTGGAAAACAGATGAAATGGTTGATAAAATGAATTGGCCTGAAAGGTGGTAATTGTTAACAGACACAGCATGAGGCAGGCTTTGTTGTGCTGTGGGGGATTGATCTGTGCTCCAGGATATATGAAGGGCCAGGGCAGAGCAAACTCAGGGGCATTTGTGGAAATTTTTTCTCATAATGCTTCATTTGGGCATGTATTTATGTATTTTTACCTCATTGATCTTTTGCTTGTATTTTATGGTTTCCAGTTTTGTGTTTTTTGGTATTTCCATAGGTGTGTGTCTTGTGTTGTTCCTTTTTTTTTTTCTTTCACCCTTGTTTGGTTTTGATGTCCTACAATCTATACTTACTGCTTTTGTAATAATTGAAAATGTCCAAGTATGAGTAGAGTCTAAAAATTCTGAAATGAGAATAATAGGTGAGGAAGAGAACAGGGTGAATAAAAGGACACAGGAGACGTCAGGGAGGATGGGAACCTCACAGGGAGGATGAGAACCTCACCTTACAGGGGGGGATGAGAACCTCACCTTACAGGGGGGATGAGAACCTCACGGGGGGATGGGAACCTCATGGGGGGATGGGAACCTCACGGGGGGATGGGAACCTCACAGGGGGGATGAGAACCTCACAGGGGGGATGGGAACCTCATGGGGGGATGAGAAGGAGAACCAAGGGTGTGAGGGGCTGGGGAAAAAGAGCAAGAAGGAGAACCACAAAATATATTTTGTTTGAAAACATTGTAGTGCTATCTAACATGTATGCTGACTTAAAGTATTTTAAATATTCTAGGTATTTTAAATATTTTAAACATGAAAATGGAAGTCAACATCTTCTTTCAATGCTTTTAAGATTTCAGGCAGTTAGAGCTTGTGGCTACAGGGGTTCTGATCTGTAGCCACCCACAGCCATGCTGGAGGAAAAGACAAGGGAAGCCCCTCCACCCATCATTACCATTGCTGTGCCCAGACACTGCAGATGCACCCAGTTCATCCTGTGCGGGTCACAGTGGGTGCCCTTCTTCCCTGAGAGGCCACCCCTTCCATCAGTCTGCCTGGGTATGACCGGAGAGGGCAGGATGGATAAGGACCCGAGCGTCTCAGTCTGTGAACTAACATCAACTGTGTCTCTTTGTAAGCTGACTTCTTGGGTGTGTGCTACGGTCACAGCACAGTGGGGCCATCCCCTAAGATGTCTGCTTTCTCACACAGTGGTTGTGATATGGACTCTTTGGTCTTCCAGTCCTACAAAAACTGCATGTGGAAGTTGAAAGAGAAATGTTTCACATTGCTTTATTTAGAGGTTAAGGCCACACAGAACGTGCCCTTCTGTTTTTAAGATTTGTTTTTTTTTATGTGGTTTTGAACTGGCCATCTTCTGTAAACAGATCCACCAGTGCCTAGCCCAATTGTCATCACAGCAACTGATGGAAACAGATGCAGACAATCACATCCAAACACTAGGTGAAGTCAGGGAAACCCTGCAGAAGAGGAGGAGGAAGGATTGCAGGACCCAGAGTGGTCCAGGACACCACGAGAACATAGTCCACGGAGTCCACTAAGCAGGGCTTACAGGGACTCACAGAGACTGAATATATTATGGTTGTGTAGCTTGGTGTTCTTGTGGGACTCCTAATAGTGGGAGAGGGGGCGATCTCTGACTCTGTTGCCTGCTCTTGGGACCCTTTTCCTTCTCCTGGGTTGGCTCATCCAGCATTGCTATGAGTGTGGGTGCCTAGTCTTATTGTAACTTGTTATATCGTGTTTGGTTGATGTCCCTGGAAGGCTTGCTCTCTTTAGGAAGGGAAAAGGAGGAGTGTGGGTCTGGGGGAGAAGGGAGGTGGTGAAGGATGGGAAGCCGTGGGGACGGGAAACCACAGGATTTAGCTGCTCACGTTGGCCACATGACTTGTTTTATCTTCCTGAGCTCAGTTGGCTGTGCTCTCATGGAGCTTCTTCCTTTATGGTGACAAAAAGGCTCAATAAAACCTCCATGATACAGGGTGTGCCTCTTCCAGCTACGTCCCAGAGTGCCGCGCCTTCGTCTGGAGTAGGTCACACGGCCCCATCTGGAGCAACTCCTCTGAGAGTAACTAGTGAAGTTGAACTCTTGTTCCCTTCAAAGGAGAAGGGCCAAGAGGGTATGTCCTGGGACAGAAGGCAATTACCCAAACAGACAAGATGCCCTGACAAAGGCTTGTGTTGGGTCAGCTAGTCATTGGTAGAAGGTCTCAGCAATGCCATTCTGAAGAACTTTTCCTTCCAGGTGCCAAAGAGCCCTCCCATCTCTTAGCCTGTGCTTCTCCTTGGCTCTACATTTTCAGAGTAAATGACTTTGTAGGTAACAGTGCACTTTGCTCAGTGATCGCTGGGTGGGGGTCATAGGGTGCCTCAGTTGCTCTGTACCCTTTGTCCCAGGTACGTATGATGCCCCAAACCCCTTACTCGCAACAGTAAAACCGTGAGTTTACAGTTCAGTCTCCCACTAGCTTATCTTGCATTAAACACTGTCTGAAAGAGTGGTATGGTTTCAGTGCTTCTAATGGGGCCTTGGCTGATGCAAAAGACTCGAACTAAACGTGTCTCAGGCTCCACCAAGCTGACTGTGTGGAGCCCTGTTGTGCAAAGATGATGCTTGGTAGAGTCCCCCACTGTAGGCTTTGAAAAGTCCGATCACTTCTACTGCACCCCAGATTTCCCGAGTCAGGTCTTCTAGATCTTAATCACAGGAAGAAAGTTCTATTTTGACATCACCTACCTTTCCCAGAACCACCTGTCTGTAGGCTAAAAACTCAAGTTGAGTTATTTTTTTGGCTAAATGGTTTTCCCTAGAAAGAGCCACACAGCCTGGTTGTACTACCCCGGGCTAGTCTCATTGTTTGGGTCTGTAGCATCCAAACCCTTCTCTGTGCGGCTCCTTCTTTCTGGCTATGAAGACGCTTTAGCTGTTACTCCTGTTGAGTCAATGTTCTGACTCCATATTCCTCCCGACATGAGCTATACCAGACCCCATACAAATAGACTAAATAGAGAGCCGATTCAGAGTGTGGTCCAAGGTGAGCATCTGTGGACATGAACATGGTCCTGTTGGCAGCCACTCAGTCACCACATGAGATGTGGTTTAGATGGAAATGCAGGACACACCCTCAGCCACCCTGGAGCACCAAAGAGGAAATATTAACTGATGGTGAAATCCACAACACTTGATGCCCTCCTTCCCTTTCCCCAGCATGCACACGCACGCACGCACGCACGCACGCACGCACGCACGCACGCGCACAAGGATGCACATTCACACACACAAGCAAATGTGCCAGACCTGGGGCTGGAAGTGTCTTCTAGCGGTCCCTTTCAGCCTCTTCATCAGTGAGCCACGTTCTTCTGTAAGGCAACACAAATCCTCTACAGGAACCACAGCACCAACTGCATCGAAGAATGGAATGGTTGCTGTAAAGGTAAAGTACTAAGCATGCCTGAGATTCATGGCCATGGCCTTTGTGTCTTTTGGGCGGTTACTCACCTCCTGGTTGGATTGGAAGAGTGCTGTGTCTATCACCTGATCCCTGTCTCCCACATCCACCCACAGCTGTTCCAGCCTCCTCCGCCAATCCATGGCTTTTACCTGGGTGTGTTTACCCCCTACCAGTCCCTAAGTCTGTCCCTATTGCAGGAACCTGTACCAAGTGACCCTGCTGTCAGAGGGCTCAGTGTCTCCAACGGTGTCCTGTTGTACGGGCCCCTTGATGCGCTTGAGTGCCTGTCCTCTTTCCTCTGGCTTAGGGTGTGGTATGAAGCCCTGCTGCGCTGTGCTCTTGTACCTCCCTGGCCTTGAGAACCAGGAGACTAAAGAACCCTCCCTCTATCGGTGACCCACCTCAAGTATTCTGTTACAGGCATAGAAAGCAGAGCAGGACACCTCGATGAGGAACCTCCTCTTTCTCCTTCCTGAGCTGAGTCCTGCGTGTTACTAGCTTTCCAGAATATTCTGCAAGAGTCCCTGGGCTCTAAGCATCCAGGGAAGTGTAGAAAGGAGGGCGATTTAAGTATGGTTGCTAGTATTGGAAAATGTTCCTGATGTTATGTCCATGACAACAGCCATATCTTGTGTGGCCACACACACCCGTACTACCATCTCGATATTCCATTCATTATATTTATATTAATTTTATTTCAAATCATTCAGTGACCCTGAAAACACCTCTCATAAGACAGTCCACAGGGAAGAGGCTAGGACTCATTGACATCAAATGCTGAGAAAGACATCCATCACTTTCACAGCCTTGGGCTAAATGCTGCACGTTTGACCAGCTCTCTGGTGGTTGGTGAAATGGTACATAGTGTCCTTCAGGATGGGGAGATGAGGGTGGGGAGGGGGTTGAGTTGTCATCAATTGGATGTTGACCAGATGTCTACACCAAGAGTCCACGGGGAAGGTTGTGAAGTCTTTACCATGGTAGCAATAACGCTTCCTGTAAATATGATTGTTCTCTAGATAAGTGAACTGTTGGGCTGTTCCAGTTCTGACCCTGGGGACACAGGTTCTGTGACATGATTCTGTAGATTTTCCAAGATGTATCATGATGTACAAACTTCGCATTGCTTAAAGTGTCTGTGAACAAACCTTTTATTAATCTCAGTGAAGAGAAACTGACTTGCAATTAATCCCTCAAAAGCCCAGGCTTAATGGTGAAGAAACAAGTATTAAACACTTCTTTCTAGGGAATGTCCTTTTCTGCGATAATATTTGACTTCATCAGTGATAGATAACCTTCTACCCTAAATGTGACTATTTTTTTATCCCACGCTCTTAAGTATTTTTTTTAAATTATGAAACAGACTCTTCTAGCAATGGGTAAGGACCGTGCAGGCTGGTGGTGAAATGGCTGGCACCAGGCCAGCACCATTAGCCAAAGCTAAAAGACAAGAACATATAATGAACTGACTTAAGAGACTGTAAGCCTTTTGATTCAATTAGTGCATGCTCAGTGAACCTATATGCAGCTGCCAGTGGCTTTATACCATGTCTACAAATTGCATAACATTCATTACCTAAAGAAGTTGAAACTGAACCTAGGAAGATGACTTAGCCAGTCAAATGTTTGTGCCAGCATGAGGACCTGGACCAACCGCCAAGCCCACAGAAGAGGCAGGGTGTGACAGCCTGCATCTGTAACCTCAGTGCTGGGTTGGGGCAGTGCCAGGTGGCTCCCCGTGGCTACTGGTCATCCCGTCTAGCTTACCTGGTGGTCTCTAGGTACACAGAGACCCTGTCTTAGAAAATAATTTAAAAGAGTGATGGGGAAGACACCAACTCAAGCTCTGCCCTCTATATGCATGCACACATATGCACACAATCAAAAAGCAAAGTAGAGATTAATTATGCTTCCCTTGAATTCCAGGACCTAGTGACTCACTACCAATAAATGACTGCTGTTTATGACATTGGGTCACCTCATAAAAAGCCCCACATATGCTCCCTTGGTTCATCATCCTGAAGGAAGACAGTAGGGTGGTGCAAATCTTTAGCACCTGCTCTTGGAGGAGACTGTATATTGGCACTGTGCACGTTTGCAACAGCCATAGTGTGCCACCTCATCAGCTGGTCCTCCTGCATTAAGATTCATCCGTCCATCCACCCACCCATCCATCCATCCATCCATCCATCCATCCATCCATCCATCCATCTATCCATCCATCTGTTTATTCATCCATCCATCCATCTGTTGATCTATCCATCCATGGGTTCATTCATCTGTCTGCCTGTCCATCCATGCATCTGTCCCTCCATCCATGCATCAATCTGTTCATCCATTCATCCAGCATCCATCCATTGGTCAATCCATTTATCCACCCATTGGTCCATCCATCCATCCATCCATCCATCCATCCATCCATCTCTCCATCTGTCCTCCAATCCATGCATGCATGTATGTATACATCCATACATCCATACATCTATCCATCCATCCATCTGTCTGCCTGTCCATCCATACATTCATGCATCCATCGGTCCGTCCATCTATCCATCCATGCATCCATCCTGCATTCAAGCATTGTTACTGCAGACTCACCCTGCATAGTACTGCAGTACAAGAGGGACTCACACAGAACTATCCTAGGAAAACTTTCTTGGATTGTGACCCCCCCCCCCCTTGCGCCCAGAAAATGTGGTGACAGAGGGACAAGAGAATGAGTGATGATGTAAAGTACGAGAGAAATGAGTTCTATCTCCCTTCTCATCACGCTGATCCAATAGGGCCTGGGGAAAGGATATTGAAGTGGGAGAACCAGGCTGCCTGCCCATCCCTGTGATGCAAGTAATGTGTTTTTACTTCAGAAGGGTAGCAGTGTTAGATCCTGATGTGATTGTCCTGAGTGAGATTTATTAGGGCTTTCTGTGACAGTGGGGGCTATGAATGAGCATAGCCTAGGACAGAGCTCAGAGCTCGGCCACTGGCCATTTCTGCTGCTGCTGGGTCCTAAGGGGAGTTAACTCCACAGCCATAGAGAGCCAACACCCTCTGACCAGATCAGTGTTGTCTGTGTGTCTGAATGCTGAAACTAAGGCATACCAATACAAGGAAGAAAGGTATTTACTATGCTCAAAATATGGTCTGACCCTTGGGGGAAAGTGGGATGGTATGAAGAGGAAGTCCCCAGGAAAGTCTCAAGCAACAGTAAAGACGGCTGGGGAATTTTCTAGGGAATGTAGTTGAAATCAGGGCAGGGTCATATCAAGGGATTTGGATGTTGTTAGAACAGGTGACAAGGAAAAAATAAGACATGGAAATGCCCTTCAACAAGGAAAAAATAAGATATGGCAATGCCCTTCAACAATATTTACCCAAACCTAAAACTTAGGAGAATTCATATCTGTTTACTTGGCAGTGAATGCTTTAAAAGCAGAAAAGTTTCCTTGCAACCTAAGCCTAGCAGGACAAAGGTGTGCCTATGATTCAGGCTCCAAGACGATTCTAGTTCTTAGTGTCTCATCGTCCTACCAGGATCAGTTTCCCCATACTGCTCCCGGATCTTTGAGACTGAATCCTGGATTCATCTCATCTTCCCAGAGGATCCGCCAGGAGCCTCCTGAAACAACCAGCCTTGATCTTCACCCACATGAGGCTCGCGTCCATCTGTGCTCTCAGAGGGTGCCTGGGCCCCCTCCAGGAGTCAACACATGGCAAATTCTTGAGCAAACTAATCCCGAGCAGATGGAAACAAAGTGCACAATTGAGGAGGAAGGGAGGAGAGGCCCACGATGACAGAGCATATTTGGCAGGAGTCTGAGAATTTCTGTACTCCATCACCAGTGTGATGGAGCCTGGGGATCGGATTGTTGCCTTTATATTATTTGATTCTCCTGAGAGGAAACCTGAGCTGTACACCACGTCTGAGTTTTGAGTTGATGAGTCAAGGCTTTGAAACCAGCAGGCGCCACTGACTCCTGGGTTTCTATTTTCAGTTGTGGCGTTTGAGCATTTGTAGCCTCTGTTTTCTCACACACAGCACAGGAAGGGATGGGGTGCTGTGGCTGGGATGTGACCATGCTGTACGACCACCACTCTGTGTCCCCCCAGAGCATCACACTTCCCAAGAAGACATAGACACTGAACTGCTTTCAACAGATTGGCCAGTTGCCATGTCTGTGGGTCATTTTATTGATGGTAATTATTGTTGGAGGGTTCAGCTCATCATGGGCAGTACACCTCCTAGGCAGGTGAGTTGAGCCGCATAAGAAAGGCAGCTTGGGAGTGATGGAGGAGGGTCATCTGTCTATGTGTTACTTTCATTGGTTAATAAAGAGACTGCCTTGGCTTTTGATAGGGCAGGATTTAGATAGGTGGAGTAGACTGAACAGAATGCTGGGAGAAAGAAGCAGAGTCAGGCAGAGGCAGAGAGCTGCCACCATGAAGCTGCCAGGTTAGACATGCTGAATCTCTCCCAGTAAGCCATGACCTCATGGTGACATACAGATTATTAGAAATGGGTTGGATTAATATGTGAGAGTTAGCCAATAAGAGGCTACAGACAATGGGCCAAGCAGTGTTTAAATGAATATAGTTTCTGTGTAATTATTTTGGGAGTAAACTAGCCGGTGAGCCGGGATCCTGGCAGGAACACAGCCCGCCACTCCTTCCTTTTACATGGGAGCAGATACCAGGGAGCAACATTGGCTGCTGGTATCTGCTTCAGCCCCTGCCTTGAGTACTTGCCCTGGTTTTCCTCGCTGATGGGCTATAACTTGTAGGGTGAGACAAACCCTTTCATCCACAAGTTGCTTTGGGTCATGCTGTTTATGACAGCAACAGAAAGCAAGCTAGGGTACAGGGTTAACTGTGACGTCATATCCTAAGTACGTCTCAGTCTGCTTGTTTGCACTGCCTGTTCTTCATTACCTCACAGAACGTCGTCACTCAGTATCTCAACACGGCTAGTTCACATTCCGCCTTCCCACAGAAAGATTTATTTAAACAGTGCACTTCTCATCAACACATACCACTTCTGACATTCTGGAGGGCGGATTCTGATGAGCACCAACTAAAGAAGAAAGGCCCAGCCATTGGCGTCTGAAGCCCAGGCAAGCTGAACTATGTCACAGAGGTACCACGTTCTATTTCTCTCACTCAATAGACAAGAATAAGAACAAGGACACATAAACTCATCTGATACTGGAAGTGACATCTTCCTTGAGACACTCTTGTGTTACCATGACTGGTGTAGGGCAGATCACATGGCCAAGGTGACTTCAGACTGATGACTGGGTCTTGTAGCGATCACTCAGAATGGGTAAACTCTTAGCGTCAACTTGCCCAGTCCCCAAATACTCTGTGGTGAGCCAGGGAAAGGAGATCTAAGCTGCCATGAGCCTTTAGGAATTAGAAAATTACCCAGCCTTTGTGCAGCAAGAGGGGAAAAGTGCAGGACACATTTCTCAAGAACTAGGGACTGGGCAGAAACATGGCTTCAGAGTCAGGAAGCTTGGGTTCAAATCCTGCCTGTTTCTTACAAGTTCTTCCTTGAACAAACCATGTAATGCGCCAGAAGCTAAGACTGTTTCCCTGAGGAAAATTAAAACGATACTTGGTCAACTGGTGGAATAAGTGTGTTCTAGGGACAAACCGACCTACGGTGCACAAGCAGTTTCTTGGTCTGTGGGTGTGTCATCAGTCATGGTGCAGAGCCACCAGACTTGATTGTGTGACCAGACGCTGCTGTCATGGAAACTGTGGTCCTTAGGGAATGACTGCTAGGGTCTACTACTGGCCATGAAGGAACTGAGTCCCTTTGCTACGGGGGCCATCATAGTGTCCCAAGGGTGTTGTCATAGCAGAACCACAGTGATGTGGGGCTCCCCTCTGTATGCTGTGAATACCATTGGTTAATAAAGAAACTGTCATGAGCCTGCGTACATGAACCTCGTGGTGATGCACAGATTAATGGAGATGGGTTAAATTAATATGTAAGAATTAGCCAATAAGAAGCTAGAGCTAATGGACCAAGCAGTGTTTTAAATAATATAGCTTCTGTGTGGTTATTTCGGGTCTGAGCTGCGGAGCTACCAGGAACACACTAGCAGCTCCTTATTACAACATAGCATTGTCCAAGACCATCTATACCAAACCCTGGGGTCTGAGTCTGAGGCATCAAAGGGTGAACTAAGCTTAGCTGACATCTCTTCTTGTTGCTAGCGGTTTGCTGGCGACCACTGGCATTCTTTGGCTGGTGGCAGCAGTGTTCTCAGCCTAGACTGTCTCCATTGTAATGTCTCATTCTACGCTTCTGCTTTCTAGAAGAAAGGAACAGAGCTGACACCACAAACCTCATCTTAAGTTGCTGTGTCCGAACAATTTTATTTTCACCTTGAGGTATCAGGGTGGTACTTTGACATGTGTTTTCATGGGAGACACAGCTCCGTTCATAATAGCTGTGTCCCAGACCTTTGTTTTGGTGGACCGCTGAGAGGCAAGACTTTGTTTCTGGGTTAAGAGCATCTTCCCCGGGATGCATTCTCTTGCCTCCAGCCCTAGGCCTGACACATCTGTGCTATCATCTCTCTGATCCCTCCTTGGGCTCACAGACACAGTAAGAGAGCTGGGAGTGGCCTGACCCAGTGACTTTGGGAATTTTTATTACTAGTATTGATAACAACAAAAAAAGTCAGACTTGGGCTTGGGATGTCATTTCCTAAAATTACATTTATGTATGTATGTATCTATTTATTTATTGTGTATGTGTGAATGTTCACACATGTGCCATGGTATGTGCATGTGGAGGTCAGATGATAGCTCATGGGGTTTGGATCTCCCCTTCTGTCATGTGGGATCCAGGGTTCTAATCCAGACCACCAGGTTTGGTGAAGAGCAAGCGCCCTTACATGATGGGCCATCTCACCAGTCCAAGACATAGCTTCACTTTTTCAAAAATTACATTTGTTTTGTGTGTGTTGGGAATAGAACATGTATGGATGGCACTCTGTGTGTGTGCTCTTTCCATTACTGTGTCAATCACAGGAACTGAACTCGGGTCATTAGGCAAGTACTTTTGTTTGCTCAGCACACTGGGGATGTAAGTCAGTGGTAGACCCTGATTTGATCCTCAACATCAGGCTTGAGCGCTTGTAGGCGCATGCGCGCGCGCACACACACACACACACACACACACACACACACACACACACACGCGTGTGCGCGCGCGCGCACAGAGAGAGAGAGAGAGAGAGAGCGAGAGAGAGAAAGCGAGAGAGAGCGAGAGCAAACTAACTTCTAGTTGTTTTTATTATTGGTACTAGATTTGCTATAGACAGTACAAGCCTTTATTACCAACACCAACTCCCAGGGCCGGTTCCTCCCACTGCCCTGCCTCTGATAAGTCATCTCTAGACCCTCCCTTATTAGGCTCAGATTACTAGTGAGAAATTTGTCCTCCATCCCTGTGAAAACAACATTTTACCCAGTGTCCTTCCAAATGAGCAAGCCAGCCTGGATGCGCTTATTGAGAGAAAGTTCCTGATACTCACAGAGACCTAGGCAGAGCAGCAAGGCCTTTTGCAGACACCCTGGGATAGTTTAACAAGCCCACCCCAGGGTCGCTGACCTGTCTGTGGGTTGTACTTTTTATGGCCTAAGTATTTATTATTAATTAGAGACTCAGACCCTGAGACTGCTGGCTCACAGCGCAGAGGGAATAGAAGCTCCCATCGGTCGTCACCCCAGCAATCCACTCCCCTTTTTCCCTTAAGTGCATGTAAATGCCCAATTCCTTAAAATACTACTTTAATCAAATTTTCCATATTAGTGGGTCTGTAATTAACGTGAGAATACGTCTTTGTCACCAGTCAAACTGTGCCAATCAGCAGTGAAAGCCTGTGGTTGGGCTCCTAGTGCTGGTGGCTTCTCTCCCTTGGAACCGTTCATTGTCCCAAAGCATGCGCGGTGGATGCACGGTCATTTCCCCTTTAAGGACGTTTCTGATTCTTCCCATTCCTCCTTTATCTGAATTAGGGTTCCCCAGTTCCTGTTCCATTTCACATTTCTGTGCTCTGTCTGAGAAAAGAGAACAAGGGGAAAACAGAGGGAAAATTTATTTACATATACGCCCGTCTCGCTTGGAAGTAGCTGTTGAGTGGAAGCCACGGTGGTGACATCTTCAGGACAGCAACATCGCATGTCCACAAAGGCCCTATCTGTGTGGCTTGTGGTACCAGAACGAGGAGGATCGTGGCCTCAGACTGGTGATAAATCTAGGAAAGACATTGAAGTTGTTCAATCTCCCTGGGTTCTTCCCTAGGGTCCCCAAGTACACAGACACACATTCTCCCCTTCCCCTCCCCTCCCAACAGAGAATAGAAGCAATGGCAGCAAACTCCCTGTTTCACTAAAATCAAAACATGTTTTCATGCTCCTAAATTGGTCATTGCTCCCTGTGCTTCCAGATGCACCCCCTTCGTGCGGGTATCGGGGCGAACGGTTGTTATCGTCCACCTCTGAGGTTTACTAGTGACCATCTTTGTAGACACATGGAAGTGATGTCGTTGACCAGAGCTTTGATGGTAAAATGGAGACTCCTACCTGCTGCCTGCGGCCTGAATCAGCTCTCCCCTGCTGTTGGTCCAGGCAGAGACAGCCTCAGCTGTCCCCCTGTCCCCGTGGAGCAGGGCTGTGCAGCAGAGGCTGCCTAGCTGTTCCTGCAGATCAGGCTGGAAAGATTTACCATTTGGGTTGTCAAGCAAGGCTGACAGCCTGGACCGATAAAGAACTGAGATTCTGTGTGATTGAGTTTTTTATTACATAGAAGCGCTGAAAGAAGGTGCCAAGTCTTTGGGTGCTGGGTCGCACAGGACTAGTTGGGAACAAAAGGGGACAGACAGTCAAGAGAGCCTTTGTGAAGCAGCCCCAGGGTATTTTACAGCCTACCACTGCACTGAGTGGGAGTGAGGCTGCTTGCCTGGGCACCATCCAGGACCCTAGGAGGAAGAGACTTCTGGAGAAAGGGAGGGGAGGGGGAGAAGGGAGAGAGGGAGGGGAAGGGAATGGGATGGGGGGGGAGGGAAAGGAAAGGGGAGTGAAGGGAGGAGAGGGCAAGAGGGAGAGAGGGGGAGGGGAGAGAATAAGGGAAAGGGGAAGAGAGGGACAGAGGAGAAGGAGGGGGGAGGGAGAGAAGGGAAAGGGGAGGGAGAAAGAGAGGTTGGAATGGGAGAGGGAGAGAGCAGCAGCAAGCTAGGTACCTTATCCATGTCTTCTGCTGAATCGCAGAAGTATTTCCCCATTCAGAGCTGCAAGGGAACTTTCAAACACCAGAATAAAACCCTCCAAATATATAAAAGTGTTCTGACTTCATTTGTTAGGACAGAGGTAACTAAAGCCCCTTTTCAGCATCGCGATGGATGTAAAGTCACGATTCCGGAGAGACCTTTGCTTCTGCAGGATTCAATTGTTGTTACCATAAAATCCCATTGCTGGGGGGGGGGGAGCTCTCGGAGTCAGTTCCTTCCAGTCGAGAGACTCAAGTTGTTTTAGACTTCTTGAGAAATATTATTTTTTGCTATTTTTGGGAAAAGTAAGACCAAGACAAATTTTAGTGAGCATTTGCTTAAAGGCACATGAAGTCTTGTCTGTGTTAAGGCAAAGCCTGCGTGTTCTGGGGGAACTCTCCCTGTTCTGTGTCAGGTCATCATAGCCCGTGATGTCCTTCCTGTGGACAGGCAGGCCACATACTTCGGCTTTTCCTTTGAACTGAACATGTAAAGGATGTGTGTGTGTGTGGGGGGGTGATTTTGTTTCATACTGCATTCTTCAATTTGTTTTCATTCAAAAACCCATCCTAAAAAACAAATTAAAACAAACAAAAAAAATAAACAGGGGCTGGAGAGATGACTTAACAGTTAAGAGCACTGGCTGCTCTTTCAGTGGTCCTGAGTTTAATTCCCAGCAATCACATGGTGACCCACAACCATTTATAGTGAGATCTGATGCTCTTTTTTGGCCTGCAGGTGTACATACAAATAGAGCACTCATATGCATAAAATAAGAAATAAATAAAAAAAGAAAAACCCAAACCAAAGTAAAACAAAATAAAAAACAAAACAAAACAACACGGATAGTTGAATTTTTGGCTTAGTTGAAGCATTGAAACCATTCACCAAACCTGCTATTATTTATTAATGTTATATATTAATCCAGCATCACTTCAGTTTGGGTTTTCTCCAGCAGCGCTATCCCTGCTTCTCTATTTCGGATTGAATCCCTCCTTTCATTCTCTATTGTATTCTCTTGGTGTATATTTGTCTCTCCTTTGAGTTGTTTCCGCATACTGTATTCTTCCTTCTGGAGTCTTTGCTTGCCATGCTCAGTGGGGGAATGAGTCCTAGTAGGGTTCAGTGTCCTTTCTCTGTGAGATCCTAGTTAAAGCCAGAGGTTCCTTCTTGAGTCTCTGCTGAGACATTATCAGGCATTGTCCTACGTCAGACCAGGCCTTCTGCCTGGGTCTACAGCTTTCTCTGCAAGCAGGGGAGCTCTCCACAAGTCCTTGCTCAGGACACTGCTTCATCTGTTAATTCTGAAGAGCAGCACCCCCTCCCCATTTCTTGTTGAGTTTTAAGGTGATCTACAGAAGGATAAAAATATACTTCTTTGTGGTTAATCATCACTTACAGTTTTCTACATTTCTTTAGAAATGGGATTATGCAAATGGGGAGAAAAGCAAACAACTCTATTGAGGATATCTTCGCTTAGGCAAACTCGCTGGCTGTGTCAGGGAAAGCTGTGGCAGAAAGCTTCTCCCTGCGGATGGCAGTGCTGTTCCTGAAGTGGCGGGCCTAGTATGAACAGTAAAGCAAATCCCACATTCAAGTTGGTAATTATGACAGCACCTGCCGTGACTGTCTCTTAGGATGAAGAATTTAATTATTGTATATTTACGCACCTAGATACATGCATACACACATATATATTGCTAAATCCTTTTCTAGCAACAAGAGATTAAAATGAATGTCCTTGCAGCCTTCAGTAAATGGCGGACCAAGCTCCTCAGTGTATGTGGAAGTCTGCACTGCAGGGGAATCATGAAAGGCAGCGTTGTGTGCTGCAACAGGTCAGGGTGGAAGAGCAATCCCAGGTGTGGGCATTCTGCCTGGGATGCTTGCACAGTAGCTCAGAATGCCATTGCTGAGAACAACTTCTCCTTGGCGAATGCTGAACAGACCAAAGCATGCACAACCAGATGAACATGGTAACTGCGTAAGTTTTGTTACAGCACAGGAGAAACACAGACTAGAGATGCAAGAGACTTGAGAAGCAATATCTGCAAAAATCCTAGCCTGGACAATTGAATCAACAAGGAAATACAATCAAATATATGGAATTTTTATTTGTGTCAGCTGTATGATATGAAGAAACTTTTAGCATAATTTTTCATATGTAGTATTTTTCTCTTGGTTTATAGTGTTTATGCACTTCCAAGTCATTTAAATGTACCTAGGTGTTGTAAGGAGGGTACTTGTCGGTTCCCGACTGCTTGGCCCCAAAATAATCACACAGAAACTATATTATTTAAATCACTGTCTGGCCCATTAGCTCTAGCTTATTTGCTTACTCTTACATCTTAATTGAACTCATTTCTATTAATCTGTATATCGCCACATGGCAGTGGCTTACTGGGTAAAATTCTGGAATCTCTCTCTGGTGGGGCTACATGGCTTCTCTCTGACTCTGCCTCCTTTCTCCCAGCATTCAGTTTAGTTTTCCCTGCCTACCTAAGTTCTGCCCTATCAACAGGCCAAGGCAATTTCTTTATCCACCAGTGGTATTCACAGCATACAGAGGGGAACCCCACATCACCTGCATATCTTAAAATTTTATTAATATGACAACCATGGCTAGAGGCAAGTAGGATGTCGCCTAGATATCTGCTTTACCTTATTCTTTGACACAAGGGGATCATGATAAGACCCTACTGTGAAGGACATCACACTCTTTGGTTACAGAGCATAAAGACACCAACCTTGACCTGCCGAGAAACTCTCCCCCAGCTGGCTAGCTTTCAGGCTAGATGGTGCTGTGTGGGCTTCTGGGAGAGAAAAGACATCAATGGCCTTACCTAGCTAGCACTGGCCCCTGCATGCTAATACTGACCTGCCAGGCAGGATGAGCCCACTGTTGCATTAGCGGCACTGCTGTCATTGGGGATAACCCACTGTTCTCTTGATGGGATCTGTGGCCTGCTCCACAGTAGGGATTCATGCCTGTTACCAAACATGGTCCTGATCTAAACCAAGATGGGGGCGGGGTCCACAGGACAAAGGGGAGAACCTACTGATGGTGTTTTGTGAAAAGGTTACATTGTCAAATTCCCTTCTAGGTGTTTACATGTAGACACAGAGATCTTTGCCATCCTCAGCCTCAGCCAGAGGTGCCCCTTATTGCAGTTGGGAGCAAATAATAATAATAATGCAGAGACTCACAACTATCCGAAGCTCTGAGAATAGCGACTCCGTGCACTCAGCACAGACGGGACATCTATTCTGACCCTTCTTATAAGGATCTAGGAACAGCGGGATGAGAGAGAGGCTGTAAGAGACAGAGGATGAGGAGGAGCGCTAGGGAGCTGGGAAATGCAGTCTTCCGGACACTGCACGGCTGTTGCACGTGTGAACCCAAGCAGATGTTGTTAACTGCACACATTTAAGCAGTTAGAAAGTATGCTGTAGTGGGGGACAGGTTCTGAGCTAAGGTCCTACCCCTAGCTGGTGAGCCAATGACAATTGATGGCTTCTGAGGGAAGGAGGGTTTTTTTTGTTTTTTTGTTTTTTTGTTTTTTTTTGAGGGGATACCTACTGGTAGATAGTTTGTGCCTCAGTGGGCAACTCCATACCCACATGGTTATGGGCAGCACTAGTGAGACTCAGGGAATCATAAAAAATAATAAATAAATAAGGATATGAAGTTGGGAGGAAGAGGTATTGGAGAACCCTGAGGGAGGTAGAGGAGAGGGGTAGAGGAGAGGGGTAGATGTGATTAAGAAACCTTTGTATATATGATGTTTTCCAAAGAATTAAAAAAAATAAACTGGTAACTAAAGAGGAAATATGCAAAATACAGGACTTTCAAGCTGACCCTGGAACCTCAGGATCTGGATAACGCTGGGAGAAATTCCATCTCCAGAGCTAGAACTTCAGTGTCCAGCCAAGCTCACCCCCCAGCCCAGTGCCCAGCCAAGCTCACCCCCCCAGCCCAGTGCCCAGCCAAGCTCACCCCCCCAGCCCAGTGCCCAGCTATGCTCATCCCCCCAGCCCAGTGCCCAGCCATGCTCACCCCCAGCCCAGTGCCCAGCCAAGCTCACCCTCCCCAGGCCAGAGCCCAGCCAAGCTCACCCCCCAGCCCAGTGCCCAGCCAAGCTCAACCCCCAGCCCAGTGCCCAGCTATGTTCACCCAACAAAGCCCAGTGCCCAGCCAAGCTCACCCCCCAGCCCAGTGCCCAGCCATGCTCAGCCCCCCAGCCCAGCGTGTGACCATGCTCACTGCCCCAGCCCAGCGCCCAGTCAAGCTCACCCTTCCCAGCCCAGTGCCCAGCCAAGCTCACCCCCCAGCACAGCATGTGACCATGCTCACACCCCCCCAGCCCAGTGCCCAGCCAAGCTCACCCTCCCCAGCCCAGTGCCCAGCCAAGCTCACCCTCCCCAGGCCAGTGCTCAGCCAAGCTCACCCTCCCCAGCCCAGTGCCCAGCCATGCTCACCCTCTCCAGCCCCATGTCAGTGGCTTATAACAGGTAAGATGCATAGAAAAGCAGTCCATCTATTTGCGGCATAAATCTCTCAACATATGACAAATTTTTTGGGGGGTGGGTCTTGTGTTTGTATGTCTGTGTGTGCATACACGTGTGTCTGTACTTGTATGGTCAATGTCAGGGTCTTCCTCTGCTGCTGACCTCCTTGACTTTTGATTCGGGTCTCACTCCTGGGCTCTCTCTGCCTTCACCTCCCAGTGCTGGGGTTAGGTATACACACGGCCACCCTGCTCTGTCTATAGGTGCTTGGATTCCAGCTCAACTCCTCATGCCTGCACTGACACTAGCTTACTTGCTGAGCTATCTCCCCAACCCAGGTTCTTTTTTATCTTCTAAAGTCACAGTTTAGATAGAACCCACTTGTGGTTTTTGCCTGCAGTAGACAAAATAGCAACGGGCCTTTCGCAATCTCTTATGGAATGCATTATGTCTGCTCAAGGTTCACCCATCCCTAGGGCCTTCGCCAAGACCCCAGGCTCACTGTTAGTGTTTAAGTGGCTGCCAGCCCTTCCATTAACAGTCCCAAGTTGGAAGGGAAACTTCATTCACATAAATATTCTCTGGGGTTTTCTCCCTTTCTGAAAGGCTTCTCTGAATGGCTTTTATTCCCATTTTAATTTTACAAGAATCACGTGGCTATCGCCGAGTACAAGTGCAGAGTTTTGCTAAATCCTAAAGCCATTTTTGGACTTGCAGGATAGCATTAGAAGCTGCAATGAGAGGAAAACGAGAGGCAGCAGCAGGCAGAATTCATAGAAGAAATGAGGTAACGCTTCTGGTAATGGAGATTATTCACAAATGGGCTGAGCGAGGGTGCAGCACCATTGGCTGGGAGTCTGGAGGCTCCCTGAGGGACTCATCAACCTGAGCTCAGCGGGTCGTACTTGTGATTGCCGCCATTATAGTTCAGAGAGTCACAGTGGAAGGTTTTGGTGGGAAAAGTGATGGACTTTGGTCTTGTGACTTGTGTTAAGGTGAGCGAAGGTCTGAGGTTTTTCCAGAGCAATTCAACCCTTTCAAATTTTATGATAAAAAGGTTGGGAAAGGCTTTGTCTTTCTTATACAATTATTGTGAAGATTAAATATATGGCTACCTAGTGTTCCTTTAATAAATGTTCTCTCATTTATTCATGTTCTAGTGTAATTCAACCTACAACAATGGCCTGAGCCCCTGGTATGTGTCTTTACTTTGGTAGATGCTGGAGAAATAACGAGGGACACAGCTCCCTCCAACTCAAGAATCAAGTTTTCGTGGCGCTTCCCCTAGAGGAGTCCGACGCTAGTGAGACATTAAATATCAGTTCTACTGTCCGCTGCTGCAAAGGGATTGTTTAGGTTAGCAGGATATGTCACAGAGACTTCAGGAGGCCTCTCTCTCAGGAAACTCAAGTTGTGTGGAGACCCAAAGAGTAAGGAGGGCTATAATTTTGAACAGCATCTACAAAGTAGACCAGGGGCCCAAGGTATCCTGGGAAATAAAAATGGCCTTGAAGAATGTCACCTGCTGGAAAGCAACAGTTGGTTGAGCCTCGTGGCGAAAGACACCAGGACACGCTTAGATTAGCATCCAGCGCTCAAGACCTGGGACGGCACCACCCACCATAGGCACGGTCTGTGGACTGACTCAGCGCACAGCTGGTGATTGATTGGATTGCCTTTAATGGGCACTCAACGTGATTATTCAAAATAACCAGATCATAAACAATTATTTCAGTTTTCTTAAGAACACATTAGCTTGATGATAGCAATAATTGGGAGAGATGGCCCAGTTAATTGACTTAGCAGAAAATGGGTTTCCCTGTGTATGCAGAGCTTAGTGTAACCTAATATGGCTTGGATAGAATGTCCGTGGAAACAGAAAGATGTGTGTGCTCGTGACTAGCAGTTTGGGCTCTACAATTAGGTCGTGGTTTATGATCCTCTAGCGCTGATCTCGTGGCGACCTGACATGACCTGATAAATTGATTATCCACAACGTGTAAATTCTACAGACTTGCCCACATGCCTGTCAGGGGTTTCTTCCGCAAGGCAAACGCCATGTGCTTATCAGACAAATGTGCTGTAGTGGGACAAATTAAGATCTGGGAGAGGCTACCTCTGCGGTGTTTACCCACAGGTCCAGTCTGGTGAGAGCATAGTCAGAGTCGAACTGGAATCTTCCATAAAATTGACTATGAGACAGGCGCTGGTCAAGTCGCTTAGGCTGAATGAAGCCTAAGGCCCCGTGTTTGTTTGTAGGAGTTATAATACTTGCTCATTTTATTTGGTGTGTGTGCATGCATGCCTGAGTGTACATGTGTGCCAGATGTGTGCAGAAGCCTATGAGTGTTGGAAGAGGCAGCGGACCTGCTGAACCTGCTGGACTGGAGTCCCAGAATTGTAAGTTACCACCCGACCAGGGATTCTACAAGGGCAGTAAGCGTTCTCAAGCTCTGAGCCATCTTTCTGACTTCCAATTCTCACAATTAAATGATATAAAATGCACAAAGGCATATACAGTGACCACTTACTATCTTTCCTTTTCTAATAAAAGCTTCTTAACCAGACACGGCAAAGTAAACCTCTAATCTCAGCACTGATCAGTCTGAGGCAGGACGCTGTGGATTTGTGGTCAACACGGGAAGCTTATACAGACAGTTTTATCTCAGAAAACTAAACAAACAAAAATCCAAGAAAAACAAACAAGCAAAGGTCTTGTAGCTTCCAGCAGCAGTTCCCAAGAGCAAAAGGAACTGCCACAGGGAAGGACAGTAGAGTTCAGCAGGGGACGTCTGGTCAGGATTCATCTGTAGGCCCGTTGGGCTTCACCCAGAGATGGCAACGCCTGCGGTCATTTCTATGTGCTCGTGGGACACATCTGGTGACTACTGAAACAATGGAGACCTGCCGTGACTGTAGCACATGGTCCCAGAAAGGACAAATATGTTAAATGACAAAATGTATTTCCCACTGTTCTGGAAGCCAAGCAGCCAAAGGGAAGGCATCCACTGTCACGGAGGGCCTTCTTCATGTGCTCTTATTTGGTGGAAAGCAGAGGGGAAAAGGAGTGGGGAGGGGCACACTTCCTCCGAAGCCCTAGTGGGAGAGGCTTCTAACCCAGCAAGCAACAAAAGCTCTATTTTCAAGTCGACATCAGGGCCTAAGAACCCACCCCTTATCACCATCACATCAGCAGTCAAATTTTAAAAGAGGAATTGGTGGAGAGGAAGACAGACCACAGTCGTGTCTGAGGAGAACCAAGTACAGGCAGCTGTCCTTCACACACACACACACACACACACACACACACACACACACACAGAGAGAGAGAGAGAGACAGAGACAGACAGAGACAGACAGGCATATATACAGAGACAGACATATACACAAAGAGAATGTCAGATACACACACACACACACACACATATATATATACATACATACATACATGCACAGAGAGACAGACAGACAGACAGAGACTACACAAACATTTAAACACACAGACAGGCATATATGCAGAGACAGACATATACACAAAAGAGAATGTCAGACACACACACATACACATATACACACACATACACGCACAGACAGAGACTACACAAACATTTAGACACACACACAGACAGAGACAGATAGGCATATATACAGAAACAGACATATACACAAAAGAGAATGTCAGACACACACACACTGTTCTGAACAAACTCATTGTTTTAGAGAAAAACCGCACCAAATCCCAAGGCTGAACTGATCTGGCAGAACTGCGGTTTTGTTACCACAATGCTAAGAGTTATTGTTATCTGAAACACACTCCTGCTCCGAGGAAACCTGTCTCAGATTTCCAGAGTCCAACAGACTCCTCAGCCTAGCAGAGAATTCTTTCAGTGCCTTCTCAGAATGGGCTCCCTGCCTGCTGGTGTTAGGATCCTGATCTCATTAGCCGTGAGATTATTAATCTCCTCACGAACTATGAGACACAAAACCACAGACGGTGAGGACCAGCTGGTTGGAGGTGATGAAACCTTAGAAGGGTACAGTCGAGGGCTTGGTGTGAAACCACACCAAAGCTAGCCTGCCACCACCAGCAGGATGGCTGTCCCCACAGGGACTAAAGCATGCTGAGAAACGGAGAGCACCTCAAGGAGGTGTGAGAAGCCCACAAAGCCCTGTTTCTCCTGTCATTGATTGCTTAAGCCCTGGGAGAAGAAACGGAAGAGCAGAACCCTCCCAGCCTGCCACACACGTCTCTCCATTCACTTCCTGTGGTACCCTGGTCCGCTGTGACATGGCCACTGGCAAGTTGCCTGGAGGACTATCTGCGTGCAGGCCAGGGAGTTTTTAGTTTACTTCCCTATTCCTGCTTTCTCAGCACCTGGCTTGGGCTGATGCTCTGCTCTGCGCTGGCTCGGAGAGCACATTATTTGAATGAAAGCTAGTCTCAAGTTTTCCAGTACTTTCAGAAAGGACACCGGTAGCCAACCGGGTCAGCTGGGGAGGAGGGAGTGGGGGTGAGGCAGGAGCATGATGGCCTGAGGCCCAGAATGCTGCCAAACTTTTGACCTAGAGATGAGATGAACCAGGTCCGAATTCAAAGTCAGACTGACTTCAGGTGTGGAGAGCCTTGCTCCTTTGAATCTGATGAAATAAGTTAGATAAGCAAATTCCAGAATGAGTTGCAAATGTCAGAATCGGAACAAGAGGCTCCTTTAACAGAGTCTGCGGAGCTCGATGCCTCTAATGAAGGACACGATTGCTCCAGGGACCCACGGGGTGCAATCTAAAACAGAGCTCTTTGCAGCTTCCCTGTCACAGGTTTTCCTGTTCCATCATTTGTAAGAAATCTCCTCCAGGAAGCTGTGATGATTGCTCGGAGGCAGCGGCTTGGCCTGGAACCTCCTTCAGAGCTTAAATGGAATTAGCAGAGCTCACAACCACTGTGCTTCCCCATCCATGCACTAGGAAACTGAAGATAGACACCCCAGAAAAACCTGTATGTGACCGTTCATGGCATTGCTTACAAGCATCAGTGATAAAAACATGAGCAGTCCAGCTGATGTCTAGATACCAGAATGCTGTCTGTCCGTTCTGAAGTGAGAGAAGTAGAGAATGGGTAAGATACACTGAGCATCGTGTTAAATGATGAAAGCTACAGGTATATTCAGAGGAGGAAATATATGTTAAAAAGTGAGAAGCACAGATGGAGCTAGGGGAAGGTATTTGTTTGGGGCCAATGACAATTTAAAATTGAATGTTGGTGATGTTTGTAAAACCTGGAGAATATTTATCTTAGGGTTTCATTGCTGTAGAGAGACAACATGACCATGGCAACTCTTATAAAGGAAAACATGTGATTGGGGCTGGCTTACAGTTCAGGGGGCTAGTCCATTGTCATCACAGTGTAACACGGTGGCATGCAGGCAGACATGGTGCTGTCGAAGTAACCAAGTGTCCTACATCCTGGCTTGTAGGCAACAGGAAGTGGTCTGTCTCACTGGGAGTGGCTTGAACACATATGAGACCTCAAAGCCCGCCTCCACAGTGATCCACTTCCTCCATCCAGACCACACCTTCTCTACCAAGGCTGTACCTCCTAATATTTTTCACTCCCTTTGGGGGCCATTTCCTTTTAAACCACCACAGCATGATTCAAACAAGCAAACAACTCATTTAACTGAATATTTAAGAACGGGAGCTTTAAGAACTTGTGGTCTCAGAGGTAGAACATTCTCATAAATGTAAGGTCCTGGGGTTGGTTCTCGCATCAAGAACGTGGATTTTTAGGTGTGTTGATGGTGTGTAGCTAAAACAAAAAGTCAACATGAAAAGACACTTGAGGGCTTTGTCAGAATTTGGATTTGGTGTAGAAATGTTTGTGTTGGATCGTGGGTAGACGTGCTGCATTTTGCATTTTGAGCCCTGTAAAAGATAGTTTTATAAGGGCAAACACATGAATTTTCTGTTAATATAAAATCTACACACACAGGGCTTTATTTAGTCCAGTCAGGAAAGTACTGGTAGGAGTGTTGCAGAAAGTTCAAAGGAGAATTTGAAATGAGAGCTCCATGGGGAGCATGGGATGGAGCAATGGCTCTTGGGAGAAGCTGAGAACTCCTCCACCTTCAGCTGAATGATTGGCTGCATTCCGTAAGACACAGTTCACTCAAGTTGCTTCCAGCAAGAGTTACTGGTGTTATTGCCAGTTTTCACCAGCTTACACCGCTACAGAGAGATGGCTAGAGAGGTGCGCTGCTGAGGGCATCTGGCAGTCTAAACTCAAAATCCACACCTTTTCCTGGCTGCTCTGTGATACCACGGACACTGCACCAATAAAGCAGAGGGCTGCATGGATAATACAGCTGTCCTCGCCATGGCTGTTGGGGTAGAGCCCACCATAAGTGCAGTCTTGTTCATTATTTTCCAACTGGCCAATATTTATTTACTACTTACTGTGTGCCGGGTCAGGTGCTTGCAGTGTTGTGCCTGGGTGAGAGACACAGAGGGAAGCAATTGATTAGTTGCTCAATGAAGGACTCCTGTGCAAGCACAAGCAGGAGGGCGGAGGAAAGATGTATCGCTGTACCTTAAGAACAGTCTTAGGAAGCCTCAGGCCGAAGGGCTTCACCATCAACGTGAAGGCGACGTGCCAGTCTGAGCCCTCCTAGGTAAATTACACCAATGTAAGCATGATCAAGTTTCTATACCTTAATGCTGTTTTCAGAATGGAGTGGAGATGTAGCCCAAGAATTTCTTGTGAGGACGAAATGAAAGCCAGAAAAGTATTGCTCTACAACCACACCCAGCATATAGTGTTTAGTAAACAACAGACATCCATTAAAACGCCCACCAGACTGCCCTTTGCCCTGTAGTAGCCTGCAGTCCTGAGGGAAGACAGGGTGCATGAGGTGGGGTAAAATGCCAGACAGGGTGGGGCCTTTTCAGCACTTTCTATCGAATGTGTTTGTGCTGAGAGGTCTGGATGGATACCCTCGGCCAAAGGTCACTAGATGGCTGAAGAGTTTAACCTACACTAATCACTAGAGCCTATCCGACAGATTTGATGAGCCTTCACTTGAGATGCAAGCCCTGGAGGTTTCCAGCTGAAGCTACTGAATGCTCGCCATTCTAACAGCAAATGTTTTAGTTGAATGTCATGAGATTTTCTTACAGGTTAGGGGAAAAAGGCACAGAAGTGGTCCGGTTCTGGTCAACCCCAGGCTGAGAATCAGTGTTTGGCATGTGAATGCTACATGCTCAAACCAAGTGTGTGTATGTGTGTCTGTGAGACAGAGAGAGAGGGAGGGAGAGAAAAGGAAGGGAGAGGAGAGGAGAGAGAGAGAGATAGAGATAGAGATAGAGAGAGAGAGAGAGAGTCTGTCTCTAGGGTGGGAGTCCAGCAGGTGGAGAACTGTGAGGTAGGTAACATCAATTCATTCACACAATAACCACGAGGTAGAAGAAAACACAGACACAGGGTCACAAATAGAGTATGTAAGGGTCAGGAGCTGAGCCAGAGACCGGCTTTAACCCCATCATTCCTAGCCATTCTCTTTGGATCAGTATTATGAAGCATTGTATGTTTCATAAAACTATCAATATCCTTTTTTATGAATTGTTTTTATGAATATACTTTAATGCATTCTAGCTAGAAATGGGCTTCTGATTGAGGTCAGATGTCTTACCCAGTGTTCCTCAGTTCACAAAGAATTCTAAAAGATCTTGTACAGCAAGCAAGCAAGCAAACAAACAAAAAACAAATTAACCACAGGGTTTGTTAAAATAATTGATTAAAACTAGCCAGAATTCCACACTTTGTACTCACTGAGGCCAGAGACAGGGTGTCCTGTGAAAGACAGTAGTTCCAGGCTACCCAGGAAAGAGTGAGATGATCCACAAGGTCTCAAAAGTCTGAGTCTCAGGCATAAACTTGAGCAGAGATCTCAAGTATGTGGAGCCCAGGTCAGAGGCATTAGTACCAAAGAACGGGGTACTACTCCAGGGTTTTCAAAGTGTCTGTTGGTGGTGACTTTTATACCCAGTAGAGTTTGACCACTTGGCTTCATAACCTTCTTGAACATCTTTATCTGAACATATACTGTAATCACAACATCAAAGACAGAGTTTTTTTTCTCTAGAGAGAGGGTTTAGCAGGCAGAAAACTCTCAGAATTTATTACCCATAACTAGGATGAAGGCTTGAGCTTCCAGGTGTGGGCCACGTCCTCTTATCTTCTGAGCCACCTCATCTGAGGCACGTGGAGGTCTCTAAACTCAGAGATCTCCTTGGAGGACTCTTGGTGAAAAGTTATATGACTTCAGAAGAGTTGAACTTAAACCATAGGCTTAAGTCCAGTAGGATCTGGACTTTGGATCGAAGCTCTGAAAATGCCAAGGTCACATTGTCCTTGGTTTTTAATTCTGGATTTCCTCTAATGAAGAGCTTTTAGAAAAATCAATAAAAATGTTCCAGTTAAGCTGCTAATGAGAGAAATGACCTTTCCTTAATGGAAGGAAAATGCAGGCTGGGCTTCCACATAGCAACGAGGAGTCCAGGCTATGGAATTTTCTTTGCAAATTGTGGTTGACTTTGTGTGCCGTAGTTTGTATAATATGCACTAAGGCTGTTAGGATCTGATAACTTTCTTTGCTGCTCATGAGCAGACCATGCACGCTGAGAGCAGCAATCCAATTATCCAAGCTGCTAGTATCCAAGATATTGTCTCCCAAGATTAATGTGCTGGCCTTATGAGTTTCCTTCTGAGTGAGAGGCAGTGGTCATAAATAAATCGCACTGAATTGCTGTAAGAAACAATGAAAATAATTAACTGCTCCTGTCAAGTCTAGAGTTGGTGGTTCCAGCTGTGGAATAGGCGAGGCTAGTTTTGTTGAATATTAGACTCAAGTCAAAGAAACCTTCTGGACCAAAGGAACTCAGTGCCTGCTAACTGGGCTTAACTCCCCCAAACTGACTCACTCATCCCTGCACAGCTGTGTCACCTGGGATTGTTCTGCTTTCAAAGCATTTCTCTTATTTTAGTTTATTTATTTACATTTTACGAATGGAAATTTTGCCTGCATAGATGTGTGTAGACTACATACTTGCCTGTAGAGAGACTGGAAGAGAGCATCGGATCCCCATGGAGCTGGAGTTACAGATGCTTGTGAGTCACTGTGCAGATGCTGGGAACAGAATCTGGGCCCTCTGCAAGAGCATCAAATGTGCTTAACTGCTGAGCCATCTTGGCAGCTCTTTCTATGATTTCCTTCAGATGCTACAGATGCTGGTTTTACCCCGTAGCTTTCAACCCTTCCCACGTGTAGTAGGAAGCTCTGAGAGGCTCTCCACCCTCATGGATATGTTCTTATACTGGAGCTGCCTTTGATGTACTGACTGAGAAATTTATCATTTGCCAACGTTCAAATCCTAGTTTCCTACTTGAAAGGAAATGTGGGACATCTTTAATGGTTCTATAATTCCATTGTGTATAGATCAAGATGATATTGCAAAGCTATTTTTTAATTGGGATAAAATGGGTTGTAATATGTACATACATCATAGGTAGCTCAAAATAAAGTAAGCCATCTTTTTTTTTAATTGCCAAGCAATTGATAGGAAGAATCCTGTGCTATTGCTTGAATGCACTTCCCAAATCATATGTTGAAAACATCATCCCCAGTACAACTGTGGGAAGGAAGCCAGGCCTGATAGGAAGTGGCTAGGTCCTCAGGAGCACAGTAATGTCCTCATGAGGAGGGTCAGCCGCTTTAGGACTGGGCTTTGGTGGACTGGAGCCTGCTGTTCTCTGACTCTCTTGCTCCTCCATCTCCCTCTCCCATTCCTTCTGCTCTGGGATGATCCAGCACACAGGTGCTCATGAGATTCTGGCCTCGCAAATTCGGGTTTTCCAGCCTGAAAGTTCTGAAGCTTTATGAACTGGATATGCTCCCATTGACAAGAAGAACTCCAGTCCCAAGGTCTGCCATAGAAGCGAAAAGTGGAAGCCGAGTCCTAGAGAGTGGATGCCCTGCATATGACATCCAAAAGAATCAGAGCAGACTTCCTAGCTGGGCAAGGTTATTGTAGTTGGTGGGCACTTAACAAGCTCTGTATCTGTATACCCCCAAATGTGTGTAAGCTAATAAAATCCTGTCTTAGGGTTACTGTGGCTGCAGTGGAACACAACGACCAAAAAGCAAGTTGGGAAGGAAAGGGTTTATTTGGCTTACACTCCCATATTGCTGTTCATCACTGAAGGAAGTCAGGACAGGGACACTGTACTGGAGGCAGGAGCTGATGCAGAGACCATGGAGGGGAACTGCTTCCTGGCTTGCTTCCCCTGGCTTACTCAGCCTGCTTTCCAGGACCACCATCGCAGGGATGGCACCACCCACAATGGACTGGGCCCTCCCTATTGATTACTAACTGAGAAAATGCCTTACAGCTGAGTCTCATGGAGGCATTTCCTCACTGAGACTCCTTCCTCTCTGATGACTCTAGCTTGCGTCATGTTGACACAAAACCAGATAGTACAAACCCTGTGGAATATATGCATTTATTAGACTGTTTTTTTTATTATATCAGGGGCATATGAGTACTGATTCCCACTTATTGAGGATCTAGAAGGTGTTAGACAGTCATGGAGTAGATTCTTGTAGATTGGGGATCTGGAACTCAGAAAGACTGAGAGATGTTCTGACTGTAACTTGGAGGGGATAACCCTCTGGCATTCAGGCAGTCTGACTCCCAAATTGTGGGACCCCAAAAGTGCAGAAAGAATGTAAGATTTGCTATTGCCTGTGGATCATCACTACCATGTGATGGGGAATAGCCTGTGCACCCAATTAGACGCTGAGTTTGTTTTCTGTTTCCCCGTGTGAAGAAAGCATAATAAAACGTCCTGAATAAGTCAACAGCCTGCCCCTGGGAAACACAGCCCATTAAATTTGGTGCGTGACAGGCAGATGACAGTCTGAAAGACACTTGCAGTCACTGAAGCAAAGCCTGTGTGTGCGCAGTCAGCAGCCATATGTGAATATTTACATGTAATTTAAACCAATGAACATTAAATACGGTTACTGCTCTGCTGTCTGGGGCCTCTGCCATTCTGCCCTCATCCAGAGCTGGAAGCTGTACCCTGCTGGATGTGCTGTGAAAGGACCAGCGGAGTGTATTGGCTGAAGCCACGAAGACAAGTGAGCTGGGCACCCAGACCAGGCGAAGCTGTGGTGTGGACCTTATGACAGATGGCAGTGTGCCAGGGTGTGGACACGTGTCAGTGCAGGGTTCAGACACTAGTTCACGACAGCCCTCTCTTGAGAATTTACCCCCTCCTCTCAGAGCTACAGTTCCTCCTTAGTGGACTCCCACTGTACTGGTAGGCTGTTCCCCTAAAGGGTCCTAAACACTTCCCAACACTGCCACAAGGGGGCCAAGCTTCCCTCAGCACCACACCGGAATCCCAGCAGCCCAGGAGTAGCTGGGAGCATTGCCCCGCTTTGGGATGGGGAGACACCCTTTCTTTGGCTCTGAAACAGTGAAAAGGCCACATTCTTGCTGGGATTGACGGGCAAATGTTGATAAGGCACACACAGTAAACAGCTAAGAGTGACGTAAGAAGCCACACTCTTAGCTGCTTCCTACAAAGCAGAGAAAAAGACATTTCTTCTGCTCATGGCCGAAGACTGGACTTTGCTGCTAGTCTGTCTACTCACAGAGGGCTGCTGAGCTGGGGTTTAGCTAACAATGAGAACAGGGCTGTGACTTTTCAGCAGAATTTTGAAATGCACTTTTGACCCAAACATCTCCTGACTCTGGAGATTCCTTCCAGTCCCATCTGAACATAGTTGTGAAAGCTGACCTGCATTTCCAACCTAAATGCAGCACTTAGCCCTGCCAGAAGTCTCTCTACTAAATATCCTGAAACCAGAGCCCAGCCAGGAACACTCACAGCCAGGCTTCAAGCTCTGCTAGACACTCATGTGAAAACAAGAGTCGTGTTTCCATCACAGAGAATGCGTGGTGGTAGCCACGACAACACCTGCAGCATCCGTTCAAGCTTGGGAGTGAAGACACGCAATGGGAAAGATATGGCATTTCTATATTAAAAGCAATCAGCGAATAATATTTTGGCTCGCTTACCAAAATATTATTTTGCGTAATTTGTCTTTCAGGATCCTAAAGAAAACGGCATCAAGAAATCGGATGCCAACGATCTCAGATAGAGACCCAAGTTGTCATCAATATGTAACTGGCAGAGAGATGAAGGAGTTACAGAAATGGGCTGGTGGCACTACTGGATTAATCCAGTGCTTCTAAACGGGACGTCTTGAAGACAAACTGTGAATTTGAGTTTGTTGGGAACTATAGTGACCTTTATGGGCAGTGAAAGAATCGGAGGAACTGCAGGTAGGATGTTTTCTAAATAAAATATGTTAACTTAAAAATAAAAAATGAAAACAAAATTTTATTTTTTATTTCCTACATTAAAATATTTTCATTTATTATGTTTAGCCATGTTAAACCATGGGGCAGAGAAAGCAGAGGGCAGGCGAGAGTCTCTCCCCTCCTGTCTCACCCACCATTTCACTGACCACGTGAGATCAGGCTCAGTGCTTATTGCATTTAGGGCTTATTGAGTTCAGCTCTTTGAGGCCCCATTTACTATCCCAGAAAGATGTGCCCTGATTAATAATAAATGGTCAGCCACATAGTTAAGCAGAATGATTGGCACCTTTTATTGGTCGTCTTTAAGAATAATTGAATGAAACTGGCTGACCAGAAAGCTGAGGTTCATGCTACCCAGGCCACATAAAACCCATTTGTTTGTAAATTAGGAAATACCCTCTTCCCAAGACAGAGTTCTTGGAGCTATCTGGAAATCTGCTGCATTGGAAACCAAATGCAAATCTGCCTGCTAGCTACTGAATCTTCCCTTCATAGTATGCAAAGACAATTAACCCTTCGTAATAACCATTACATTTGTGATGTGGGATTCCCCTCTGTATACTATGAATATGTTTTATTGCCATTGGTTATTAAAGAAGCTGCTTTGGGTCTGCACAAGGAATAATAGTGCTAGGTGAGGCAAACTAAACTGAATTCTGGGAGAAAGAAGGTGGAGTCAAAGAGACACCATGTAGCCCACAAAGGAGGCAAACGCCAGAAACTTTACTGGTAAACCACGAATCTCATGGTAAAATATAAAATAAGAGAAATGGGTTAATTTAAGATATAAGAGCTACCTAGCAATATGCCTAAGTGATTGGCCAAGCCGTGTTTTAATTAATACAATTTCTGTGTGATTATTTTGGGTCTGAGCGGCCGGGAATGAACAAATAACCTCTGACTACACAAGTGGATGCTAACTCATGTATTCTTTAAAACAAACAAAATGATTGGAAATTAAATACCAGTGGAAACCAGGGAAAGTTTGGGAAAGATAGGCATGTTCTTAAGATAAGTGAGGCAGAGTGATTAAACTCTTAAGCCAAACCTAAAATGGAAGAGACATAAGATAGAAAGCTATGCTCTGTGTGTGTGTACATGTGTGTATGCATGTACATGTGTGTATGTGTGTGAGAATGTATGTGCAAGAGTGTGTGCCTGAGGGTGTGTGTACAAGAGAGTGTGTATGTATGTATGAATGTATGTGCATGTGGGGGAGAATGTGTGTGTGTTTGTGTGCTATGTGTGTGAGAGTTTACGAGTGAAAGTTTCTACTTAGTGTGGGAGGGGACATTACAGGTCTTTCTGAGACCTGGGGAGTGGAAGTCAGTGGCCATTTTATTCCTGTGTCCCAGGCACTGACAGGCATTTCACAGCTGATTCACATGTCAGTACTCACTTTGTATGTTTACCCTGCATCTTCTCTACCGCCTCTCTTCTGAGATCCTGTCTCCATCCATGATGTGAAGTCTGTCAACAAACCCTGATTCGGGTTCCCATTAATTTAGAATCAATCAGAAATCAGATTATGGGGGAGAGCAGCTAATTGACAGGTTCAGTCCTGAGTTTTCTCTGTAAAAGAAGCCTTTTACAGAGTTCTGGTAGCTGTCCCTGCCCCTTGTAACCTGGAGACTATGCCAGCTCTTGCTGGGACTCTCTACCTGTCACCGTATGACTAATTCTTTTATCAAAATCGCTTGTATGATCCAGCTCGTGTCGGCATCTGATTCCTGCTTAGACACTTAGGATACTGACTGGGTCGGTATCCTCTGTTGTGTTTGTGGAGAGCAGAAGCTTAAAGGTTGAAACTACTTCAGGATCTGAGCTGAGGTTCAACAGAGAACAATGAAGGGGATGTGTCGGGTCCTTCGTGTGCAGCAGACACCTCGGGTCAGCTGTGAAGGGTGCTCAGCTGCAGTCCTGCACTCTCTGAGGAGATTAAAGACAGCTGGGGTGTTCCGGTGTAACTAGGTGGGCATGGGGATGTGCAGGTCAGCTCTTCTGACTTCCCATGGCACTGACGTCCTTCCTGATGCACAAGGACAATGCACCAGGAGATGAAGGTGTTGGTACAACTCAGCACCACAGGTTCTGAGGGACACCTGAGACCGAAGCAGGACTATACAAGTTGAGAGGCATCGACGGAGTGAATGGGAAGCCGCCATACCACTGATGGCTGTCTTTGCTTTGTCAGTTACTTGGCACCGCACCAAGGGATTCTGATTTCCTTCTAGCATTTTCTTAAATCGGTTGCAATCCAACAGGCAAAAAGGCTAAACAGGTTTTCCATGGAAAGAAACGTTTATGCAGAGGGTGAAACTTAATACTGCACTGCTATTGGAACACAGCAATAAGAGGACTCCAGATGGCAGCTGCTGTGCCCATAGGTCAGTGCCTCATTCAGCCATCATCAGAGAAACTTCCTCTTGCAATGGATGGGATTAATACAGAGATCAACAACTGGACGGTGTACAGAGAGAGAGAGACCTTGGAGCACTGAGTCCTAAATGGGTTGTCCTTATTAAACCCTTCACCTTAGGGTAAGAATCTATGAGGAATAGGAAGAAGAAGAGGAAGAGGAAGAAAGGTGGTAAGAGTAGAGGTGAGGGATGATTCTGTGGAAACTGTATCTTCAGGATAACACAGGACTGACATGCATATGAACTCACAGACTGCGGCAGCATGCACAGGGCCTGCGCAGGTCCAAGCCAGATACGGTCCCAGTGCTGAGAGGGAGAGTTGTTGTTCATTAATGTTGGCATGTTCCCTGGCAGGCTCACAGAGCAGTCCTAGTCCAACAAGGACGACTGTGGGTCCCTGCAAGGTCCCCAGGGTGGCAGGCTGGTCCTGCCATGCAGCCTGGAGAGTCAGGCGGGTGGGTGCGGCGGATGGCGGAGTTAATAAACATAAGACTATACATAAAGCTAAACATTTATTACTTAAAGAAGAGGCAGAGAGACAGAGATAGAGAGACATAGAGACATAAAAACATAGAGACAGAGAGAGACGTGTGCACACCCCGAGAGATGGGACAGAAGAGATAGAGTTAAGATGGCAACCAGGAGGTCAGAAGTAATTGGGAGTGGGCGTGGCTTGCCCTTAAAGGGACCAGACCCAAAGGAATAACAGGAGAGGGCACAGTGCTGAGAGGGGGGATTGGGCACAGGGTCCTACCTCCAACAAGAAATTATTAGCAGTTGGTGCCAGCTGGGAGAGAAAAAATCGGTTTTTTCCAATTTAGAGTTGCTGGGTAGATTAGTCACTCCTTAGGACAGGCTCAGGCCCTGGAGTAGCTGACCAAAACCTACTCAATGCTATTTTATTTTTTGTCATATTGGTCGTTTGCTTATTTGTTTAGATGGTTTTTTGGTTTGTGGTTTGGGGATTTTGTGTATGTGGTATGTTTCTGGGTTTTTGTTTATGTTTTTCCTTTTTGAGAGATTTGGGGTAGATATGGAGGTGGGGAAAATATGGGAGAAATTGGGGGGTGGAGAAAACATGATCAAAACATTTTTCTCAATAAAATTTGAAATGATGGTTTATGCTGGTAAAGCGACTGGTACAATTCGGAATGAAACAAAACTTACACTTATCAAGTAACTGTTATGTGTTGGGTAGTGAGACAGGGTCATAATACACAATGTCAGGAAACACTCCCACTTTGCAGATGAGAAGATTGTATGTGGAGTGGTCCAGAAGCTTCCAGAAGTCTCCCAGGTACTCAGGAGTGGACTGAAGTCTGGATTCACTATGTTGGTCTGAGACCTGTGCCTTTTCTGTGTGCTGAGATGCTCAGAGGCAGCTGGCCTGTTCCTCCTCACCGTGTGTGTCCTCTGCCACTGCCAGCACATTGCCAATCACACCCTCCGAATACTTCCACCCCTCGTTTAACACGCATTCCCTTTTACTTCTCCCGCAGCCTTTCCTTGAAGGGTGAGGTCCCCTTTCCTTGTTTAAGAGAGTTCTTGTTTTTGATCTTAAAATGACTGAATCTGAGCATTGTTTAACACCCACGTCATTAAAGGCTGGAACTAAGGGATCGGGATCGGTGTTTAAGGGACACCAAGAGTTCTTCCCAAAACACAGAGGTATTTCCAGTTCTCCTGCCTGTCTTCTGATTAACAGCAGGTGTCAGCGTGTGTGGACGGGTACTCATAGAAAACTGGATGCTTATTAGAAAACTTTAGCAAGACTCCATTACGGTTCTGTCACCAGAGTAGGATTTGCTCCCTTCCTGAGTTTAATTTTTCCAAATTTGAGGCCACTGCACACAAATCTCCTGATCACCATGATCACTAGGTGTGAGGACAGTTTTCAGTAGGTCTTACTGACAGCCCTTATCAACCCTGTATTGTTCTTCTGGTTACTCCGAGTTATGACATGCAGTGTGATTAATAACATTATTACTCGAGAACCAACCTGGTTAGGTCAGGGGTGGGTGAGCCAGCACTGAAGTTCTAAGCATGGGAGAGCTGTCCCTATTTCACATATGATGGACCAACCCTATAGCTGGCCAGGCCCAGATCCAAGGATATGACTTGCCTGGCCCCAACATCCACTGCATCTATGATCTGCTGGAGCAGATGAAGAGACCTGACTTATAGACCCAAAGCTGCAGAATCTCCATAACACGGGGCAACAGGATATCCAGGAAGAGCCCAAGAGAGTGTCCAACATTGATAGGGCAGTAGAAACCAGAGACCTCGAACCAGACCAATGACTGTGCAATGGACACTTGCCCGTAAGGGTAAATGGTCAAAGGGGTTCACAGTGTGACTCACAGCATCACAATGCAGCTTCCATGATGAGATTTTTAAGTTTTTTTCCCCTTTTTTTCTTCTTAAAGTTTTTTTTTTTTTGATTTAGAGGGTGTGCAGGGGTGGAGGGTGGAGGAGAAGGGACAGGGAAAGGAATGGGATGAAGATACACGATGTAAAAGACACAGAATAATTAAATCAATTAGAAAAAGGTAAACTTACTATTCTTATGTCAGATTTCAGAACCAAGATCGCTTACTACATACAGTTTCTGATTCTTCAAGACAGCAGTTCCCTGCAGGATCCTTCATGTTTTCCACATCAGGACTGAGCAGAAGGCAGAGGGTTCCTGTACACCCCAGCCCAGTATGAGCAATTGCCCACACTGGTATTTATTAATAATCCTATATCATGCTGGGCCGTGGTGGTGCATGCCTTTAATCCCAGCACACAGGAGGCAGAGGCAGGTAGATCTCTGTGAGTTCGGGGTCAGCCTAGTCCACAGTGAGTTCCAGGACTGCTAGAGCTACACAGAGAAATACTATCTCAAAAAAATCCTATGTTATAAGCCTATGTGGCCATATACTCCAAAGTCTAGAACTTGCAACAGGGCTCCTTCCTGGTGCTGCAGAAGACACGGGTTCGGGAAAATGTGTGATGGTGTGCTGTGTCGCCATGAAGCAGAAGCTTCCCTCTGGCCTGGTGACGGTCTCTGTTCTGTCAGCTCTTCCCTCTCCCGATCTCTGCTGAACACCTCTGGTCATTTCACACCGCCCATGGTTTCCCATCTAATGCTGTCATAGATTGGGATTCAAATGCCACATGGTTTTACAAACCAGGTTCTTTCTCTTAGAAATAAACAGTTATAATTTGTCTGTATCTTTGGATGACTTGATAATTCATTTCTTTTTTTATACTAAATAAGGTTCCATTGTTTGAATACACCCTAGCCTTCGGAATCATCTGCTTTCTGAAGGGGACGTTGGCCGCTTCTGAATTCTGACAATTATCATAGCCCTGCCACGAGCATCCATGTGCAGGTATTCTTTGTGGACATAGCTCAACACCTTCATGTAAATACAAGCAGACTTGGTGGGTGGGTGCCATGTGAGGATGATGTCTGATTTGGGGGTTATTTTGTTCTCAGGCTTTAGGAGACTATGTGTAGTTTGGGGTTCAGAAACACAGTGTTGCCATTTGCTTTTCAGTCTTAATCAGAGCTCCTCGCTGCTCTTGGTGAGCAGGCTGTGGCAGAGAGAGGTCAGAGAGTTCAGGCCTTCCCTCCTTCAAGGTTAGAGACAGGAGGTTTGACCTAGGTGTGGCTACTTACAGAATGTTTTGATCTAGGGTGTGGTTACTTGATGCTTTGGGTATCGAGAAGGCAATTACTTTGTTCCTTGTGTCTTGGTAAAGAAGTCTTTTGTCTTCCTCCTCCTCTTTGGACTGGGGTATAGAAAGCCTATGAGAAGGAAACACAGGCGAATTCAGTGTTCACTGGATGCTCCCATCTCCATTCTTTGTCTCTGTCTTTTCTTTTGCATCTTTAATTTTCCTACCTGCCATTTCTTAATCCTCACGTTTCCCCCAAGCATGGATGATGTTATCCCCCAGACGCAGATACGTCAGCACGCCCATGTCCAGATTACAACTGTCCTCACAGGTGAACACAACATCACGTTTAAATATTTGATTCTCTATAACATGAGATGAGAAGTATATTTCAAGTGCTGTAACATGAGGGGCCAACTTGTTGGGGTTTCTATCCCGCCCGGTACCCCACAGCTGGCAAATCCCAAAGAGAAAATCACACACAGGACTCCATAAGGTTATAAACTGATTGGCCCATTAGGTCAGGCTTCTTGTTAACTCTTATAACTTATATTAACCCATTATTCTCATCTATGTTAGCCATAATGGCTCCATACCTTTCTCTGCTGGGCACGTTACATGCTGCCTCTTCAGTGGTCTGCGCAGGAGTGGCGGAGGGACCTTCCTCAACCGTAGCCTTATTCTATTCTCATTGCCCTGCCTCCACTTCCTGTCTGGTTGACCCACCTATACTTCCTGCCTGGCCAATCAGCGTTTTATTAAAATATGATTGACAGAATACAGACAATTCTCCCACACCAAAGTGCATAGTTGCTAACAAAATACTGCATTTGGTGAGGTGTCTGTCAAACCTGTCCTGTCTTTAACTGGGGAGCTCATTTTCCCTCACAGTTGTCCAACGACCACATGGCTTGCAGGGTCATCACCTGCCTGAAGGAGAAATACGTGCATTTTTTTCATTACCATGCCCCCAGGCCTTAGTTCAGGGACATAGGAGTCCATGTTTGCTCAGTAAGAGAATTAGAGTCATGAATGTGGGTGCTGCCCTTGTAATAAATGAAGCAATTGCTGATGACCACATTGGCCACTTTACTAGCTTTTTGATCAGGAGTGATTTACTTTATGAGTTAAAGTGCGTCTCAATTTGTTCACCTCTTATGGGAAGAGAAGAATAAACAGAATTTTCTGTCAACTGTGAGAATTAGGATGTAGCAACAACAATGCCCTGAGCACAATGTGAGGAATCTGTTAGGTGTTACTTAGGAGTCCAGCAGATTTATCCTCAGTAGAATCCAGGGAAATGGAACGCACAGAACAACTGCCCGTACAATACAGTCACATGGAACCTCATTATACTTCCTGCTGACTGATTGTGTTCCATATGTTGAGAATTCACTGCATATGACTTCACTAATTACAACCATCACACAGCACAAACATGCATTCTCGTTTCCATGCACCATGAGTGTCATGCATTACAGCCACCATACACCACGAGTCTCATGCATTACAGCCACCATGCACCACGAGCCTCATGCATTACAGCCACCGTGAGCTGTAAACATTGTGTCTTCTTTCACAGATAAGGAATCTGAGGTTCAAACCATTTCAACAACTCACGCAACCCCACCCCCGCCCCTCTTTCCCTGCTTCGGCAAGAATTAGAAACTGTTTAGGTCTGAATCCAGACACAAAGAGATTTCTATTTGCGACCAATTAAACCAAATCTGCTAAAATTACCTCTTGTCTGAATGTTTTTAGATTTTCCCCCACTAGAATAAAACGATTCAAGTGAGAGAAAATGGTGATGCTAACTAAACTCACTGTTTGCTTTGTGTGGCGTTTGTGGACGCGTCTACCGTGTAGGCCCCTTGAATGTGAGTTATGTGTGTTGGGTCAATGAGTTTTGCAGGTTTTTTGGCCTCTGTCTGGATTGGAAAAGCAAGGATTCAAGCAGGCACCTGTGATAAGTCTTGTCTAGGCTCTCAGGGGTGCCAGTCTTGTCATGTCAGGTATGGGCAGCGATGCCCTCCCTCCACAGTGGACCCCCATAACTGCAGCTCCTGGCCAGATACGAAGGCACGCTTGCATTGGTTCCTTACCCTCATGGCCAGCTTATGTCTAGAGGCCAGACTGCTCAACATGATGGGACGCACTGTCTGCAGTAGGGCTGTTAGTGTTCCCAGTAACGACGAGATGGGCACCTGAGACTGTGCGCTCCTCATCTTGCTGTTCTCATAGCAGCCCAGCAGAGGCGGGGTTTAGATAATACCTGGAGAGGGGTGCCCCAGAATGGGCTTGGAACAGCACCTATCCCCCTCCAGGCAGTCGCAGCATGACAGATGCCGTTCTGGAAGGATCTGTCTGCCTGCATCCCTGGCAAGGCTGAGGAGCTCAGCAGTCGCTCACTTTCTATTTCCGTCTAGCATCTGAAATGTGATCTGCGCCGCCTGGGCACAGTTCTCCACAGAGCGTCGCTTCTTGCCCTAGATTTTCTTTTTTAAAACCTCCTAGGAGCAGAAATATTTCCCTTGCCTACATTGCTCTATAGCTCTACCTCTGAAAGACACTTCTAGCAATCATATACTTGGAAGCAGTAAGTGCACCGTCATTACTAAGGGGCTACCGACCCAGTGACCTTTGGTTCTCACGTTGTGTGCCTGCCCTGCCTATGCTCTGCCAGCCATCCTTCGTCTGTAAGACATTTGGTGAGGCATTTTTAGGCTCCTATACATCAGGAAGCTGCCCCTGCCCCTACCCCAGTGCTTCTGGCTTCCTTTATCTGTTTATTGGATCACCATTAACTGTTTATCATGACAAATGTTCAGCTATAAATACAATTTATGGATTTCAGAAGTGTAAGTCATGGCTTATGTCATTATTCATTTCCCGGCAGGACTTAGCCACCGCACAGTTTAGTGAGAGCCCTTCCCTGTCCCCCTCACAGCAAGTGAGCATGTCTGCCGTCTCCTTTCCTCTTGATTCCCATGCCAAAGAGGCCCGAATAGAATCTGTTGCTGAATTTATATCCTTTTTTATTTTTAATTCTTTAGGAATAGAGGATATGACTTTGGAGCAAGTATGATATTTCCTTCACAGAGATCTGTGTGTTCGTGATGAACATGATCCAAAGAACACTTTAAAAATATTCCCCACAACCAGATCTCAAATAAACTCTAGTGAAGGTCTAGACAGAGCGCACGAAGCAAAGGATTCTGGGAGAGCTTTCACTCAGTGAGTGCGTCACTCAGCTCACGTGAGCAGGGTTTTAAACCGTTCGCATCTTTCTCAGCTTTCCCCTTTATTTTTATTTTGTGTGGGTGGGTGTTTTGCCTACACGTAGGTCTGTGCAACGTGTGCATGCTTGGTGCCCAAGGAGGGCAGAAGGGGGCGTCAGGTCCCCTGGAACTGGAGATACAGGTGGTTGTGAACTGCTGTGTGGGCACTAGAGATGGCACCCTGGTCCTCTGCAGGAGCAGCCAGGGCTCTTAGCTGTGAAGCCAATCTCTCCAGCTTTGCTGAGCTCGTGATGGCAAAGCACATAGGGTTTGGGTTCCAGCTGTGGGAGCAGCACTGACATAGGGGAAACACGATTCAGGGCTCCTGCAACTGCTTCTTTGACTTGTTCTTAAACTGTTTACATACCTTACCTTCCACCCGTGAATGATCTCTCCTGAGCTAACTGGGGTCTCTATCAGAAATACTTTCCCGGATATTATGGAGGAACTAAGAGATGTGAGCGTCTGGGTTTTAAAAGTGTTAGCTGGAGCTGATGCCAGGTTCGGAGCAAGAACCCAGGGCCTCTGCTGCTGAAGGACTTCAGGAGGCTTCAGACTCCCAAACACCCTTGGCACTTCCTGTATGTAAGCCCCCTCACCTGGTCCTTATGGGAAGGCCATTTTTACCTGTGTACCGCACAGGTGTTCTCCTATGTGTGGCTCTCAACATCCCCACACAGCGTGGCTTCCAGAGAGGGAGCCGGTGTGTGTCACACAGAGGCACAGAAAGAGCATCCACAAAGGGCTTGTCCAAGTGCCAATAAGAAAACAATATATTAAAGCACACTCTCAATTCCTCCATTCAAATATCTCAAAAATTCTTGAGTGGTCATTGTTCTCAGTACTGGAATTAAATAAGTCACGTCCCCTTCACAGCAGCCTTGTGACACTCCTTCCAAGGTCCCCACACAGTTTCTGAGCACAGCTCTGGGGAGTCCACTTAGCACTCAACTGATGACAAATGCCTGTGCATGCTTTGGTTTTCTTTCCTGGTAAGTCGAGAGTCACAAAAAGCCTTGGTTACCACAGAGGGACAGTAACACTTAGTCTGGTGTGCAATGAACTACACTGTAAAAGGGTTGAAAGAATGTGAATTTCACTGCTCAGTGCAGGTATCTGCGTTATTTGGATAGAAGGTAACACTCCCCCATCACGCTCCTCTCCAGTTGTCCAGTATTTGGGCTTTCCTCAGTCCCTTCTGTGGTCCATATTTCAAAGCTTTATTCGCCTTCTTCTTTTCTTCTCTGTGTCTCCAAAACACCCATTCTTTGTGGGCCGTCCAGGCACCTAACGTCACACCTTATGAGTTTTTAGAGCTTCCCAGGGAGGTCAAAAATGCACTGAGTTGCTAGCAAAGCAAAGAATATTCTGTTTCACACAGAGGTTAACATGTTATTGGGATGTATCAAGGGAGCAATAAAGAAATTACTATTGGTAAAGCTCTTCGCCGGCCATAGACCACCATACCGCCAGGGAGCCACAATGGGAGCTGAATTATACAATGGCAGAGTGTTTTCATTAGAAGCTGAGTCTGTAACTGCAAGAGAATACTGTAAAGGTGCCCGCCATTACCCAGGATTAGGCTCCTGTTCTATTTCGCCTTCTCCCTCTTATTACATTGATATTGTGCACTAATACCATGTAGCAACCTTGTATTATTAATGCAATAATAGCAGCAGATGGGAAGCGAGCACTCAATAGTCTCCTGCTGCTTGGTGGCTGCCAGAGAGATGCTGTTTAAACTTTTTGTTCAGGTACTTGGAGGAAAGCTGCTCCAGGTCATGCTCCTAGCAAAGGTGTGTGTGTGTGTGTGTGTGTGTGTGTGAATGAAGGCGTGAGAGCTTGTGCTGTGTGCATGAGTGTAAACCTGAATGTAAGTGTGGGAATGTGAGGATACATGCGTGAATGTGAGAATGTGTGTGTTGTGTATGTCTGCTGTGTGTGTGTATGTGTGTATGAGCCGATGTGTGAATATGTGTGTTGTGTATGTCTGCTGTGTGTGTATGTCTGCTGTGTGTGTGTATGTGTGTATGAGCCATGTGTGAATATGTGTGTGGTGTATGTCTGCTGTGTGTGTATGTTTACAGTGTGTGCGTATGAGCGGATATGTGTGTGTTGTGTATGTCTGCTCTGTATGTGTATGAATGGATGTGTGTGAATGTGAATGCATGTAGTTGGATTTTTTGGGGGCCATCAGTTCACAAATGATAACATGGAGACTTATTATTAATTATGAAAGCTCAGCCTTAGCTTAGGCTTGTTCCTAACTCGTTCTATAACTTGAATTAATCCATATTTTTAAAATCTACATTTTTCCACATGACTTATTACCTCATCTCTACTTCCTGCTTCCTCCATGACTGGCTGGTGACTCCATCTTTCTTCTTTCCAGAGTTCCCCCTCTGCCCAGAAGTTCCACATATACTTTCCTGTCTAGCTATAGTCTGTTCAGTTTTTTATTACACCAACCACAGCAATACACCTTACACAGTGTACAAATATTCTGCAACATCTCCACTTTTTGTCAAACTAAAATGAAAGGTTTTAACTCTAACATACTAAAACTATACAATAAAACTATTATTATATAATAATTACATTTTTATCTTGATGATTCTAAAGTTTATATCTAGCCACTTTCTATTATAACTTGAATTCACATCTTAAAAATATCTTTTAAAAACTTTTTAAAGATAAACAACTTAAGCTTTTATGTCTCTCAACCTTTGTAAACTTTGTGTCTCTTTTGTAAGTTCTTTTTAAACATTGGTTAAAAAAAAGAAATGGTATAACTATCTAGTCTTCAACCCCATCAGAGATCCAAGAAGGACAAAATAGTACTTGAGTAAACAGAAAGAACAAAGCAAACAGCCGTCCAAAGCTATAGAAATGAAAGACATCCGGCTGCTTGTACGGTCACTGCAGTGTCCTCTGTAACACTGAGGCATCCATCTTCAACCTTCAGACCCAGAATGTCTACAGATTTTTTGTGAAGCAGTAATCTTTGAGGGATTGGCCTACCTTGTCCTGCTTATCCAATTTGGACAGCATACTGTCAGCAGTTGAGGCAACAGCAGTTTTTTGCCCACATTACTAGTTTTGCCACACTGAAAGCAAACTCCATACAGAGGTTCTTCGATGCCTAGCATCTTTTTGTGAAGTAAATTGGTGCTACTGGGAGTAAAATGTGTCTCAGTGTCATGAAAAGCCTTATGTAATTAAAACATCTTAAATGCCATATTTTATAGATCTCTGACGTGTTTAAAGACTATTTAACTATCTAAAATCTGTCTCTGATTGACCTTGAAAACATACACAGCTAACATGACTGCAAGTTTGTCATACATGACTAACTACTAACATGAATTTCTTAATATAACAAAATAACCTTAAGCTTGTATCAATATACAAAAATCGACACCAATGTAAAATATTTAAGACTAAAAGTTGCTTTTTTTGGTTTAAAAGTAGATCTAATAGTCTACCCTTTTAATCCTATCATTTCTGTACTTCCCTTTTTTCTTTTCAGAATGATATTCCTAAATCTAATCTCCTTTGTTCAGTTTTTTTCCTGCCCATTACCAGTAACAACTTGTAACCTCCTCTAAACAAAGAAAAATATTCATGACCCACTGAACTACCAAAAACCATCCAGCACACTTCTTGGTAATGTAGACATTGTGTTCTCTAGACTGCTTCCTGTTAACTGGGGGCAGCAGCATCTCTATGAAACCCTGATAAAATTGAAATACTGGTCAAGTCCTAGGAGAGCTCACTGTACTATTTTTTGTTTAGTCTCTGTGTGACGGGAACGGTAGTCCTGAAATCCTGGCTGAAGGAGTCTGTGAGACTAGGCCGTTTTAGCTAGTGGGTTTGAAGTAGTTCTAGATGCACGATTTTGAGGTAACTGCTACAGAAGCCCCCTGAGAGGCTGGGTCAGCTGGGCAGCTCATCTTTATTAGTGTCTGGTCCCTTTATTTTCTGAAAAAATTTAAAGGCAATGTATATCTGTTTTAACACAAGTATGGAATGTGTTGTGTACACAGTCAGCTAAAGATGATTTATTTTGTTTTATATTTGAGTAGAGAAAAGACATCTGTCAACTTTATAAGTTTGTTTGGGATGCATAACCAAACTGTAATACAAATTTCCATCCATGCCATATGAAAGGGTGGCATGTAGTCATAAATCATGAGGACTCTAGAGTCAACAGATTTATCATGTCTCATCCAGTCTCAGAGTTGTCCCTGTGCCAAGGGATTAGCTTACACTCCACCTGTCTTACAGTTTCTCTTGGCTTTTTTCCTCCTACCTGTGGCCAAGATCCTCAGGAGGCCTCTCTTGATTAAATTTTATCTTTATTAATTTTCAAGGGATCTGTAACTTTTGATTTCCCATGGAAACAAAAGCACAACCTCTCCCCCAATGCAACACATTGTCTGACTTCCACTCTGAAGACAAGACATCGCTACAGTCTCTAGGCTGGATTAGCTCAGCAGTCCCTTACACAGCCCAGTGTCTCTCAGCAGCTGTTGTTCTCTCATTAGCATTAAAAAATCGAAATCAACAAAGCACCATATGAGGTCCAAACTCCCTGTGTTTTAATGCTTTCCACCTTTGTGTGAAACTTTATTAGTGTTTTACTCTCTCTTAAGTACTTTAATATTTTAAACTATTTTTTTCTATGACAGTCTATACCCATTTTCTTTCATTTCTTTAGTACTTAAGCACCTTTTTAGAAGTTCTTTGTGTTTAGACCTGGTTTTCGGAGTGTCTACAGCATTCTCTGGTCAAATGGGCCAACCCTTAAAGTAGCTCTTTGCCCAAAGTCTTCATGGCATGTGAGCAGAGACGCTAACACTTATCTTGCTTTCTAATGTCCTTTTGGCCGTCAAGGACTACCTGTGATATTTGGGTGAAGGTTGCTTGCACTCAGTTGCCATAAATAGTACTGTCTGAATGTCACATTCCACCCCCCCGCACCCCGCATCAGTGGTAAGGAACCCACACCCACCAGAATTCCCTTCCCCTCTCTGTGCTTCATTGTATCTACTCACCAGGGAGGGAGTGGTGCCTAACTACATCACATGTTTCCACTGTGATATGCTAGTTTGTCAAAAACAATGGATACAACTGATTAAATTAACACACCAAGCCGTAAGCCAGAACAAACCTCCTTTTTATGTTGACGGTTCCAGTCATTTGTTGGGCCATGGCAACCTAGCGTGACAAGCGCCAGGTCCTGTGGGGTGCGCAGACAGAAGAGCAGAGGAGCGGAGAAGAGAGCATCGCTGGGAACTGACTCCAGCCTGAAACAGGGTCTATCAGTGCTGAGAGCAAGCTCCAGGGAAGTGGGGTGTGGGTGAGGAGGGATGGGTTCAGCAGACCTAGGCTGCTTAACTTGAAGAAGAGAGCTGGAGCGACCAGTTCTTAACAATCGTTCCCTTGACAGCCACAGCTGCAGCCTAAGCACAGACTCAGGCCTTCCTGTTGAAGCCTTTGGACTATGAAAGCATTAAAGACAATAGGGAGGCAATCAAACAGATGTAGGGGAAAGCACCTGAACTGGAAGAGTGTGAGCAGTGATTGTCTACTTCTTTTCTTCAACTTTCAATGAAGGTAAACGGAAACATCCTTAGCATCCTTCAGCCTCACCTCTGGTTCTAGGCCCTGTGACTCCAACCATCACTCTATTATAGTTAATTCTGAGCTATAGATCTGTCCAGAATTTATTGTTAAATAGAGAGATCCTGACCTCCTGTACCCCTCTCTATGATCACACACACACACACACACACACACACACACACACACGGGACAAAAATACTCTATCCATCTGATAAACCCTTAGTTTGTGAGCCATCATCCTTTCATTCTTCAAGGTTGAGTGTGTCTCTGTGGAGTTCAGCTCTGTTAGCCTGTAGTAATCCTGAGCTGAGCTTACTATTTCTTGCAGGAGATAGAGCAAGGTAGAGATGCCGCTGTCCAGGAGGGAATTCACAAGAAGGGTGTGAATTCATAATGAACTCCCATGCTCATTCCTCAGCTCCCAAATCCTGGAATGGCATCCTGAGCCTTGGCTATGGAACACCAAGCCTGGAGCCACACGCTGCTCAGACCATTTGAAATGGTTTGGCATCCGGTAATGTGCTCATCTGGGCAGGCGGCTGGATTCGGGAATTTCCAGTGGACTTTGGCATTTGGCTCATTCTTAGGTCTGTTAGCACCAGCTGGGGCTCAGGAGGGCTACAGCACATGGTTCCTCAGTGGGAACTCCTCAGCTGTGAACACCTGCAGCCCAGCCAGGATCGGTTATGAGAACCTCTGCTCCAGAGAGAGGGAGAGACAGACACAGAGACAGAGACCAAAAGACAGAGACTGAGAGACAGAGACAGACAGAGAGATGGAGAGACACAAACAAAAAAGCAGAGAGAGAGAGAGAGAGAGAGAGAGAGAGAGAGAGAGAGAGAGAGAGAGAATGTTTCAATGAGGGCAGTGTAGTAGGAGGGTGCTTGTTTATTTACCGGCCACCAAGACTCCTGAAATAACCACACAGAAGCTGTATTTATTAAATCACTGCTTGGCCTATTAGCTCTAACTTCTTATTGGCTAGCTTTTTCAACTTAATTTAACCCATTTCGATTATTTTTATATTTTACCATGAGGCTTGTGGCCTACCAGCAATGTTCCAGTGTGTCTGTCTCTGGAAGTGGCTCCATGGCTTCTCCTTGACTCTGCCTTCTTTTCCCCAGCATTCAGTTTAGTTTTCTCTGCCTAACTCTACCTTACCCTATCAACAGGTCAAGACAATTTCTTTATTCACCAGTGGTATTCACAGCATACAGAGGAGCACCCCACATTACCTCTCCTTTTCTGTTTAAATAGTAATGAAAGGTTTTAACTTTAACATAGTAAAATTACATATAACAAAGCAGGTATCAAGCAAGAATTACAGTTACACTATTTATATCTATTTTATCTTTTATCATAACTAAGGAAAACTATAACTATAAATTCTTCAACTACATCAAAGACTCCAGAAGGATATAATATTACCTAAGTAAACAGGAAGTGCATTGTAAGTATCTTCCAAAACTCTAGACTTGACAGAGACATCTCGCTGCCTGGACAGTCGCCCAAAGTTATTCTGTATCATCTTCAGTCTACTCACAGCACACAGAGGGGAATCCCACCATGCTTTCCCATCCTCTGACTATGAATTTCCTTCATGTATCCTGGCAGCTTATTAATCAAAGATGTAGGGGAAGGCATCCAGCATGAACTTGGAAAATCGGTCTACGAAAGCGTCTCATCTTCCACATTGCTTGCCCAAACTCTCTTGGATCTGCTTGCAAACTGGGTGGACTTACAATCTAAAACATCCATGAAGCCGTGGTTCTATTATTTGCTCAGGGTCTGAATTAGTTTCTGATCTTCTCATCTTTTCCCTTTCCAGTATTTCTTCCTAGAGATGCACGGCCATCAGTGATGCATCTCACTTTCCGTTTGCTTCAGGGAACGACGATAACTGAGTACAAACAGCTCCAGCTGTCTAGAAGGACAGGGACCATTTTCTGCTTACAGAGCTGGAGAAGCAGCAGGTAGATTTATCAGAATCAAAGAAAGAAAGGTGAAAGGCTTTGGGGAAATTGAACAGAAGACCAAAGTCGGTCCTTATAATTTTCAGTTTTCACGTGAGTGAATTCATGTTCTCTGTGAACTTTATTTGGAGGGCCGAAACCAATACGGCTGGCACTTTGTAAGCTGTTCAGGACATGCAGAGAGTGTGGGGAAATTGTCAGTCAACAGCATGTTCCCGGCAAAGAAAAAGCAAACACACATCCTAGAAAAAAGGTGCATGTTGAGATAACTTGAAAACTTGGATTTGTTTTTATCAAAGCCCAGGGCAAAGGAATGAAAAGCAAAGGGAATATACACTAAAGAGACCTCTGCACATACTTCTAGTTTAGGTCCCCAAAGTGCCATTTGGAGGATATAATTAGATGTAGGAGGCACCAAGAAAAGCCTGGTAATGGAATACAAAGACAGTTTCGCTTGGGGATTTGGTTAGGAACCGGATGGAACTGCTGCTTTGTCCTTGATGACTGTCTTCATGGTACGCACTCAGACCCGCGCTTCACGTTTGGATAAGTACCTTGTCAGTGGTGGGTGAGCGTTAGTGCGAACACACCTGCCACTTGGATCTGATGGCTGCTCTCGTCTTCCCTCAGGTGCAGGGGTTTCAGTTCCGACTCTGCTAACAACTGGAGAGCTTTCAGCCGGAGAGCAGCCACCGATTGCATGTAAGGGAAGTCTAGCGCTGTCTCCATTTGCCTTGAGTCACTTTAAAGGTGCAAGAGAGCACACTGTGCACTTGCCCCCAAAGTCTCATCCCTTCAGGCACTAGCCCAGCATCAGGACCACTCTCAGCATCTGATTAGAGTCAGCATCACGTCCTTGACATCATTATAATAACAATGGCAACTGTGTGATACAAATACATCACAAGCAAGCAGTTTTGAGCCTGCGTTCCCTGTGGGTGACTTCTGAACTCAACGCCATGCCCTCTCTTTGGTTGTCCATGCAGTTAAGTGGCTCGGCACAACTTGTGGGTGGAGACACTGGGGTGGATGCCTGTCACACTTGTGTTCTGTGCATTGGCTGGAGCACTGAGGATTCAGCCATGAGTTGAGCACCTGAACATCAAATATAAGAAGTGTCCTATTAAACATCGTTTGGTGGCAACCTCATCGCCGTGTTTCCCACAGGGCCCACTAGGGGAGTGTGCCATCATGTTTCTCCTCTATAGGTGACGCAGAAATCGAAACACTTCCTTCAGCCCTCGGTGACTGACAGCAGTTGCTATCATTTGGACTTGAACTAGCAGTCAGAATTTCTTCATTCCCACGTTTGAATACATCAAACATTGCCTTTTCAGAAATTCTCTGCCCTTTCTTTTATTTCTTTTTTCTTTTCTCCACGACATGTGAGGCCTTACTTTTTTTTTTTTTTCTACTTCATGCTGATGCAAATGGCAGATTTTTAAAAATCTGTTCTGCGGCTAGTTTTCCTTACGCTATAAATACCTCCGCTTGGCTGTGCTAGAGATGGATGATTTACAAATGTAAGTAAAGTCAGGGTCCAATTAGATATTATAGCCAAGAGGCCACAACGCTCCAAAACATGCTTCTGGAACCCTTTCCACGGATTTTGCCTGAGAAGCAGATAAAACTGTGTGATGACAGTCTATAAATAACAGATAAATCTATAAACAGGAGGCAGCTGCCCCCACCTCAATAGAAAGCTGGCGTGAGTCTCGTGCTTCGCGGAAACAACCTTACCTTCTCTGAGCTCAGTGCATACATTCTTAGTCTTACACACACATCACGATCTCTGGGAGCTTGGTTGACACATCGGTTTTCAGCACCTGAGTTTCTTGCATAGTGTGTCTGGGAATTTGCATCTCCCCCCTGTTCAGGTGACATCGCTCCTCTTGTTCCGGCGACCTCACTTTGGGAACTGAGCGAGCCCTTTGTTACTTCAACATACAGACAAAGGCCACCCTTCCACACCTGCACCTAGCTTTCTAACTTCAGCATATCTCATTGGAAGCAGGCAGGTTCCCGTAGGGCCTAGCTTTGAGCTGGTCCTGATCTAGCACCTTGGGCTCTCACAGCACCCCCAACAGTACCCAGCCTGCCTGATGGATAAGGAAAGATTACCAATTAGCCCCAGAGATAGAAAAGGGAAAAAACACTTGAGACTTTCTCATTCATTGCCTGTGACTGTCTTTTAGAAGTTTTGTCCTTCAGAATGTCCATGGTCAGGTGACAGGAACTGATCAATCAGCCACCTGCCTCCTTGATGAACAAGAGAGAAACAGGTCCTGAATTACCTCCCATTAGAAGGGGCAATTAAGTCTTTTTTTTTTCTCTCCACGTACAAACCTGCTTTGCCGACTGCATCCTGGGATGTCCCATGTCCTTCAGGTTGCCCACCCATGCTAACGGAGTCTCTTTCTACCTGCATGTCTATGTTAAGGGCAGATACACACCAGAAAGCTGCAGAATCATCTTTGAAAATAGATTCAAATTCTACACACATGCTTTCAGAAAACAGCCTCGGAAGCAACGGTCTTTGGAGTATTCTGTTCACTCCATCCTTCTGTCTTTCCACGCTCATGTTTGTGAGTGTTCCACGAATGTAAGGCATGTCAATCTGCCCTGAGCTACACTATGCCTATCACTGCTAACATTTTATCGTATGACTTTCTAGCATGCCTTTATGGAGAGAGCTTTTAAAAATGTTCCTTTATTTAGAAAGTATTGTGTATACCTTTCTGGGTTCCACATGTGTCTTCTCACTTCACGTGATGCACGTCACGGCAGCTTTGGTTGAGGGATGGACGAGAGTCTTGTTCACACCACGGTTCCCTCATTCACATGAGGACACTTAAATTTGTGACCAGCTTCTGGCTGTGTGCAAGCCTTTTGGCGCTCATTTCAGAACAGTAAATTTTCCCTTATTTTCTGTCAATTGTCTCTTTTTGAATTCTGATTTATTTTACACATGCCTATGAATTGTCTTAACTGTCTTTGAAATAGGGGCCAGAGCAGAAAAGGCACGGGCATGGGATCTGTGCTGCAGAGAAAACACTTGACCTCCCTGAAAGGAAAGTTGCTCCAGAGCCTAACAAATGAGTCCACAGACATCAATGCCCACATGAGCCCCCTTGGCTGGATCGAGATGCCCCTTTCACTGGACATGATCACGGGCTGCCTGTCCTCTCATTTGTAGCTCATTTACTACCATCAAGGGCAGGAAAATGTCCTGTGTCAATTAGTCAAACCTCCACCAGACTGAGAGTCTACCATGTTCAACTACTCTTAGACTTGAGGTGCGTGGGTGTTTCTGCTCGCCTGCTCCTCTGTGCATCAGGAGAGGGTGTGCCTTCCCCGGAATTAGAGCTGCCGTGTGTGTGTGTGTGTGTGTGTGTGTGTGTGTGTGTGTGTGTGCTGGGAATCAAACTAGTGCTCCTATTGATGGCTAAGGTAGCAGTATTTGGTTGAGACCACTGACAAAAGGTGAAGGGTTTCTACAGAGCTGTAGGAGAGAGATAAACAGTCCAGCAGGACAGAGGCACTGGGTGAACAAGCAACTCACAAAATGAAAAATGACCATAAATGCATGAAGAAATGCTGGGCAACCTCATTTGTAACCAAGGATGAGACCACCAAGTAGCTTCTCTGGCCACCCATTATGCAATATTTTATGAAAAGCAGGGAATAGCAGAGGAATGAATATTCTCAATTACTGTTAAGGGGATTACAAACTGTCGTTGACTGGAGGGCATGTTTAGAGGCATCACTAAAAAATTAAACGCAGTCACCATGCCAGGAACTCTTTTTCCTGGTATTTATCTACCAAAACGCTTACATGTAGTCATATAAATATATCTATGGATGGAATGATCCTCTCAATTATAATATTGAGGAAGAGGAAATGATTGGACACTCCATCAGTAGGAAAATGATTAAATAAATTGCACATCTCTTTGGAGGCTGGCTGTGCAGCTATTTAATGAGGGACTATTGATGGGAAAGTCCTCAAAATATATGATTTTTAAGAAATGGATCAGGACAATATGAAAATAGTGGGCCTGTGCACATAGTGTATACATTGGCCCCAACTGTGCAATATGCTTGTGATGTAGATTCAAGAATGTAAATACAGTAGGGCCAGTGAGGTGGTTCAGTCTGGAGAATGATCTCTTGCAAGGGTGAAGGCCTGCGTTTGGATCCCCAGATGCTGTGAAAGGCCAGTATGGTAGACACCTGTAATCCCAGCAATGGAAGATGGTAGATACTGACCAGGGAATTGCGAGACTCTCGCTGGCCAGACAACCATAGTCCCCTTGGTGAAGTTCTTGGCCAATGACTCTGTATCAAACAAAACATGGAAGGCTCCTGAGCCCTGCTCACGGACGTTGTTCTCTGACCTACACAAGCGTATACTCACCTACATGTGCATTCACACACACAGGAACACTCTACATTTGATAAAGGAAGACAATATGAAGCTACTTGTTGTGGAATATTAATTTAAAGTGTGTTACCTTTGTTTATGCGGTGAAACATTTGTTTAAGGATGTGAAGATGTGTTATAGTCTTTTTTATGTAGCATTTTTTAACTTTGTGAAGCTGTGTTACTTTGCCTACCTAAAATACCTGATAGGTCTAATAAAGAGCTGAATGGTCAATAGCCAGGCAGGAGAAGGTATAGGTTGGGCTGGCAGGCAGAAGAATACATAGAAGGAGAAATCTGGAAAGAAAAATATCGAGGAGCAAGAAAAGGAGGAGGACACCAGTGGACAGCCACCCATCCACACAACCAGTCATGGAGTAAGAAGTAAAGAAAGGTAACAGAAATAGAGAAAGGTAAAGGCAGAGGCAAAAAGTAGATGGGATAATTTAAGTTAAGAAAAGCTGGCTAGAAACAAGCCAAGCTAAGCCCAGGCATTCATAAGAAAGAACAAGTCTCCATGTGATTCATTTGGGTGGTGGGTCTCCCAAAAAAGCAAAGACAACAATCATCAAAGAAGAGAAACCATACAATATGGAAGAGAACAAAGATAAGAAGCAAACACTCTTCCCGCAGCAACTCGGGACGAGACTGCTTCTATTTCCTCTGCACTGTTGCTCCTTTTATTCTGTGGCCAGGCAAAACACGTTTTTCCATTTCATAGGCTTTCACTCCATCTTATCCGAATGCATCAGAAGGGGGAATGGGAAGTTGTGTTCTAATCCCTGCAACTTCCTGTCTTACTCTTTCAACTACCATCTTCAAAACACTCCTCTTCACCTTTGTCATTTGAACTATTCCTCTGATGGGATCCTTGCTCAGGCACACTGAGGTTGGTCAGGCAAGAATTGCTAACCTGGTAAACACTTATTCTTAGAAATGATCAGTTAGTCACACCTTCCTCAGGAGGCTCTTCCTCCTTCCTGATGGTGAGACTGTCACACAAGCCAGAGCTGCCTTCTCAGGTGGATTTACCAAGTGACCTAAAAATTTCTGTTTCCTTCCAGATGTGCCCTCATGGGTAATTGCCGTCTCCATTTGGCCCGCAGCTCGAGCAGAAAAACAAACATACAAAAAAAAAATATTCACAGCACACAGAGGGACATCCTTCTTCAAAGATTTGAGGGTTTTAATCATACAGGTTTTTCACTTGCTTGGTTAGAGTTACTGCAAGATATTATATATTATGTGTGGCTATTGCAATGGTGTTGCTTCCCTGATTTCTTTCTCAGCCCATTTATCATTTGTATATGGGAGAGCTACTGACTGTTTGGAGTTAATCTTGCATCTAGCCACTTGGCCGAAGGTGTTTGTCAGCTGAAGGAGTTCTCTGACTGGATTTTTGGAGTGACTTATGTAGATACAGTATCACCTGCAAATAGCGATGCTCTGGCTTCTTCTTTTCCAGATGACCCACATTATGTGGCACCAATCCCCATCTCTCCCTCTCTGCAAAATCCCTCTGCAGTGTCCCTCCTTATACCTGGCTTCCTGGTTAGAATAAAACCTCCATTTTGTGCTTTAACAGACATCATTTTTTCCTACATTAGTTGCCATTTTCCTTTTAGAGATCAAGGTATCCCATCCCACCCTTACATCAGGGGACAGGACCAATTGTGGTGATACCTTATTTGCACGCTAACCAATAAAGCTTACCTGAAGATCAGAGAACCAGAGAGCCAGCCACTAGATATCTTACCCCTACAACCTTCAGTCCCAAAGGAGACCGAGTTCCTCTCCCCACCCCACTTATCACCTCCTCTCTCTGTCCAGCCATATCACTTCCTGTCTGTCTGTACAGACCTCCAGACCTCTAATTAACTAATGGTTAATTAGTGGCTAACTCCACCCTCTGATCTTCAGGCAAGCTTTATTGGTCAGAGTACAAACAAGATATAACCACATCCAATTCCCTGTTATGTCCCTTAGGACACTAGGACCTGAAATGTGTCCTGTAAATACACATTTTCTGATAGTTGGTCACAAATGAAAAATCTTAGACCCTAAGTCCAACCCTCTGAAACTGAAAGATTGTAAAGTTATGAATCCCCAAATCACAGGGCTTGGAGAGCAGCCCAGAAAGTGTGTTAGGGGCCCCATTGTCATCACCCGCTTAGCAGGCCACTCTTCTCTGTGATGTGCTGGAGAAGTTTCCCGTGTGCCCAGCTGCACAGGAGGGGACCTGAGAAGAGCAGCTACACTCATCAGATGCCTATGGACCAAAAGCTCAAGTCTGACACAGGGAGATTGCGGAACTGCTTAGGGCAGCCGGGAGAGCCAGCTGGGTTCTACGCAGTGGGTCAGGGACCAGGTGAGCCTTCCTATCTTAAAGGGCAATGGGTGTCCTTGTCTTCTGGAACTCACTGTGGAGGGAAGACATTGTGACCATTAATGACTTCTGAAGATGCCAGGAGCCTCTTGTTTGTTTGTTTGTTTGCTTACTGGTTCGTTTGTCTTTGAGAAGGATGCACTTTGACTCCCAGCTGTAGATGAATCCATCATTGGTGGGCAAGCATGGAAAAGCAGAGTGGTCCCTGTCATGGTGGACCAGGAAGCAAAGAGAAGGGAATGCTGGACCATTATTGGCTTCCCCCTTTTTCCTATTCTATTCTGCCTGGGTTCCCAGTCTATGGGATGTTGCCTCTCAAATTTGGAGTGGGTCATCTCCACACAACACCCTCACTAGTTAGAGCAGGTGAGGGATGAGAATAACCAGAATGCCTTCCATATGTAACCATGGAATTATCCAAGATAACTTAGTTAATAAAGTAGTTTTCTCTTTTCATGTAAAGTGTTCGTTATCCACACATAATAGTTTCTTTACTCTTTCTTCACATCTCTTTAGCCATCTAGTATAAAGATGAACCAGGATTTATTTACCTTATTTTCTTCAGTGGCAAGTGTCCCAAAAGTCCTCTATCCTTTGCTGGTATAGTGTGTGCAGCTGTGAGACCTCATGGGCACAGCATCACATGTGTGCAACAGTGGCCTTGAAAGAAATTCCTGAAGCTAGAGTTGCTGACTTGTCAGGTACAAACCAGCTCACCATCCTAGGGAGCACTTTTCCCAACAATTGATGGGTAGATTCTACTTCCCCTCAGCCTAAAACCCTGTGCTGCTACCTAATACTCTAGATAATTATTGGTCTGATAAGTGAAAAAAAATCTCAATATCCCTTGAAAATCTTTTCATTCAGATCTCACAGACACAGAAAAGGCATGAATCAGAAACGTGTGAGAAAAATTTAATTCATGCCTGTGTCCTGAAGTGAACTCATGGCTCTTCAGAAGTAGCCGAGTTTGGGTCTAACACTGAGGTCTCTAATCCATCTTGTACAAAGTGAGAGAAGGTCTAGTTTGATTCTTCTAGATGTTGGTGGCTGTTTTTCCAAATCAGGTGACTGAAAGGCCATGACTTTCTATCAGGGTCCTCAATTCTATTCTATTGATCTAAGGGTCTGTCTTTGTGCCAATACCATGCTGTTTATAATTATGGCTCTGGAGTCTAACTTGGCATCAGGTGTGGTACTATCTATAGCCACACTGTTCAGGATAACTTTGGCTCTCTGGTGTCATTTGAGTTCCACTATGAATTTTAAGGTGGTTGTTTTTCTTTCTGTGAGGGATTGCATTGGGGCTGCAATGAATCTGCAGATTCCTTTTGGTAAAATGGCCATTTCCTCCAATACTTGTACCAACTGAGCCATAAGGATCAAGTTTCATTCTTCTAGATTCCGGTGTGTTCCCCAAACCAGACATGCATGGGAGGACGACTCATCTTGTGTCTTCTTCAGTCTCTGCCTTGGTGTTTTAAAGTTTCTTTGTGTATATGGCCTTCACTTTGATTAGGCTTATCCAGAGTATAATTTTGGAGCTATGTGAATGGGATTGCTTCCCTGGTTTCTGTTTGTATCTTTGTCGCCGGTATATAGGAAGGCTCCTGAAGTTGATGTTAATTTTTCACCTGCCCTGCCCTGAAAATGTCAGCCCTGGGACTTTCTGAGAGTTTGTTACAAATGTGGGTTTTGTATGTGTAAAAAGAGGTTTTCATCCTCTTAGGAAGATCTTTAGCAGAATAAATTTTTAATTCTGGTAAAATTCAATCTATAAATTTTTCCTTTTGTTGATGATTATACCTAAGAACTCTTTTACCCAAGTCTTAAGATTTAGTTTCTTACTTCCTTAAAAGTATCATAAATATTCTATATGTATCCCATGATTCATTTTGAGATAATTGTGTCTGTGAAGTATGTGTGTGTAAATGTTCATGTGTACATGGTTCAGGTACACATGAAAGTGTGCATGTGTTCATGAAGCTGTCTTCCTCCTTCCTTCCTTCTCCACCTTAGTCTTTGAGACAGCGCCTTCCCCATCTGGAGCTCAGCAATAGGGCATGATCAGCTGGCCAACGAGCCCAGGAATCCTCCTGTCTCTGGCCCGGAACTGGGATTTTTACCTGAGTACAGGGGACCCTGACACACATCTTTGTGCTGGCACAAGAGCAAGCACGTTGACAATGAAATATCTCTCCAACCTCTCATTTTGAAATGAAAAAAAATGTAGAGGGTTTAGAATGATGATGTTGTAGGAGGGGCCACTTGTTTGTTTCCCGGCCACACGGCCCTGAAATAATCACACAGAAACTATTTTATTTACAATGCTGTTTGGCCAATAGCTTAAGCGTATTGTTAGCTAGCTCTTACATCTAGAATTAACCCATTTTCAGTATTTTATATTTTACCCCGAGGTTTGTGGCCTACCTGTAAGGTTCAGTGTCTGTCTCCAGCAGGGCTACATGGCTTCTCCTGGACTCTATCTCCTCTCTCCCAGCATTCAGGTTAGTTTACCTTGCCTAACTAAGTTCTACCTTGCTATAGATGAAGACAGTTTCTTTATTAATCAATGGTAATCACAGCATACAGGGGGAATCTCACATCACCTCCCCTTTTCTCTTTAAATAAAAAGGAAGGTTTTAACTTTAACATATTAAAATTGTATATAACAAAATAGTTATCAAGCAAGAATTACAGTTATAATATTTATATCTACTGTCCATTCTTCAACTCCATCAAAGGCCCCAGGAGGATGTAATATTACCTTAGTAAACAGGAAGTGCATTGTAAGCAATTTCCAAAACTCTAGAGTTGACAGAGATATCTCTCTGCCTGACAGTCACCCAAAGCTCTTCTGTACTGTTAGGTCATCCATCTTCAGCCCACAGGCACTAGTATCCAGCAGACTTTTCCATGAAGCCTATATTGGCAGTTTGTTAGTCACTTTCTTCTGTGTCCTGCAGAATGTCTGGCAGATTCTTTCATGAAGCAGGAACCCTGAAGGACCATCTCACCTTTAGGCAAGTTCAGCAGTCATTTCTCTGTGGGCCCTGCATGTCTAGTTCATACATCATAGCAACAAGCAGTCCAGGCAAGAGTAGTTTCTTACCCAAATGGCTAATAAAATCTATGAGAAGCCTCTTCAATGCCCATATTCCTCTTGAAGTAATTGGTGCTGCCAGGAGCAGATGTGTCTCAGTGTCACGAAAAGTCCTAAGTTATTAAAATATTCTAAATGCCATAATCTGAAGGTCTCTGAGAGGTTTGAAGAATACCTAGCTAACTGAAATATATCTCTCTATGTACAGAAAACCTAACTAACATGTCTACAAACCTGACTATTATAGATGATTATCCATTAACCTATATTTCTTAATTATGCATTACATTTTTAAATGTGCAGTACAAACACAATACCTTAATCAGGAGTAGAAATATATATATATATATATATATATATGTATATATATATATATGTATATATAACAAAATTGACCTTAAATTTGTATCAATAAACCAAAATCCATACCAATTCAAATCTCTATAACATATCCCCCATTAAATATAAGCAAAAATTTATAAACAATATTTGGGAATATGGGCATAGTTCTCTCCATACTGCTTCCTGTTTTTTGTTGGGCAAAGTAATTTTTGGGCTTTTTATAGTGACCTTTCAAGGGGTCTTGGTGCATCAAACCACATTAGTCTAGAAGAATTTCACAGGTTCTCATCCTCTGTGGAAACAAAAGAAGAACCTCTTTTCGAAAGCAACATATCCTTAGACCCAAATTTTGAAATCAAGATACCTTTAAAATATATATGTTGGTTTAGCTTAGCATCCTAAACAATGAAATGTCTCTCTGTACTTAGCTCCTTCACAGTTAAAAAATTAGAAGAAAACACAATTATATACATAACCTCTGTGTATATGTCATCTTTAAGTGGCTTATTTGTTTTTATTCTATTACTTTTTAATATTTATTTTATTATCTTTATTCCTTTAATCTATGACTGTCTGTAATGTCTCTTTAAATACTTTACCTTTTTAAAACCATTTACTTCTTTTTATAACTGTCTATATTCTTTTTCCTCTCTCTCCCAAGCCTGTGTATATTTATCCAATATTGTGACCCATTTAGAGGTCTTTTATGTCTGAATCTGTCTTTCTTTACTGTCCAGGAGCACTTCTTAAAATGCTAAGTGCTTCTTAAAAACTTAAGCTGCATCATTGCTAGGTCAAAAACAGCTCTCCTCCTTGCTCTTCCCAGTCCAACATGGGGGAAGAGGTCCATTCATTGCCTCTGAGCCATGCACACCACCCCAGTTTCAAGTATTCAGTGGGTCTATGTCGAGTCATTAAGCAGTTTGTAACTTGCTGCTCACAAACCCCATTTAAATGCTTGGTCTCTTGAAAGAACCAGAGTTCATGTGGGCATCACGGCCTAGAAAGCCACAGTTTTCAAGACAATGTGACTTTTTTCTGCTACCGCTTTATCAAGAAAACCTCTCTTAAAGGAGCCATGCCTCTGCTTGCTTCTAGCAAACAGAGCCCACACAAGAAAATGCTGCTTCCAAACCATGCTTAACTCTGGTCTTTTGTGTCTAGGATTCCTTTGTAAGCTTTCTCAGGTTTTACGTGGATTTAGTTGATCATGTTGAATACCAATTTGTGGTAGGTGGGGCTAGTTGTTGGTTCCCGGCTGCTCAGCTCCAAAATAATCACAAATAAATTGTATTACTTAAATCACTACTTTGTCCATTAACTCTAGCTTCTTATTTGCTAACTCTTACATCTTAATTTAACCCATCTCCATTAATCTGTGCATCAACATGAGGTTGTGGCCTACCAGCAAAGTTTCGGCACTGCGCATCTGTCTCCAGCAACAGACAGCTCCATGCCTTGTCTTTGACTCCATCTCCTTTCTCCCAGCATTCAGCTTAGTTTGCCCTGCCTAACTAAATTCTACCTTGCTATAGGCCAAGTCAGTTCTTTATTAATCAGTGGTAATCACAGCATAGAGAGGGGAATCCTACATTAGATTGATTTGAAAATATTTTTACTAATTCTTGAGAATTCCATGCAACATATTTTGATCATATTAAGCTTCCACTCCTCCCCCTAACTCCTCCCAGTCCTACCCCCACCTCCTTTTCCACTCAACAACTCTGAGTTCTTAAAAAAAATAACCCATTAACTCCAGTTTGTACTGCTCAGATGTGGAATACAGCTGCTCTCATATGCCATACACAGACACACACACACACACAATCACATTCACACACACACACACACAATCACATTCACACACACACACATGCACAAATGTATACACACAGACATGCACACACATGTACACATATATATTTTTACTGTGTCAACGGACATCATTTTAGAGAAAGACTCCATATGACTAAAAAAAATTTCTTATTGGTATTTTGAGAAGATTTTTTAAAAACAGTAGATCAATTTAGGAAGAATTTGTGTATTTATTGTGCTAAATCTTCCAATCCAAGAATGGTGTTGTCTTTAGTTATTTATATCTTATATATTTTGGAGTTTTTAGCACTTACATTATACAAGGAATAGAGAGAGCAGATACCCTTGTTCCAGATTTAAGAGGACATGCTATATTTTCTCCAACAAGAAGTGAATATTTTGTGTCTGTACACATAGTGTGTGCCACAGGACACACATGAATGTCAGAGGACAACATGTGGAAGTCGCTTCTCTCCTTCCATCACATGGTCAGTCAGACTTGGTGGCCAGCCAATACCTTTAGTTACTGAGCCATCTCCCTAGACCTGGATATTTTGTCTTTCAGACTTATTCTTTGTGGTCCACGAGGTAGACACATACATCATGAAAGACGATGTACCCAGGGCAGCTAGAAGATGAGCAGCCTGGCATGTATGAGACAGCCCTGACAGCCCTACACAGCAGGGACTCTTTCTGGGTCCACACTGAGTGTGTGGATGATGCCCTTTGACCTACACACTCATTGTTTTAGCTTAATTATTTAATGGGCTTTAATGAAGCACTTGCAGATGCGGAGGCACTTAGGAGCAACTCACAGTGTCGCTAACCTTGGTTTTAGCCCATGTTCCTTATTATTGCACACTTTGCTTTCCCGTTTCACCACAGCTGAAAGGAAACATTATCCGGAGAAGTCAGACAGGTTGACACGTTTATTTTCAGGCCTTGAAGAAAATATATTTTGGGTATTTATATTACTTCTGTCTCATTTTGGGGTCTAATTTTTCTCTTCTGGATTTTCTTTTAAATCTGCATTTCTAATCCCTCTGATGAATTTAATCTCTCCATTCATACGTATGCACCCCATATGGTCTTATGGACCCTGGAAGCTGTCAACTAAATGCTTCCTAATTAAATCAAAGCAATTTCCATCTCTGGTTTCATTTTTACCAAAAAAGAAAAAGGAAAAAAAACCCACCACCAACAAGGAAGGTCCCGCCCCTAGTGTGTGCCTCTGGGTACCTGACAGCACACTGCTGAGACTCCAGCAGACCCATCAGGTAAACAGAGGAGTCTTCTTTCAGCCAAATGGCCTCAGCTGTAAAAGCCTTCTCAGAAACACCTGGCCTGCTCCTAAGAACAGTGGGAACAGCAACGCTGGCTCATGTTTCTGCCTAAACTCATATTAGTCTCATATTCAATTATTTCGTAGTTTTTTTAGCAAACAATTCACTCCAGGCAAGAAGGCCCTTCTGCATCAGAAACAGGCCAGCCCTGCAAGTGCTTAGACAGTTTCCTAGTCTAATTCTGTGCAAATTGCTTTAGCACAGGCTCTGACTTCAAAGCACAACACTGATGGTTAAGAGGGAAAAATTATTCCCTTATGATTAAAAAGAAAATGGTTTACTTTACACAGACTCAAAGCGTCATCTGATGCAGGAGGATTTCCTCTTTCCATTCACCCCCACCTTTCCTTAAGCAGTCAGAGTCACAGGCAGGCCCCTCCCTTCTCCCAGGCAGGATCCAGGCCAGCTCTGCTTCCCTGTGATCTACTGACTCTTGTCAACCATACTAAGAGCTTGCTAGGGAATATAAATCCACCACACAGCTCTGCACTCGTCTTGACTCAGTTGAGGCTCATCCACAGGCTTTGCTGGTAAAGGGAGTGTGCACTGATTCACATTCTGGCAAAACTTCCTTCAAGGGACTAGCAGTGAGGTAGCACAACCACAGATCATCACCCCAGAAGGAGAACAGTCAGACTGACTTCTGAAGAAGCCAAAGAAATAGTTTAGGTTGTCAGCATCATCCAAATACCCCATCCAGCTTGTAAAAAGTATTTGCTGAAAAACCAACAGAGAGCTTCATAAAACCAAGAAAAACAGCCCAGTGCTGGGAGCACTTCTGAAGGTAGTAGTAGGGGCAGCAGCAAGGACACGCTGCTCTTTGTCCTCGACTCTGGTCCTGAGTTCTGTCTCCCGAGAGTCGCCATATTCAAGAGGCCACCCTCCAGGAGAAAAGCTAGGCTTGGACATAGGAGTGAGACCCAGAGGAGGCTGCACAGCAAACACAGCCAAAAACAGGAGCGGTTTTTCCTTTCCAGCTTTGCCATTACTTACTGGTCCAGAGAGAAGTGGGTAGCAGACCTGGCACAGCCGGTGGGAAAGCGGTGAGCGTGGGACCTGCTAATTCAGCATGGAGTGCTGCAGCATAGTACTGTAACTCCGAAGGCAGCTGGGTGGGCTGAGCCAAGGCCTGGGGTGAGTGAAGTTAAGGGAGGCTCCAGTTGAGATCCCATTGTTGATGGTCCCGGAAGATGCTGTGCACATATCCGGACAGCAACCTGCAGGCACCACCAATACTTGGAATGATTCATACTTGTGAAAAATTATAGATTTTGACATCATGCTATGGATATATAAAGGAAATAACTCTTCAAAGGCATTTTGGGAGACAAGATAAGTGCAGCTGATATTGTGTGTTTCTTTCATTAGCAATGAGTAAGAGTAGTTCTGTGCGTCATGTTTCTGCCACAGCGGACTGAGATGCTCTCCCCATGATGTGCAGTAACTCTGAAGCCAGCCAAGGTGAACCTTCCCTTTCTCAAGCAGTCTCCACAGCCACTGTGGCCATCATTAAGGAATAACTCAAGAACAATGCCCACCCATGTCCCTATGAATAGGATGCTTCTTTTTTTTCCAAAACACATGGCATCTGTGGTTGCGTGACCCAGAGATGCAGAACCTGTGGACACTGAGGCTCATGAAATCAAGATCTGATTTGTTTTTTGAAACAGACTTACCTTGGATGCTGTGTGGAGACGGGTTTGTCTGGTGTCAGATAGGAAACAGCAGTAAATAACTATGCAAGAAAAATAGTGGGATTGCCAAGGATATATTCCAGCCCAGCAGGAGAGAAACCCCAGAAGAGAAGACAGAGACTGTTGTAGTGATGGGTGAGCATCAGCCAAATCCGTTGAAGGCGAAGTCAAAATTATGTCCCCGGCCATTGAGATGCCTTTGTGGCTAAAAGTGGCCGAGCTTGATAACCTGGGTTCAGTGCCTGGGGAAGGAGAGAGCCAGCTCCAGAAAGCTGTCCTGTAACTCAGTGTGTGTGCCCTGGTATACAGACAGACAGACAGACCCATACACAAACACGTAGACACAAAGATAGGGGGACAAACAGACACAGACACATATACAGACTCACAGACATACACAGAGACACATAGACAGAAACATACATAGGCACACAGGCACATATGCACACAGGCACATAGGCACACATAACAGACATACAGATACAAAGACACATGGATACACAAGACATACAGATATATAGATACACACAGACATACACATAGACACAGACACACATATAGACACAGACACACAGACACATAGACACACACAAAGATAGAGACACACAAAACAGACACAGATACATATATGTACAGACACAGACATAGAAGCACATAATACACAGAGACATACACACAGAGACACACAGACACATAGACACACACGCACATAGACACAGACACACAGGCACACTGAGTACATAACTAAACAGAGTCTCCTCGATATTAAGGACAACTAGTTGCGTTTCAGCTTTACACAGAGTGGGTGGCTGTGCTCTGAGGCACTGAGCTGTAAGCTGATCAGCTACACAGCATCATTAAAATCCAATAAAGTGAGCAACAATAAGCTTCTAAAACGAGGAAGAAGGCAGTGATGCTGGAAGTCTGCGGAGCCGGTGTGCAGCAGCCCCGATCTCGGGGTCTCTGCAGGGAGAAGTGACGTTTCTCACCTGCTCCCACAGTGCCTTCTGCCTTAGGAGATGCTGCTGAACATCACACGGGAAAACATAGAAGAGTGCTTACAACCCACGCACAGGTCCCAAGAGAAAATTCTTAATTTTGCTTCCACCCATTGATTACTCTTCAGATATGAGCTTTTTCATTCTCATTTTCTGTTTCCCCTCGACCCTCATTTGATGTCTCTTTACTGTCCACGAGCTGAGCTCTGGCTCCTGCTTATAGCCTCCTAACCAGAGCAGTGAGAAATCTAACTGGTTACCCCGCGCCCCTCTGATGCAGCAACAATCCGCAGGTCGCGCTGCTCTCCGAGTTTGCTTTTCAAATCCTCACCTTCCCTTCTAACCATTTTATTAAAGCATTAACCCAAGGAATATAAGGTCTGTTTCTGAAGTAGGGACACTGAAAAAAAAACATTTCTTTGAACACTGACAGAAAGGGACAGTTTCCACTTCATACCACAATTGTTAAACACCAATCTCTTTGGGAAGTTTCTTCAAAAAAACAGTAGAACACTGGCTGGAGGTGGTAGTGTCTGTAACTCCAGCACTTGGGAAGTGCAGGCTGTAGGAAGCAGGCGTCTAAGTTCAGTCTCCCCAATACAGCAACTTTCAAAGCCAGTCCAGGCTGTGCTAGACTTGTTTAAAAAAAAAACAGAACAAAAACAAAAAACAGAAGCACAAAACCCAAAATTTGTTAAAATAAAGCAGCAGAGGCGCCTGCTGAGAGACCCACGGCAGTGTGGTGGAAATGAACTCATACGGGCTCCTGTCAGCCGTTCTCACAGAGCACTCTGCAGCTGGGTGGCCAGTGACATCATGCTGCAACCAGAAATTAACCATGGTGATGGCATTTGTATCATTTATGCTTCTAACAGCATTTATTTACTTAAAACGGCTGTTGCACACAGCCCTTGGAATAGATGGTATGGACAGTCAAAGTCTCTTTCCCCGCAAACTTGCAGTGAAGCTGAGGAGGGTGGGTAGATAGGTGTGTGTTACAGTCATCTAAATGAAGAGCTGACACTGAGTGGTTTGAGGTTCCCAGCTCTTCTGTGACACATTATCCCATTTCTCCTAGGTCCTCCCCATAACCACTAACAAACAAGAGCATGGGACAGCAAAGGTTTGAAGAGGTGAGAAGGGGGTAGTTTCCAGGATGTTTGAGATGTGAAGAACAAATGGTCAGTCTCTGGAGCTCCCTTATCACTCCCCAAACCTACCTGGCAGGGAGGGTCCCGAAGCTTCCAACTGTCTATAGCAAGCACAGCAGAATCACTCTTCCCTGGTCAAAGGACTGGGGAAACAATAGAAATTCTTAGGCGACACTCATTGCTTCCCAGCAAACCACCAGTGAAAACCACACTGAACTTCCTTCTAGGTTCCAGTGAGGTTTGCAGGGAATTTACCTTGCAGAATCCTTACTTTCTATTCAAATGGGGTAGTACACTCTAATCCCTTGGTGGGGTCTGTAGGATTGACACAGAATTAACCATCCATCCTCCTGCCCAAGAAGCAGCGGTGATGAGAGAATTGTTTAGTCCACAAATGTGGGAGAGAAAACCTCCAAATCCTCAGTCAGGGCTATGTCAGTGGCATTTTGTGGAGGAGCTGAGCCTCCACCGTCACTCACAACAATGACAAGTGACAGTCAAGTCACTAGGAAAGGCTAGCAATGGTGAGTTTCACTGTATTCCCACAGGAGGCGCTGGAGGTAAATCTCTGCTGTAAAGGGTCACAGAAGACAAACAAGGAGAATGGTACATCTGAGCCCGGCCTTCAGCCCCACCCACATACCGGAGAGCCCAGGGGTAGTGGAGCCTTCACCCCATAGGACCTCAACCAGACAGAATAATGTGATGGGCTGCAGGTGGCCAGCATTGTTTCTACCTCCCTCACCCTCACAGCTCAGCGAGGAGCAGAGATTCCGCCCCTATCTGGACCCTTCAAGGCTGAGTGCTGCGCGGCGCGTTGCCATTGGCCCTCCACTTGCTCTCCTGCTAGAGTTGGCAGGGAGTTGAGGTTCTGTGCTTACCCTTCAGTAACAAGGCAGTGAGCTGAGGTTCTGTGCTTACCTTTCAGTAACAAGGCAGTGGGAGTCAATCCTCCACGGTTTCTCTTCCTGGTAGCTCTGAAGTCAAATATGGACATGAATTTAGAACTCTGAGACAAGATCGTATAGTGGAATAAGGTCACTCAGTGAGAACATGCCCTGGACGGCTGACAGCCCATTCACTAAGTCTGGGCTGCCATCCGTGTCCGACTTTCGAGGCTGTGGTGACACAGCCTGTCCTGTGACACCTTAATGGAGCTCATACCTCCCACCAAATGAACTGAATGGGATTCTGGGCTGATAAATATAAGATATCCAGGACAGAGTGAAAAGCAAATAGATCTACCAAGAGTCAGGGAAATCACAGCCCAAGTGATGGAAGACAACCACGGGCTGCAAACAGTGAGATAGAGATGGTGAGTTCTCTGAAAAGACTGTAAAGATGTCATCAAAGGTGATCATCAATCCTCTTCAGCTGATGAAAGTACATCTCAGTAAAGACTTAGAAGCTACACAATAAGAAGGAATTCAAGGGACGTTCTCACAATTCAAAGAAAAGTAATCGGAAGAAAAGAGACCCCTCCCACACTGGTTACTGATAGAGAGGAAGTGACCCTGCCTTCACGAGAGCTCAGCAGACTTCACTCAGTTTAGTGAGAAGAAGAACGCAATATGCTTTAAAATCTCTCATGTTTAATAAAAGTCATACACCCACTGATTCAAAAGCTTAATAGAACCATAAATAAAGTAAAGCCAATAAAATGTACAAAACATCTTACAAGCAAATATCTTAAAAGCAAAGACAAAGAAGAAACCTTGACAGCAGCCAGAGGAAGCCGACTGACAGTCAGCTTTTGGGGAATAGTAACACAGATATGCCCAAGCTCTCACGGAAAACCCGCAGGACGTTACTCTGTTTTCAAACTGAGAAATGAAAAGAAACTGTTAACTATGGAATTATGTATCTAGTAAAATTATTCCTGAGGAATAAAGCATAAATGAAGACATCCTTAGTCACAGGAAAAGGGATGTGTAGTGAGGGGGCTGCGGGCAGGCCTGCTTTTCGCCTCACCTGGCTCCCGCACGGCTAGCTTAGTCCCAGAAATAACAACACACAAATTGTATTCATTTAAGCACTACCTGGCCCATTATCTCTAGAGAGTTAGTTACTGGCTAACTCTCACATCTTGATATTAACCCATTTCTAATAATCTTGTAGCACCACGAGGTGGTGGCTTACCAGAAAAGATTCAGCATGTCTGACCTGGTGACTGGCTCCATGGCTTCTGCCTCATAGCCCTCTTCCCAGCATTCTGTTCTGTTTACTCTGCCTACCTAATTTTCTGTCCTATCAAGGGGCCAAGGCAGTCTCTTTATTGACCAATGAAAATAACACAATAGACAGATAACCCTCCTCCATCAGGGATGGATGGCTAATAGCGCAGCCCCAAAGTCTATCTCAGCAGAGAATATGGACCCCGAGAAAAGGAAGCCAAGCTTGGGAATGGGTGAACACACAGAGAAATCCCACAGTCTATTTTGATTATTTTCTTAACTCACATGTGGTAGTCAAAGCAAACTTACAACACCATCTGCTATGGTGTTTAATGTTTACAGAGAAAAACTCAAAATAATTATACTTTAAGTGGGGGAAGGTACACAGCAGTAAAGGAAAGCAGGGTTTCACCTTTACTTCATAGAACAAAGCACCAAAGTCCGCTGGCTGTGATGAAGTCCACATAACCACAGTAACACTTACAACACTCACTAAAAAAAGCTTAAAAACGATGTACTCAAAACGCTGTATATAAGTCAAGAATGAATGCAAGAAATATGTTTAAGGAACTTAGCGAGGTAGGAAAAAAAACACATGGGGAGAAATTCAAAGTATAAAACTGAGCAAATAATAAAATGAAATTAAGCTCCGACTTTCTAAGTTACTGTAAATGTAAATGACTTACACACGTGACTTGAAAACCCACAACGATGTGCTGTAGGAATTCCCACCTCCAGTAACTGTGAGTTTCCCCGCCCACTTGGGTGTGGCCTCCTATACTATAAATGCCAATGTAAAGCACACAGCTGCTCTCTCTTCTGGCTGCAGGATTCAGTTGCTGTTCCCTGTTTGTGCAGAGGACTATGATCTGTGAGTCCACCCCTAAATAAATAACCCTTTATTATACTCAATTCTGAGCTAGTGTGGGATTTCTTTTTAGCGTTCTTCTTCATCTGGCACCCACATGGTTCCAAACTCCACACCTACTAGGTGGACCAGCTTAAAAGGTCTAAACAGTCTACAGTTCAGGCAGTCTCCCACCCTTGCCGCTTGGCTTACTTTCACCTACTAAGTGGGGTTTTTTTGTTGTTGTTTTTTTGTTTTGTTTTGTTTTTTTTTATAAAACCCCCACCACAGTGGAGCTAAGTGCCCAGCAACCTCTAAATTTCCAAAGCTCATGTAATCTCCCCCTGCCATGCCAAATTTCCTGCCATGTGGCTATTTGCATAACTTCTGGTTTGTACTCCCTGCTCCTGAGTTCTGGGCTCCTTGCTCCATGTATGGAACTGATCAATTATTGATTGAAAGTTTTAAAGGCCTCAGAATTTCATAAGAAACATTATGTCAATAGCAAAGGCTTAAAGAAAGAGCTTTCTATTACATGGCAACAAGCTAAGGAAATTATAACGAGATGTCCTTCTTGCTCTTTCTATAACCAAACACTGCTACCTGCAGAGAGTAACCCAAAGGGTACTCAAAGGAATGAAATCTGGTAGATGGATGTGCTCCACTTTGCAGATTTTGGAAAATTAAAATATGTACACTACACCATTGACACTTATTCAGGTTTTCAATGGGCAACTGCTTTGAGCTCAGGAAAAGCTGATTCAGTAATCACACATTTATTAGAAGTTATGGTCATCATGGGTATTCCTGCACAAATAAAGATGGATAATGGTCAGCATATGTATCTAAGAAAATGAAACAGTTTTTGCTTATTATAATATAAAGCATATTACAGGCATAATAAATAATCCTACAGGTCAGGGAGTTATAGAAAGATCAAATCAAACTATAAAGGAAATGTTAAACAAACAGAAAGTAATGGAAAATACCCCAGAAATAGATTATATAATGCTTTATTAACCTTATATTTTCTTAATGCTAATGAGAAAGGAACAACAACAGCAGAGAGACATTGGATAATAGAAAAGTCTTCTGAATTAAATCAGCTGGTGTATTTCAAAGGTGTGTTGACCTCATGATGGAAACCAGGAGATGTGCTATGTTGGGGAAGGGGTTTCCACTCTTATTTCAACAGGAGAAGAAACATTATGAATACCATCAAAATTAATAAAGATTCAGTTTGAAAAAGAGAAATCTTTTGAGAAAGAGAAATGACGGCTCATCCACAGAGCTGACAACCGATCAGGAGGTGAGGAAATCTCTTAAGGGTTGGGGCAGGGTTCTGTTCTTGTCTTTGAAGGAAAATACTCATCTTCAAAAAAGTCAGGGGACCCTGGACATCTAGATGCCTAAAGAGGAAAAGGTAATTATCCAGATAGGATCACCAAGCAAAGAGAATTATCACTTATGAAGACAGGTCATCTGAGGGTAAGAATCTCTGAATATTAATTAGAATAATAGTCATAATCCACTTAAAAATCAAAACTGGCTTTGGAGTTGGACACCGGCTCTGTCCTTCTCTAAATCCAAGCATGTTGTTAAAAGAAAAATTCAGAGTTTCTGTCTCATGTCAGGAGCCATCTGGTATGGGGCAGAAAGAAGAAAGAATTTAGAAAAAATTTACTTTTTTCCATACCAATTTTTGTCTCTATCATACCTTTCATTGAATATATGCCTGTATAAATAATGTTTAAGTTTTCTACAATAAACAACAATTTTTCCTGCAGTAGTCTTTGAAGTTTCCAGGAAGAAGATGGGGCACCACAACAATGACTCCACCTGGTTGATATGGTATCATGAGGCTGATAGCGCTACTATAAGATCTGTTTTGGGTACCAGCTGCTCAAGATGGTTCCAACTTGGTTGGCTGAAATGGTGTACTTTTTTACAACATTCTAGCCAGAACTCCAAATAGGAACCTCAGAAAAACCCTAATGAATACTCAGAGACTACTTGCAATTATACCAGGCAGTAATCTTGGAACTTAACCATCATTTTCTTTCACAGGATACCACAGAAAGACCATCGCCCCTATGACAGCAGGGAGTAATTCTAGAAGACAATGTCGCCTTTAATGACAAAGTTTGTCCTCAGGGTTAGGGACATCATTGAGGGGTTGATTATAATTGTTATAGGGTTGGGGGTTGGGGGAAATTATGTAAGCTCAGGGATCTCTTTTAAAAAAAGGGAAATTAGGATAATAGATTAGTGTGACTTTACTCACACTAATAATAATAGTGAATAATAGAGTGAATACTTGTGAGCTATTATTTATACGCAATTTACATTGGTTTAGATTCTTTTATATTGATACAAACTTAAATTATATTGAATATGTTTCTATTTTCATCTACAATATTTGTACACCTAGGCAAAGTAATTTTGTCATATTGTATGCATGCATGCTTCTACCTCTGCTTAAGACATTTTGTATATTGATACAATTTTTGGATGTATTTATCATATTGCAATATACATTTCCACCTTTGATCAAGATACTTATTCATTGTTTACATTTTGAGATCATTGGCCTCATTTGTTGCACAGTTGTTTAAAGATTGTTTAATATTCTAATGTGAAGTCTTAGTCTTTAAGTTATATAGGTATTAAGAATTATAGATCAATATTCATCCATTTTTGTCATACTTATAGTTAGACTAATCAGGTTCTGTAGATTCATAGTGATTGTATTCTGCATAGATAGGTAATCTTCAACCACTTCAAGGAGTTGCAGAATATGGCATTTAAATAACTTAGGGTTCTGTTAATGTGAGACATGATTGCTCCTGGCAGCACTGACCTATTCCAAAGAGAATGTTGAGCACCAAAGACACTCCACTTGGAACTTGTTTTCTTCTTGGCAAAACTGGCCTTTGGGCAAGGAAATGCCCCTGCATCAATCATTGACAAAATGCATAATGTCCAGTCAGGACAAGCAGGATACAAGAGGAAAGACTGTCAAGTCTTGCCAAGACAGGGTAAGAAGGTTTTGAAAAATTTCCTGTTTCTGATAATTGTCTGTCAGTTACTCTAGGCTTTAGCCAAAGTTGGTTGCTCCAACATTGCAAATGAGACTTTGGGTGATTGCCCAGGTAGCCAGTTGTCTCTGTCATTTGTTGCACATTGTGTAAGTTGCTTGATTGCACTTCCTGCTTACTTAAGTAATATTGTTTTCCCATCTCCCATCTTCGATGGGGTTGAAGACTAGATAGTTTTAGTCACTTTCCTCTCATGACTTGGCCAAGTTATTTATATACAAAACTTAAACTCCTTAGGATAGGATAATTATTGAAACATTTATCACATATTTCTTGTTTGATATTGTTTATGCTGGTTGTAATTCTAATTTTTATACATGATATTTGTTCTTATTGTATATAATTTTGTATTAGGCTTAGAACTCTCTTATTTAAACAAAACGGAAAGTTGCTGTAGGAATTCCTACAGCTAGTAGCCTTTAAGTTACCAGCCCTCTTGGGCATGGCCTTTTATACTATTAATGCTGATATAAAGCATGGGTTGCTCTTTCTTCTGATTGCATCATTTGGTTTCTGTTCCCCATGTGAGCAGAGGACTGTGATCTATGAGTCTACCCCTAAATAAATAATCTTCTATTATACTCAATTCTGAGCTAGTGTGGGATTTCTTTTTAGCGTCTGTCTTTAGCAATGGGATATAGGAATATGTTATCTATAAGATATGTTACCTTAAACATAGAATATCTGTTCTTATGTTGAGGTCCTACATTTGGGGTTGAGTTTTGCACAAGGTGAGAGATACAGATTCAGTTTTATTTTTCTATGCCTTGATAATCAGATTTTCCAGCAGCACTTGTTGAAGATGCTGTCTTTTCTTCATGTCTATTTTTTGGAATTGTTATCAAATATGGGGTGGCTGTAGTTGTGTGGATTTACATTTTGAGTCCTCCATTCCATGATATATCCCATGCTGTTTTATTACTATGGCTTTGTGGTGTAGCTTGATATTGGAAATGGTGATACCTCCTGTCAAATTCTTTTTGGTCAGGATTGTTTTGTCTCTCCTTGATCTTTTCTGATTCCACATCAACTTTAAGATTTTTTTTCTCTCTCTGTGAAGGATGGCCATGAAATTTTGATTGGGATTGCATTAAATCTCTGTAGGTTGCTTTGGTAAGAGGGACATTTCACAATTAATTCTTCCAATCTATGAACAGAAAAGGTCTTTCAACTTCTGCTATCTTTGTCAGTTATTTCAGGGTTTTAATGTTTTCATTGTTGAGGTCTAGGCTGGTTATTTGTTTTTTATTATCAACTTTATACAAACCAGAGTCATCCGGGAAGAGGGAACCTTAGTTGAGGGATTATCTCCATCAGACTGTTCATAGACATGTTTACAGGACATTTTTTTTCTGATTAATGATTGATGTGGGAAGGCCAGCTTAATGAAGGTGGTGTCTCCTCTGGGCAAGTGGTCCTGAGGTCTATAGGCCGAGGAAGCCATGGGGAGCACACCAGTAAGCAGTGAACCCCACAGTCTCTGCTCAGTTCCTCCTGCAAGTTCATGCTAGAGCGTCAGCCCTCACTTCTTTCATGGTGGGCTAGGATTAGAATGCACAAGCCAAACAAACCATTTCCTCCCCATTATGCTTTTGGTTGTAGTGTTTATCACAGCAATAGAAGACCTACCTCAGAAAAGGTCTTTCATTTCTTTGGTTAGGTTTATTCTGACTTATCCTGGTGCAGCTATAATGAATGGGATGAGGTCTCTGATTTCCTTTACAGAATGGTTTGACACTGGGATGTAGGAAGGTGACTGGTTTGTAGTATTGATTCTGTGACCTTTCTGAAAGTGTTAAGTAGCTGGCGAGTATTTGACAGCATCATCCAGGGCTGCTTATGCAAAGAATCACGACATCTTCAAGTAAGGGCACCTTGACTTCTTTCTCAATTGTATCCCTTTTATTTCTGTCTCCCACATTGGAATGGTGTTCATTATCGACAAAAATCCCTCTGCTAGCCAGGAGTAGATAGGTCCTTTCTCACTTAAAAGCATGTATTAAAAACCTACAGCCAACATCATGTTTAAAAGTTACTAAAGCTCGATACCTCAGCTCCAAGACAGCGATGCCATCTCTCACCACACTCCAGCACAGTCCTGAAGCTCTAGTGTCATTTATGACAAGAAACACAAAAGTATGTAACAACAGGAGAGGAAGAAGCAGAACCATCTCATTTGTGGTTGATAGGATTCCTCATGTTGAAACGTTTATCAGAACCTAAAATGAATACATAGCACAACTCAGCAAGCAATGGAGGGCTAACTTCAAAAGTGCAGTATTGCTTATACTCTAGTCTAAGACACTGAAATAAGACACGTATATAAAAGACTATCTGTATGACATGTACACTGGGAATTAGAGCACACTATTAAATGAAAATTTTTAAAGATATAAATAAGCCGGGTGATGGTGGCATGCACCCTTTATCCCAGCAATTGGGAGGCAGAGGTAGGTGGATATCTGAGTTCAAGGCCAGTATGATCTACAGGAACAGTTCCAGGACAGCCAGGACTGCTCAGAGAAACTCTGTCTTGAAAAACAAACAAACAACAGGTATAAACAATTAAAACAGCTCATCATGTTCATAGACTGGATGATCCAAAATGCTGCATTCCATCACCACCTCAGTGACCTCCAAGTATAACTCAAAGCTTCTGTGAAGAGATGGAAGGAGACCGGAACACGGCTAAAGATAGTTTTTGTCAGACTAATTCCAAACACAGTGCTCTAGTGATGAAATGTTGTACAGATCTGGAGGGAAACTGAATTAGACAGTGGGAGGGGCACAAGAAACAGCCACACAAATGCACACAACTGATCTTTAGCAAAGTCAACTGGGGATAAATGTTCAGCCAACGGTGCTAGAGCCCGAGGACCAGGTGGGCAAAGCAGGAAAGTGTTAGCCTTGTCCAAAGATTAACTCAAGGTGGACGGCAGGTGGGCATGGGGATGTGCACCTGTAATCCTGGCACTCAGAAGTCAGAGGCAAAAGGACAATCTTTACACTGCCTTAATTAATAAAAGCAATAAAAAGCAAATGTAAAAAATATGGAATGATATTGTAGATTATATGCAAACACTATGCAATATGCCATTTTATATAAAAGGCTTGAGATTTATATGTTTGGTATCAGATGTGGTCCCTAGCTAGGTCTTTTAAAGAGAATTTAATGAGAAGTCTACAGTTGAAAACTATGTATGTGATTTGTGGAACTTAATGTATTTAAAGGCAGGATAAGGGCAAGCATACACTTTGGAAAACTGAGTCAGTGAAAATTCTAGCTAAACTGAAGAGGAGCAGAGGGAGAGGAAGAGATGGGAGAGGGAGAGAGGAGGTGGGAGAGGTGGGAGAGGGAGAGAGGAGGTGGGAGAGGGAGAGAGGAGGTGGGAGAGAGGAGGTGGGAGAGGTGGGAGAGGGAGAGAGGAGGTGGGAGAGGTGGGAGAGGAGGTAGGAGAGGGAGAGAGGAGGTAGGAGAGAGGAGGTGGGAGAGGGAGAGAGGAGGTAGGAGAGCAAGAGAGGAGGTAGGAGAGTGAGAGAGGAGGTAGGAGAGGGAGAGAGGAGGTAGGAGAGGGAGAGAGCAGGTGGGAGAGGGAGAGAGGAGGTGGGAGAGGTGGGAGAGGGAGAGAGGAGGTAGGAGAGGAGGTGGGAGAGGTGGGAGAGGGAGAGAGGAGGTGGGAGAAGTGGGAGAGGGAGAGAGGAGGTGGGAGAGGAGGTGGGAGAAGGAGAGAGGAGGTGGGAGAGGTGAGAGAGGGAGAGAGGAGGTGGGAGAGGAGGTGGGAGAGGGAGAGGTGGGAGAGGAGGTGGGAGAGGAAGAGAGGAGGTGGGAGAGGGAGAGAGGAGGTGGGAGAGGGAGAGGTGAGAGAGGGAGAGAGGAGGTGGGAGAGGGAGAGAGGAGGTGGGAGAGGGAGAGGTAGGAGAGGGAGAGGTGGGAGAGGTGAGAGAGGGAGAGAGGAGGTGGGAGAAGGAGAGGTGGGAGAGGGAGAGAGGAGGTGGGAGAGGTGGGAGAGGGAGAGAGGAGGTGGGAGAGGGAGAGAGGAGGTGGGAGAGGTGGATGGGGGAGAGAGGAGGAGGGTGTTTCTTTTAAGTCACTAAAACTAGACTAACTTGAAATTCAAATCCTGAAGCACTTCAGGTGAACTAAACTCCTCAAAGGAGAAGGAATTAGGTCAAGAGCCAGCTCCTCATCAGGGATAATGGAAGCCAGATGGCAGTAGAAAGCCATCTTTGAGATGATGAAGCCTTGAAACCACTGAGTCGGATTCTCCACACAAAGTCCTGTCCTTCAGAGAGAGCTGGAGAGGAGGGCTGTGGACATTTCTCCACAACGACCTGATGGATGTTTGAGGTGAGAGGTTTGGTAAACAGTCCAGCTGATGAGTGTGCATTATAGAGACAACCCCAAGCCCCACCATATTCTACTAAGATGCACAATTAGAATGCAAATCACACAATAAAATCAGATACTAGCAAATAAGCAAAAGTAAACTTTGTTTTTAGCTGACATTTAGCCCAATGCACACTTAAAAGAAATTCTTTCAGGGAACGTTAAAATGAACTCAGAGGAAGGGCTAAAGAGTAGAAAAATACAATATGTAGAAATATTAACTAAACATGGCAAAGTATAGTTATGAAATCCTCAAAGAATAAATAAAGACATTATAAAGAAAAGAGGAAGTTGCAGTTCTCACTTGATACGGTCTGAGTCAAATGATGAGGGTCACACTGAATAGGAGGTAATTTTTCAGAGAGGCAGCAAAAATTAATTCACATTATTAAGTAAAAACTAGTAGCTCAGCAAAAAACAATTAACTTGATTTATGTTTCATCTGTAGGGTGACAATTTAAACAAAAAGAACATGTAAAGCTAACAGATTTAGAGGAAAAATATTTTTAATACAAAAGAAGTCAAAGGAATCAAAAAATAAAAACAGAGGAACAAAAAATTCAAGAATAAATCAGTAACTTGAAACTCCAATATATTAATAAATAGAACCAATAAAAATGGGGTAAGTAAAAGTCCCAGGTTACCAGATGGAATAAAATTATAAAAGCATTCATATTCTGCCCCAATACAAAAATTCACGGGAGATGACATGAAAACACACGTTCCATCACCAACTGGAAGGATGCATGCTGAGCCCCACTAACCTCAGATAAAGTGGGATTGAGTCAAGAAACATTTCTAAGTATAAAGCAAATTACTTCCTAGAGATAAACATGCCCATCTACTTGGAGAATTCAACGACTGTTAATGTTCCAGCACCCAGCAGGAAGCCGTCTGCATGTTCAGGAAAGTGGAGCGAGTTATACAGGGACAGACAACGGGAGCTCCCGTAACTGATGAAATGGAAACACGGACAACAACATAGGAAACCCCAGTCAGTACCTTATCAGTCGGGGCACAGACGCTGTGCATAAAAGAGCCTGGGCAAGAAACAACAGGGTGCGTCTTGTTCTCAAGTTGAGTAGGGTCTTCACCAAAATTTCCAAGAAAAGAATAAATATACAAAGTTCTAAAACATGTGATCGTAAGCTTCCAATTCAAGAAAGTAGGCGAAGGGTAACGAAGAAACTAGAGCAGGGAAGTGAAACAGAGATATATTCATGACCCGGGCTGTAATAATAAAGATATAACATATAAATGACACAGGCTATAATAATAAATATGTAACATATAAATGACACGGGCTATAATAATAAAGGTGTAACATATAAATGACACGGGCTGTAATAATAATGATGTAACATGTAAATGATGAGGTGACTATAGCAGCTGAAGGTAGCCTCAGAACGGACAATGAAGATCCACAACCCCGCTAGCAACGGGGATGAAAGAAAAAGGAAACCGCACTAACACAAACAAAATGGCATTGGTACAGACGCTAAGGAAATTAAAATGCTCCCACGAGCCTACTCACGACAATCTTACTCCAAGAAATGTGAAGATTTGGCTGCAGTGAACAAATTCCTCAAAGACCACGAGTTGCCAAATCTGACCCAAGAAGTAGAAAAACCTAAATAAATTTTGTTTCTTAGATAAATTGAACGCTTCCTTTCCAGAAAAATAATTTTGGGCCCAGATGTCTTCTCTAGTGAATCTTCCCAAATATTTAAGGAAGAAATAATGTGGACCTCAACGAGAAAAGATGGCGCGTGTCCAAGCCGGTTCTCGGAGGATGGCTGCATTCTGATGCCAGGCCCTGGCAAGAATACTGTGAGGAAGAATATTACATGCCAATTTCTCTCATGAACATTGTATAAAAATCCTGAAACTCTTGTGAATCAATTCATGCCTGAAGTGGTTTAATGTTCAGAAAGTGAAGTGGTTTAATGTTCAGAAAGTCGGGGCAACTCCACATTGACGGAAGTGGAGTGGAATCATAGCATTTTTTTGTCAAAAAGAATAAGGCAGAGAGTCCAGTGGGTATCACGGAAAACTCCTCTGTGCAAAGTAGGAATGAGGGGGTGTTTTTCACTCTGAAGAAGACTTACATCATATTTAACAGTGAAGTATGGAGAATGTCCCCTCTGAGGCTAGGCAGGAAGCAAAGATATGATCTATTATTCAGTGAAGACTGGACATTTCAGGGAGAGAGATGGACAGGAAAGTTAGGTAAAACCCTTAAGTGGCTGGAAAAGAAAAATACTCTCATTATTTGAAGAGATGAATGTGTACAAAGAGCTCAAAAGAATATGAAAACAATTAATTGTCCACAGAACTTGGTGAAGGGGCTGCAAATGAGGCTGGTGACTTAAAAACAGTATTTTACTTCAATGCCAGAAATAAATCGAGTATTAAATTACAGCATCTGGGTACACTTAAGATTTAATGCCTATATTTTGTGAGACAAAAATCAAAGATGATAAGATAAAAATGATAAAAGCTGAGATTTGATGCAATCGGTGGAATTAAGGTCTTCAGTGACACAGGACACCAGCTCATACAGGATCAAGCAACTGTTGAATGCCTGCTGCCCTCTTGACGTTGAAGAACCCAATAGGACCATTTCACAGGGGCGAAGGAACTCAGCACACCGACAGACAGACAAAGGCAGCTGACAGGCTTCACTGAGCTGAGCCACTCCCTCCCAGCATTGCAATGGAATGCTTATCATTTTTATGTCTTTAATTTTGTTGTTAAGTCTTGTCATTCCTTAATGCGTGTGTGTGTATGCACGCGTGTGTGCGTGTGTGTGTGCACGTGCCTGAGTGAAGGGAGTGCCTGGGGATGTGTTAGAGTGCCTTTGGAGTAGGTTTGAAGAACCAAAGTACTCATTTACCTTCTGAATACCCATTTAAATGGCATTTTGAGGTCTGTTAAATGTTTTATAAATCTTTAAAATGTTATTTGCTTATATAAAACAGCATTCACTCATAAGAGAAAAGCTTCATTGAGCTATAAAATTTGACACCAAACACAGAAATTTTACTAGGAATTTCTTCCTAAAATGGGTCTTAAATTACTTATTTTATTTACATAATGGTCTTGGGTTAAAATATAAATGTGGTTAGAACTAGTTTATTTGAAGTTTTCAAAAATATTCTTAATACAAAAACATTACATGTAAGGTGGTTTAGGTTTTTTTTTTTTTTTTTTGGATTTTCAAGACAGGTTTTCTCTGTGTAACAGCGCTCTGGCTGTCCTGAAACTTGCCTTGTAGACCAGGCTGGCCTTGAACTTACAGAGATCTGCCTGCCTCTGCCTACCAGGTGCTGGGCTTAAAGCTGTGCACCACCACTGCCCGGCACATGTAAGATTTTTTTTTTTTATTAAAGCTGTAATATATATAAAATGATAGGCATAGGTTTGTTAACTAAGTTTCCTTTGCATAGTGTGGATTACAGGAGACACAGTATCAGCTAATAGTAACATTCAAATCTAGAAAAGTTTTCCCTGTATGCAATAAACATGGCCACGTTATTAAATGTTGATATAATTATAACTGATATTATATTTTGAAAATAAGTTTTAACATAGTAACAACATTAAGGAGTAAAAATCATTGTCTGCCACCTGTGAGCTCCTCTTTAGTGTTTTTCAATGCCCTTATCTTGTCCAATTTAAAGTAAAGGGAAATGCTATTTAAAACCAAGCTATCAGTGCCTACTCAGTTAAGTACGCTTAAGGCCTCATCAACAACAGGTTAGGTTCTGTGTCTTTAAGATTAAAGATCTTTTACTTGGCGTGAAAAGTCATATCTTTAAAAGTGAGACTTTTCCATTAAGGATTGTTGAAATGACCATTGAATGCTGTATGGCTGTTGTATGGTCTAAATGGTGTAGATGTTGTTTTCACTGGTCTGCCAGATGCCTTGGTCTATTGCTGCGAAGAGACACTATGACTCCAGCCACCTTTTAAAGGAAACATTTACTTAGGTGGCTTAGAGTTCAGAGGTCTAGTCCATTGTCATCATGGCCAGAAACATGGCGGCATCCATGCAGTCACAGTGATGGAGACGTAACTGCGACTCTTACATCCAAATCCACAAATAATAGGCGGGGGCTGGGGTGGGGTGGGGAGAGACTGACTGATTGCATGCCTGCTTGACTGACTCTGGGCCGGGCTTGAGCATTTGAAACTCCAGTGCCCACCCCAGTGACACACTTCCTCCAACAAGGCCACACCTCCTGGTCCCTGTCAAGTGGTGTCATTTCCTCATGACCAAGCATTCAAAGCTATGGAGGCCATTACTGGTTCAAACTACCACACTAGTAAATGGTCATATTAGTGAAAATTTCCAAAGTAGTCCGACTTTTAATAGTTTATATAAAAATAAATATATACTACATAAATATAAAAATAAAATATAGTCACATAATACACACAATACGCATTCCTTTTAGTTTATAGTGCAACTAAGATTTTTAAAAATAGTTCTAGTCAGGATGCTATTTGGTCAATTATCATCTTATCTCTGACTCATAATCTGAAAAGATGAATATCTATTGCTGATAAAATAACAGTCCTTCAGAACATGATGGATCCTTGTTAGCCTGATGGAGGAGGGTTATCTGTCTATTGTGTTATTTTCATTGGTCAATAAAGAGACTGCCTTGGCCCCTTGATAGGACAGAAAATTAGGTAGGCGGAGTAAACAGAACAGAATGCTGGGAAGAGGGCTATGAGGCAGATGCCATGGAGCCAGCCACCAGGTCAGACATGCTAAATCTTTCCCGGTAAGCCACCACCTCGTGGTGCTACACAGATTATTAGAAATGGATTAATCAAGATGTGAGAGTTAGCCAGTAACTAACTCTCTACAGATAATGGGCCAGGCATTGTTTAAATGAATACAATTTGTGTGTTGTTATTTCCGGGGCTAAGCTAGCCATGCAGGAGCCGGGCGGGACGAAATCAGGCCTGCCCACAGCCCTTCACTACATTAGCCTCTGCACTTTTCTGTGGATACCCAGGCCCGATTCAGGCACACGCTTTCCTGAACTCGAGTCCACGAGAATGGACGATTGTCCTAAGGGTTTAAATAGACACAGACACAAAGAGACCTGCTCACTTACCAAAGAGTAAATGGCCACTTTATTAAACTCCAGTCGGGTATTTATACCAGTGGGCAAGAGGGTTCAAAAGGGCAAAGCCCCCTCCCATCAGGAGCAGTGGAATAGGATGATAGGTGCCGGTGCCTCAGGCAGAATCAGCTGGGGGAGCCAGGCGTGGCAGGGTATAGGGCCCCCGCAGCTGGAACCTTGTTTACAGGTGGAATCACCATAACAAAAGAGAGCCAAGTTCTTTCTAAACTATACCCTCAAGCCAGTGCTAGTGCAGAATCTCCAGGGAGCCAGAGGTCAAATGGCCCTGCAAATCAGCCAGGAAGAAGGGAAAAAGACCTGTGTACCTACAGGTCCTGCTCTTGGTGCAAGCTCCTCTCATGGACAAACGCTCACTGAGGAGATGATCCACTATGTTCTGCCATTCTGAAAATCTAAAATTTGAGACAATGGCTTAGTTCCCTGCTTTTAATTTTCCCTAAACAAACAATATGCTTTTAAAAACAAAGATGACATGTTTTTCAAAATAAGCTTACAGTTTCTGCTAACTGTATGTATGCCATGTAGGGTTTCTAATTAAGGGACTCAGTCTTAAGTTGGGTTTATTTAATGTTCTGCCTCTGTCAAACTTTATTTGAGCATCATAGAACAGTCAAAAGCAGTATTTGTTCTTCAGTACTGGTGTAAGTGGTTTTCCGGTGTCAGAAACTACACTTGGAGATCTCTGCTGATGGCACAAGGGATCAGAAGACCGATGCTTTGGACCACAGTGTGGTAGTCCCAGGAGAAAAGATTCATCGGCCACTGTAACAGCTAAGCAAGCCCAAGGAGACCACATCGGGTGGCACTGTATTCACCGAGGAAATGGTGGCCTTTGTAATAAATAATGCTGGGTCAACTGAATAGCCACATGGAAAAACATGATTCTTGACTTCTGCTTCACCCCAGACACAAAAATCAATTCCAGATGAAACTGTGAGCAGTGAGGCTGTGAGACTTTCAGATGCCTGTCTGGGTGCAGCCAGCAGTTCCTCACACAAGAGCTTCAGATGCCTGTGTGGATGCAGCCAACAGTTCCTCACACAAGAGCTTCAGATGCCTGTGTGGATGCAGCCAGCAGTTCCTCACACAAGAGCAGTGGCTACAAAGGAAACATACTCGACAGCCAGACCCCAGAACAACACAAACTCTTTTCCACAAAAGATTTGCAAGGAAGTGAAAGGGCCAACCACAGAGTGCAAGCATGTGCTGTGATGAGAGAGTCACATGTACAAATGTGGATTTTATATATCTTAGTCAATCATATGTGCATGTGTGTGTGTATATATATATATATATATATATATACACATATACACATAACGATATATATACATATACACATAGCTATATGTATATATATATTATTAATCAGCAAAAATACCAATAGAAAGAAGGGTGAAAGTTTTAGCAGACCCAGAGGAAGACTGCACCAGACTTATTTTTGTCCCACAAACCTGCTCCCAAATTATGACATGGAGACTTATTATTAGTTATGAATGCTTGGCCTTATCTTACGCTTGTCCCACTAGCTCTTATAACTTAACCTGTTTTTCTTCTTCTACATTTTGACTCAGGGATTTTTCCCTTTCTTTCTTTCTGTGTATCTTTCACTGTCTCTCATGTCTGGCTGGCAGGAGGCTTCCTGGCTTCTGGCCCTGGGTGTGTCCCTCTCTTTCACCCTCATTCTCTTCCTTCTCTCTTATCATCTTTTCATGTTTAAATTTCTCCTCCTATTTATTTTCTCTGCCCACCTGCCCCACCTATCACTCTCCTGCCCAGCTATTGGTCATTCGGTTCTCTATTAGACCAATCAGATGCCTTAGGCAGGCAAGGCGAAGCAGATGCAACTCATCTTTACTTAACTAAACAAGTGCAGCAGTAACAAACATAGCACCCTTCACACAGTTAAAGTAATAGTCAGCAGCATAAACTAACGTAACCCATCTTTGCCTCGTTAAAATATTATTCCACAACAGAAGACTGCCAAGTGGAGAGCCAATCCGTGGAAGGGTGCTTCACTTGATCATTGGAGAAACACAAACACACTGCCTTCCTTCAGCAGACTCCAGAGTGGTTATAGCACATGAACCCAGTGTCAGTCAAGGACTACTGGGAACAGTTATCTCTCACCATCATCACATGGGTGGGGCTTGTAACCTGCTAAACAAGCAAGAAGCCTTCACTACGTGCTAAATCTAAACACACACAGACATGGACGGAGTACAGTCACATGCCGCACAACAGACATGGTTTCTGAAAATGCTTCTCTGGATTCTTGTTTCATAGCAGCAACCTAGACAGGAACCTGCATGACTAAGCTACAGGATAACATTGTTTCCAGGCTACAGAGTAGCACCACACATTACAGAAATATACTGTAGGCATCTCTAATAAGTCCTAAGAAACTGTGGATCTAAAGGAAAAGGTCCAGCACAGATGCTAGCCGGTGGTCTTCTTTAGGTCTGTGGTATTAGCAGAGGCTTAGGCTGCCGTGGCCACAGTCCCACTTTTAGGGTTAAGGTCAGCAGAATTGCAAACATGACTTACACAAGGATGGTCACAGATATACGACAGTTATCTCCATATTAAAACCACCCAGTTGTCCATCAAAGAGACTGATTAACCCAAGCAGGGATGAGAAAAACCTGGCAAGGACCTTTTGGTTGGGATCGCCAGGAGTCTGAGAGTCAGGAGGGTGTCCGGATGTCTCCTCATGACAGTTCACCATCAACCAGGCATGTCCTCCTTCTACACCACCCCCAGTGACAGTCCATGTCTAAATGAAGACATATCCAAAGACAAGAAAAGACCAAGGAAAAGACTGAAGTGATTGGATTTCTCTGGAATAACTTGGACCAGACCTTTACTTACAAAGAGAAAAACAATGGTTGCTCTTAATCTTTTTGTGAAGTGCAGCATTAACATGCTGTTTGCAATAAAAATGTAGCGTGGTAAGCATGTGTGGGTGGGGTTACTGTGTTTTGTCACCACGAAGCCCTTCCACAGGTTAAATGAAACTCCTTACCCCTTAATCACGCCCTTCCCCCAATCCATCCGACCTGCTTTCAGCCCCAGGAATCTGGCTTCCTTGCACACCTCATGATTTTACCAGCATGAGTTTGCTGGATCATATGTCCATTCTATTTTTAAACTTTTAAGGAACTCCCATATTGTTTTCTGCCATGCTGTGGTATCTTACAGGGAATATTTCAGATTAAGCTTTTAAGTAAGGGAAAATTCGAGACAGAAGAGTGCGGTGGGAAAACAAGGGAATTCTGAGTTCTTGTGTACGCCTGTGTTTACTTAGCTCTCCGTCGTGAGCCTGCTGCAGTAACCTGGACTGTGGAATTTGCTCTCTGCCTCCTAAAGTTTGATTTCAGTCGCTTACCTGGTAGTGTTTCTTCCATTCTGAAAAATGCTTAAAAACATGACTTTTATGATGTTTTTCTTTTGCCTCCTGTGTCTAAGCAGCAGAGAAACAATGCTTTCCCCTTACTTCATGTGTTGAGAGACTTCACTGTGCACAAAACTTTGCAGGAATCTTATCATCCTTGGCATTATGGGATGGGGGATTACAGCTGTCACCATCCTGGATACTCTGTGTCCTGGGATTCTGATTCAGTTACTTTTCTTACCTCTGTAAGAAACAAATAAACAAAAAAGCCCTGATAAGAAGTGTCTTATGGAAGGAAAGGCTTGGTTTGGTTTATGGCTGGAGGAGTCAATCATGGCAGAGGAGAGCAAGGTGGCAGAGCAGGCAGCAGGTAGTCACAATGCGTCCCCTGTCAGGACAGAGTGACACGTGTTCACACCTGGCTCACATTCTCCTCCTTATCCAGTCCAGGGCCTCAGTGATCCAGAGAATTGTACCCCCACATTTAGGGGAACCTTCCCAATTCACTAAACCAATTCTAGAAACCCCATCTCAGACACTCCTAGAGGCCTTTCCTCTGTATGTTCATGTGTGAGCCCTTTATCGGTGAGTTAATGTCTTTCTCATATGAGTTCCCTCTTTTAGACAACTGGATCAGGTTCTGCACGAGTGTGTTGTGAGAAATCAAACAGCCATGGAATAGTATGAAGATTCAATGGAAAACAAACAAACATTCTCAAAAACCTGAGGAAGAGGAAATGCCTGGGCTCATAGCTCTGACTGGAATTAGAAAATTGTAACCTAGCAATTGGAGACTTGCATGGTGTGTGAGCCGTCACCAGAGTCTTGAGCTCTTCATTTTACAGACAAAGAAGCTGGTGTTACGCTCTTCGAAACCACCACATAGCACTTGGTATGGTCTGGCAAGTCCATATGGCATGGGGATAGCACCCCACAATGAAGACCCGCAGGGTCTCGTGTCCCCCAGCAGCCACCTCTGCACCGTGTCTTCCGCTGCAGCCACTGTGGACCACGTCTTATACTCTTCCGTGGGCTTGCTCTGTGCTCAGAGCCGCTAGGAGTCTGCTAAGTTGCCACTGGCACACGTGCAGCCCAGGTGAAATAAATTAGTCTGCACACGGATTTCTGCCACCTTTCCCTACAGACAACATGCTCATCCGTCAAGCTTGGGAGTCTCCGATCATTATTGCCAAAGGCTAATTCTAAAATCATTTTCCCTTAATCTGCTGCTGTGCCAGATTGTTCATTCTTTCTAAAATGATGTTCTTTCCAGCTGCCTGTTTATCATTATCAGATGGTCCTGCCGTGAATTCCATGTGCACACGTGACTTTTCTCCACGTGCTGCCAAGACGGCAGGCCAAGCAGAGACGGCTGCCGAGGGATGGACGTTCTAGAATGCCCATGTAAGCTAACTGTGAGTACCCACCCATACACAGCCAGAGAAGGGCTCCTCAGACCTGAGGTAGGGCTGGTCATGTGACCTAACGCCTGTCAACAAGACAGAGGCAAGGGAACAATGAGAAAAGCCTGGGTCTGAAGAAGGTAACTGTGGTAGCCCACCCTAGGTTGGGGACAAAGTGCTGCCACTACCCAGACAGCAACTAGACTCAGCCTATGGGAAGGTAAGGGAGAGGATGGGTGACATTTTTTAAAGCATAGATTGTACTATTTAGAGCAATTTTAGGTACAAAACTAAACCTTTTCCAACTCACAGAGAGATCCATCTGCCTCTACCTCCTGAGTGCTGGGGTTAAAAATGTGTTCCCCCATGCCTGGCCAACTGAAATTTTAAGAGAGAATTATACATTCCTTTCCCATACCATGAAGGTAGAAACAGGACAGATATGCCCCAGGGCACTGCTAACCGGGCAGTAAAATTTCCTACTTGTGTGGACCAGCCATACAGGGACAGCATCTAGGAAGGCAGCCATCTTGGAGTCTCCTTGGCCTGCAAGTACTGTGCAGGCAAAACTGTAGCCTGTGGATCAGTTCTGCACTGGGGTTTGGAGAACAGAAAATGGTCTTCATGTTTTTAAAGCGAAGTTTGATGCTGCATCCTTTTGTAATCCATCATTCATTTGGCTGAGGCAGAAGAATGGCAAGTTCAAGGCCAGCCAAAGCTTATGTGAGCGAGACACTCTCTCAAAAAAACAAAAACAAAGTAAAAAACCAAATGAAATAAAAACACTCATATATACCAAATCCAAACCACACCAAAGCAAAACCATAATGGAGATCACATGTGGTTTATTCGTTCTGTTCCTTTTGAAAGAACGTTTTGGCCCAGGGCAGAGGAGCAGGCTGTTTGGTAGCTCCGAGGAGTGTTCCAGCAGGCATGACATTGGATGTCTGCAATTTTATGGGACTGGCTTTCTGACTTTCAGCACTGGCCCCCTCACAACAGTGAGAGAACCAGACTTCAGTCTCTTGAGTAGCCTTTGAGCTACATATGAGTCTGTGCCCTAGCATGGCCCTTGTAGAAACTTAGGCTATTTTAATTTGCAAGGTGAGTCTTAAAATTGTACCATAGACTCATGGGATATTTTTCTTTAAAAAAATCATTATTTTTCAAGTGAAAGACAAAGTCCGTACACCTGATGTTCTTAAAGAAGAGATCAGGCAAGTGGGAGGGGCTCTTTCTGCCTGGGCCTCAGCTCTACAGAATTGCAGTGAGGAATATAAAGCTCTTAAACTAGAAGGTGTGAGGTGACTAGGGATTATCATCCTTTATATCTGTTCTTGCAGGATTTTCCAGTTTATGCTTTGTTCATTGAGATTCAGAGTCTCTCTTGTCAGCGTCTCTCCTGCCTCCCACACAGGCTCCAGAACACAGGCGGAGTACAATGAATTTACGAGTTTCATTTGCCCACTGTGGCCCAGACCAATGCCTGGAATAGAGCCCAATGTGAGACAGAAAGATGGTAAGAATCTCTTGAGTGGATTCATAAAGTGTGGCCCCAGTCTGTAACAGAAGAATTAGGTCCTTTGACTGTCCATATATGTTGGAAATATTTTTCCACTATGTTTTATTTTTTGATTTTGTTTCTTTAATGTGTCTTGATAACATTATTACTTAATATTACTAGTGACTAAGAGCACTGGTTGTTCTTCCAGAGTCCTGGGTTCAATTCCCAACACTCCAGTTTAACTCCAGTTTCAGGGCAGCCCTTCACACGTACCCACAGCCCTTCATATGTACACACAGCCCTTCACATGTACACACAGCCCTTCACATGTACACACAGCCCTTCACATGTACACCCAGTCCTTCACGTGTACACACAGCCCTTCACATGTACACCCAGTCCTTCACATGTACACACAGCCCTTCACATGTACACCCAGTCCTTCACATGTACACACAGCCCTTCACATGTACACCCAGTCCTTCACATGTACACACAGCCCTTCACATGTACACACAACTTGCCATAGAAACCAGGTTGTAGTGGTGCACACCCTTAATCCCAGCATTACAGAGGATTATAAAATGGGAGGAGACAGCTCTCAGCCACAATCTCATTCCTGGAAGCAAGATCGCCATTTTTGGACTAAGGGTGGAGGTAAGAGCCAGTGACTGGCTGCTTTTCTTTTCTCTACCATTCTATTTGCCAACAAAGATTCAGGAGTCAGAAGTTGGGGCATAAACCTGCTTACTCAGAGAGGCCGAGAAGCAACCAGCTGACCTTCATTTTTGTCTGGAGACCTAGCAAGAGTCTGTCTCTCCAGTTGTCCCAAACCTAAAGGACCACAAAACTCCAAGTCGCTCCTATTCCTTCCTGTGTACCTCTCTACCTATCTTCCTGGCTTCTCTGTACTCTATGGTTAATTCCTGTCCACTAGTTGCTGGCTCCCTCTCCTGATCCAAGGCTGATTTTATTAACACAGTTCCAGGTTTCACGGTGCTATCAATATCGCACCGCGCAATACAGCCTAGCAGATGAAAGGCAACAGAGAGAGGGATGGTCTGACTCTACCTTGGGATTGTAATGTACCAAAAGGTGAGCAGAGGCTGGCATAGCATTCAGCATCTAATCACACACAGGTGACTCCATCCTGGAGGCTCAGCTAATAGACACATTGATATCCAGATAGGAAGAATGTCAATGCACTCTGCCGACAGAATATGGATCCTGCTGCTGAGCTTAAATGTTCTCTCTAAGCCAGGTGGCTGTGTTCACTTCCCTCCATTATCACAAAATCCTCAAGAAAACCAATACATAGAGAAAGGTTGGGTTTGGCTCAAGGCTTCCGGGATTCTAATTGACGGTCAGACTGCCCACTGGTTTGGACTTCTGGCAGAGAGTCTAGGTGTCCACAGCAAGGAACACATGGAAGATCAACTGTGCTCACCTTAGGACTAGGCTATTAGAGACGAGGGGGCAGGCTGCCACAATCCTTTGGAAGGGGTCATCTCCAGCAACCTAAGGACTGCCCACAAAACTGCTCCTCCTGTTGAACTCCACAGTGCCTGCAAACAACATTGCTCCATACACCAATCCTTCAAACGTGGGCCACTAAAGGACATTCTGCATGCAGACTAAGCCATGATGGAGGCTCGGGTGAATTGCTGTGTAGTTGGATACCACAGCCAGAAGCAGGGTCAGCCAATCCTAGCCCACGGCCAGTCCTGCCTCTACTCAATATAAATGAAGTGACCCTGGCACACAGCTCCCATCCTGCACATGTCTCTGCTGCTTGATGCTACTGTGACAGAGTCACAGAAACAGAGACCATAAGACCTACAGAGCCAAAGACATTCACCCAGCCTCTGATAGAAGTTTATCCACCCAAGTTCTGGCCTGTAATGGATTTTTGCAGCAGAGCTATGTCTACCTTGTTCACGTGGCTATTTCTGGCAACTGTGACAGTCCCTGGCATGCAGCAAGCACCCAACCGTGATGTGCTAATGAATGAATGACGGGAATGAATGATTGAATGAATTTCAGAATATTTAGAATCTTTTTGCCAAGGCCCTTTCTGTAAAACAAGAAAGCAAACAAATAAGATTAGTCACAGAGACTAGAATGGGGTCATTCAGAGCTGCAGAGAGAGTAAAGTTCATGAGAACATTGCAAATCCTGAGACTGTCCAGTGGGCACAGCGGAGCTGCACACATCCTGACTGCTTTACCTGTGGAAACCCAGCATGTCTCTATTTCGAGAAATTCAGGCTAATTTTAAACATGCAGAATTAGCAGAGCCCCCTGGTAGTTTTCACTAATGAATTCCAGTGGTTAATTACACTTGGGTTCTTAATGCTTCTCCCTCCAGGGCCCACCATGCTGATCTTGCTCAAAGGATGCAAAGCCACACCTACTCATGGACTTCTTAAAGACAAAAGGGAGAAGCACTGAGCTTGCTGCTGTTTCTTTGTGTTTTCACCCCGAATCTTCCTGTCTTCACAGGTAACAGGAGCTGAAAGGACAAGAGTTTCAGCATGGCATCCTCCGGACCTGCTCAGGTTTCTTTCAAAATGCATGCTGCCAAGTTTTCAGAGCTGGCACTTGAGTGGGGGTCGGCATTCAGTGACATTCCTTCCCCGCAACTCCCGAGTTTCTGAAATAAGAAATAAAAAGTCTCATCTGTAGACTCATCAGTGCATGGAGGATCTGAGAACTGGACAAGCACAAGCTTCCTAGATGGGCATGCGCTAGAGGGCCTGTGAGTCATTTGTGGCCCCTTCCTTAAAGGAAGAAGAGACATCATCTCGGTGTCAGCAGCAATTACATAGCAACCCCCCTCACGTAGCCACCATTCTGCCATCAGTGTAGTCCAGTCACAGCCTTGAGTAGACTGGGAAATAGACATCATATTTACCAGAGCAGGAGATCACAGAAGCGACCATCAACACTATCCTCTGAGTCTCCATATGGATTGTCCTCAGGGCAACCGAGTCTCAGGCCTATTATGTAAGTGGCACGAAACTGAGCAGCACCCGTTAGTGGCTTTGCCCCAAATTGTCTACAATGGAGGAGGCCCAGAGGCAGCTCATCTTTTCCCTGCGCTGTGAGCTTCTCTGTCCTCTGTCTCAGTGTAGTTTTCTGCTTTAGACTGCTATATGTAGCATGCATAAATATCTTGAGTATTCCACATCTGTGTATTTAAATACTTTAGTGGGTGAGTGATGTGCTGCTGGAAGGCTCTTCTCACATCACTGAGGAGCAGGGTGTGAAGAGTCGACCCCTTGTATGACTACGGTAAGCATCAGTATGTTGCAAGGGGCATAAGGAAGTCTCTGAGTGCCTAGTAGATAGCAGGTATTGAATAAATGACTATTATTTTTTCTTACTAACACATTGTCAAAAGTAGTTCATGTCCAAAGCGAATCCATGTCACTCACCACCTTTATCTAGTGTCAGTGTTATCGGCATTGTCTTCTGTAAACCCTTCACAGTCTCCAGAGTGGATAATCAGCCCTCCCAGCCGCGCTGCACTAAGACTCCTCCTTCCTCACTCTCCTACAGAATAGCCATCATTTCCCACTTCCTTTCATCTTTCCTCCTTTCATTTCTGTTGGGAGCATGAAGGTCCTCGTGCCCATGCCCAGGAACCTCAGGAATACTAAGCACCCAGGATTGTCCTTCAAGGCAAAGGCATATACTCTGTCTTTTTAGAAGCTGGAAATTGAAAATGATTGATAGTCTGGTGACGTGCATTATCTGTTGGGTCAGGGCCACATCAAGCTCCTACAAACAGGACCAGAGATGGCTAATAATCTAAATGGCTTGACATTACCTGTACAGTCAGGGGCCCCAAACTCCCACTCCCAGGACCAGAAGCTCAAATGACCTCCATGTTCTCTATATGACCAAGACCAGAACAGAGTCTTCCCTCGTCCCTCAAGATGGTACAGGTAGCGTTATCTCTAGAACCCATCTTCTGGGAGGAAATGACATGTACTTTGATTAAGTTTCATGTAACTATGCCTTGTGCACCAGAAACTGTCTTGTACCAGGAGACATTTTTACAAATTATATTGTGTCTAAGTACATTGTCAGTAAATCCCCTGGCATCGTAATCTTTACAAGTTGGGTCCAGCCTGGGAGACCGAGTCAGGCTGAGCTGAGTTTTCATCACCCTTCCCCTGGGTGGTTGGTTTCTGCTACACCTGCGGGGACCCCACACATTTCTTTTTTCCCTTTCATTTCTTCCGATTTGAGAAATTTCTACTATGTATTGGTCTTTAAGGGTCCATAGATATATCAAAACACATAAAAATTTAGCTAAACACATAGACAAATCAAATAGAAAATTGACTAGACAGAGTAGCATTTGAAATCTTGCTTTGGTTTGAATGTGTACCCTACTGGCTCATGTGTTGGGGGTTGTCGTGTGAGAGACTTTTCCTGGAGAGACACAATACAAAAAAAAAAAAAAACAACAACAGCAACACTAAAAACCACTTGATGAATTTCTCATGCATTACATGTTGATAACATTCTTTCCCCTTCCTAATCTCACCCGAGCTCTTCCTGACCTTCCTACCTGGCCAACTTCATATTCTTTCTCTTTCTCTTCAAAGTCAGTGGCATCTTTTCTGAAGCTCGAAGGCTTTGTCCCTGCCAGCCCTTTGAGTGTCCTCATAATTGTCTGACTATGCCTGTTTGCTATCCTGGAGGAAGTCTTCCAGGGGATCAAACAGCGTCTCTAATCAGAGCAGCTAGTCACGTGGAAGTTGTTGATGAAATACACAGTATTCCTTCTAAGCTTTACCAAAAGGAAGTTAATCGCTGACAGTTTATCAGTTCAGGAGTGAGGATGGCAGGGGGTATCTCATGTTAGCACAGACAGGAATTGCGGCTTATCAACCATCTGTTGAAAATCTGATTGATGGTGTTTGATATTGAGTGGCAGAAAGTAGCTAATTAAATTTGTGTTTTTAAATGCCCCCAGCAGCTCCCAGGACAACCAGGCTTATGACTTTTTTTTTTTTGTGAAATTCCTGAACTATAAGCACACACATGCACATACAAACACACAATATATTGTATATATGCATATATATATACACACATATATACACATTTATACACACACACACATATATATAATAAAATATCTTTTTAAATTCAGTTGTCAGATATCAGTTATTATTGGCATTCTTTGCTTTGCCAAACGAGGTTTCAAAACAGTGGGACACATCAGTGTCTGAACTGTCCAGATGACCAGTGTGACACTGAAGGAGAAAGGGCGACCTGATTAGAGGTGGATTTCCTCCTTCTGTGTCCTCTGTGTTGCTTCCTAGATCGCTTTCCTGTTTATTTCCAAAGCAAACCTAGAATTGTTCTTGAAGTTACTAATGCATATGGGAGCCTACAGGACTCTACAAAGAGATGAGTGTGTGTTTGTAGACCTCAGACCTGAAAGTGTGCTCTGGTTGGCCCCCAGCAGCATTCATCGTAGGGATCTGAGCAATCAGTGGGGGATGGGTTTTTTGGTCAAGGTCATTGAATTTGGGGTTCTAAACACGACACCTATGAGACTGACTCTGCTTCCCTGTTCTGAATTCTACTGCTCAAATGGGGCTGCCTGAAAGGGCTCTTCCTTGAGGGGTTTCTTCTTCCCCGCAAACAGCTTTCTCCGGTGAACCCACCAACCCAGGCTGTAGGAAGCCTCAGTGTTCTTCGGCACCAGTGACTTGCCATGGACCCTTTTGTTCGCTGCTTAGTCCCATTGTGTGAGGGTGTTTTCTCCATTTGGAACTTGATCCAGCTGATATACATCCAGGAGGCTGAAGGTGGGAACTTAAGGACCTTGGAGGTAGAGAGGGAAGACCAAGACCAGTGCCTGTTGCTCTTGGGCCTCCACAACTGCATAGATACATTGATATACCAGAGAGCAGAAAATGTCTGTCATGGAATTTTAAATTTGGTTCAGGATCAGAAAAGTTGCCGTGTCTTAGGAATGAGACAAAGTGTAATAGGGTCCTTTGCTTCAAGCCAAAGCCTGGCTTACAGGCTGCAAGGGTTCCTCTGCACCACGGTGCATTCTTCTCTCAGAATCTAATGTAGAGTCTTAATTTTGAATTTCCATGCTTTCCCCATAAAATGACAACTTGTTCATAATCTTTTTTTAAGCTTGTGTTATTATTGCTCTGTTCACCCATTGGTAGCTCCAACAAACTCTGGCACATACATGCTTACTACATGCTGTGTGAAATTATGCTTTCAGTGTGATGAAAATGTCATTTTGTCAGCAATGAACTATAAGCTATAAATGTTTGTAAATCCATTACTCCTCATTAGTAGTCAATCACGTGATTGTAAATTTGTTTAGAATATTGAATCCTTTAATGTAAGCATTCAAATATGGCACAATATTTGTATCACTGTGTTAGCATGTCTCACACACACACACACACACACACAGACACAAACACACACACCAGGATCTCATGAAATGGAGGCATTCATATCATTGCCTTTAAAAAAACTCTATCTCAGCATTTTCTTCTTTAAACTGACCATTATTGTGGGTAATTCCATCCTGGTCACTAAGGCATTGGTGTGGCATTACGGCCTTGGTGAGCATGGAGGAACATTATTATATCCACCCCCACATCTGATATAAGATCTTACGAATGGCTATCCCAAGGAAGGGAAACCCTTTCCCTTTTAGTTTTGGGTTTTATGTTTCTCTAGCAGTCCAGGTGCCATTAGCACCTGGCATCCAAGTCAAAGGCCAACAATAGGCCCCTCCTCAAAGGAATTCTAAAGAAAATTAGCTTTTAGAAATGACCATATGTTTAGGCAACCTGAAGGGTCCAGAAACCACCATGGTCGCTGATCACCCTCTTCTGGGAACACCCCTAAAGCTGAGTCTGGAACTATTGTCACATCAAGGCTGAACTCGTAATTCCCTCCTCATCTCTGAATCCCCCTATAGCACCCATTTTTTGTGATGAAACTGGAAACCATGCTTAAACCGCCTGTCACTTCCAGTGTAACGCCATCAAGCCCTGTGTGAATCCACTGTCTAACTACCTCTTGAGTAATCCACGCTGACCTGTGTCCTTTGCCACCAGCCCGTACAAGGCAAAATTATTTCTCCAGAATGGATGCTGGTTTCCTAAGTGATGCACCCATATCTTCTTTCTTCCCGTGTGGGTAAGCATAGATTCACAGACTTCCATTTTTTCAGGGCTTCCTTGTTGAGAAGAGTCTGTGACAGTCAGCAGGCCCTGGCTACGCCTGTGTCTCTCCCAACCCCCACGCCCACTCTTCCTGCCTCTGCTCCCAAATCTGCAGCTTCAGTCCCTTGATGTCACCAGGCTCTCCCTACACCACTTGCTGGGCTTTGCTGTGAGGATGCTCTTCCTTCTTCTCTCCTCCGGGCGACTTCTCCAACACCTTTGACGTTTGTTGTGTGTTACCATCTCACAGTGTAGCTTTCTGTCAAGTTGTTGAAAACAGTTGGAATGGTACCATATCTTACTATTTGGTGTGTATGGTGCATTGGTGGATGCAGGAGTCAATGTCAAGTATCTCTTGCTACCACTTTTCACCCCTACCTTTATTATTATTATTATTATTTATTATTATTATTATTAAAGACAGGGTCTTTTACTGAAACTGATGTCTGAGTAACTTGCCTGACTGAACCTCTGTTACCCTGGCTTCTCTAGTTCCCTGGTGCTGGAATTATACGCATGGGCCCCTAACCCTGAACGCTGACTCTCATGTTTGTGCGGTGGTCACTTTACCCAAGGAACCCTGCACACAGACCTGTGGAATACACTGTGTTTTTCCACTTTCTTCTTCTATCTATTGGGGTCTTTTGTAAGCTCATGGTATCTGTCTGCAAGGCAAAAGTGTCTACTTCCAAGTCAGAGTGAAAGCGTGGTTCCTCCTTCTACCCTTCCTGCCCCCAAATCAGGCAGTTTGGCAACAGAAAGCAAAGTACCCTGGAGACAGAGAAAACTGACTTTGTTTCAGATCGTTCAGGGGTGGTAGAACAGGGCCCAAACTTCTCCTGATAGAGAACAAACGCAGCAGCCAACCTGGGAGGGGCCAGGTTGTTGGCAAGAAAGAGACTGTGGGAGCAGGTGAGGCCTGGTTAGATTAATTGGCTGAGTGCGGCCAGGTGGCTTCTGGTAAGTGTGCTGTGTGGGGTTTTACTGAGAGAACAGCGACTCAGGAGCTTTCACCCCAGTGATGCTTTAAAATTCTGTGCACCCAGGCCCCTTTTTGGCCACCACAGAAAGAGAGTTCCTGGGTTGCATTTGTTTAAGGCTGGACCATTCCAAGGCTGAGCAGGACAAAGTTTATGTTCACCTGGAGCTGATCATGTCCAGTAAATTTTAGTGAAGAATCTGGAACCCCCTTGCCTTGCACTTCTGTACCTGCTTGGTACGGTTCTCAGGAGATCTGGGACAGTGCTCATCCTGATGACTGGGTACCACTCTCCTTGTAAAAGCCGCCACATAAGGAATGCTGGGTATTCAGCTCTTCAGGAATGTGGTGGGACTCAGACTTGTTAGTAATTCTTAGGTCGAGCTAGCCTCAGAAGACTCTTAGAGTCCAGATTGGACTCACAGGTAAAGGGGTATTTTGTTCTGGGAGTCAAGGATAGGGTGTATTGTCCAACATCTTGGGGACTCCTTCCCTTCCTGCTCCCTCCATCCTTGTGGCCTCCTCTGCCTGGCCCCATGGACAGGATCATCTCCTGCTAATAAAGCTGCTTTGCTGTTGTGTAAGGCTTTCCAATTACAACATGCCATCTCCATCATCATCACAAAACAATGACTTTAAAGTGTGTTCTGAGACGTCTGTTGGCATGAAAGGGAGCCAAGGCCAGAGGTACCTGCAATCGTCTTATGGGAGAGGCTATCTTCTGGTACTGCGATTCCTGGCCTCAGAACCAGATTTCTCAGCACAAGTACTGAGATGATTTTGATAGCTCAACAAAATAAAGGGAGCCCGTCTCACATCTCCCATGGTGTCATAAAGAGTCACTCTAGCCCATTCTTGTCATGCTTCGCTGATTAATGGCGTGACTGCGTGACTGCCTGAGCTTATATCCCCATCTCTCTCTCCTGCTTCCATCTTCAGAACGAATATGGGGGGCCATTCTGCCTGTCAGGGCTCTCTGCAGATCACTCCACTGTGTGTGTAAGGCTCCCTGTTTGAGATGTGTGTGGAGACCCTGTCAATGCTCTCCCCCTCTTTACTTACGCTTTGTCACTAGCTTTAGACTTAAGCTGGTGTCCCCGCTGAGAAAAGATGACACTGCTTATGCTGCAGACACCAACATTCTGGAGCCAGACTTTTAGCATCATGTCAGCCCCTTGTGACAGACATGCAAATGAGCTTAACTTCAGATGTAAGAATGTGGAAGATGTTAGGAGAGATCACAGTGAACCCCTCTTTGCAGGACAAGTTTTTATGCTGAAAAAGTCACTCATGTCTCTAAGGTAGGGAATTCAAACTCTTCTCTCCTCATTGGGAAGTGGGGCCTCAAAGTCCACAGCCTTCAAATCTATAGATGTTTACAAAAAGTTCTGACAGGTTCCTCAGACTGTGAGAGAGGCCTGAACGCATACACCCACAGGCAAGGAGCACATGCTTTAAAAGATCAGTCACAGAGGCTGGGAAGGTGGTTCCCTGGTTACGAGTATGGTTTCTTTTGCAGAGCACCTGAATTCAGATCCCAGCACCCACATCGTGGCTCATAAACCTTCATGATGCAGTTCCAGGGCATCTGCTGCCCTCTTCTGTCCTCTGCAGGTTCATGTATATATGTGGTGCACATACACATGTGTCCGTATGTCCATGTAGGCAAAACACTCACACTCGTAAACATAAAATGAATCAAGGAAAATAACTAAATTTCACTCACCTGTGGTGTTTTGTTGAAGGAACACTGGTCCTTGCTCTCCAGCTGTGCCTGAACCTGCTCCCGTCGGCAGCCCTGCTGTGATCTTCACAGCTATAGCCTCTCTTGGCTCTGGGTGCTCAGGAAAACTAGGACTTGAGTCTCCGGGAGAAGAGTGCTTCCCCAGAACCCACGGCTGATGCCTGACCGCCTCTCCTCTCTTCCCAACTTGTGCTCTTCCCCAGATGACGGAGATAGTCTAGTAACCCTGTGTTCTCACTACACAGATAGGAAAATGGAGGCTTCTGGTAGTGAGGTGCAAAGACATTTGAGTCCTTCTTGCCAGCTTCCAAGTATAAATGAGCCATATATAAAATACTTCAACAAATGATGTTTCATTCGTTTTGCTGTTTTCTCCTAACCAGCGACTTCCCAGCCCCTTCTCTCTGTCACCTCCACTTCCAATCCCCACATCTTTTTCCCTGTGAGCTCCCATTTTCTAAAGACAGAAGGAATCTCGGAGGGAGAGGACTGGAACGAAGGTTGAAATGTGGACATGTGGACCTGATTCTTACCCACTGTGCCTGATGTGAAAGCATCCGCCAACCCTGCCAAACAAGTGCCTTCTATTAACTTAGTCATAAAACCAATTTTCTGATTTCCTAAGGGAACCAATATTCCAAGATAGCTGTCTTTTAGCAAAAAAAAAAAAAAAAAACTTCATTAAATTTACTCAGTAATTGGGAAAAACAAACAACCCGAGCTCTGGTATTGAGATAAAGGATCTTTATAAAAGCATCTATGGACAACTAGTGTGCTAAACAGGGAATAGCATAAACAAGGGGCAATTTGACCTACTTTAAGAAACAAACATTTAAATAACTGTGGTGTGCGAACAGTCCATGTGTTAACACAGTACTTCCTAAACATCTGTCATTCATATAGGAGGCTTAAAATGGCTGTATCGAGTCACGTGTACTGCTTCATGAATACTTTTTCTCTTCTTTACTTAAACAAATATGTACACACACACCTCAATGTATGCAAGTTTACAAGTATGTAGTTCCGTCTGACGTGTTCATACATGTGTTACCATGCTCTCACACACTCACCCCTCCAGCCGCCTTCCCTAAGGAACACACTTGAATTCAGAGACCATTTAGAAGAACAAGAACACTACATTTCCCACTCATTCCCTGGTGGAGGTGTGAGCATGAGAGGTTGTGGTGGGGAAGACTTGCCCGCCTTGTTCTCAAGCATGAAAACAACAGCCAGTTCCTCGGGTCCTCAGGGCATTAGCAAGTGTGTCTGTCTGCTTTTCTCTCTCCTCACACCCAGGGTCAGGGTGTAATTCACTGTGGAAGTGGATTCAACCTAGACGGCCTGGCAGGGTTGCCTTGGGTGGAACCTGGAGTCCTCATGGAGAGTGAGCGCTGAGGACCGCACCAGCAGGACAGTCCCTTTTGTCAGGAAATCCTGCTGTGCAGACAGAGACCCTAGGGAAACTCCCAACTGGAAAATGCAGAGAACAATGACCATGGTGTGCTCTGCAACAGTCGGTGTGTCCACAACCCAACCCTACACCCAAGGCTCCAGGAGCATTGAGTAAGAAGGGGTGGAAAGAGCCAGAGGACCAGGATGCCTGCTGTTAGGGAGTGTCTCCCAGGTACAACAAGAAAGCTGCACTCATGAAATCTTACCAATATGGTTGCTCAAATAAGACCTGCACAATACAATACCAATCAACATGTTGATGTAGATGGGGAATTTCTCACCCTTAGATGAAGAGATACAGATGTTCAATGCTGTGGAGGGGGCTGCGGGATCGGCTTTCTCCAGGGATGAGGAACCCTGATGAGCTATCCAACCTCTAAAAGTCTGCCCTAAACGTGTAAGCAAGAACAACACTAAATAGGCTCAGTGGGGTTTTTTTCTTTGTTTTCTGTGCATGACAGTCATAATTATGGAAGAAGAGGTCATGAACCCGAGAGGGAATGAGAAGGTCTTGGGAAGAGCTCTAGGGCCAGAGTGACGAGGGAGGGGGGAGTGATGAAAATGCAATACTCGTGAATGAAAATATCAAAAAAAGTTAAAATTAAAAAAGGCAGGCTGCTGTGGAAGCAAATACAAGGGAAGCTAAGACTTAGTTCTGCAGCCTTCTCTGGCTCTCCCTCCACTCATAGTTTGGGGTGACAGACCCCTCTCTGGTCCTGTAACACACAATGCACTTTCTAATTCCCTCCAGGGACACTTACAAAACAGAGTCTTGGTGCAGGAAGGTGACAGTCCTCACCTGTCCTAACATGCACTGCAGAGCACGGGCGTCTGGGAGGAGTGTGAGGGCACAGGCAGAGCTCTGTGAAAAGCTGGGGTCAATTTGCACGGAGCTCCAAGGAATCTTCTCAACGCACGCACACAAAGTTGAGGCACTTACACACTTGAGAATCAGGAGTTGCTAACCCACAATGCTGTCATCCCACGTGTTTGGCAACTCAACTGAGCACTGTGCTACAACAATGATCCCTAAACCAAAGAGCCGCTGTCTGGAAACATTCGTAAATCCTACCATCAGAAGGATCCAGGTGCTTCGAAAATAAAGGGAAAGAGAACCAGCCCCTTTAAAGACAGAGTGGGGACGACATAGCCCATGGCTGACAAGAGATGCTGCTTGGAGAAAAGTCAGCAGTTGGATTCTTGGAGGTTGAGTGACTATGAGATAAGCCCCTCACCATCATCACGATTTGCCACCCATGATGTATCCCATGGACAGGGGACACGGGCGTGTCGACCTTCATCTAGAGAACTAGTCCATGCGGCATACACAGACCCTTCCCATCTCTGAACATCTGCAGGGGATTTCCGGCTATTGGCTTTGTCATTACTCAATCTCAAGGACACCCCTCACAAAGCATTGCACAGAAAAACAGTTGCCTGCCAGTTCGTGGTGGGAGAGGTCTTGAATAAGCAACGCAGCACAGCACAGCCGGGCTAGGCAGGTTCTCAGGACAGGCTCTTAGGGACTAGCAGGCTGAGTATTTCAGGAAGGCTTTACCAGGGTGGAATGGTGATCAGAACCACATCCTAGAACAGCCGCATGTGTGCAAGGTTTAGGAGGAATCTCATTGTTTCTATCCCCCAGGGACACCATACAGTCCTCAGACAGGGCTTGATCTCTTACACTTATCAGTTTGGTGACAGGGAATTCCTGATTAATGTGCCGCCTGGGAATGTATGTGCATTTCCCCTAAGCAGAATCTCTAGACGTCAACTTGTACCAACAAGAAAAGAACTTGTCACCAGCTACGCTCAACAAATATTTACGAAAGCAACAGATTCCTGGATATGGAGGAGAACAGACACGGTTGGTCCCTAAGATGGAGCAGGGGGCTGACTCATGGGCGGCTCGCACAACCTTTTCAGCCAAGTTATTCTCACTTCATGGTAAACATCAGGCATGCAGGTGTGCTTTTGAAATGACAGTCCAGAACCACCCCAGAGCATATGCAAGGAGGTATGGACATTGCCACATGCTGGACAACAACATGTCAGCAACAGAGCCATCTGAACGGGGAGAGTCTTCGCTGGGGCTGTGTGCGAGGCACTGTTTCAGAGTACATACAGGGAAGCCATTGAGAGCGCTGAGACAGGACACCCAATTTATTTAAGGTGCCACTTTTGTCCTATTCTGCACATAAAATGGCACACGTACATCTTTCTGTATTTAGGAATGTGTCGAGATAATGGTATTCCTGTGGAATTCTGACCCTTTAACTACGGCTTCTGTTATCTTGTGAGTTTTAAGAAAATAAGTCTTATAAAACTCTCCAGGTTGCCGTGGTGTTAGATAGGGTTTCTATTGCTGTGGTCAAACACCATGGTCAAAAACAGCTTGGGGAGAAAATGGTTTATTTGGTTTCCACATAACTGTTCATCACTGAAGGAAGTCAGGACAGGAATTCGAGCAGGGCAGAAACCTGGAGGTGGGAGCTGATGCAGAGACCATGGATGGGAGCTGCTTACTGGCTTGCTCCTCAAGGCTTGCTCAGCCTGCTTTCTTATGGAACCAGGACCACCAGCCCAAGGATGGCCCCACAAACCTTGATCACTGTTTAAGAAAATTCCCTACAGGCTTGCCTACAGCCTGATCTTACTGAGGCATTTTCTCCACTGAGTCCCCTACTCTCTGACAACTCTAGCTTATGTCAGATGCATTGGCATAAAACTAGGTGGAACAGCTGGTCCTTTGCCAGCGTGGCACACATGTGCATTCATTGTTAAGTCACAATCTTTCTGTTCTTGTTCATTCCCAAGATGATACATTAATAAAAATAATAGATTGTAAACATAGACCGTTCTTTTGTTTTCCCAACTGCTTAGACCCAAATAATTACAAAGAAACTGTATCAATTACATCACTCCTTGGTCAATGGCTCAGACATATTTCTAGCTAGCTCTTGCAACTTAAATTAACCCATTCCTATTCAGCTATGTATCATCATGAGGCTGTGGCCTACTGATAAGGTTCTGACATCTTTCTTCTTCCGCAGCCACATGGTGTCTGCCTGATTCTGCCTTCTTTCTCCCTGTATTCAGTTTAGTTTTCCCACCTAGCTCTATGCTGACCTGCCATATGCCAAAGGAGCTTCTTTATTAACAAACAGTAATAGAACATATTCACAGCATAGAGAGGGGAATCCCACATCAATAGCCAATACACATGAGCTGATAGTGCAACCCAGATGTGCCACCCAGATGTGCCACCTGTGATCCTAGTTTTAGAGGGACAGAGAGTAGAAATGTGAGCGTGTCACCATGGCCTTTTCCAGAATGCCCCACAATCTTGCTAAGGCAGGAATGCCATAGTGTTGGCTGGACTGCTCAAACAAAAACTCACAACAGTCTGCCTTCCTGGCTTTGCCTAACTCTTTCTCTGGATGATGCTCCCACGTGAATGGCTCACCATTGTGTCTGAACATCTCTGATGGCTCCGCATATGTCTGCGTTCAGGTTCCTGTAGAAAACAGAATTATAGAAACCTGACCATGTATTATTAGAAGGAACACTGGGAATCCAGGACTCCAAGATCACATTACATGTGTGTTTCACACCTGACTGTGTACTCTTAGGCAAATTACATCACTTCTCTGGACCTTGGGAGGCTTATCTTCAGAACAGAGAGGTAAGAGGGTTCTGAGAATTCCCTTAAATCCTTATCGAGGAAAGAGCTTGAGAGTAAAATTTTTAAAATACCCTTTTCTTCTTGGGAGCTACATGTAGAGGATGTTTCTCTAACACTGTTACTCTCATTACCTTTCTAAGACACCAAGCATTAACCTCTGCTCCTCTCTGTTGCTAGTACATGCTCCTGTATTGTCTCAATTTCTGTATATTCGTCCCTCAAAAATAAACCCTATTCTGGATATGGTATTCCTTTTTCTCTGGGTTTCTTTATATTTCAATTATATATGTTTGGAGCCCAGAACAATATATCATACTTTTGGAGGATGTTGTGGATTGAGTGAGAAATGTTCCCATGGGCTCTTGGTCCTTGATTGGTGGAGCTGTTTGGGAAGGTTTTGGGACTTCTAGAACATGGGAGCTTTGCTGGAGGAAGTACATCATGGGGCAGGGGAGCTTTGAGGGTTTATAGCTTCATCTCACATCTAGCTCTGCCTCTTGACTTCCTCTGTGTGGTCAGAATATGACCTCTCCAGTTCCTGCTCCAAGGTTCCCGATGCCATAACCCCTCCATTATTGCTCTCTCTCTGTCTCTCTCTGTCTCTGTCTCTCTGTCTGTCTTTTCTTCTTCTTCTTCTTCTTCTTCTTCTTCTTCTTCTTCTTCTTCTTCTTCTTCTTCTTCTTCTTCTCCTTCTCCTTCTCCTTCTCCTTCTCCTTCTCCTTCTCCTTCTCCTTCTCTTTCTCCTTCTCCTTCTCCTTCTTCTTCTTCTTCCTCTCAGGACCCATAAACCCAAACAAGCCCTTCTTTCCCTAAGTCGCCTTGGTCATGGTGGCTTATCACAGCAACAGAAAGTCACAAATGGAGAATGGTTTTGATTGCATATATATATAAATATATATATATTACATAAAATTAAAATTCTAGTCTATGTACATTATTTTCAAATGACAGATTTATACAAAAGTATCTATAATACAATCATGTATACTGGACAATACAGTTCCTTAATACATCTATAAAATATAACATTTAAATTTATTAATCCTCTAGATACTTAACTTTTGTAATTGTTTTCCATTATGAGATAAACACTTTTGTGCATGGAGATGCTACAGTTGGATCTGAAATGTTCCTAAAAGGCTTATTATGTGTTAGAAGTGATCTCTAAGTGGTGGAATATTTGAAAAGTGGGCTTAGTAAGATGCTTTAGGGCATTGGAGGTGTGTCCTGGAAGTGAATTTTGAGACACCAGTCTCTGTCTTTTTCTCTCTTCCAGTTCCTGGCCAAGAAGTGAAAGGCCTTGCTCACATTCTGCCACCATAACACAACATGCACCCAAGCCCCCTTTTCTTTATAAACTGACCTCTCTGAGATATTTATAACAATAATAGGATGCTGACTAACAGAATAACTTGACATGTGAAGCATGTTATTGGCTTGGAAATGTGTACATCTGAATGGAACATATGAATCTCAGGGTACCCATGGGTGTTTGATTTCTTCACAAAATTTCCACCCTAAACTGGTCTCCATGGTGTTTATATGCTTTTTCTACCAGAAGGGTACGGAATACATAAAATAAAAAGCAGAAGCCCTGGTAAGGCTTTTCATGGGTGTGGCCATGCTGTAGGAAAGTAGACTTTATCTATAGAGTGACCCTTCTGGGAGATGGGAGATGATTAATTTGACGAGTTTATTCTACAAATGCATTTGATTCCATACTATACACCTGCGCTGTGGAAAGCACTAGGGGTCAGTTTGCCACTCTCACTCATTAAGAAAATCACCCAAGCCTCTAGGAAATGTGTTCTTTGTGCAGAGAATTCACCTCTCCTGAATTCACCAAATTATTACAAAGAAATTAAGATCCAGCAAGAACATACTAGCAAGAGTCAGATGGAACCAGATATGATGGCACACATCCTGCCCATTCCCGGTTTAGACCCTCTCCTCTGACTCAGATCATCTCGGCATGGGCAGAGGCTGCTCTATCCTGGGAGCACACTGAGATCGAGGGTGACAGAAAAATGCACAACCATGTGGTTACCTTTCAGACGAGAAACTGGGATTCTCTAAAGAGGAAATCGTTCTTCATTGCTGTCTTATTTGGAAATACTTGGAAACTCTCGTAAGTTCTTCTGATTTCTCCCTGCTTTACTTTTGTATCTTTCAGGTGAATTGTGTTTGATTATGGATTGCAGGAGGATGTTTGGGTTACAGTCTCCGAGAGACAATATGTACTTCTACCCCAGAGATATGTAGCCAGGCAGGTGTTGCCTAATACTGGGTTCTGAAGACCTGGAATCTTGAGGGGTTTCCCTATCATAACATCTGAAAATATTTTCTCCCTGTCAGCTCCATATTCTTAACCCAAAAGGAAGATTTTAATACTTGGAATATGCAATTTGTCTTTCCCTCCTCAGCAAAGTGTACAATTAATTCCTTATGTTCTCAAATAAATTGGTGGAGCAGAAAGTATCTCTGGGCTTCCCCAGAGCTTCCAGGAACCTAATAGGTATGTTCATCTTTTCATTTGTATAAAAAAAAATCACTGCATACCCCTGCTTGGAAGAGAATGAATAGCTGGAGTTTCCTTCCATTGTTCGTCCCAAGAGAATGTAAGTGAAGTTGTCGAGCCATCTGGTCGACCTTCTGTACTCATTTGCTATATCTATGAGTAAACTATAATAAAGATCTGGACACAGAAACAAGAATCCTGGAATAAGTTTAAGTGTTAAAATTTGTCATTTATTAAAAATAATAGGTAGGGAAAGGGAATACTGCCTTCCCGTCCTTCCCCCTCTATGGTCCACCCGTGTTTCTGCCACCTGCTATTCTGCAAGGGCTTGTACTTGACTCCATGTGATGACATGTGCTTCTCAGATCTGCACATGCCAGGAAGAAGAGACAGAGATGGAGACACACTTTTGGGATTTGTCTTTATCAGAAAGTAAGCCTCTACTCCTCAAAGGCCAAAGAACTTCCTCAGAACATAAAGTCAGACAAATAGCTGGAATTTAAGACTTAGGGCTGCATTGTACCAAGTCTTTGTTTCTACTACCTCTTTATTGTAGAAACCTCAGCTGATCCTTGACATTGACCCCAAGTTCTGTAGTTTTTGAAATAATAGTTAATTTTGCCAGCTGCCCAGATATTTCCAATGACAAATGGGAACTCTACATTTTTCTCAAATCTTACTTGGTTTAATGAAAGAAGAAGAAAGGAAGTTAAATTAATTAATGGCTGTGATGGACACAGTTCTATGTTTTCCAAGGATGACTTTACTGAAAGAATCAAAAGGTGGAGACCTTTTGAGAACATGGAGGGCAAAACTCAGCAGAACCTTTGATTGGTCTTCGTCTTGATGCCACTCATGCAGACAATTTGCTTCCTTGGCCGGCACACTTGGATCCTCTCCTGTGGATACATCATCATACATACGTTATCAGTAGGAAAGTAAGGGCAAGATAAGAGCCTGGCAGCATCGAAGCCCATGTGGGGTATGGTGAGCCTATTGGGCTAGAGTCCTCTCCCTTTTGGCTATATTGCTCCTTTACCTTCTCTTTCCCAGATGTTAACCTAAAATTCTATCCCCAAAATCATCCTCTATGCTAATCTCTATCACAGTTGGTACCAAGAATGATCTGGATAATCAGGTACTATTCTAAATGACACTGCCGGAGTCTCCTGAGAAGGAAGTTGGACTATGGGCTATCTGTGGAGATTTGCCTTTATTACTGATTGATGTAGGATGGCTTAGCCCACCTTGGGCAGTCAGTCTTGGACTGGATAAGAAAACTAGCTAAGCATTGAGTCTGAACCCCCTACAAGCAGCACCCCTCCATGATTTATGCTCTGAGTTCCTGTCATAACTTCCTTTGCTGCTGGACGGTGGCCTGGGAGTGTAAGCCAAATACATCTCTTCCTCACTTAGTTGCTTTCAGCTATGATGAAACTGGAAGAGGGGCAGAAAGGAGCCTGAGCTGGCTAACTCTCTTCCTCATTGATAATAAAGACTGTAATTAGTGATAGCAGGTGTTTGTGGGACTCTTGCAACACACCAACTTGAGAGCGGTTTAAAAATTCTCTGGTGAATTTGGGAAGCATTATCTGGTAATGCTTATGTGGATTCTTACAAACTTGATAAAAGCATTAACTATGAGACAATGCATCTTGTTGGCTATTGCTAAACTAAGGGCTCTGGGAAAAAATAAGTAGCCAAGAAAGATCATTGATTTCTAATTGAAAGCTTAGGGTGTGAACAATAGCATTTCCTTACTGCTTTATAAAGTGATACCATGTCCTGGGGAATGGGGCAGGCAGGGAGCTGAGAATCACGTCTAAATCTTATTCTGTAGAGCAACCCAGTTCCAAACTGCAAACCCCTGCTGGAGGCTGGAGAACTAGCATTCGTGTGGAGTTTCCTCTCAAAGCCAAGAGCGGAAAAGATGCTCAGAGAATGAGACTTCAGACGGCAGTGAGCTGAGCCTAAGAGCGTACAGGGGCAGGTTCTTACCTGCAGCGAGTTAAAGACACCGGTAGCAGAACACGGTATGCTCAAGGGACAAGACAGAAGGAGAAGGCCTCTATTCAAATCACATGTCTAAAACATCAAGGAGGAACACCTAGGAGTGATGTCCCACCATAGGTCATGCATGATATGTTGGGTTTGGGAGCAAGGGAATGACTTCAAGAAGGATGGACTCCAAAGAATGCAAGAACAACAGAGGGAGGGAGCAGTTGGTCCTCCGAGTGCTGAGACAAATATCCACAGACGAGATAAATGTGGGAAAGAAGCCATTTTAAGAGCAAATGGAGAGTGTGGCTGAACTCTGCAGGGAGGCAGCACAGCTGACTGAAGTTTGGGCTAAGAATGAGGAACAGGAGGTGCCGCTGGGAAAGAGATGAAACGCTACCTAGCCACTCTCCACTAGGAGGGGTAAAACGAGACCCTTGAGTGGTAGGACCAAGTCCAAAGCAAAATGACCCGTCCAAGCACTAGGAGAAGGAACGCAGATCAGGGTGCTAACTTCCATATTTTGTTCGTTAATATAAGAAGTATTATGGCTAGACACAGATGAGAGTAACCTCACAACCTACAAAGTTAATGTTCTTTGATTTTTGTCTACTTTGTGGGTTGGATATTGAACCCAGGACCTTGTACAGGCTAGGGAAATACTTAAACCTGTTACTTACTATTCTAATTAACATTTAATAAAATATATCAATAAAATCAGTGCCATTTTATATAGTATTATAAATGATACTCAGTTGCTATGCTACCTTGATCGACCATGAGATATTTATAACTCCCTTGTTTATAAACCTGTAAAACCCATCGACATTATTCTCTGTGTTACAATGAAGCCAGTTATCAGCTGCTCTTGGCAATGTAGAATCATAAATAATTTTCCATTTGAAGCGTATTTCTGCTGACACAACTGTTAATGGGATTCTTAAGAGCATGTTGTAGGCTGTGACAACAGCAAGATCAATTTCTGACAAATTATTTTGAAATACAAATTTCTGTACATCTTGAGTAAGTTTTTAGATTATTTTTGAAAAGATTTAACTCTTTAAATAAAGTATTTTGTTTGTCTTTGTTTAGTTCTAAGTATAAGCCTACAAATGGCATTTTAATGCTTTCTCTGACACTTGCTGCAATTCTGGGAGTTTATACAAGAAACTAAAATGACTTCCTGGTTTGTGCATAATTCAAAATGACTGCTACGTATTCTTATTGCTGCATTTTCAATGACAAGAAGATACTCATTTACAAACTTGTCTTGTTAAGAATTGGTTTATTGGAAAGTTCGTTTAAAAAACTGCCTTTTTCTTCAGAATTCGGTGATATCACTTAATAAGCTTAGCTCCACTTTCATACTCTCCCAATCTTTTGGAATCCCAGAACCAGAGATTATAGATTCTTTAAAACTTCTAATGACTGCCTAATACGCGTTGCAACGCCAACGTGCATGCTTTTATTTACTGAAAAAGTGTACTATCTATCGAGCGTAGGATGCTCCTGACTGGCTCTTGTGCTGGGGATAAAAAGATAGATTCTAGTGCCAGTGACTGAGTTTGCCTCTTACCCAGCATGAACTCTCTAGCCGCTTCCTGCATTGGCTCGGGCCGTCCTCTAGGGGTCAGGCTCCCTGCCTGCACCACCGATGCTGTAACCTGACAGAGAGGAAATGCTCAGCCTTCCCGCGGCCCAAGCTCTGCTGTGTCCGAGGACCTGAGACTCTGTGTGCCAAGCAGTCTCGTCTTCTCCCCTGTCTGCAGGCGCCCTCCACCATCTCACTGGACGTACTGACACAAGGACAGAGATGCAAGATTGTAAAATTGTTAGGAATTTTAGGACCGTATCGACAAAACCTTAAGTCCTTCACAGGACAGTTTCTGCACCAGAGTGTCATGAGACCTGTGGGGAAAGCAGCTTCAAGAGGCACTGTGCACTGCTTGCTCTCACATCGTCAGATCAGGAGCATACACAGGGCCACCAGGAGCGTACACAGGGCCACCAGGAGCATACACAGGGCCACCAGGAGCGTACACAGGGCCACCAGGAGCATACACAGGGCCACCAGGAGCGTACACAGGGCCACCAGGAGCGTACACAGGGCCACCAGGAGCGTACACAGGGCCACCAGGAGCGTACACAGGGCCACCAGGAGCGTACACAGGGGCACCAGGAGCGTACACAGGGCCACCAGGAGCGTACACAGGGCCACCAGGAGCGTACACAGGGCCACCAGGAGCGTACACAGGGGTGACAGGAGCATACACAGGGCCACCAGGAGTGTACACAGGGCCACCAGGAGTGTACACAGGGGCACCAGGAGTGTACACAGGGCCACCAGGAGTGTACACAGGGGCACCAGGAGTGTACACAGGGCCACCAGGAGTGTACACAGGGCCACCAGGAGTGTACACAGGGCACCAGGAGTGTACACAGGGCCACCAGGAGTGTACACAGGGGCACCAGGAGTGTACACAGGGCCACCAGGAGTGTACACAGGGCCACCAGGAGTGTACACAGGGCACCAGGAGTGTACACAGGGGCACCAGGAGTGTACACAGGGCCACCAGGAGCATTTCTTTTCAGCAGCTTTACATTTACAGAATTAAGCATAATGCTACCTGACAGAGGCTGGGGTGTGTTTGTATGGTCCAGCTTTCATGCCTTGCGTAGGATAAACAGTTGATTTGGAAAAAAATTAAGTGCCATCCTAACTCACTTTGGATGTGAATGGAGCATGTAAGACTATGTTTACAAGGGCTGGACTCTGGTTCATGCCATGGCTTCCCATGAGGCAGTGGCTACACACGTGTGCTAGATCTAAACAATCAGGTAAGTTGAGGATTGCTATATTTCTCCCTGGCTTAGCGGGAGGTTTTAGGAAAGTAAGAGAAAGGAGGAGAATAGGAGATGTTCCAAGTGGTAACAGATTGGAGCTGGAGACATCAGCCTTAACTCATGCCTGGCTTAATATAGAAGCAGATGGATATATACAAAGATATTTATAAATGTGTGTGTGCGCGCGTGCACACACGTGTACATGTGTGTGTGTTTTTTGATCTGTCACGTAAGAAAACCTACGCCACCAGTGCGGTTCATACTTAACCTTGACGTTGTTTCTAGTACTGTTCCATTCTCCAATAAAAGGAATTGAAGCTTCCTAGAGAAATGGATGGTTCCAGAACTAAGAGAGGAAGTAGAAAAGATAGCCGATGTGGAGACTCAAACATAGACCATTCTCCAACAAATAAACAAAACATCATACCCTGGAGAAAGCAGGTGTAAACCGGGCTGGGTGTGACAGAGCAAATGGCCCTCCCACCGTTGGGAGGAAACATCACTTCTGTCTTTCAGGTCTGTTCCTCTTTGCTCATCCTTAGCCAGCGCCTCACGTCAAACCCCGCTGCAGGGTAGGTTGTCAGAAGCAACACTTGGCAGCAGTTTTCTGGAGAGCTGCAGCTTTAGCACGTTCACTTTCTAGCAAATGCACCCATGATTTGGGCCCCTTCCTCACACAGGAACTCAGGTTCCACTCTGATGTAAACACCTCGTTTCTGGGGTGTGGAACTGTTCTCTTTTAATGAAAGGGGGGAGGTGTCGTTATTTCCAACTCTGCACACATCACTGCTCAGTAGAAACCGAATAATGTCTTGCTAGTAGTACTTATTCTATTTATTAGACAGTCTATTGATGTGTGTTGGTCTCGTTCTATTTTAGAGGCACTGCCATGGTAACTGGGCTCCCGACAAAGGCCTGTCAGACCAGGACTTGAACATACGGAACTTCAGACAACTGACAAATTAAAGAGCTAACCTCAGATACAACAAATTGAGGGGCAGTGCTTTCCATTGGATTAAATTTCTCCACGAAGTTGCAAAGCCCCGAGGGGCAGCTCCTGGGATCAGCTGGGCACAGCCAGTCCTCATCAAAGCCGTGGAAGAGAACCCATCTGTGACCTCCCAGCTCCTGGTCCACGTCTGTAGCTCTGCCACATGTGCCATTTGGCCTTTGGGTCAAGATCACAGTTTTCGGCAGAACGAACAAGCTGGTTTGCGGCTTTGAGAGAACCAGAGTGACTCTGGACAGTGGGTTTCGAGTCCATAGATGGGAGCCCTCATAACAGCTTTGCCCTGACTAACTGAGTGGCTTCTCTGCACTGGGATTCTTTCAGTGAGGACGTGGGGGACTTGAGTACTTTGGACCCTAAGCTGGTCCCCTTGAAGCTATTGCCACAGGAGACCCAGAGAACGGCATAAGTGACCCCCTCCTCGACAGCACTCATGGACTCTAGTGGTCCTATGAAGAAAGAGCTTCTGAGATGTGCCGATGGTGTAGTAGCCAATGTCTACAAAGACCCAGAACCTTAGAAGGCAGCCAACAAGAGCAAAAATCATCTTTCATATGAGTTCCTTTGGATTTTGCTTTAAATGCCTCATTGCTTCCACTTAAACTTCCAGTTGTGGAGATTAATCAGCACAGAAGTGACCAGGGTTCCCTCTGCCACCTTTACCTCTCTTCCTGCCTCTGTTCTTGAAACCTCTTAGCCCGTCGGCCCTGACTTTCCTTCATCTGTAATTCAATGCCCAGGAAGGCAAAGGACCTCAAAAGCCATTGATGGTTGTGAAACTTCCTTATTTCAGGGATGAGTAAAAACTGTTCTCACTTCCCGAGCCAGCTGTATGTGTTGCTTAAGTCTTCACTAGAAGCAAAATGGTGGAGAACTCTCCGGACTCACCTCATGTGAAGGACTAGTAAGGAGCTGTCTGGCTAAGTTCCATGTGAGAAACCATGAGACCCAGAGGGAAGGCTGCTGGCCGGGGATGGTGTCTTGCAAAGGTCCTGGCCCAAGGAAGAGAACACAAGGACACGGAGGGCAGAAAGAGAGCATGAAGGGGCACCCTGTTTGCATTAGAAATGGCCTGTTGTTTGGTAGGGGTGCAGTTTGAATTCAGCTTCTGCCCTTAGCCCTGCTTTTCCACCCCGAGCCCTATAGAGCTGACTATAAATTCCCAGCAGCCTTAGTGCCTCCTCCCGCCTTCCCATCCCTGACAAGCGTCATCCCACCTCCTAGCCCTAGGAACCCCCACAGCATCTCAGTCCTTGCCGTTCCTGCTTGCTCCCTTTCATCTCTGTGTCTTGACCAGAGGTCTGGGGCCCCTGAGAACACAGGAACAGCCATAGATTCCGGGTTTCCACAGGCACCACCCTCCGGAGCTTGTCACCCCTTTGATGTTCCTTCATTGACAATGACAGTCAAACATCTTTCCCTCATTCTACTTCTCTACCCCTTCCCCAAAATATGCTTTCACCACAAGCCATAGAAATGCCCTTCTTCCTTCCCACTTCACTGCCTTCTGTTTTGGGATCCTGAGTATTTCCAGTTAGTCAGCTACCATGCCAGATCTCTCTTTCCTCCCTCACTTAATCAATTCTTACTTGAGACTGTCAAGTATTTCTCCTTGCCAGGGGAGCATTTGCTGGGGTGTGGGGTGGGCTGAAGGTGGCAGAGCTGTGCTGGGGAGACTAAGAAGGATAAAGGCAAACTAAGGCACCCTGTTTCCACGCATCCCACCCCAGAGGGTAGAGGTCATGACTTGGAAAACAATAGAAACAAAAGAAAGAAACTCTTGACTGTTCACATTTGGGGTGAGGACGCATTTTGTCAAGAGAACGGGGTGGAGGAAGAGAAAAATGGTCTGATGGTCCCTAATACATGACTGGAGGAAGATCAGGAGTGGGTTCTGTATTTTTAGGGGTGACAGAACACTTCCGGCCTTTGGAGACTTGATATGTTAATTATAGGACCTGTGGATGTCAGCAGAAATCTTTTAAAAGAATAACTTGAGTGCCTAAAATCCCCAAAGACCGCGGAGACCGTTTTAGAAATGGCAGTCAAAGACAGCAAACGTGAAATGCGCAAATGCCTTCCTTCTACGCACAGTGGTGCTGGGCAACCAGCTCCTGGTGCAGCCTCCCCCCCAATGCTGTTGCTAGGAGACCAAAGGGCTACACTTCCATCATCTCCATACTTGCTAGGAGATTGAGTAATTGGTGTCTGGATGTGAGTGTACTGTTCCAAAAATATCTCTTTAAAAAGACATGAGAGAGATGCAGAGCCAGTAGGCAGGAGGCCAGAGGGTGGAGTGCACTGTGTCCCTTAAAGGGCAGAAGGTTCTGAGGGTCACACACCTGACGCCGGGAGAGGGGGCATAGGGACCGACTCTAGGTAGACACGGGAAGTTGTTTACAGCTCTCCTAGATTTGTGGTCAACCTCTGCCTTGTTATTTAGAACCCATTTCCCGAGTACAGCCTAGAGAGGGCTGGGAGCAACTGAAACTCCCGGGGAGGGCGATGAAGGCTGTGTCTTTGCCCTTCCTATTAAGAACAGCAAGGCTAAGAGAAACTTTAATTTTTATTCTGTAGATTTTAAAGTATAAATCCATGCCCATCCTAATGCTTGATTACAGACATTGAGCCCTCTGTTGTGGGAGAAGAAAGAAACCATAACATAGTACATTCAGATACACACACACACATGTAAGCACACACACATACACACACGCACACACATGTAAATGTGGCTCTTTCATCTGCAGGGAACCCATAAATTTTCTCCTGGGGCTCACAGCTGCAGGGTATTCGGAGGGAGAAAATCTGAGGGGGATGCTGAGCCCGACTTCTGGAAGCTACTTAACTCTCCATGACCCAGACACATGGTCAGTGTCCCTCTTCATTGTGCCTCAGTTTCCCCATGGGAAGCCCAACAAGTCTGGCCTGGTCATTCCAAGTCACACTCCAAATTTTCGTATTTTGGGCTTGATGGCTCATCTGCCTTTCCCATTTCCAGTACCATCTCATTTCTTCACGGATGTGTCACTTTTCCTTTTTAGTTAATATGAAAAGAATCCAACGGGTGGCTCCATTTTGCCTGTTTTCAGCTCTTCACCCTGATGATGCTGGCTAGATTGGGAGGAAGAGGTGGGGACCTTGAACTTGTATTCTTTCTTTCTTCTCACACGTGTCAATCAATACGTAAACTGCCCAGGACTCCAACTTGAAGAACCGTGTTTTCTTCACGAATGAGGGAACCCAGTGAGGCTTTTGGGACTTGTGAACTCTGCACCCCAATGTGACACAAGAAAACTGGGGATCTTAGGCTTTTCCCACTGCCGCATGCTTCCATGTTCTGGAAATTCATCAAGAATTGGGAAGCGTACCTTCTGGCTCCAGGTCTGCACTGTAGGGGTAGAGGGGGATGGGTAGCCTGGAGTCCTCCTGAGAACACTAGGAAGATGCCACAATCCATGGAAATGTGCTTCAGGGGGATGTGGAGTGTGCACAGAATGTCCTGCATTCTTCTCGCTGTGTGCCTGAGAAATTTATTCATTTATTCAGTAAGCATTTTTTTTTGAGGCACTGCTGCTGCCAGCCCCTCCCCTCGTTAGGTATTCGTTCACATGGCCCAGACACATGGCCAATGTCCCTCATCGTTCATCCAGGGGAACAATGGCCTTTATTCCCTCGCAGAACGACAGGCTCCATGCCTCCCTCTAAATACTCCACACTCTCTGAGGTTAAACCTTTACGCACTGTGAAGGATGCTCTCCAATCACTCCCACGAGTGTCTGTCTTATTTTGTTCTTGAACACTCCCAGTGACACAAGCCTCAGACACTTTATTTCCTGTGATAATGAGCGCCAGGGTCTAATCATCGTGCAAGCAGATGTTCCTTAGGAAAAACAAATAAAATTAAAGCTATCTTTAGGTTAGCAAATTCCCCACCTCCACCCTGGGCTGAGCAGGCAAATAAGCAAGCCTTTCACCTTCTTCTCCTTTAGGCAGTGAGGCCAGCTATCCCATGGAACACCAAGGCTTCCTTTACTTAGTTGTCACAGTAGGAAAGGAAAGTTTTCAGAGAGACCTGAGGTGGGGGTGGGTAAAATGGCTGCACAAAACGATTTGTTGTGTTGACCTTTGAAGAGTTTCTTTCTCTTTGGGTTAAAAACGAGGCAAAGCCTGGAGAACAGGAGAGGAAAATGAGCTGTGTGGCCGAAGAGAAACCTGGGAGCTGTGGGTTGTGCATTGGCTTCTCTCATAGAGGCACAGGACTTGGGTTTTTTCTCCTTTCTTCTGGGTATTTGGCAAGCTTTCCAGAGTTTTCAGTAGAGAGCTGGATGTGGAGGGGAGAGCACAAGGAAGTCATAAAGAAGTGCCAAGTAATGATGAACAGGAGCTATTCTGTGTACTCCCAGGAGGTCTGAGACCATGGGCAAGAGTTGGAGGAGGCAGCTGTTGCTTCAGCACCAGGAAGTCCTTGCTAAAGACACTGCAAAATGCAAATGAACTGGGAGGTGGAGGGAGAGTTACTCACATAAATTTCCCCTACTTGGAGCTCTGTCCTACTGCAAGGATGTGCAGGCCATTGTTCCCTCCATGGTGCAATCTTATACACTTGCAACGCTGTCACAGGTCTCAAAGACTCCTCTGGTCCACATTTTAGCCTCTACCTGGCCTTTGCATCTGAAGTGTTGCCAAACCAGAGTCAGAAAGTCCACTATTTGACTCATAAAACAGTAAGGTCCCCAATCCAGGGGAGCGTTAAACAACTTTACAAAACACTTTTTAAAAGTCGATTATAGGAAAGCCCCTCTCCTAGGCACCGTCTTGAAGAGGCCACAGAACTATTTGCATTTGGAACAAAACTCCTTTTCCATTTATTATGTAAGGAATGTTTAATCGTGCATGTCTAGGGACAATAAGTTCTTTTAAAAGGGAAATAATTATTGTATCTCAATTTATTCGAAAATAAAACTTAACCATTGCCATTCATAACCTTGTGCCTGGATTCCCTGGGGCCTCCAAACTGAACCAGAAAGGAAAATGACTCTGTTGACATGAGGGCATTTGAAGCCATTGACGGCCTTGTAGTTTATGGTTTCAAGGTGTAGCTTAGCACCCTTGCCTCTGAAATGGAAGCCAGCGTCTGACACAGTTGCTAAATGAGGAATCTAAGACTCAATGGGCTGGCTCTCCTAGGCCTGTGTTGTTTCTGCACACAAGAATGCCTCCACCCTCCCTGAACACCTTCTACTTTGCTGGGCTTGTGCTTCGAGCTTGGGCTTCATCCTCCCATTCACCAATGTGAAAATGTTGACCGGAAATTATGAGTCAAAAGGTCATCAAAGTGTCTGCCTGCATGCAGCTTGTGTTCTAGGTACAGAAAACAGCCAGGGCAAAGTGATAGTTTAGACATATAGTATGGTTAGGCAAATAAAGATACATGCCTGCCATACATACAACACGCATGCTGCAGTGAGAACAAGACAAGCACAATTTGAGGGAGCATATAGACTGCTGTGTTCCCCCCTACCAGAGACTCTGTGGGTTTGTACATAGTCCGCGGACAGGATTGAAGAAGGACTCTGAGCAGAGGCAGATTTGAACTCCTATCTGCCTGTCTTAGTCTGCATTGGAGCTCTGCACCCAGTGCAACATTTTGCTGTTGAGGTGGTTGGGATTGTGCAGCCAAGCCTTACCATCCCCTAATAGGCTGGGATTGTGCAGCCAAGCCTTACCATCCCCTAATAGGCTGGGATTGTGCAGCCAAGCCTTACCATCCCCTAATAGGCTGTGATTGTGCAGCCAAGCCTTACCATCACCTAATAGGCTGGGATTGTGCAACCAAGCTTACCATCCCCTAATAGGTGGGATTGTGCAGCCAAGCCTTACCATTCCCTAGCACAGTGCTTCTCAACCCCTGCTGAAAATTGAAAACACCTGAAAATACTGCAAAAAGTCTGAATCTGCTGGCCAGCTACAGGCTCACAAAAACCAGTTCTTTCACAATAATGCTTTGCCTTAAACACCTTTCAAGATTCTGCAAGGGTTCTGACCCATGGGGAGAGCAGAGAAGAAATTGTCTAATTTCCTCTTGCCAGAAGAACGGCCCCACCCATCTGTAAAGGCAATGAACCACAACAATGACAAGCTTGTCCAGACATTTTCAACGCTGCAACAGTGGCATTTGTATCTTGGGGGCAACCAACAGCTGTGGGACTTAAGCCTTGCTCAGTAGAAGGGAAGTCACATCTGGCACTGTAAACATCAGGTAGCCAACCTCCTGGTGGGCTCATGGATCCTCTTTCCTAAACCAGCATAATTTCTCCATTCTCGATACTCATCCCTATTCCCACAGAGAAGAGAAGCTCTCACCACCACAGAAGTGCCTTTCCGTAGCAGATGGAGGCCATCACAAAAATCCCCAAGTTACCAAAATTCAGAGAGCAACTGACCATGAGTGCCAAACCCCAGCTGGTAAGTCTATACTGCCATCTCTACACCTGAGGCTCGGGGAGCACCGTGGTGGGTAGGTAGTGCCATCTCTACACCTGAGGCTCAGGGGGGAGGGCCTTGCTCCTGCCTCAACATGATGTGACAGACTTTGTTGACCTCCCCCATGGGGGGCCTCATTCTCTATGAGGAGTGGATGGGTGCTGGGGTGGGGAGGAAGTGGGGAAAGTGGGAGGAGGGGAGGAAGGGTGAGCTTGGATATGTATGTAAAATTAAAAAAGGATTGTTCAAAAAAAGAAAAGAAAAAAAGAAATGAAGATAGGGGTTAAGTGGTGTTTAATTTCGAAAAAGTCAATATGAGGAAGTTTGTTAATTAGTATGAAGGGCATTAGATTGTTTTTTCCCTTGTTTTGGAGTTGTTGCTGGCTCTAAAGATCAGAAATAGAATCGCTACATGAGCATCACTATTTTTACATAGGGAGGCAGAAGAATGGATCAAACCAAACTCTAATGCCCAGAGTGGAGCTCCCAGTGATGAAGGCTCCCTCAAGGCCAACTCTCTAATGCCCAGAGTGGAGCTCTCAGGGATGAAGGCTCCCTTTGTCCTCTGGGGGTCTATGTCCTCATCCAAACTGAGTAGCGTCAGGGCTGGTCCTGGCAGAAGCCCACCGTCACATCTGTTTTGATTTTGCATTCTACATAAGATCTAGGAGAGAAAGCTCCCGGTCTACATAGGGGGCATAATCTGGATAGCAAGTGAATCATGCTAGTTTGAAGGAATTTTCTGTGAGCTGTGTTTTCACTCTGAAACTTCACCTGGAGATAGCAGGTAGGGAAAGATAACCTTGGGCTGCCCACAGTTCTCACTATCAGAAATGACCAGCTAGAGATAGAACAACAGAAGCCATCCATAAATCTCAATTCTAACCCTACCCCACCTCCCGCTTCAGAACTCCATTGCTAGATAATGCCCTCTGTCTATGGGCTCATCCTCCACCAAACGGGTGGGTGAACAGCTACAGACTCAATCCCATAGGGCACAGCTTCCCGGAAACTCTCTAGTCTCCTTGAACCGTGACTCTTGGCTTCATCTGTCTGCCCACAGGCCCATCCCTACTGGCACAGGCCATTGAACTATTTCTCTCAGTCTTTGAGGACCCAGGAGTCTGTATCCTGAGCTCTGAGTTAACATTCCTGGCTCTAACTCTAGCCAAAGGCTTCCTTATCCCAGCTGGACCCAGCACTTCTGTCTATTGTCCAGAGCCGTGAGAATGCGAGGAATTAGAGTATGAATTTCTCCGGTGCACAGTCAACACATAATTCGTGGCTCAGCTTCTCACAGTTTATCCTCTCGGCCAGTTTTAAATTCTCGTGCTGGAAATCCTGTGTCTATCTGATGCCTGGCTCCTAGGGTTGATAGAGCATTGTACGAGTTGGATGTTAAGAGCTGTGTGTTGAAGACTTGGTTTCCTGCCCATGATGCTATTGGGGTAGCGTAACTTTTTGAAAGTGGGGTCAGGTTAAGGAAGTTAGGTTTGCTGGAGGTGTGCCCTGGAAGGGGATATTAAGACCTGAGTGACTGTTCCTTCATCCTCCTCCTCCTCCTCCTCCTCTCCCTTCCCTTGCTCTGTCTTTGTCTCCCTTTCTCTGCCTCGCTCCGATTTGGCTACCCTGAAACAAACAGAGCTCTTTGCCATGTTCTCCAACCACTACCAGATCAAAGCACCAGGGCCCTGGGACCGTGGACCGAGACCATGAGGCACAACAAACTTTTCTTTGCATGTGGCTTATCTCAGATACTTTGTCACGGGGACAGGAAGCCTGGTGACACTCCCACAGTGGTCTGGGCAAGCTCCGAATGCAGTCCCTTTGAAAATGAAAGAAAGTCAATAAAGTCGGTTATGAAATCATAACCCAGCAAAGAAGACGCATGAGCAGAAGTACAGGGAGGCAGAAATTGGTGTGAGGTGATCAGCATACACTGGAAGCCACCAAAGTCACAATGATGAGGAGCAGGTTCTCCCATGAACCTTTGCAAGGAGTATACACCAGCCCTCTCACTGGCAGACTTGTGGCCTTTAACACTCTTGAGTAAATAAACCGGTGTTATCTCAAATAGTTTGTTTGCTGTAATTTGTTACCTTAGCCAAGAGGAACTAATGCATACACCTAGCACCCTGTACATGGAGACCATCCTTTCAAATAGGTAACTTCTCTTTTTTTTTCAAGACAGGGGTTCTCTGTAGCTTTGGAGCCTGTCCTGGAACTCACTCTATAGACCAGGCTGGCCTTGAACTCACAGAGCCAGTGTGCCTATCTTCCTGAGAAGTAGTGACAATACTCAGCAATAGTGTCCACATCATAGAAGCTAAGCATTCTAAGGGTGCATGAAAGGGTGTTTGGGAAAGGGAAGACTACATGGGACACACAGAGAAACTAATGAAGGTTCTAGAACACAACTTCAGTTTTCAAGTTTCTGTGCTTATCACTGTAATTGTAGCGATGACGGAAATAGGAAATATGGCATGGCACAGTTAGGACTTCTAGATTAAGTTGAGGCTGATCGAGGCTGATCGATGTAAATGAGGTGGTTACATTTTTTTTTCCTTCCTTAATCCACATCCCTTGAGCGAGATACATAATCCTGTTCGAAATCTTGGACCTTATACAACTCTGAACTTTCCAGTCTCTGCTCAGTTGCTATAATTTGTTACCCTAAGGAAATATACATCCTCACCATGGTGGGGGGTGGGGAAGCGTGCAAGAGACAATGGTTAAGGGTGTTGGCTTTCGGGTATACACAGCCAAATTGCATGTTTCTGGAGCCTATACCAGGAGAGCTGTTTGGATGCTTCTAGGCCTTCCAGAGCCTCTGGGGGAAGAGGTCAGACACTGGGAAACGCTACTGTGAAGCCCTGGGAAACACTTCCACCTCTGCTTTGCCCAGTTTCCCAGTGACACCCAAACTCTAGACCACCTCAACCCACTCAGGAGATTGTTTGCACCTGCACTTTTAGATACTGCAGGTTTCTCTTCTCACTCTGGCCCGGCTGGCACAGTCACCACTAGCCTGCTGTGGCCGTTTAAATGTCCATTAACTGAAATTAAACACAATTTCATACTCTGTTCTACAGTCAAAGACCTGCTAGCCACAGGTGATTTCAGGATACCAGACTGGATGGTGGAGACAGAAATGTCACATAATGTCAGGGCAACTGCATTCTGGGTGTATACAGTGTGACTTAAAAGTTCAACTGTGAGGTCAGAGACCACTCATTCTCACTGCCTTCAGGCAATGAACTCTGCGGGCATCTCTGAAAACGCATGCATTTAAAACTACTGTTCTGGGCTTCGTAAATGCCCTACACATCTTTAGAAAGGACACCGTCGCCACATGTAGCCTCCCGTGGAGGGTGTTGTTTATTGTAAGACGTCATTTTTTTTTTTTTTATTAAATACACTGTAGTACAAGAGACATTCCATGTCAGGTTGAGAGAAGCTGGTCACATGATTTACAAACATTTTTTTTTTTAAACACTGTATTCAGGTGTCACTTTGAAATCAGCCAAGATGCAGTGAGTCTCAGAAAAGCACTGGACCTCAAAACAGATTGCAAAAACAAGTGAGAGCCGGTAAAAGTCGGCACAGAGACGGTCACATTAAAAGGGAAATAAACTAACTGAAAGATAGAGTTCTAAACACCAGGTCTCTGTTGGAGGGGTAGCACATCTGCAGAGAGAGGTTGAGATGAGTGTGTGTGGCCTGGGTATATACAAACATCTGTCCGGGGCCGAAGCCAATGTAGGTATCCACGTCTTTAGGCAGGTTGGTCAGGAATGCGGGGAGAGATATTTCGCCATAATATGTTCATTCCTTAAGAGAGTACATATTTAAAATTCACATTTAATTCAAATACCTTGTATTGAAAATATTTCCAGCTGTTGTATACATTTTAAGCAACAGTAAGCGATACGAGCTGTAAGATAGCGACCTCCGCATCAAGTTTCATTTCTTCATTGCCCATGGTTTTCCTTCCTGCTCAAGCATACAGCCACAAGCAGCTCACGATACTTTGGCTAGCTCGTTGGACGTTCAGTCAGCCTCCACTCAGGATCGTTTTTCTTAACTCACAGACCGAAAAAGGAAAATAAAAAACGTGGACCTGGCCCAGAACACATAGGCTGCAAAAATGACGTCACCGTCTTTTCCCATCTCGTCTCCTGAGACGCACGTCAGGATGGCAGCATAGTTGCTTGGAGGTGGTTGTGAGATTCACAGTGTTTTGCTTGCAACACATTTACATGTATGTCATTTTTTTTTGCTTCATGTTTATGATGGATGGATCAAAAGCTTATAAATAAATAAGAACGTAAATAAATGAAGTCAAAGGGTCTAAAGGAGGGAAAGTGGCCACAGCGAAGAATAGTCAACCTTTGACTGTAGCAGCAGAGATGGAGCCCAGCCCTGACAGCAAGAAACTATGCCTTCCTGCTCTACTATTGTTTTACCTGTGAGCCTCTCCCACCCAGTTCCTTACAATAGCACTTGAAATTTACATCCGAGCTATCACAACCTGAGTCTCTACGTTCCCGTTACACGTTGTGAAGAATTGGCTTAAACTGCAAAATTGGAAATCTGGGGATTTGGGACATTCGTTAGCCATTCTTCTCATGAGGTTTCCTTTAACAGGGCCAAACCAAAGGTCAAGTTTGGAAGTAGAAGTCCTCTCAGAGGGAAGAAGGAGCATGGGAGCGGAGCAATGAGGGTGCATGTGTCTGTGCTGCCAGTTTTAGAAATCAGACATGACTTAATGCCAGGTATCGCTGGCAGTCCCATTTGCAAAAGGAGAGGCTCAAGACAGCCCTTGACCAGGGATCCCGCTGTCCACACCATGGCTCCTTCTCCCCATGTGGGTAAGGGGTGACTACAAGCTGTCCGTCTTGCTGTAGGTTCTTGGGTGTTTTATCATCGACCTTCAAGACACTGGTCTCCCAACAGTCTGCATCTAGAACGGGGGCAGGGTGGGAAAGGGGTCAGCACAGATGTGCAGAAGGAGAAAACTCAGGTCTCCTTCCCCGGATTGGTACCTAAGGAGACCATTTGTCTGCATTTTCCCTTTGCAAAGAGCCGGAGAACACACTGAACCTAGAGGATGGCTTTCAGTCCGTTGTTTCAGGGAATGTGTGACTTGGACAAATCTTCCATCCAAGGACTGCCCAGAGTTGAACGTTGGTGTAGTCCTTACCCACGTGGAGAATGGAGACATGAACTGCCACATGACATTGGATAGTTTTGGTTATTTAGCAAATTTTAAGCAAATTATTCATATTGCACCCTACTTACAATTATTCTATTACCATGTGCCTATATGTTTATACATAAACACACAAACACACTACGGATGTGTGTTTGTATATGTATAAATCAAGTGTTTATAACATATATTTTATATATATATATATAAGTACACAGAACACTACAAACGGAGCTGATGTGAGCGTGTGTGCATGAGTTCGGGTAGAACCCTTGAGAGCACTGTTCGAAGCATTTTCTCGATGAGGCTGATGGTAACACTGTTTTAGTGTATGGGAGTCAGAAGATGCCAGGAGCAGAAGCACATGATAGAAAATCCCCTCTGCTTGGACTGTGTGTGTTCCCTTCTGTGCTAACCTCCCTCCTGCTTCACAGACATGCTAGCACACCTCCTTTCCTGAATGCCTTGTGTGTGTGTGTGTGTGTGTGTGTGTGTGTGTGTGTGTGTGTTATCATGTCTAGGGGCAGACTTGGGTGAAGCTCGTGGTCTCTGAGTTTCTGAATCTCAGTTACCTCGTGAAAAATATGAACAATTTGCCAACACATGCAAAAAGTGCTCAGAAACCATCAAGGGTTTGAAAAAGGAATGGATGCCAGACGGGTTTCTGGATGGAGAATTTGGTTCGCTACCACCGTGCTTGTCCTGTTTGGAGAGGGATACGTTTTAGAGCAAGAATGTTTCTTTTCTAAAAATTAAAATGCCACAAGAAAGGGGTAGTAGATGAATAATGATGACTATTTTAAGATGTTATGTCCTCGGCTCATCCAACTACTTAAAAAGCCAGCAGATGTTCTGCAATGCTCTGACATCGGCACATGTTCTTGAGACAACAGAGGGACTAATAATAATAATTATTATTAATAATAATCAGTATAAATAACTATAAAATTTTGCGCTTGCATAGACACTTTCATTTTAAGACCTTCAGGGACTTGTCAAAGCAGTATAAGGAATCTCTCTCTCTCTCTCTCTCTCTGTCTTTCTCTCTTTTGCTTTTTTTCCTTCCAAGGAAAACACTGAACTGGAATGGAATGCTTCCCTCTTCTCACTGCAGACCTTTGATGTAAACCTGCAAGGCCTCCCTAACATTGGCCTCTTCCCGGGGCCATCTCCTCGGCTCTCTGCTGAGCAACTTGCAACTTTTTCTCCCGGCCCAACTGGTCTGACTCGCAGCGACAGACCTGCGCAAGTTCTCCGGTCATCGCTGATGGAGTCTAGAACAGTGTGGATACACCCATCTGCCCTAGCTTTGCCGCGCCCCAGTTCCACAGTGTTGTGACAGTACCGCGGGTCCTTTATAGGATATATACCTGTCTGTATATATCACAGAGATATGGCTTTCGATATATTAGGATAGGTATTCTGGAGGGGTTTCTCATGGACAAAGAGGACAAACGACTCCCATCTCCCATGGGCCAGTGCCACAGAAAGGACCCTAGACAGCATTTGCTTTATGCGACCCCTCCATTGAGCAGGTCCCACTGGATCTCCTCCTGTTCTCTGTTCATTTACACTGAGGTTTTTATTTTATTTTATTATTTTTATTTATTTACTTTGAGAACCTGCTTTCAAAGTCTATACTAGAAAACACAGTGCTCCAGAAATTAGTGGGCACAAAGGGAACCTACCCAGAGCTCTGGGTCCTTCAGAAATAAACCCCAAAGAATTCAATCACCCGCTTCCAATCTGGCTCGTGTAACAAAGATGTCAGGTTTATCAAACTTCCCCTCACAGAGGGGGACAGAGAAACGGAAATGCTGTTCTTCCTCGGTCTAACTGACTGTCCTAATAACTGTAAATTTCTATTTAAATTTACACTTTCTTTTAGTAAAACCCATGATCATACACAGAAGGGTATTTCCCTTCTCAGTCTGGGCACAGCCTCCCATTAGCCATACTGCGCTGATTTTTCAGGTTTTTTCCTTTCTTTCTTCTTCTCCTTCTTATTCTTCTTTTTTGTTTTAACTTTTTAATGGAGTATAGATAACAAAACAGCACACTGACAATGAGTACGTAGGAGTGAACCACTCTCCCAAACAGAGCCCAGAGTAAGAGATTTGACCCGGACACTCTAAATGTGAACTCGGTGCTTCTCCTCAGGGATGAATTCTGCCTGCCCCGTTCCACACTGCTGTGGGTTTGAGGCGGATGAAGACACCCACGCATCAGCAGTCCTACTGGGCAAGCCCATCACCTCCAACCACAGCATGTTTCAGCTGCTGCTCTGGTCCCACCCCTAAGCTGCATACGTCAGACCTTTTATGGCTCTGCCCTACCCATGGGACACCACGACCAGAGCGGTACTTTCTGTACACAGGTGTCGATTGACAAAGACTATGCACATTTTTTTTTTTTTGCACAGTTAAAAGACAGGTGAGAGTGGAGGGTTGGGGCTGGAGGGAATTGTCTGAAAAGTTCAAGGTAAGAGAAACGGCCTCGGAATTGAGAGTGCTTCCTGTCATTTTCAGGACTCAGATTTTCCTGTCTGACCCAGAAATAATATCTGAGCAAGAATCTCCCTCTTTCCAACTGTACTCAACAAAAGTTTGGTAGGTAACCCTTGAGGAACACATCAACTCTGTCACCATGCCCGACCACAATGCGCTGTCTGAATGCACGATATGGTGTCTGGGTCCCACGGAGGCCATCTTTACTTTCCATTGCAGGCCAGTATCCGTGACTGGAAACTCTGTCCACGATGCAGAGTTCAACACCCTCGTTCCTCCTCAGGAAGGTCCTCAGGGGACGGTGCCGAACATGCTCCTCCCAGCTCACTGGCTGCTGGGTTTTCCTCAGCAGGGGCTGACCCCAGATGATCCCATTGTTTGTCTCGGTTCTGGTCGTGCTGTAGTTATATAGCCACGCTTCTCTCTCTCTCTCTCTCTCTGGATCTCATCTCCCACAGATAACATCTTCCTAGATTGTATACAACTTTCCCTATACACACACAGGCTAAAGCCATCAGAAAACAAGAAGATAATAAATAAATAAATAAATAAATAAATAAATAAATAAATAGGAGTGAGTCCATAGAAATGCCCGTGTCTGTACATGGGAAGTGGCGCTTTAAGTCAGATGTTTGGTTTCCCTTTTATCATCCACATCGAAGGCAGGAGAACAACAAGGCATTGCCAGTTGTGGTGGGCAAACTGGAGTGTCAGCTGATATAACAAATTAGGGTTTTGTTTAAGGCCTTTGTCTATGTACAGTCAATAGGAATACAGAAGCCAGATTGGTCAAGGAGAGAGGCTGAGGATCACGAAGCAGGGAAGACCCAAAGTAAAAGGTGAAAGGGTGAAAGAAAGAAAGAAAGAAAGAAAGAAAGAAAGAAAGAAAGAAAGAAAGAAAGAAAGAAATCAAAGGAGATGAGGGAGAGAGGAAGAGACAATGCTGAAAGCGAGTTAACACTGTCTGTGGATGGAGAAGTGCACGCTGCTTCCCTCCAAAAGCCGCTCCCTGTCTTGTTAATACTGTCAGAACAACGAAGGACAGCAAGGTCATGACACCCAGCGGCAGGTAAGAGGTTCGTTGTGTCGGCCAGTCTGAGGAGTGCGTCGGGAAGGGCGGATCTGGGGAGAAGGGCCTAGCCTAGGATATCCAGGTAGACAGGAGATGCCTTGGCCAAGTTCTGGAGGAGTGTGTGGATGCCCTTGATGCTCTTCCTCATGTGTGGCTCCCGCTGCCAGCATCCCAGCATCAGCTCATACACCTCCTGCGGGCACGTGCGAGGCCGCTGCAGGACTCGGCCCTGGGTGATGCATTCTATGACCTGCGGGGAGAGCAGAAGCAGGGTTAGCAGAGGAGCCATGGGTGTGGGATGTCAGTGCAGGAAGAGCAAAGAATGGCCTCTCCTTTCTTTAACTTTTTAAGAAGTCAAGTCAAACCACTATGTTTATTTCTGGAGGCCAGCATGCTAATTTGAGGCAGACATTTATACACATACAAGGTGTACTGACTACATCAGGACAATCAGTAGGTGCATCTCCTGAACCATTCACCATGCCTTTGTGCCAGCAACCTTCTACCTCCTCCCTTCTAACTTTTCAGAGTCCCGTCTTCAGTATACGGGGCTGCGAGTCCTTCCACTGTGCCGCTGTACCAGCCCCTAGGGAGGGGCTGCTAATTGGTTACCAGCTGACCCTTGCTCTTTTAAAATGTTTCTTTTGTAGTTCTTCATTGAAGATATAATAAACGTACCACCTACAGTTACAGTCCAGTGCTGCAGGGTTCTAGAATCATCTAGGCACCTCCTGGGTGCCTGTGTGCTGGGGCTGGCCTGCAGCTTCCCTCTCCACTCTTTCAGCAAACCTTCCCTTGTGGATTTCCAATGAGAGAGACAGGTTTTTGCTTTAGGTATGGTCTTGCTCTGTAGCCCAGGCTGACCTTGAACTCGTGGTCCTTTCTCTCAGCCCCACAGGAAACCCTTTTACTGCTTTCTCACAAGGAAGAGAGCCACTGTGGTTTTACAACGCTGGCAAAGGCCTGATCTAGTCACAAAGGCTGGTCTGCAGAAAGCCCTGCGTGCTCCAGGTTTTACCGGCTGGAGAGAGAACTCAGATTGCTTTTGCCTAAGGTGTTGACTGACAGGGAACCCCTGGCAGCAGATGTGATTAGGATCATTGCATATCAGAGCTGAATTATAGGACAGGTGTGGATCTGAGAGGGACAGGAGATGGCTGAGCGAGATGCTGTGCTTCAAACACAGACACGCTGCTGGCTGCTGTCCCGTGGGCTCCAGCTGTGCACCCAGACAACAGCAGATTGAAAATACACAGGGAAAAAAAAACATCTGTACTGAGCATGTGCAAGGATTTTTTTTTTCTTGATGTTATTCTCTGAACATATAGCTATTAGCACTGTCTGCGTGTACGATTACTGTAAATGAGCTGGGAATGACCCCGGAGGAGCCCTGGCCTCTTGCGAATGCTACATCATCCTGCAGAAGGACTTGGAGTGTTCTAAATTTTGGTTTGGGGTGGGGAGGCGGGGGGGGGGGGGGCGAAGGTCTTGGAACCAACCCCCATGGATTCTAACAGGTAACTATAGTTTGCAAAGGAGTTGGAAAAAGTCAGCCAGTGCTTGAGCTTTTCTCTAGGAGTTAATGTTCTAGTAAAATCTGAAGAAGGAAAGATTCTTAGAACTTCTCTGGAACAGTGCAGGAATGCTCCCCAGACCCAGGAGCACGGATCGCGGAGGCTTCTCTTAGTCTGTTTGATGAACAGGTGTGAAATTACTCCTCCACCCTGCCATGAGAGGGAGCAAGATTGGGTTGGCAAATCTCTCTTTCTCCAAAATTATTAAAACGAGTTTGCGAAGAGTTGCTGCCTCAGGCAAAGCCATGCATGGCTGTGAGCTGGTTTCCAGCTGAGGAGCCCCAGACCAAGGCTGCATCTTAGATTTCCACTCTGGTGGTGGTGGCAGTGGTGTGTGTGTGTGTGTGTGTGTGTGTGTGGGTGTGTGCATGTGTGTGTTCAGAGGTCCCTCCCAAACCACTACACACCTCGTTGTTTGATAGCTGATACCAGGGCTGCTTGCCGTAGGTGAAGATCTCCCACAACACGACTCCCAGGCTCCAGACGTCGCTCTCGGTGGTAAATTTTCTGTACATGATGCTCTCTGGAGGCATCCAGCGGATAGGCAGCATCGTGTGGCCACCGACCTGGCAGGAGAAGCATGAACAAGGAGCGTCAGCCATCTGGAGCCAGTGTGGCAGGTCACTGTGGGGGAGATGGCTCTTACAAGGGATATGTACTTTCTCCATCATCTCCGGTAACAGAGTCGGGGCAGAGACGAGTCAAAACAAAGTTCCAAATATAACTTGTTCTTTTCCTTTCCTCAAAGTCAGAGGCGAGTAGAGACTGTTAAGCGGATGTCCATCTAGGATTTACTAAAGCCTTCATGAACTTCCTGTTGGAGGAACTAACCAGTCTATTAATAAACATGATAATTTTGAACCAAGATAACAAGCAAAGGACCCTGCATCCTACCTTAGTGGTACCCAAGATGGATACCAAGATGGAATTTATTATTCCCATTTTAGTGACATGCAACCATACATGTACATGGTACAAGAACCATATATAAAAGACTCAAAGCTTTGGATTCTCCTCTCCAATAGGGTGATGCTATGTAGCTTATTAACGGCAATAAATAAATTTGTTTTAAGAGGAAAATATCCCTTTGACTGAAAACACAAGCTGTGGCAGCGCCTGGGTACAGCATCAGTGCGCCCACAGAAACTTGATTGACGCAGGAGGGCTGTGCACGGTTCTCCACGTCGTGGTTTGCCACTCATAGGCTGCCTGACCCCTGTGCAGAAGTCATGTGGCCTGTGGGTCTCATTCCTCATCCTCCAGGACACACTGATACTCAGTGGCCTGAATTAGACCCGAGAGACACTGACAGCCTTATGGTTTAACATGAACACCTCACGCAGTCACTGCCCAGGTTTCATTCTCAATATCAATCTGTGACTTTTTGTACAAAGGAAATGTACCTGTCCATGTGTCTGGAAGTGGTGGTGACATTTCCTCCTAGGGCCACAACCAGTGTGGTCACAGACCCTGACCAACCAAGAGGAAGTACACTGTGGGCACGGTACAGTCAGACTGTGAGTACCGGTCCGGTTGACCCTTCAGCTCCATGCTCAGAACACTGACAAAGAGAAGCTGTACACGGAGGGGAGGGCCCAACATTTCCAGATTCTCAGAAGGACCCATGGCCAAGAGTAGATGATGCCCCAGGACCTAGCAGCTTTTACCACTGCAAAATAAGGACTGCTCTGTGAACAGGCGGAGACTGATCCTGGCGCTTTCCAAGCTGGGCACACTTCCCCTCTGACTGTATTCCAGAAAGGTCTGAGAACCTGGGCACATGTGTTTTCCAAGACAATTCCCCACTACGTGGTGCTCCTGTCTCCTTGCTGTTCCCTGAGACCACACTGGGGAAGATTTTCCCGGTTTACAAACATCTGACCACTCCTCCATCCAATTTCATGAACATACGAAGTGCTCCACTGAGCGGTAGATGGTGAGGTTGCATCTCCGGTTAGGACACCTTGACATATGGGACAGACAAGTCTAAGGTGTAGCTGTCCCCACTGGCTCTTTCCACCCACACAGCACACATTTACTGGGGGCCTACTAACTATAGCACAGCTGTGCTTGAGGGTGACACATGACAAGGGTGGGACAAAAATCAAAGACCTTACTCTTTTATCCCCCTAAAAAGCACCCCTACCCTGTTAGTTTACTGTGGCAGGTGGCAAAGTGCTGCTGGCTCCATTGTGTGTCCGGCTGCCCTTGTCACTTCTCCTTACAAAACACAGATCTTCAGGGGTTAAAGTGAGACTTACAGAATGACATGTCACAATGAGGACTGGGGCTTTGTCCCCTGGCTGTGCCAAGTGCTAATGCATGTGAAGGGGGGTGGGGGTGGTTCTGAACAAGAAGGTCAAGTGACTGCTAATATTTCTGGGAAGGTTTAGGGTTTAAGACAGGTACATGACTTTGGGATGGAACTGGCTCCTCCCTCTGCATGTCTTTCTTTGGGGGCCAATGATGAATGTACCAGCCTGAGTTTCTCAGAAACCGTGGAAGGCAAAAGACTCAAAGGGGTGCGTAACTGGGTGGTAGAGGAAGACCCAGCAGAACATGGAGCAGAGTGGGGATTTTAGTGGGAAGACACAATCATTTGTTTTGTGGAAATACTGAAGTTACAATCCAGTTTGTGATCAACACAAGTTGAAGTGTGAACCAAAGAGTCAGGTTCTCATACCGGCCCCTAAGAAGAAGAACTTCCTTAGAATAGCTGGGTCATACATCACCTGCTTGGTCCTTCTTGGAGAAGTTCAACAAATGAAACAGATTGAACTTTTCTAGTTACTAAAGCCTATGGATATATATTCGTGGGAGTAAAGCCTTTTAGAGCCATATGTCTGCAAACTTTGGGGTGTACTGATATCTTGAGACTCCAAGGTTTCTGTTCTGTCTCAGTACCACAGCAACAGGCTGTCTTCCCCACCAATAGAAACTTTGGATGTACAAGTGGTGGAATGATCTACTCCGAGTTCAGGCAGGGTCCACATGTCTTCTCAGCTCCTTTAGAGCAATCCTGCACAGCCCTCTGGGGCTCTTGCCTCAGGATTTTGCAGCATGTCACAAGAGTAGACCCACTAAAGAAACAGTCACAGTGGTAGCAAATTACTGTCATATTTTTGTTGTAGGCACTCAGTGGCTTTCAGGCCAAACAGGACTACAATCTACTCAGAGAAGAACACAAGGAGACATTTGTTCTGAGCTGTACTGCTTGGCTCGCATCCTTGCTTAAATATTTGTGAGACTGAATGTGATCCCTGAGTATGGTACCGGGAATCTGAATTTCTGCCTTCGGTCGCCCACTGGCCCCTGGTGCTGGGTATGATCCAAGAGTCAGGTTGGGGCAGACTGATTGGTCTTCATTGTGACAAGTGGCGGAACAGACTGGAAGACAGAAATCCAGTGAGCGGGGAAGCTGACTGGAAACTGTGGTTTAGAAACTGTTTCTTGTTCCTGATATGTTGTTAACCACCACCCAGCCTGGCTCCTATTGTTGTGACTGGGTGGATGTAGAGGATTAGGCTAGCCCTTGGCTACTCCCAGAGCAACATGCTATGGTTCTGTAACTCGGCACCACCACTTTTCACTGCTAACCATCCATCATCAGAGAGTGTACCTCATCTTCTACAGAGACATTCAATTCAATTATCCCAATATACCTGGCAGGCACTGTCTGGAGAAGACACTGGCCGGCTAGCCCAGAGCCATACACAAACCCCTTCCACTTCCTGACGGGTTTTCTCGCTGGTCTATCATATGTTCCATGTAAAAACAGAAAGCCAAATCACGCATCCTCACCAGAGAAAGCTGATTCATGCCTCTTGTGAGATATGATCTCCCTGTAACCAGGCCTGAGATAAAGGAAAGAGACTCAGGAAGTCAGCAAAACCATGATCAGTCAAAGGACCTTGCTGACTCTGAGGATGGTTAACTGCAACTTGGCTGAACCAACAAAGCTAATAAGAACAATGTCTGAGGGCCAAAGACTCCATAAAATAAAGTAAGCTGAGAAAAATGTATTCCATTCTAAAAACACACCAAGGAAAGCATGGCACCTCATGATTTTGATAGTGATTCACATAGAATAATCCGATAAAAATTAAAATTACAGCTATGTTTTGGAGTTGACTATCCCCCAACTTTATCAGCTTGAAACGTATTTTAAAAAAAGAAACTCTGGAGAAAATCCTGAAAGTAAATCTCCTTTGAGTTATAAATCAGTGAATTTTTAAACAACAGTGGAAACTCAATCATTACAACTCTGCATTTATATTATAAAGATATGTTTGTTGTTACTGCCTGTGCGCCATTTGCGTGCAGTGCCTGTGGAAGCCAGAAGAGGGCATCAGATCCCAGAGACAATTTACAATTGGTTGTGAGCTGCCGTGCCGGCGCTGGGAACACACCTGAGTCTGCAAGGAATACTCTTGGCAGCTGAGCCACCGCTCCAGTCCCATAATCCATGTCTTAACTAAGCAATTCACAGTATATAGTCTGTCATCCTAGGACAGCAAACAGTGAAAAGTTCTGTATGACTTGGCAATTCTTTCCTTCTCTTTTGGAAACTAGGGTTTGGTAAAATGAAAGAAGTTTACGTATAAACTGGTGATGGACGGCACTGAGGACAGCTTCACGTGTTCCCTTCACACAGACAGCCTAGGCTCCTTCTGTTATGGTCTGCTATACACACACATAGAGCATCTTTATTTGTGGTAGCAGTGAGTGAGGGATACAGAATCCATTTCCCAGAGACATTGGGTGATGGAAGACGGAAATGATGCCATTAGCCATTCCCTCCTGTTGGCTTCTCACAAAGTTCAGTCCACCCCCGCCTCTGTTCCCAGGAATACCCTAGCAGTCAGTCCAGGACTAATCCTGGTGTCCATGATCTCCCCTAACACCTCTCTGGTGTGAAGCCAGTTCCACCAGCAATACTATACTTGGTCTCCCTGTACTCACCTCTTGTTTCCTTACACAGCCATTCTCACCCCTGCAATTCGGTTCCCTGATAGACTCCATTCTGTGTTTAGTGGAGTCTCAGAGGAAGGTTAGGAACAGACCAACACCAGTATCTAGCTCACTCGGGAAAGCACAGGTGTTTGAAGACAAGCTATGTTGACCTGGGCCCTCCTAAGCTTGACCAGCAAAGACCAATGGTGCCTGGGGGGCCACTTTCAGCTTGTGGTATTTACTCAGCAAGTGAGCGATAACTTGTTTGGAAGCCAGAAATCTGACTCCCTAGGAAACAAACTGGCCAGAAGGCAAGCCCCATTAAGAGATGATTAGCTGCTAGAGGCTTTTGGTTGCATTAAATATTGAAGGGGCTCCTGAACCTCCGTATCACACCCGTGCATGATGGCTTGGCTTCAGCAACCTCCCCCATCTGTTCCTTAAAAATTCATGAAAGCTGTAAACTTTCAGCAACAGCCAGGTCTCCTCTGCTCACAATGGATGGCATTATAGCAGAAGGTTAAACACAGCAATGCAATGACAAGGTCTTCCCCCTGAAGAGCAGCCTGGGAGGAATCCTTGTGGTTGTACTGTGGGCTGTGACCACATCCAGGAGGGTGAGGGTTGTGTTGTAAAGCATGACCTGGGACTCCCGCGGGACTAATGTTGAATGGGGAATAGTGCCTGGAGAGAAATCCAGCTCTTCTTTTTAACTTCTGAGTGAAGCAGCCCTCGGTCATCCAGAAATGTCTCGCCACCCTGTATGCACACCAATCCAGAAACTGCTAATATTTCAAACCTAGACTATCCATGTTCATTTCTTCACATGTCTGGAATGATAGGTCATCGTGTGGTGACTTCAAGGTTAAATGCTGTTGGCTTAAGAGGCTGTCTTCAACCTTTTTGTTAACACTTTTTCCAGGTGCCTTTCCACAGTCAAGCCATCTCCATTCAGCTGGAACGAGGCAGGTTATCACATGGGTAGAGAGGAGCACCAGAGACCATCATCACCACGCTCTGACACTGATTCTAGAGTGATCACAGTTTTCATTGAAGATTTCATACGTGTCTTATCATAAAAATAATTAAAGTAACACAAAATCATATTTGTTTGCGTCTTGGGTTTGTGTGTGTGTGTGTGTGTGTGTGTGTGTGTGTGTGTGTGTTAGACTTCCATGTCCTTCAAATTATCTAAAAATATTGTTGTAAAATTTAATGAATTGCTCTTTGAAGAGCCGTTGGGGCAGACTTCAAAGTCTTATGTGACATGATTCCTATACCGTTCTTGGAAAGGTAGAACTATAGTTGTAGACAAGCTATGGTTGCCTGGGTTGGGAGGAGAGGAAGGGCCTCCTGTATTAAGGGGGAGGCATTTGGATTGACAGAAGTGTTTGTTTCTCGAGTGTGGGGACCTGGTGCAAATGACTGCATCTGGGATTTGAGAGAGAGCTCGGTGGTTCAGCGCATGCAATGATCTTGCTGAGGACTGGGGTTTGGTTCCTGGCACCACATGGCAGCTCTGGCCTCCAAGGGCACTGCACACACATGACGTATAGATAGACATGCAGGGGAAACTCCCATATATATAAAATAAAATAAATCTTTTAAAAATGATTATATTTGTCAAAATTCATAGAACTATAAAGACAAAAAATTCTGCTATGTGCATGGCGTGCCTTGGTGAATCTGAGTTCAGTGATTAGAGTGGCCGTGGGGAGCGTAAGGTTTGCTGGGTATGCTGGCTGCTGCTGGCTACACATTTGGTTGCCACTTACCTTTCATTTTTAAAAGACAAAGCATTTCCAGACTGAGAAGGCGGAGTGACTGGCTCAATCCACATGAGTGAGTAGAACCAGCACAAGGATCCAGTTCTGAGACCTCTGACCCAATGCCTGTCTCTCATCTGACTCAGCCCGAAGTGCTTGGTCTGAGGTGGTAGGTACTACCTTCTTTTAACTTTGCATTTAGTTCTGATGAGCAGCAGTGTGCCTTCCCCCACTAAGGTGTGCAGCTACAATCACAGGATGTCAAGAAATCACTTTGAATCTAGAAACAAGAATTCTTCATTTTAAGTAAAACAAGATTAAGGACTGGAGAGATGGCCCAGTGGTTAAGAGGGCTTGCTGCTCTTCCAAAGGACCCAGGATTGGTTTCCAGCACCCACATGGAAGATCACAACCATCTGTAACTCCAGTTCTAGGGGATCTGATGCCCTCTTCTGGCCTCTGTGGGCATTGCATATACATTCACAACATTTAAGTAAACATTCATAAACATACAATAAAAACATTTATGAAATCTTTAAAAGAATAAGAAGAAATCAGTTGGCAGCAGTGCACTTTTTGCCTTCTGCTGCTTTTCTTTCATAACAGCTCCACAAACCCTGATGGAGACCTTCCCAGGCAGATACGTGGAGAGGTGACTTGCCACTGGACCCATCTGCCTGGTGGTGACAGCTCTAGCCATGACACACAGCCACAAGATGACATATAAAACTCTACACTCCAGTAAGCTCCGTCTTTAAATGTTCACTGTTATTAAACTATTTTTGTTTCATGAACACTTTGGTTTTCAATCCAAAAGACTGTATGTTATTTTTGCATAGCACCCTTTCACGGTGACAAGCCACAGGTGTGGACAGGGTGCCGGGAAAAGGTAGCAAAGCTGGAGAGGTGTATATTTGTGGCATTGTCAATGTTAAGGCTGCTGCATCGTGCTGGCTTGGTGATAAATATCAGTGCGAAGTGTCGCTATGAAAAGAATCCAGATAGAACGGTGTCTTAGTTAGGGTTTATTGTTATATGGAAACACTATGGCCAAAAGAAACTCAGGAAGGGAATTAATTATTTCATGTTCCAGTTTGTAATTTGTCCATGGGAGTCAGGATAGGAATTTCAGGCAGGAACCTGGAAGCATCGTCTGAAGAGGCCATGGAGGGACACTGCTTACTGGCTTGCTCCTCAAGACTTGTTCAGCCTGCTTTCATATACCACCGAGGATCACCTGCCCAGGGCTGGCATTGACCATAGTGAGCTCAGCCATTCCCTATCAAACATAAGTGATTTTAAAAATGCCATACGGGCTTGCCCACAGGTGCGGTATGTTCTCAATCGTAGTTCCCTTCTCTGAGAGCCAGCATCACAGGTGGTATCCCATGCAGCTCCAGACAAAGACGGAGCAATGATTGTTGACAGAAAAGAAAGAGGAAAAAAGAAGGGGAATGTGGAAGGCTTCTCCGTGTGAGAAGCGTCTCTCACGGTATCAGCCGTGTTTGCTGTGACAATCACACCACAGGTGGTGAGTGGAGAGATGACACGGTTAACCCCAGTGTTGGCTCATGCTGGAGACCCAAGCAGAGTCTACCTTCCACCATTAAATGAGGACAGAGACAATTAGAGCCAGATCAGAAGGAAGATCCACTTTCCTTTTAGCTGGGGGAGTCCCGTTTGATGTGGTGACAGAGGCCATGTCTCCTTTGCATAACAGTGGCAGGGGAGCTTTCTCTAGGGAACTCCCATGTCAACTTAACATGGTTATGGTCCTCCTCTGCTACCTATTTGTGTGTGTGTACATGTATGTACACATATACATATTTGTATATATAAATATACACATAGAGAGAGAAATGTACAGATGAGTGTATAGGTACATAATAAAGAAATGTGTATATAAATGTATCCATAAATGTATATAGAGAGATCATGATACAGAGGCCATCATGAGTTCTTCTGATGATCATGAGGATTAAGATTATAACACAGTTACTCGGTGCCTGATTTATGAACCATACCCTGTGCTAAAGACACGAACTATCCTTAGAATACACTTCACTGTGTCTCTTTAGCTCTACCTACAGATCAATAAAATATCAATAGAACATATCAATAAAAGTTTCTAAATTATAAAAACAGCTGCTTCAGGCTCCGAAAACAGAGGCTCAGGTTCCGGCAAATGATTTTTCTGTTCACAACAGTGCATAGAAACTTTACAGGAAAAGCTGTTGCTGCGTAGCTTCCTTCTCCTTCCACCAGAGAACCCCAGTACTGCAGGAAGAAGAAAAAGGAACGGCGTGCTCATGGATAGCTGGCATGAGATTTTTTAAGTCCTTGTGTTTCATTTTTAAGGTTCAATATAATTAGAAATCACGAAGAAAACAGTGTTTCAGCCCCAAATTCCCTGTTAAAATCAATGCTATAGATGTAGGTGCCATGCTTACCCTTGTCTTTCGGAGTCCCTGGCCTGAGCAGACTGCCTGTGCCCGGGCTCTCACTGCTGCATCACTGTGCAGAGGAGATCAGGTGCTGCGCTCCACAGACCTGTTTCCTGTTCTGCTGCAGACATGGACCACATGATGCAACAAAGACTTGTGTGTATCGTCTGCTTGGTTTCCAGCCAGGGATGTTCTTGACCTGAAGGTAGGTGCCTTTAGGAGGTGGGGCCTTGTTGAAGAGAGGCCTCGAGATGTGTGCCTTTGGAAAGTAGATTGGGACCCAAGACTGTTCCTCTTTCTTTCTTCTTCCCAGATGCCATGAAGTAAAGAGGCTATCTCTACCTTGTGCTTCTACTAAGATGTACCAGCATACTATAGACCCCAAGTCACTGGACCAAGGGCCCATGGGCCAAAACAGGCTATTCCTCTTAAGATGTCTATCTCACTCATTAGGGCCAGTGAGGAAAGGACAATTAACAAACAGAGTGAACCTGAATAATCACTTAAGCTCTTTACGATGTCTTTGTAATGTTTAGAAAAGCACCAACCTGTAAGCCTACCCCAAGCCTGCAACTTCCCCAATAGCAGGAGCTCTGAGGAGGTGTTAGTTCCCTTGGAGGGCAACTTGTTAGTTCCCTTGGTCAGCACCAAGCTCACGGACACATTTAGGCAATAGTTTCAGCACAGCAGCAAAATGTCAGCACCAAGATTGGAAATGTATATTTCCTTCATGCATACACACACTTACAAAGTCCTAATTAATGTTGAACATTAACACCGGGTTATGAACCAGCTAATATTCTACACAAACTTTTAAATAATGTTTTACTCAAAACAAAGTTTCATTGTATGGACTATTCCATTTTGAGGGTCAGGCCCTCACTTAAAAAGTTTTGGATTTTCTTCTGGGAAGACACAAGTCTTGCATGAACAGAGGAGGTGGACATGAAGTCCCACCTCAAGCTGAGGAGTTACTGGCAAGTGATAACTGCTGCGAGAGGCAGGGTCAGTTTCTTTAAGGGCATGGCCCTCAGTTCACACTCCAGTGAATGACCATATACCCAAGAGTGTATGGGCAGCACAAGTTGGACCTGGTGGTTTTAATATCCACAGATAGATAGATGGATGGATGGATAGATAGATAGATAGATAGATATATGAATAGATAGATAGGTAGATAGATGGTAGATAGATGATTGATAAATAGATACATAGATAGATGATAGATAGGTAGGTAGGTAGGTAGGTAGGGTATGTAGGGATATATTTGGATCTGGGAGGAGTGTGGGAGAGGGAGCATATAAACAAAATATATTGTATGAAATTCTCAAAGAATTAATAAAGAAGGAGGAGGAGGTTTTTCTTCATATTAGGAAGAACTTGTATGCATACACAGCTTGCTGCACCTGGGTGGTATTTAAGGCAAACTATTTAACATTATAGAATTTCCAAAAAATATACAGCCTGTGATCTAGTAGACTCCTCAGTTACTAAGGGGTGGGGGAATTAGGACAGAGAAACCCAAGACAACAGCCATAATCCAGAACCAAGAGGATGAGGGAAGACCACTATTTCCAATTCACTAACTTTCCCTTTACTCTTTCGTTCTGCCTCTCTGCATTCCTGCCCTAACCACCAGCTCACATGACCAGCTATGCAAGCCAGTCAAAGCCAACATTAGCCACTCCTGGGCCCTGAGAAACAAGCCCCTTCTGTGACCCAGAGCAGTCTATAGAGGTGCCACTACCCAACATACATAGTGTGTGCTTCACTTGGAAGGAAGTGGTGGGCTGTGGGAGGCAAAGTAGGTTTGATCAGATGCTACCCTCTCTCCATCCCTGGACAGAGAGGGCGGCTGTAGAGGGAGCCTGTTACAATGAACCCCATAGCACACACGGATCCTTCTGCTTCTCAGAACTCAGAGTCTCCTAAGAGTTTCTCCTTCAAATTGTGCTGCTGCATGCTTTTCTTGGCCATTCCAGAATGGCGGGGTCTTCCTTCACCTTGCTGCGCCTTTTCTGATTGTTTCACCTCAAAATTCTGTGAAGCATGTGATCACTTCTCCACTGAGGTAATCCTTTGACCTCTATCAGAATTTGAGCTGACTTTTGGGAAGAACATTGCTGTCTGTGCATCCCATGGGAGGGAGGGAAGGACAGCACAGTGTTGGAGTCCTTGGGGGTCAGCCACCCTCTTCCTTCCCCGTCGTTCGACCTTCCTGAGTCCCTCCGATCACTCTCCCACAGCTTCCCTCCCAAGGTCTCCATGCTCTGCCGTCACACAGCGCTTCTGCTGCATCTTCTATTTAGATCTCTGGCATTTAGGATGCTATATTTGCTTGCTAACGTCTACTTGAATCCATGCGCAAAAATAACTTTTATGAAACATATAAAGGTCTTTCAGAACAAGCAGCTCATCTCTGAACACAGACTCGGGGATACAGTTCTTTTCAACCCTAAATTTGTCTTTGGAGATGGAGACAAGAACATTCTCGGAATAACAGGGTTGGCAGATGCAACAAGCTAAGCAAACCACCCAGAACCTCTGGGTCAAAGCACTGATGCTCCTCGGCTAGTGAGTAATCTTCCTTAGCCATTGGAGGTCTGTTCTCTGCTTACCCAAAGATTAAAGACCTGACACTTCACACACACACACACACACACACACACACACACACACACACACAATCTTCGCATCCCTGCTTCTTCCTCATCCCTTAAACACTGCCACTGGGACTAACCCCTTGCTCAAGTGGAGCCTGTGGAGCCACTGCTAAGTCCTTGTTTTCCCTGGGTCTAAGCTTTCATTGTGTTGTGTTGTGTCTCCTGGATACACAACTAATCTGAAGAGACATCAGGCACCAGCAGTAAGTCCACACAGCTGTGTTCTTTCACCTACATAGCTACACAGTCTGTCAATCACTACCCCTGTTCATTGCTTTCTTCTTTACGGTACGAGATTACACCTGGGGCCTCACAAAGAATGCTAGGCAAGAGCTTGACCACTCTGCTATACCCTAAGGCCCCTGCCTGACTTTCGCTTCCCGTAGTGTACCCACCACACGACAGGAACACAACACCCTCTTCGGAATGTGAACCAGAGCGTGTTCTCTTCCCTGATAGACCTTCACCAACTGCCAATCTGCTGGGAGTAAAAACCAAGTGTGTCTCCCAAGTTCCTACCTGGCACAGGAACAGCTCCCTCCCCTGCTCCTCTTACTCACCAAACTCCAGCCATGTTGGTTCCTTTTCTTTATAGCCTTTTCATTAGCTAAAGCTGCTCCTCAGCCTGCCCAGTGATCTTTCCGTGCTGTACCCCACTGCTCACGTGATGCTGACAGTATTACAGTGCTTGTTGCAATGGATGGGTGGATGGACTTTTCATCTTCCAGTGGGCCAGTCTCTTGGGAAAGAATTCTCTGGAAGGTGCTTGTATTACTGATGTTTCTTTTACTGTGATAAAATGCCCTGGCAAAAAGCAACTTAAGGAAGAATGGATATTTTTGCTTTATTTTTTGTGTGAAGTTCAATGTCCCTAACAGTTTAGCATCAAGAATGGTGGGGCAACAGGAGCAGGAAGCTGGGTACTTGCATCCTTTTCCACGCACAGGAAGCAGAGAAATGGAGCAGGAAGTGGGTGAGGCTACAGATCCTCGAAGCCCAACCCCTGTAATGTACTTCAGCTGGGCCAAGCATCCTATAACTTCCCTGAACAGCACCACCAGCTGGGGACCAAGTGCAACGCGTGATCCTATGAGGACATTTCTCATGCAATCTGCAATAATACCCCATCATTGTAACTGCGTCTTTTCGTTCTGGCCTCTGGACATGATCAGAGACTGTCCTAGGGGCCCCTGCTGCTCCGTCTTCTCAACATCCAGCTCCCAGTGCCTCTTGGCAGGCAGAGGCAGCCATGAAGACTGATAAGATCCATCACCAGGTTGAAGCCAGGACTCATACAATCAAGTACTCTGACCCACAAAATAATCTTTAAATTGTCATTTTAATTTTTTATTTGATGGATGTTTTGCCTCCATGTATACTTCCAGGAAGCACATGTGTACCCTGTATCTTCAGAGGCCAGAAAGGGGCATCAGATGCCCTGGATCTGGAGTCTTCCGGGAGAACAGTTAGTGCTCTTAGCTGAGGAGCCAACTCTCCCGCTGCATTTAAAACACTTTTTCCTCAAAACAATCCTATAAAAGAGTGTTTTATATTATATCCAGAGATCCAGAATACAAACAAGAGACCTGATTCTGTTGTAGAATAATAATTCTCAGAACATCCTTAGATGAGGCTGATTACAGAATTTATTACTCAACATTCCTGACTGTCTTGTCTGTGTTCTCCATGGATAGGATCCTGAGTTAAGCTACCTCCTGGGGCATTGCCTGCCACACACCAGGCCCTCAGTAAATATGTGTTGGATGAGTTTAGTACATGAATTAGCTAGGCAGCTTTCAAAACACCTGATGAAGAGAGCTCACTAGGAAGGAAGGCACATTCCTTCCGGGAGGGCCATGACTTTGGGCCAGCAGGGGCTACTGCATCATCAAGGCAGGTGCTGTGTGGCAGAGGATGCCTGCTCTCCTCGGGCAGTCAGGAAGCCAGGACGGAGGGTGGAAGAGGTTAGGCTTTCACTGTACCCTCAGAGGTTATACCTTTAATGACCTAACTCCCCTTCACCAGGCTTCAACCACCCAGGTCTGTGGTGTTTCAACAGTCCAATCTCAGCAAGTTGTGAAGCTAGTGGTATTATGTGGCTGAATGATTTCTCACGATCTGACCACTCTGTTATGCATATGATGCTTCTGAGTTAAAAAACAAACAAGCCGAACGAGAGGTGGTGGCACACGCCTTTAATCCCAGTGTTTGGGAGGCAGAGGCAGGTGGATCTCTATGAGTTGGAGGCCAGCCTGGTCTACAGAGTGAGTTCCGGGACAGCCAGGGTTACACAGAGAAACCCTGTCTTGGGAAGAAGGGGACTAAGAAGAAGTAAGTCCAGGGGTGAGAAAAGAAAGAAAGCAAAAGAAATCGTTGCAGAATCCGGGTGTCCCGTGGATGGATGACTTTCAGGTGGGGTGCAGACAACTTCCTTTTAACGCCTTTCTCCTCCTCCTCATTGCTTTCTCCCTTTAATCATGGCTGCTTTCTCTTACTTAGCCTCCAGGAAAGCCCCCCACCCCAACCCCACCAACCCCCTCTTGGTGTCCTGGCAGGTGTGGAACTCAGCTTCGTCTCCTTTCACCCTGCAGCACAGCCTTGGGGTAACCGGAAGCAAACCTTCAGGGGGAAGGCGCTAGATATGTGAACACTGACCTCACAGCAGACAGAACAGCCAAAGGCCAGGCCACTAGAGTGACCTCCACGGCTCTGCCCTGGTCCTCCGGACCATCCTCTTAGCTGTATTTCTAGCTGGACTTGGCAGGCAGCTCACTTGAGCTCCTCCCTCCTGGCCTGGCTTGGCCTGACCTTCAGAGTGTCCTGTCCCAGAAAATGCTTCCCAGAGGGCAGAGACCTCTATGGGCCAGGTAGGAAGGTCAAAGCTCTTGTGACCCTGCTGTCCCTGCCCTGAAGGAAATGACTTGCTGATAGGTGCTCCCCTCAGCCCTCGGGACTAAGGTTTTGATTTGTGTTCATGGGAACTGGCTCTGAACACAGCACAGACAGTCAGATAACAAGAAGAGTGGGATCCGATGGCCAGTTTGGAGTCTGGCGAAACTGTCAGTGGATGGATGGTTTCTTTGCTGAGTAATTTGCAAAAGGCTCCTATCCACTCGCTGAATGCTTTAGTCTTGCCTCACTAAATTACACCGCCAAAGCTGTCACTATTGTTTGTCACTGTTAGTTGTTTTGCTTGGATGAAAAAATTGGTTCAACAGGAGAGAAAGGTCTGGGGAGCAGCCTGTGGGAAGCTCCCCGTGGCCACATACTCATGTGTACCTGTGCCTTCATGGGCTAGGAGCTTCATGCTCTCTGATAATCAAAACTCCACCATCTGGATGGGCCCCTTCTCAGTTGTCCTCCTGGGGTTTCCTCAAGTGATCCATGCATTTCTATCTATATTGTTAAAGGAAAACTAGAGGCCAGGAAGTGGGGATTCATTTAGTTCAAGGAAACCAGTTAAGGCCTGGAAAAGCATTCTCCCCATGAGGAGCCATCATTGCCTGGAGAAGAATGCCTGGACCAGTCACCAGGAAAGGCCAAGAAAGGTGAGGGTGGCTTGTGAAGGAAATATCTCCCCCCAGATCGTGGAAAAGTTTTAATATGATTAACATCAAGTCCTTCCTGCTCAAACACGCACGTGAGGGCGGTGGTGGAATCCCATGGGCCCTACACTCCCAGGGCTCTCGGTGCTCAAGGCCGCTTTTATTTTTCCCTGGATTTAGAAATCTGAATGCTGGCCTGGATGGGGCGAGTGTGAGAAAGGAACCCCGAGTAAAAGGGGCTCTTTTCCCAGCAGGGTGGAACACAGTACTGCCTGCTGGGTCAGACTGCAATCCTCACGCAGGCCTGGAATGCCCTGACATGCTGTATTCTATCTAGGAGGTGTTCTTGGGAGGGGGGCAGCTGAGCAAGAGAATCGGAGCCATTGTTCTTCCGCTGGCACATTCCCGGAGAGAGGTAATACATCCCTCGCTCTCATTCTAGTTCCTGATCCCCAACCTGAAACCACACAGGGAACTTGAGAAAATCCCTTATACAGACCAGAAGTGTCTTCTGAAGGGGAGTCTGAGGTCACATTACACATTTGGGCTCCTGCTTATACAATGGGGCTGTGTTATAAAAGGAGTGGAAGGCAACGGAGAGAAACAGCTACAGGGACCGAACCCCACAGCCTGGCCTGTCGATACAGAGTGAAGTATGGACAGTGGCCTCTGCCAAAGGTGGCTCCACTTGAGACACCTTCTTCCGACTGTGTAAAGGTCACACACAGAGGTATAAGGAGAAGAAGCGGCCACAACAAAGCAGCCCTGTTGGTTCTCCCTTCTGTGCCGCTCACAATGACTGCCCTAAGTTAGGAAATAGCCCCCTTCCCGGAAAGTCCGGGCTGAGGTGCTGCAAGGGGAATCTCTAACGCTGACGCCAGGATGAACTTCGAAGTTGGAGCTAATTGCTTTCATGACTGAAGGCAAGCTGAAGATCTGGGAATCAATCCGAGTGGGACTAAGTGTGATTGGAAGACAGTCTGACTGATTCTTACCAGGCTAGACACAATCCCCTCACCTGATCCAGCAATTTCACTTCTTGGGGTTTACCCAAAAGTAACTGAAGATTTCTGTGCATGTGATAGCAGGCACCTGGCACCTTTACTCCTAACTGCCTGAACCTGGAGGCAACAAAAATGTCCTTCAATAGATGAACACACACACACACACACACACACACACACACACACACACACACCCCATGGTTCATCCAATAGAGAAATACTGTATCTGTCTCTCTTACTGGGGACCAAGTCTTTCTCTCAAATTCTGGGGCTGGCCTTGCTAAGGAGGATTACGCAAACCCTGGTGCATCAGAGTGACGCAGGTCCTGAGCTGGACAACATTAAATGAGGAAGACTTGATTATTAGTGAGAGGTCTCAATATATGAAGACACTTATTGGTCCAATACTGTGGAATATCATCGCTAAAACCCTTAAAGTATTGTCTTAACAGTTTACAAGTGTACCGGACTCTTTTAAAAACATTTATCTATTTGCATATGTTTTGCCTGCATACATGTGTGTGTACCACATACATGCAGTGACCATTGAGGCCAGAAGAGGGCAGGATCTCTTGAAACTGGAGTTACAGATGGATGTGAGACAACACATGGGAATCGAACCTGGGTCCTCTGCAAGAGCAGACAGTGCTCCTAGCCTCTGAACCATTTCTGTAGCCCCAAATACTAGACTCTTACTAGGTAGTATAAAAAGGGAGGGGCTTTTTAACCTACTGATGGGAACGCTCACAGCTGACACCGAGTCTCACTTTAAGTGATTGCAAAGCATAAAACTCTGTCTTGGGTTATTCAAGAAGAAAAGTGAAAACACACACAGCCTGGGTTTGCGGCTTGCTTGGTGATTAGTTGTTCCCTGCTAGACGGTAAGTGACTGGGATTTTCCTCTAAGCCCAGGACAGAGGCTCCACAAGACACTACAGAAAGACTACGTGAACTATGCCTGGGAGCCCTCAGGGAATATGGAAAAAATTCCATAACGCAAAGAAAAGGAGGCTGCAAAGAGTCTAGAGAGATCTACAACCTCCCCTGAGGACAAGTTAAACCCTGGCATTTCAATAAGATGACATCACCTGGCTCTGGACTGGAAAACCATAGCGTGGCATAGCATATGATGGTGTCACTCACATAATAACAGGTCCTTCCAGTGGCAAGTGCCTTCCCTTGGTGGGTACACTGTGTATCGAATTCTGAGAGCTAAGGATGGTGGCAGAGTGAGATCGCTCCAGGAAGCAGAGACCAAGAAAACAAGAATGCAGACGAGGAGAGGGGCCTTCCACTAAACATGAACCAGAAAGAGCGTGAGAATAGGAGAGAGAGGTGGGGAAAGAAATGGACTGCACCAGAGTTTATCACACATCACCACAGTGTCCCTTAGTCAGACATGGCGGAGCTTTCTGGTGCGTCTGCTCGTGGACTCTCCCCTTTCTGGGGCTGTTTCAAAGGGTGGGGAGCCCAAAGTTGGCCACATAAAGAATCGCAGGGGTCTGCTCACGTTCAGTGCGACAGGAGGACACATGGGTCCACCTGCCTGTGGAGATTGGTGGAAAGCCCGGGAAGTCTTGAGCATTATCACCAACTGATCGGCTGCCATAGGGTTGCAGTCAAGACACAGAGAGCAGCCACACGAACTAGGTGTAAGGAAAAGCACTGGGTTGTGTTTACCTGGAGTCTGTGGTTGCCAGTCTTGTATAGACAATGCCAAAGGCTTGGCACAGGGGTAAAGTGGGCGTAAGAGCTAACTCCAGTCTAGAATAAAGAATCGAGAAGTTAAACGCTGTCTTAAAGCGCATGGGAGGTTAAATTGGCTTGAATACTGCCAAGAGGAACAGGGACCCAGGCAGTGAGTGTTGTGTAAACTCAGACCTGGGTATTCCAGGACTCTGGTGGAGTAGTCAGAATGCAGGGGAGTCCGTGGATGCTAGAGGGGCTCCAGGGGAAGTTATAGAGTTGTGGATGTTTAACTACAAACTAGGGTTCTTCACGGGTACTGGCCACTCTCAGACCTGGTGGACAGAGGGAAACCAGGCACAAAGTGGAGCAGGAAGGTCAGCATGGAGTCCCAGGTTAGTGTGCCGTGGAGGCCGCTTGTCTGTGCGGCATCTAGTATCCATGCAGCTCACTGTTTGCTCACAGACCAACTCGGGAGGTGAAGACTCTCTAAGGAGAGCCTATTTTGTGGGGACAATCATAATAATTTATACATTCCTTCATTTCCCCTACTGCTTAATGCTTCTGCTCCTTGGAGCTGAGGTCACTGAATCCCTAAGTCAACCCTGTGTGGGCTTCAGTTGAGTTTGCCGAATCTCAAAGCCCAGGGGAGGCTCCGGGACCCAAAGTGAGAGGTATGGAGTGCGAGCAAGGAGCTTGCAGGCAGGGGAGCTCAGAAAACCGGTTCTTGCAGCAGGGCTAGATCAGAACAAGATGGCTAACAGTTTCAGAAAGTCTGGAAAGTGGTGAGTGGGGTGTCTGCTGAGATGTGAGGTCCCATGTTCTCTTCAGCCTGAGCCTCCTTTTCATATCTACACGTTCTAACCCATCGTTATTTAATACCCCAAGTTCAGCCCATACCATTGTCCAATCTGTTCTGCTGCCTTAGACACCTGTGCCCTGGACACCTGGCCCTGTTCACCTGTGCCCTGAATACCACCTGTGCCCTGTGCCCCGGACACCACCTGTGCCCTGTCTGGAGCTCGCCATCCCATGGGACAGACTCTAATCACTTTCTTGCATCCCTCTCTTAAGAGGCCTCCAGCCTCTTTTTAAAAGATTTGTTTTTGTTTCACGTGTATGAATGTTTGCCTGCATGTATGTCTGTGCACCACCTACGTGCAGTGCTTGCGGGGGCCAGAAGAGGGTGTCAGATCTTCAGTGGAGTTCCTGATGGCTGTGACCTGCCATGTGCGTACTGGGAACTGAACCCCAGTCCTTCAAGAGCAGTCACTGCTCTTAACTGCGGAGCTATCTTCCTAACAGCAGCCTTGATCTTGTGAGCTTGGCTGAGTGGGGAACAATGGTGGAGGTCCTGCAGGGCCCCTCGGAGCAACACCTCCCCAGCTGTGTAAGTGCATTCCAGAGGGCGTCCTCACTGGCCACAAAGGGAAGAGGCTTACAGCTTTAGAAATGCAGTTTCCTGAGTTAATATTTCATGCTAAATCTATTCCCTCTTTTGACATCTTTATGACCTGTGTACATCAGTCTCATATGTTCGTAATAATGCTCAAATTAAAAGGGCATGATGATCACTTCACAGTTAAAACAGTGTTCTTTGTTAAGTCAGTGTAAGCATCTTGTTACATTCGGGGCTCGTGGCCAATCAGATATATATATTCCTTTTAAAGATCTCTCTCCCTTGCTTTTCCAGGGTTGTTCTACTTGGAAAGACTAGAAAGAATCTGTTGGCTTTATCTGAGGATCTCAAGGGTTGCTTCCATATGTTTCTTGTCCTCTATTAAAGACTGATTACCTCTGGACAAGTGGGTGTGAGCTATTGAGTTAAAAACCTTGAGTCTGGTGTTGTTATCCTCAGTTGGGACCCAGCTGGTAGTTCCCGTTTAGTTGTCTAGACGAAGGTGGTATGTCTGAGAGTTTGAAACATGGCCATACCCTGGGCTCTTATGAACATTGTGTAGTTCTTACAGCAAGCCAGTAACCTAAACACAATGATGGCCACTACTCAGAATAAGGAACCGCGACTCTGAGAGAGAGAATCCATGCTTGGCCCACACTGGGCAGAACCAGATGAGCAGACACTGAGTTCTCAGCTCAGAATTCATCCCAATCTGCAAGCATCATCATGGTTTGTCTGGGTCTAATTTAGGCCCTGCACAAACTGGGCAGAGGCTCCTTCGCTCCACCTTCTCTTCCTTGTGCAGATGATTCTGTTCACTCCACAAATGTTAAATGCCAGTAGCCAGTAATAACTAATATATCTCTCTAAATAAAGCCCTGTTTTGAGACAGCATATCTACGGCCATTCTGATTTCATCTTTTATTTAGGGAACAGGGAGGGGAAGCCGTACCCCAGTGCAGATTCTGTCAGCAGAGGTTGAGCTTCAAAGCCTGAAAGTGGGTCACGGTGACAGGGTACAGAATGCTAAAGAGCCCCGCGGCACTGCAGCGACCGCCGTAGTAAGAAAGGAAGGTGCTTTCCTGAGCCTCGGGATGCAGACAGAAGGGGGACGCAAAGACCACCGGGCCCACCTGAGCTGCTCAGGCTGAGAACTGGGCTTTGCTGACCGTGAAGCCCGTAGTCCCTGCTCTGTGAAGGTGGAAGTTCCTCTTTGTGGGACCCAAGGTCAAACCCAATGACTAAGCAGGCTCTGTGCACTTACTGTGTGCATACATTCAGTCTGTTCTTGTCACCTATAGGGAAATACTGGTGATCATGGCTCTCACCTTCTTGGAACTGTGAGCGGGAGCAATAACTATTTTTAAAAATTCAAAAATAATTATGGAAAGGTGAGTATAATAGCACTGCCTAGGAGAGATGCTGTGAGCATAGGCAGGGCGGGCAGGGTGATGTGAAAAGTTCAGTCATCTCCATACCCCATGACAGAAGGGGAGACTCAATTCCTTCAGTTTTCAACTGTCTGCCATAGCATGCATGCACGTTCCTATACTCACTCGCCCCTCATATAACTAACAATAAATAAGATAAAAATTCTAAAAATAGGAATGTTCTGAATCCTGAACAGGCATCAGCTAACCAAAACATGGATAGATTTCGTCCCTGGAGGGGCCAGTCATTTCGGAGATATCACCTAAAGGGAGTGAATTCCAAAGATTAATAATTACATAATATGTGGGGAAAATATCTTAATTTTTACAGCCAATATTTTAGATGTAATAGAATAATATGCATCGGGCTGGAAGATTGGTTAAAGGATGGGGGATAGCAATTCAAACAATAACAACAAAAATAAATAAAGGTTAATTAAGAGAAAAGGGGAGGAAACTCTTTCCAGGCAGACTGCAGTCATGCACAAAGGCCCTGTCAGGGGAGGGGGCAGTGGGCTCGAGATGTTTATGGAGCACAGCACGGTTTGTGCGCACCAGCAAGGGGAGCACAAGTAAAGATAGAGCCGGGCTTGGCGACCAGCACACGCAGAATTTTCCCGGCCATTTCATTTTTCTTTTCTTCAAGTGCTGTGGAATTCATAAGATTTTAAGCTAAAAACAGCAAAGCCGGGCTGTGTTTCAGAAAGACCCATCTGGCTGCTGTGCAGAGGGGACACAGCGCTGGGAGCAGCTGAGAGCCGTTGCGGCCACCGAGGGAAGACAGAGAAGGATTCTGGGGATGAGAGTCGGGAGGGAGATTTCCTACTTGTTGAACTGGGAGATGTTGTCATTTTTACTGAGTTAGGAAACGCTCAACAAGCCTGGGGAATGTTGTTGGGAGATGTTGTCATTTTTACTGAGTTAGGAAACACTCAACAAGCCTGGGGACTGTTGTTGGCGGAAGCCAGGAGGAAGGCTTCTGGAAGGGAGTCAGCGTGATCACGTTGAGATGGAGGGGTCTTTGCACTGTCTTGGCTGAACCCTGTCCTTGCAAAAGCAGCCTGGGCTAACGGAGAGCTTTTCTGAGTTATCTTGGTAGTAGTGGTCACCAGACCATGGACCGTGGGTATTATGGCCCCAAGGGGAGCAGCGGGTCTTTGTGGGGCACCGAGAGACCCTGCCAGCTTTCCTTTGCCCGTGGAGGAGACTGAGATTGTGACTAGGTCTGATGAGGGCAAACAAGATGCTGTGCTAACAAGCAAGTAAAGAGAAGGTGTCAACAGAGAGGATTGACAATGCCCACGGGCCTGGCCTCCAGGGAGGACCCACTGAGAGCTGGGTGAGTTTAAACAAATCGTAGACGCATAGGCCATGGCAGGAGGAGCCGTAGAGATCCCATGTCCCCACTGCCCAGCTTGCCCGGGTTAGACATATCCTATAGAGGGACAACATGCTAACGGACACGGACCACTGCAGGCTTTGCTCAGTTACTAAGTGTCAGTCACGCTGGTGGAGCCGTGGGGCCCAAAATCACATCAGCGCAGGCCTGGCACAGGGTGGCAGGAGACAGTACACGTTCACTGTGCGCTACTCAAGCTGGGGACTCGGCCGCATGACGCCCTGGAAACCTTCACTACCACAAGAGGGAGAGAACCTGAGAGAAAATAACTGGAAATCCCTGGAAATAGATACCAGCCTCAGAGGGGCCATGCGAGGCTGGGAACCTGAGACTCCAATGGCACAGTCATGGCGGAAGCCAGTTACCCCCAGCAGCAGGAAATAAACCCTTGTGTAGTAGAAACACAGAGACTCCCCCTTGAGGGCAGATTTGGGGCGTTTGTCACCCCAGTGCCTTCTGGATTTTAATCAACCGAACTAGAGCACAAATCCATGGCAGCTCCAATTCTGGTCTTCAGAATTCCACTTCCCATGAAACTTTAGAAGTTCTCCTTGTACTCCAGTGAGGAGCTTGGGTGAGATGGTCCTAGAAGCCCATTTCACAGATGAAACTGTCGAAGGTCTCTGAGCTCAGAGTTCTGACTGGCTGGCATCCCTGCTGCCTCAGGGTCCCTGCTTCCTGAATTGTCCGAGCTCTCGAAAAGCACGCTAGCTGGGCAGTGAAAATCTGCCACACTGATGCCTTTGAACTTGGGACGGCTTCTTCTTTCCAGGTACCAGGCACCCAACATACTGAGACATGCTGTATGTCTGTCCTTCAACTGCAGTCGCTGGATGGCAGGACAACCATAAAAGTCACTCTCCTAGAGCCTGAAGGATGGATGTGCTGCTGCTTCATGCCCCAACTTCGCACCTCTGGGGTTAATTAATGAGGCTCCATTTCCAAGACTGTGAGCAGCGAAGGAGAGGAGCTCGGAGGAGGACAAGGTACTTAGGAGATTGGGCAGCAGGAGCTAAAATGCCTGGCTGGGCCAGGGCTGTGGCAGGCCTCCTGCGGAGGGATGCTTCCCGACAGGTGCACTGCGCAGGCAGCCCTGCTCGGGCTCCGGAGGGTCTCACTGGCGGGGCTTTGAGGCGCACAGCTGCTCTCCAGTGAGGGAAACTGTAAGGGTCTCTGGTGCTGCATGCTAATTGGTAGGCTTTAATGACTTTTCATCTCCTCCTTCTCCCCCCCACCCACAACAATCCCCTCATTCTGGTTCTGGGCAGAGGAGACTCGCTGCCATGGCAACCAAGCCTTCCAAAGCCAGGAAAACTCACCATAGAGATGCGGGGAGGAAAATTTCGCTGTTGAATTTCCAAAGGGACTGAAAAGGGAGGGGAAGAAAGGACCGGGCTTGGGTGTGATGCAACTGGAAACAGCTTTTGTGGCTGAAGACGAGATGTACAATGAAGCGTTCAAGGACTCGCAAGGTCACATGGATGGGGCCTGGTGAGAGTCCTGGAGCTTTTCACGCACATGCGTTCAGGTCCACAGCACCATGCCCACAGGGACACCGCGCAAAATACCGAGCATGTGTGCAAGGCTCTCTTCTTGTTGAGGTTTGACCTACGTATTCAGGGGCAATGACAGAGACCGGCTACGCTGGTCACCATTTGGTTACTGTGGCCGCTCAAGATGTCACAGCTGACACAGCAGAGCCTCCCTTGGACGGGTGGGGCGGGGTGATACCAGTGTGTACACTGTGTGCCCTTGATGGAGAGAGCAGGGCCCATCCAGGTGTGCTGCTGGCCAGTTCCTGCCCCAGGGAGACTCGGGACTTTTTGATGCTGCCACAGAGAATGATGCCAGGCCAACGGCAGAGTATCTTCCGCCACAGTGTGGAGCTGGAGAGCCCCTCTGACGGCCAGGGAGCCCCACTGTCCCCTGACACACTTTACTTCGTTTCTCTCTGTTACACAGGCCTCTTGTTCAGACCCCTTCTCTCCCTGTCTCTAAAGGAGGCTGAGGCTTTTGTGCCATGAGCTCATGGCATCTTTTCTGGTGTTAAGGGGCTGCTGCTCAGAATGTCAATGGGGTGTTTAGCTCTCAGAACCAAAGCAAACACGCACACACACATGCTCTCTCAGGGACAAGTGGGACAGCTTCTGACGGCGGACCACAATGGCTTTAAGAGGCCTCTTTACTCGGCGCTGGGGACACAGACGACAGGCCTTACTGCTCTTGACAACTCACTTACAAGCCAAGTCAGGGGGCCCTGAGAGAGAGAGATTCTGGGCCTGGAGGAGGGTTCCAAGCACACAAAACAGAAGCAATTGGTTTTCAGGGGACACCGTTCATACAGATAAAAGCCTCATTTATCCCTATTGAGTAAAATACACAACAATGTTACATTCACCTTTTTCTCCCCGATGTCATTTTTCACACAAAAGCTTGGTGACATGCTTGACTCCCAAGGCCTGGCTCGCCATGTGACATCTGACAAGGCTTCCATTTGCTCCTTTTCAACTGTACCCATTGAAGAGGCCAGGCTTGAGGCCAGAACACAGCTGGGTATTGCCTGGCCTTCGCTTAGGGGCCGTTGGGGATCATAGCAATCCCTTGCACTTGCAGATGGCTGCCTGTTTCCAGCACACTTTACACACCGGCTCTCAACAGTCTTAGGACCAGCATGTGGACAAGGCTGTCACCTAAGCAGGGAGCAGATGACCGAAAAGTCTAACAGGCCACACCCCCCATCTGGGGTTGCCATTAACCACCGACTTCGTAGCTAGTATGCCCTTTGGGCACTAGGGACAAGATAGTCTGGGTCTAGAAAACATCTCAGGAGATTAAAGACACCACCTTCAAGCAAAGTGTTACAAGCAAATGTGGATTCTAGATTTTTTAAAAAAGAATATGAATGCAAAAGGAGAGTTGTGTGAAGGCCAGAGGAAGGGAGGGAAGAGCAAGTGGGGCGGACTATCAGTGTTCTTTATCAACATATACGGAAATGTTACAATGAGAGCAATTATTTTGTGCAATTAATATATACTGATTTAAAACCCCAAAGAATAAGAGTAATGATTAAATGAGCATATGTATGTAATGACATGAACGAAAAAATTGAAAGTTGAGGCAATTTATACAAATGGGGGGGAGTCTATTTTCAAAGATGATTACAACAAAAGAAACATTTTCAAAAACGATGGTTTAGAGGCAGAAATAAACGTGGGACAAGGAATTGAGACATTAAGTCCCCATCCTGTATGCGTTTTGTAAATTGAGAGAATCAGGACAGTCGACTTCTGCTGAGGTGAGATGGCCCCAGAACTCATATGCTGGGCACTGACCCCTCATTGCAAAGGGTCAAGAGGCGGGATCTACACAGAAGGGATTCCATCAGGAAGGGTCTGACCTCACTGAACCATCCATGCGGCCGCTGAGGCCGGGGTTATACTGAGAATAGGTTTTGTTGACCCTCTCTTCCTCCTCTTGCTTGTTCATCTGACCTAATGCTAAGACTTTCAGCCATGGGTTGATGTGGTAAGAAGAGCTCTGGTCAGGTGTGGACACCCTGAGATCAGAGTCCCCAAACTCTAGAGTCATGAGAACCTGTTTTGTGATACAGCTGAAGCTGCAGGCCAAGCCCGCTTCACCACAGGGCGCATGCCATCCAGCCAGTCTTGCAAAGAGCTTAACCAACCACAGCTTTAGAAACGTACCAACGTAACTCAATTAACTGAGAAGACCAATTGCCTAAATCGCATTTTCCATGTAAAATTATTTTGAGGTGTCTTTTTACTTGTGGTATGGGAATACCGAAGACGGAAAATATTACAGTTGGTCCAACCACAACGTTCTACAAGCGTTTTAAACACATTCACAAGGATGCGGAAGAACGAAGGGAGGGCAGACAACAAGGATCTTGAGACAGCGACAAATTGGAGAATACAAATACGTATTTTGAGAAGTGTCATTAAATATTTAGTATCGCAACCAAAATCCACATAACCAAAAAGCAGAACTCTGGCTGTGGGGAGGGGCTGAGTGGGTGAGGGGCTGAGAGGGTGGGTGGGTCCGGCTGTGGGGAGGGGCTGAGTGGGTGAGGGGCTGAGAGGGTGGGTGGGTCCGGCTGTGGGGAGGGGCTGAGTGGGTGGGTCCGGCTGTGGGGAGGGGCTGAGAGGGTGGGTGGGTCCGGCTGTGGGGAGGGGCTGAGTGGGTGAGGGGCTGAGAGGGTGGGTGGGTCTGGCTGTGGGGAGGGGCTGAGTGGGTGAGGGGCTGAGAGGGTGGGTGGGTCTGGCTGTGGGGAGGGGCTGAGTGGGTGGGTCCGGCTGTGGGGAGGGGCTGAGAGGGTGGGTGGGTCCGGCTGTGGGGAGGGGCTGAGAGGGTGGGTGGGTCCGGCTGTGGGGAGGGGCTGAGTGGCTGGGTCCGACTGTGGAAATGTCCGTCTTACTCTGCTGATTTGTCGCGGTTTTCCGAAGGCTAGTTTAGTGATGTACGGCTGATCTGGTGGTTTGTAGCCACCGAGAGCTGGTTGAGTCACCTGTGTTCCAATACTATGGTATTTGCATTTAGAACATGAAGTCACTCCTATTCTGGCTCCCATAACACCACGATTCTCTGCAGTATAATCAGATTTAAATCCAGAGTCCCTGTTTATATCACAGTTATTTCTCATTCTATGTCAGTCAGCGCAGTCAGCCGTACCCGGCAGCCTCAGCCCTGTGGGATTTGGGGCTGTGTCACAGTGACGATGCCTCCAAAGCCAGCTCTGCTTGTGGACGGAATAAAGGGCCTGCCTTGAGACTCCTTCACGCAGAAGGGTGCTATATAACAGTTTCCTTGGTATTGAAACATTCCATCTTGGAAGGAAGCTCTTTAAGCAGGGAAATAAACAATTCAAAATAGCTTCAGGAACTCCCTGAAACTGACCAGAGTCCCAAGGCCCCTCCCTACCAAAGTAAGCATTAAAAGTTGAGAGTCGGCCAGACAGGAGGATGCTGAGCTGGAAGAAAATCGAGAGGAGCCCAGCTGCCCGGAGAGGTTTAGACCAGAACACACTCCAACTAGCTGAGCTGACTTCTGACTGTGCAGTGGGCTCCAGGTTTCCCAGATTTTGTGAACTATCACCAGGGCAGGGTGGGCTTTGGGCTTTGTTGATGACACTGCCTTCAAGTCATTTCTGCTCCTGTAGGTTACCCGTAACCCATATTCCTGTGGGTGATATAAGCAACCCCAATAAACCCATAGGTTCACCAAGTTGGACTTTGGTGGTATCCATACTTGGGTCTGTCCTGGAATCCCTATCTGGGGTGTGTAGATGTTGTTCCGGTGGAAGCTCCACCCCAGCATCCATATACCCGAAGAGTCTGGAATGTTCTGGTGGAAGCTCTACCCCAGCCCCCTCCCCTATCTCTCTTCAAACCCTGCTGCATCCCAGATATCCTGCCAAATGATGACCCCTCCCTCAGAGATGCTCAAGACCACTCCCACAGGGTGTTTAAACTGTCCCCCAGAAAACAGACCTGTGGTTTTCTGGTTTCTCTTTTTTGTCTCCTTTCTTGGGGGCTGGAAAATTATCCAGGAGGGTTTCCCCCCTTAAACCTGGGTTTTTTCTAATCCAGTTTGATTTGGTCTGATTTGGATTGCTGCATCGGCAGAGAGGCTCATCGGGGTACAGAAGCTTTTCAGATGCGTCTGTCATGTTTCTCCAGGAAATGTTTCATCACACAACTCTTGGTGATGCCTGACATCACTGTCAGGATGGCTCAGCCTCCCATCCAGGGAGCATTCCTTCCTCTGAGGCTTCAGGAGACCCTTTAGGCATACATACAGTCCCAGGGTTGATTTCTCTACATCATCCTCAGGGCATCAAATCCATTACATACTTTCCAAACTTGGTGAGAATCGATCGGGTCTCTAGAAATGTTTGTGTGTGTGTGTGTGGGGGGGCATATCAAGCTTAGAGATTAAGATCAAGGTGACTCTGATTTACACCTTCTTCTAACAGCCTAGGCCTTACATAATGCCACCTCAATTACCTAGACAAACATGACTGCACACCTTCTAGACTTCTCTATGAATGAAGCCCTTGGCTCTACCTACATGCTTGTGTGCTCCCCCTACCTGCTCAGCCCCTTCATGCGCTTGTCAGTCAGTTCCCAAATATCCTGGAAGATGCATCAGGCTGTGTCACACTGCACAGAAACCCCCAACTTTCAGGGCCTGTGACAGCCATATTGGCTGCTAGTCTACATGTCCCTGGTTCTTCCCAGAGGATGAATAAGCTCTCATTGTTTGACAGGTGAGAAAAAAGCAGTGATAACCACTGTAAGGAAGTGATTGCAGCCTTCCAGAGTTTAAATTAGAAATTCACAACTGTGAAGCACGTACTTATATACACATGTAAACAGCCAACAATACTTATATTAACGAACAGCATCAACTATATGTAGGCCAAAGTTTTAAGGATCATACAATAAAAGTTCAAGAATTTCATTGTTAATATTCTTTCTGTAAAAATTAATTTGAATTTTGTATCGTCTGCCTTGTTGATGGAAATTAGCAGGACTGTTGAACAATCATGAAGAAACCATTTGCGGGGAGACACTGGAAGCAAGCAGTTCCCCCATGTGTACCACCGTTTGATTAATTGATGCTTCTACTCAGAGGACAAAAAGCAAAACAAAACAAACCAACAAAAAACCATGTTAAGCCACTTGGAGTGACTGCGTCGTCATCTTAAGGCTTCCTCAAATGTGGACCACCGAGGTTTGCAATGTTTTGTGTGAGGTTAGGAGGGAAATCTAAGAGGCGGGGGAAGAGAGGGATTTCTGATGACAGAAACCAACCTGTCTTTCCTGCTTTGTCTAAAGACTGGTGACACCCTTTCTGCGCTGACCAAATAAAATTTTGTATTTCCCTAGCTCGGCAAAGCAAATGGGGTTACTTCCGTCTGTATTTATAATGCCGTATTGGAACCCCTGTGTCAGCTATATGTAGGAAGATTATTTCCTTACCCATTCAAAACAGTTTTCAATCAGACATTAATGAGCACCAAGTGAATTTAAACCTGGTGTTCAACATAGAATCACAGCAGGACCCTTTAGTCAAAATCATGATGGTCCATTTGAGTCTTAATCACTCACTTTTTCTGATTAAAAAGATACCAAAGAAACCTTTTACAGAACAGTGTGCTCTTGTCCACCAACCTCATCAGGCCACACTAATGGAGCTTTATTTCATGCACAAAGCGGCCTGTGTTCCAGCACCCCTTTGGAAGATGGCCTGTTTATTGGATATTGTACGGGGGTCCCTCCTTTTCTCACTTCATGATTTCGCCTGCCTTTACCAATACCACATCAAATTACCTCTCAAGACCCACGTGAGCACCATCTGCCAACGGAGGAGAGGCCTGGCGTGTTCTGAGACTACGAAACGACACAAAGTCTCAGCCACGAGTGAAGCAGTTCCTCTAGAAATTTACTATGACGTGGTGAAATGGGAGCTTTGGAACTTTACAGCTTGCATTAGGGTGGGAGGAAGTTCTCAAAGCATTGTCTCCCTGGGCCTTCAAATACCTGCCAGGCCACAGCCACCTTTCCATCTCTGAAAGACCCCTCTAGACAACACAAAGGGCATGTCTGTGCAACGAGAGCTCCATCTGCAAGGACCCGCTCCTTAGAAACTCAGGGTCCTGGCTCCCAGCATCTTCAAAGCTTTCTTGCCCCAGCCTCTCCATGTTCCCTCCTCTGCCTGCTCCTTCCAGCCTTATAATTGGTCCCCAAAACTGCAGAAGGAAAGCAGATGAAACTCTTGCCATTGTTGAGTAGTTAAAATGTGCTTCTTGTCAGTGTGTCTAAACATCCTTAACACAGGCATTACAGTCAGCTGCATTAATGGAAGTTCCCTTGCCAAGATGGAGGCTGGCAACAACAGCCCTACCATATAAGTGAATCTCAAATCAAGTTTGGCTAATTCAAGGAGGGAAGAGTTTAGTCTTAAGAAACATACCCCAACCAAACTTTGTACCTTTATGTCGGCAGAGGGCACGCAGCTGAGTCACAAAGTAAGTATCCCCTTCAGTCCCCTTTGGTGGGCAACCATTAGCCTTTGCCAGAGGGAGAGTCAAGATCTCTACGACAAATCTGATGATTTGGATTTTTTGTGATAAACACACACCGTTCTTTACCTCTGCAGGGGAGCCCCTGGCTGGAGTCCTGGGCTAGATTTCAAAAGTTGTGCTTGTTGTAAAGTGGTCTGAGGGGTTTGTGTCCCCAATAAAAGCTTAATAAATGCCATGTCAACCACATTAGCCCACTGATCACACCTTCCTCAAGCAGGAAGGTAAATTACAGGACCTCAGAAAGGTCAGTTTCAGTCAGTTCCCACTGTGGAAAAGGGGACTTTCAAATCATGTCAAAAGATTGGCTATGGTCTCTGTCTGGCTGTTGACTATAAGACTGGTGCTTGCTCTGTTTTGTTTCCCTTTAAAAAACATAATCCATTAACAAGGGAAGTGATTGCTTCTGCAAGCACCCTTGAAGGATAGAACCGTGATTCTCTCTGTCTCTGTCTCTCTCTGTCTCTGTCTCTCTCTGTCTCTCTCTGTCTCTCTTTCTCTCTCTCTCTCTCTCTCTCTCTCTCTCTTTCTCTCTCTCTCTCTCTCTTTCTGTCCCCCTACTTTCCCCCTTCTTCTCTCCCTCCCACCCCTCAAGAAGACACAGTCTTGTCTTGGTAACTTAGCCAAAGGCTCTTGAGTACCGGGAAAGCAACACTGTCCTCAGAGTCGCTGGTCATTGCTCTGACTTTGCTCTTTCCTGCTCGGTATGTCGGTGCTGTCTGGGTTTTTGTGATGCTTCATCCTCTCTCCTACTGAAGACAAATGACAACAGATGCAATGGAGAAGTTGCGAGCTTTCTTCAGTGACGTGGAAAACTCAGAGCAAAGACCCGACAGGGCTTGATCTCCCAGGATCAACTCTTTCTAGCTTAGAGCTGATACTTCCTCATGAACTATGGACAGTTTCTTAGAATCTGAGAAAAACGCTGTAAATATGTTTTCTCACATGCAGGAGTGGATCCCAGGGTGCTATCCCAAGGGCAGGGACACTGGGTTTGAGGTCTTTGAAATTATCCCGTCTTCCTTAAACTCTGAGGTACCCTACAAACCTACTAAATCAGGAAGTGTTGGGGTGGAAGCCAACAGTCTGTTTTAGGGAAGCCACCAAACAACTGTGTGCGTAGATGTCTGATAGCCACCACCATAGGACCTGCAGGGTAGCTGTGCCATGGTTCCCTCACTCCGTCCTTATAGTGCTTCACAATGGGTAATGGTGTTGTTACATTTTTGTGATGTTGGGGATGCCCAGGGCTTCTTGCAGGCTGAGCAAGGGGCTCATCTACTCAGCCCTATGATTTCAGTGGTGATTAGACCAAGGTTCTGAAAGGAGAGTCAACATTGCTAAGATCATGAGATCATTTAAGAAAATGAAACCCAAATCCATGCCTGCCTGATTCTCGAGACCCAATTCCTCCAGCCACTGCCCTAAGCCTCTCAACAAACGTATCAGAAATGGTTTCCTCTAAAGAGGCAAGGCTGGGTTTTCCACCCCTGGTAAAGCTTTTCCTTTTCTGCACAGTGGATCTTTCCATGGAGGATGACGGCTACCATGCCCCGACCGTCCCATTACATGCTTTGGAGGATGTTCACATAGCTGGGGTTTATATCGGAGTGTGGAAAACTGAGATACTGCAGAGTGATCATCTAAACTGCTAGATTCCATGGGACGCAGGCCTGTGGTTTACGCGCCTTTTACTCCAATGATTGACACTTGTTCTGTAAGGGATCTTAGTGTAACTGACCTCAATTCCCAGAATTGGAAAAAACTCAAAGATTCAAAGAGAGCTGTTTATAGTACAAGAAGTGAGTTAAAATAATTGTGAAGGCTTGGATGCCAGAAAAGCCCACGGCAGACGCGCTGCCAGCTGTCCTTCCAGCGTCTCTGCGGGCTGGCAGGTGCTGTGCATCGTCTTGGGAGCAGCAGCAGCCTCCGTGTAAGTGGCAGCATCTCTCACTGTAGATTGCCTCCCCACCTGTCAGTCTTACCTTGGGATTATTGAATTTTCAGGTTACCATGGGAACGGTACTGCTTATGAACTTAGAGAGAGAGCAATTTGGTGTAAGATGCTGTTAAAGGACACTTAGGCGTGACTGTCGAAAGTTGGAGACAGGGACAGTTAAAGGGGCTGCTCCCGCAGCTCACACGACTGCAAAATGACCTCCATCCTGAGACTTAGTGCAGCAGTGGCAGATCATGAAGCCCCTCTCCCCACTCCCCTGTCCTCACTTCACAGGGAAGGGGGTTAGAATGGTAGAGGAAACAGAAATGAACCCTCTAAGCTCAAGACAGAGTCTTTGAATGTGTTGAACTTTACAACACTCGTCCCCTTTGATCATGACTGTATCTTATTTACATATTTCTTTTTCTGGAATAAGGATTAATTTAGATTATTGCATATCTTTGGGATAATGTTTAACCCCAGTCACTGCTTCTTCTAAAAGATGTTTGCATAGAGGCCGTTAGTAGCTGCCCTGTACTCCAGAGCAGTGACAGGTACTGTGCATATTCATGTTCTATGGTGTGTGTCCATGTGTGACTTTCTCATTCTACACTGGCTTAGAGGTAAGAGATGAGAGAGGGTCACGAACCGAATGAAGATGCTGCTTCTCTCACTGAGAGTCTACTCATCCGGTAGACCACGGGCAAGTCTCTATCCTTGTGGGGTCTGATTCAGCATCAGGAAGAGAGAGGCACTGGGTTCTGGGTGGATTTAAATCAATCAGTTGTCCCTTTAGTATTGCAGAGCCCATAGAAAGTCTGAGAGAGGCCCTGGCATGAAGAGTCTGGAGATCCTGGTGCTGCCGAAGCTCCTGAGTGACATCTGTTTCATCATCGGGGCCCCTAATCATTTAAAGCTAAGGTCTGCTGAGAGGGAACCCTGCTCAATCCTGCTTTGCTAATCCAGAGTCATTAGGAGTCACCCCAACAGCAGGGTCTGAATCCTTGTGGATGTGGCAATATGTAAGTTTCATAAACTCAATCTCCATGAAAGGCCACCAACTCTGTTCTTCCAAATCTCTAATGCTGGTGTGTAGCCTCCCAAAGTAAAATGGGAAATAGTGGATCAGGAAAAATCATTCCCTTAATTATATGTACACATGATCATGTGATCAAGTATCTACCCTCTATTAACCTATCTCTATATAGACAGTCACATATTTTAAAAACATCTACTAAAGTCAACATTGAGGTAGGTACATTCCTACTATCCCATTAGAACTTGGATGCCCTGTTCTGAATGCCTTCTCCAAACCCATCATGAGATACTCTGAACAGAGGCAGTCGTCACACTCAGTCTCACACCTAGACTGGGATGAGGGTGGAGTCCCTCTCACAGGAACCAATCCAAAGTCATGAAATTGAACAAAGAACCAGAGCTCTACATAGGCCCATGCCCCTGCCATTAGTTAAAGTTGCAAGAAACAGAAACATCTAGAAATCTAATGGTAAAGAATACGTAGACTAATTATGGGTTATTTATTTGCGTGGGATGAAGTTACTTGGCCATTAAAAATGTAATGATTTGCGGTAATGAAGGAAAAACTTATCTAACAGACCAGACACAAACCCTGAACGAAGACCATAGTGTGAAGACAAGGTCAGAGCCTGTGTGCCCAGTATGTGCCAGAGTCAGAGCAGGAAATCTTCAGTGCTCACTATTTCTACATTTGAAGATTTGTCTACTCGATAAAATTGGCTTGTGACCCCCCCACGCCAAAAGTTGTGCTGCCTTTTCAGTCACTCGCAGCCATGTACAGAACTATTAAAATGTGAATTGCTGGCTGCTCATCCTGGCGAAGCACAGAGATGCGGTGACACATGTCTTTTCTCAGCTTTTCTACCATAAGTGTCCTTTCAAGGGTCACTTAGTACCCTTCAGTATCATTGGAGATTTTGTTAGTGACTTTTTGTTTAACACAATCCCCATACAGCGGAGAAGTACTGCCTCCAGTCGCTAAGGTCAGGAAAATATGTGCATTAAATTAACTTTGGTGTGGCGTGATCCATATCCATTCTGTTGGCCCCCGAGTTCAATTTTAATGAATCCACACTACACAAGTGTTCCTTGCCTCAGAGTTAGGTCTCAACAAATTGATCACTACCTGGAAACACAACAATGCGCTCAATGTCCTCAACCTTCAGAACACCCAAGTTTAGTGGTAGGGCATTTTCTCTAGGGGACACATGGCTGATGGGGGAGCGGGGCGTGAAGCTCACTGCCACCATCCAGCATCATGTGAGGACTGTATCTGGTGTTTCCAGCCTTGGAAAAGATCCAACTCAAAATGTGAAATAATATGGCTTCACTGAGTGACTGTTCCTTTTGTACCATGCAAAGTTAAAAAAAATGAATTTAGCTACCACAAATTAAAGATAAGATTATATTAGATAAAAAGCTTCTAAAGAGAAGAACCCATAAATTTGTTAACTTAGCAGGTCAGTTGATGAAAACGTGTTGACCAGGCTTGACTGTTTAACCTAAATTTAAACCCAGACGGAAGTTCAGCATCTGCTAACTCTGTTTTCAGTGACTTTGCAGAACTCAGGTGCCATGAACAGCAGAAGCCTTTTGTATATGCACACATATGTGCAAGCATGCATTTGTCCCTGTATCTATGTATATGCACACATATGTACAAGCATACATTTGTCTCTGTATATATGTAGATGCACACATATGTGCAAGCATGCATTTGTCCCTGTATCTATGTATATGCACACTTATGTGCCAGCATGCATTTGCCCTTATATATACATCTATATTTACATAAAAACTTATAAGAAAATAACATATACAAATACACATATATGCAGTCATGGGATTTAGGGATGATTTAATTTCCCTCCTTGAGTCTCAGAGTGTTTTTATAGCATTACTTCTGTCATGAAAATATTTAAGATGGACAAAAGCCAAGGAAACCCTGTGGGCTGATAACAGTCCTCTGGCCATGTGCACAGTCTTTTTTTTTTCTTTTGAAACCCCTGGCCTCAATTCTCCTTTTAAAAAATGTTAGCCAGCATGTGTCCTTCACTGCTATTCCCTAAACAAGTCAACTGATCTCTTAATGTTTTAATTGGATGTAGGAAGAAGTTAGGATAACATAAGGTCTTGCACAAATGTGTAAATTAAAATGTTGCAGCCCATTTTCCAGGGAGATACTCTATTCTCTTAGGCTCTACAACTGTCATAGTATTGACTTTGAGCTGAGTTATATTCAGATCAGAGTTGCAACTCCCTGTGTGGTGTTATGGGAGATGGCTGTGGATGGATGAGGTCATAGAGCCCTGATCCAAAAGAATTGTTTCCAGAATAGACGGCAGGGTTTGTTGTCTGCATGGAGATACAATAGAGTGGCCATCGTCAGTAAGGCAGGAGGATAATCCTTAGGGACTCAGTTGTGTGGCTCCCTGACCTTTAGCCTCCAGACTGTGACAAAGGACATTTCTGCAGTTTAAGCCACTCCGCTCACTGTATTTTGTTATTGCAACTGGAGCTAATACATTTGGTTCCATTTCTTCTCCTGGCTTCCTACTGGTAGCCTGTGCCTGTCCTTTTACCATCAGACCGAGGTGTACAGGGTCCTATTTCTTGTTTCACTTTCCCTTAAACCCAGGCGGGCCCCAGCCAGCAGGCTTTAACCCAACTCTGTTCCCATCTCACAACTTCAGTGGCTTCCTATTTCCTATGAAGACATTGTAGAATACAGCAAAATATAAGACCTGATATAATTTTTTTTTAAAGTCTGGTAATCCCAGACCCTGTTGTACTGACAGAAACACAGATTCCCAGGGCTCCCAGTGGAGTGGCTATGATGTCATACTCTCAGGGTCACTGCCTAACAAGCTGAGTTAGAATGGCTGTCACATTGCTGGTTTAATTTGGCTCTGTTGACACCACCGCCCTCAGTAAAGGCAACCCCCTTTTGGTCTGCTCAGAACAAAATCTATCAATATTATTATATTGACTTTCCATACTCCAAGAGCCAGGCCCTCTGCAATGTCCGATTCTACTTTAGTTTTGTCATGTCTTTTTCCTCATCTTGGTTTCATTTGCTGAAAAGTCTTCATTGTTCCACGGGTCAGGAAAAATGGGCAGGGGGAGTGCTTGTTTAGAAGCAATTGCCTAGCAACCCACCTTCCTTATTCCAAGGACAAGAGACATTTTGCATTCGGGGAAAGGAGAAGGAGAGAAGAAAAGCTTCACTTCTTCCGAGTGCTGGGCTTGGAATATTTGGTTGACCACTCCTCAATGGAACCTGCCTTCCTCTGAGAGCTCCCCCTGGGTGGCCATCCTTTGCAGGCAGCACTGTGTGTGCTAACTTGGGGGAGGCACCCTCTTCCAAGGTGCTCCCAAAGTTCCTGGGGCCGTGAGTGGCTCCTGGCGCTGCCAAGACGCAGCCCCAGGCAGCTCCAGAACAGCTCAGGACATCCTGGTCTCATTCAAGGGAGCATTTCTTTCCCACACTCCTCTCTCCCTTTGTTGTATTCTTTTCTGGACATGTGCCACACCCAGGCCGTGTCCAGCTCTACCGCCCTTAACCCCCAAGCTACTGCTGGGTTTTTGAATCTGCTCAGGGAAAGTCAGTGGACTTGTGGCAAAGGCAGAAGACATAAGCCTCTGCATCGGTATTCTTAGCTGGTGTACAGGAGGTGGAGGCCAGAGGAAGAGAGGTTGCTTTCTAAGTCCAGGGGGGAATGCAAGCAGGGTAGTGTCTGGAAAATATCACCATTTCAAAGCACAGAACTCTGCCCCAAACTTCTTTCCTTCCTCTTCCTCAGTTTCCACACTGGTATAATAAGTGCTAGTTTTTAATAAGAGAGTTGTGGAAGGTAGAGAGATTGTAGTTCCAAATGCTCCCCGTGGTAAAAAGAATGGGGGTGGAGAAGAAGAGGAAGAGAGGAGGAGGAGAAGAAGGAAAGGAAGAAAGGGAAGGAAGGGAGGAGGAAGAAGAGGGGGAAGAGATAATTTTTGAGCAGTGAGTGGACAAGACACTGATTGGCTGTAAATTATAATCTCTAAAACCCAGACATTTGCAAATTATGCCAGCTAGCGCTGTTTGACTTTTTGAAAGTTGACAAACAACAGGAAGACAGGCACCCTGGGTCTATTGTTAGTGACAGTGCAGTGTCAGGATGCACTCCTCTTGTGATCACCACCTTCTCAACACCAGGACTTTGTCCATCACGGTGGGAGACCCTGCTGAGCACAGGTGATCCTGGTCTGCACTGGGCTCACAGACAGGGCTGTCCTTAAAGAGGTGTGGCTTAGCACCTTGTCCTTCCTGTGTCATTGTCTACTCTTCCCTGTGCACAGCTACTTAAGACAAAGCAATCCCTGAATGTCTGGCTTATGACTAAATATTTTTATGATTTTTTTTGCTAATGTAGGCATAATTTTCTTTTAGGAAAATATGGAAGATACCACCACCACCTAATCCTCTTACATGTATGGCTGGGAGGCAAAATAGATCTGGGAGCAAAACTCTGAATCATTCACAGGGCTTGGTCATGCACAGGAGATAAAGAAATAAATATTTAAAGATATTAGTAAGCAGGACTTCTCCTTCTGAAGAACACAGAATCGGAGCTCACCCTCCTCTCTCTTACTCTCTCTGCTTCCCTCCTTCCTCCTCTCTTCCTGTTCCTGTCCCACCCACCACCCTCTACCAGTTTAGTAAATTCTCTGTGAATCAATTTCAAGTCTTTTCTGTGAAGGAAAGATTTTTTATTTTTGCATTTAATTAGTGGAACTGGAAATTAGCTTGGAATTGTAAGCCGAATGGATAGATCCACAAATACTGTCTGCCTTTTGTCAGTAAGGCCTCTGAGAGGGAGCCCCAGAGAGGGCCTTTCCTCAGGTCAGCTGGGTAGCGATAATGCTTAGAAATCATGGTATACTGTACTTGGGGCTCACATTACCACGTCAGGGTTGACATAGGCCACTTGTGCTAATTTCTTTAGTGTTGCTGGCACAATATGCTTGACAGAAGCTCATCAATGCACGAGAGGGTTTGTTTTGATTTGCTGATGTTTCAAATGGTCTCTGTGCATTAGGATAAAGAAGGTACAGTGTAGGCTTTTGTGGCGGTGCACAAATGCCCTTATGCACACACCCATTTGTGAAGGCTGTAACTGGAATTGGAAGCTTACATGCAGTGACCTACTTTGCCATCAAAATAGCATCATAAGCTGGACACTGAGCTCTCAAAACACTCACGCCGGTACAGGACATTCAGAGCGACCTGTGACAATGGCACAATTCCCATCTGGTTCTTGTGCATTTCTGAAGGAGAATTTGAGGACATATAGACTTCCAGTACTAAGTGGGCAACAAGGAAAGACTGCCATGGTCAAATATGTCCTGGGATGAATGCTGCCTCTGTGGATGAGTCGTGAGTTTGTCTGAGCTTGGAGAACGGGACGTCACCATCTGGTGAAATGCTGAATCAAATGTTACCACACTTATGGTTTCCCTCCCATCTCCCATCACCTTGGCTCTCCACTAGTGGTGAGTGACTTGTAGCTCACAGCAGTCAACACGGGAGCATCCTCTTCTTCAGAACACAGAGTAACTGTCGGTCAGGAGCCTTGAACTACTTCGGCACTCAGGCCATAAACCAATGAGAGGCTGACACTGTTCAGAGCAGCCAGGCACACATTACCAACGCTGCTGAGGCTCTGGCCGAGCCGTGCCTCACTGCAGAGCGAGCCAGACCCTCAGAGTCCATCGAACGGCCCTCTGCTCGAAAGACTAGTACATTTCCGTTACAGTAAGTTTATAGAAATGAGAATGTGACAGCTAATTTTAATTATGAAACTCACAGAACCGTGTAGTCATGGAAGTCTAAAAATCTTAGCTACATGTGATGTTCCAAACTAAAGATAATAAAAGAGCACTGTAATACTATAAATTTGTTTTTAAAACTTTGCATTGGTAACAGTCATACGTTATGAAATCCTGCAAACGTATTAAAGTTTTGCTGTATTGGCAATATATATATATATATATATATATATATATATATATATATATACCGCACATCTAGGTCTGATGGCTCTCATTGTATGGTGCACTTGATTGGGAGCCCGTGCTTTGTCCCAGCTGTTTGTCTGCTCCTCTTCCCTATACTGTGTCCTCTGTCTAGAGCCAACTTTTCACATCTTTTGATGGACCCCAACCTGCAAGCTTCTCCTCAGAGGTGCTCTCTGCAGGTGTCGTTCACTCCCAGGCAAACCCGCCAGCTCAGACTCCCCCTTGCAGGTTCTTGCAGCCCTCACTCAGCATCTTGTTCCATTCCACTCACTGTAATATCCACTATTCTGCTATGGGTTATTTGTCATTGTCAGCTTCTCTACAAGTCTGTGACATCTTCTGCCCACCTTTCCCTCACAAACACCCAGAATCTACGCTTAGAGTTGAATTGGTATTTGTTGAATAAGCTTCACAAGCTCTCTCTGTTCTATCCAGAATGTTCAACAGGCTAGGAAAGATGGAACAAAGTAATGTCCTCTTTAAATGGGAAGGTCCATCTTATAATGAGATGCCTACCTCTAGTCATAGCTAGATGGCAGCCCAGCCTTGACCCCTGAACACTGTGAGCTTAGTATTCTCGCAGGTAGCAGGAACAAGGAATGGACGGAGTGAAGGGGTGGAGGAGGCGGGCAAAGAGCAGCAAAACTTCCAAAAAGAATGTTCTCATAACTACATGTGACCTTTGTCCCAGACTGAACTAATATGGTCTGTGTAAGGATGTCTGAGAGCAGCTAAAGAAGGTAGCGATGACCAAGGAGGGGCCCATCAAAATGAGGCTATGACAAACAACCAGCTGGTCTTTATGGGTGACCTTAGGGGACAGAAGCTAAGGGACAGTCTTGGGCAGGAAATACATTCATTCTAATGACGCTCTCTTGCCAATGGCCCTGAAGTAGCATTGAGCGGAGGAGAAATATGGGCTGAACTCAGCTCCCGAGCACCAGCATGTGTGTGCATAACTTGTTGGACACCAACCTGCCCGGTGACAATTTCCTTCCCCTTGTGGATGATTTATGAGATAACTTCTCCTATAGTCACATGTAACGACAGCACAAGAGCTGACATGCTGAATGCCTGCTGTGATGTGGGCACTGCTTAAGGTGCACAGCTCCTCCCATCTCTTGATGAAAACACTATTGTTCCTAAAATGCAAGTATTGAAGACGTTAGAAACACTACTGTTACCAAAATGCAAGACCTGACTTCTTGGGAGATGCCGGGTCATCACCCAGTCTCATTTGACTGACAGCGAGTGAAGATACAATTTGATCTCAGAGAGTATGACTGCGGAGTCCTCACTGCCTGGGCTACTGTGCTACTCCACTTCCTCCATGGGCCCCTGGTGTTGATGGATGCTCCCAGATGGAAGAAATGCATGGCACATGCACAATGAGCATTGTCGTACAATGTCAAGCCCAGGGCTACTGGACTGCGTTGTGCATAGCCTAATGCGTTCTGTGGGTTGGATTCGCAGGGATGCCGTAATCCTGGACTACACACACTCTCGATTCATCTCTCAGGTTTAGTGTTTCTTCCAGCTGTTAATGCAGGCAACGAACCATAGTGATGTCAGAAGAATAGAATCTTCAAAGATAATATCCATATAAATCAGGCCCTTTAATGTCACAGCATTGCTGCTGCAGATATTTCAAAGCGTCTTTTACGTCCATCACTTTACGGCCACCCCCAAGCCCCATTTAGTGTTTCAGTAATGCCATAGATGACAATTTGAGATGTATCCCTCTGATACCATTAATGGTATTATTTTGTAATCTCATCTATCTTATTTTAATATTTCACATGTTACATTGAGGGAGAGTCTCCAGTCCTTCCCAAAGTGCTAAAGATTTGAGTCCTGTTCTTTGTTACCTAACATATTTCACTGTGTGTGTGGCTCACCCTGTGATAGCTTTCTTTTGTGCTGTGTGTTTCATATGCAGACAAATTGCTATGCTTCATGGTGGCTGACAAAGCTAAGCAAGCGATGGTAGTTCTAGGCCAACCTCAAAGACCAGGAGGCAGCATCTCACATAGAATGTTAAAATGTGTTTTCAGTTTGGGTGTGTGAGAGGGTTCAGCAGTTGAGAGCACTGGCTGCTCTTGCAAAGGACCAGGCTTCAGTTTCTAGCACCCACATGGTTTTAATTCCAGTCCTAGGGAATCTAATGCCCTCTTCTGGCCTCCATGGACACTACATGCAAGTGGTGTACATACATAGAGGCAGGCAAACACTAAGGCACGTAAATAAAAAGAAATGCACTTTAAAAATAAGCTTTTTAAAAAGGTGTTTGCAAAGGTGGTGGCCAAGGTCGTGAGGAAGGGCGCAGTGGAGGAAACATGGAGCGTGAACCAGCAGGCAGGTCTCCCATATCGACAGCACTGGAGAGAGCAGGTCCATATTATACGAGAGTGGATGCAAAACCATTGTTGACAAATTATATCATAGCCACAGGGGATGCAAAGGGAAGCTAAGTATGGTGAGCCATGGGCACTCCTGGGATCCTTCCAGAAAGACCTGGGCCAGTGCTCATACTCCTGCGACCTGCTCCTCATCTCATGTTGGCTTATCTGAGAGAGCCACGCACTAACCGTGAAGGCCGGATCCCAGGGTACCTAGGAGGAAGATGCTGCCTCCTGCCCACCAATGGCGACAAGAGTCCTGAGAACAGAGCTCACGTGCACAGGCTGCATTTCCCAGGGTGGCCTCGTGACAGCGTGGGGCGGCAGGCAGAACAGACATTTCCACTTTAGTAAACTGGGAAATAAATGTCAGAGTAGTTCCTCCAATGGGTCAAAGTCACATGACACAGTGTGTACACAACAAAGGATCGGACACCCAGCTGTCAGGCACGTTGTTTTGGGTACTGGATTTAGGGAGGAGCCAAAGACCCGTGGAGATGGGGAGGTAATCTCGACAATACAATCAGGGGTTCAGATGTCCAGACACCAGGAGGCGACTTCACATCTCTGAGTACTTCATTTTCTTCATCATCAAAACATGGGTGGAGGAGGGGGACGATACATCTGTAATTCCAGATGCTGAGGCAAGGGGATGGAGACCTGAAGGCTAGCTGGGGCTGCATGGTGAGACTCTTGTCTCAAAAATAAAACCACCATAACAAAGACAGGTGGTTGAGAGGGCTCCATATCAGGCTGAGATAATAAGGTAGGATGAAATCCTTCCTTCCAAAATCCAGAATCCCTGAGGCACCAAAAGGAGTCTTCTCAGAGCACCGCTGTTTATCACAGGGAAGTCTACTGAGCTTTCTAGAGAGAAGCTGGCACTTGCTGCAGGAGAGCCGTGAACATCACTGAACTGTTTCGGAACATCAGCAGCAGGAACACTCACAGACTGCAGGCTTCATTGGCCCGGGTTTCTCCTTGACTTTCTTCGATCCATTCCTCCAAACCCATTCAAAACAGGAAGGTTCCGGGGTTGTGCGCAAAGACAACGCACGAGGCCCCATCCTCCGCATCACCCTGCAGCACCCGCGGTTTCATCCCGTCATCGGCAACATGTGAATGAACCAAATTATCTCCAGGGCTCAGGGCGTGGGCCACATAGCCAGGCTCCACCGTCAAAGGAGCCAGCGTCATGTTCTCCACCCCCTTATGTGAAGGCTGATGCTGCCGTAGGGTGCTGAGGGAGGCAGCCAGCCTGGAAGTGCCATGTAGGGAAGAAACGGTTCCGTTTTGGTGTTCGGCTTCTAAAATAACTGCTAATAAAAAGGGATCGTACTGTGGCACTTCAATACAGACACCCACAAGGATACCTTGACAAGCTGTTTCACTCTTCATAAGCCTTTTCTTGCTTGCGCAAGGCCCCACCAGTCACCCACACAGACACAACCCTGCAGAGACAGAGGCGGCCAGCAGGGGTCTGCCTAGACCGCTGGGCAGGGAGCTTGGGCCCTGCTGCTCTGGCTCCTTGCAGAAGCATCTGCATCCTTCCCAACCTGCAGTTTGCAGCATCTCGCGACACTCAGGATGTCTAGGATAAAGCGTGCCTGGAGAATGAGCCAGGCTCACCTTCCAGACGAAGGGTGGGGGTGGGGGAATCCTCGAATCATATCCATTCACAAGCCGGTCACAAATAGATTTGGGGCTCACTAGGAAACAGCACGGTTCAAAGAACCTGGGCTCTGTCAGTAGAGAGAGGAAGTGGTTGACGGGCGGTGACTAAAATCCAAAGATCTTGCTCACTGGAAGTCCTCACACCACATTTTGACTCTGTTGCTGCCACCATCAGGGAAATAAAAGATCACATTTGAGAGAGTTTTTAACGGCATGGGGCCTTCGTGCGTGCTAGGCTACTACTCTGCAAAGATAAAGCCCTAGTACTTTTTAACAATTTTTATTTTGAGGCAGGCTCTCTTTAAGTTGCACAGTTGTGTTTGAACTCTCCTGTTGCTTAGGCAGGCCTTGGGCTTTCAGGGCTTCTGTTTTGGTCTTCTCAGCAGCTGGCAACCTGTGTCACAGAGCAAGCCTGGGTTCCCTGGCCAGTTTCCGGAGCTTGCCAATTAAGAGAGGCCACACTATTACAGTTTAAATTAAAGCATGGGTGTCTGGGAAGGAGTTTTCAAAATGAGCAAAGGAACTCCCAGGTGGTCCGCACATGCGGTCAAGTTTGGAGGTTCGTTGGTGGTGAAGAGCAGGTAAGGCCGTACATTTGAGAGAGAGATTCTTCTCATCAGAGCTCAGAAGGGCTTTTGATTGATAATTCTTTAACTCCCCCCCCTTTTGTGTGTATATGTGTATGTGTGCGTGTGCGTGAGAGAGAGAGAGAGAGAGAGAGAGAGAGAGAGTGCCTGTCTGTGCTCATCCAAGTGAGGCCAGAGGACAATTTTGAGGGTCACACCAAGTACAGTATGCTTTTTATTGCTGCTGTTGTTTGAATCAAGGTCTCCCTGACCTGGGTTTCATTGATTGGCTGAGTTGGCCAATCTGGGCCTCACTGACTGGCTGAGCTGGTCGGTCTGGGCCTCACTGATTGGCTGAGCTGGCTGGCCTGGGTCAGCTTCCAGGTGTGAGATTATAAAAGCGTGTCAGCATACAGAATCTGAGGATCTGATTCTTCCTCATGCCTACCCGGCAAGCACTTCACTGACTGCTCTGCCCTCTCCGCCACTGACAAACACTTTACTGGAGCCCGCCGTGCACATCACTCTGTCTGGAAAGTGAAATTCCTGACCCTACATAAGCCTCTCCTAAGCCCTGGCCACCAGAGGATCGCTAGCTCCTGAGCAACTGACCTGTGGCAGGGGGTGAGGTCTGGTGTTTTAATGTCACCGCCTGCACCCAGTGTTGGGATGGGTGCTGTGATAATCTCTGGCGATCTCACAGTCAGGTGGGCGGACAGGACAAGAGCGTCTTTGAAAAGAAGGCTCGAAGACAGATGTTTACAGGCACTATGAGAACCCAGGGATCAGCTCAGCGTGGTGGAACTCCACAGCTTCTAGCCCGCTCAAACAGTGCAGGGGACAGCACCCTTGCTTTGAAAGAAGAATATTGAACTTCTTTTCTGAAAGCTTTTAGTGTGATCATCCTGGTACGGACCCGGCACTGTGCGAGGACCTCGGAGTTCAACATCAGAATGTGTGCTGCACCCAAGCAGCCTTTGTAATTAGTTCTGGACCACAGTACCAGTCATAGGAAATAGTTTTTAAGGTTACTAACACCCTACCTGATACTTTTCTCCCTTTACAACTTAGGCCAAATCCAATTTATTTCCCCATAGAATTTTATAGATCTCCTCCATCACCTCTCCCGAATTCAATTTACTCTCTACAGCGTGGGCCTCGCTGCTTAGCATCGGGCTGAATCATTCATGCCTCTTTTCCCAAGGAGTGTTTCTTTAGGGAACAGAACGTGTCTGTAGGAAACACTATCTCAAGTTAATCCAGCCGTTCATCTGCCCAAAGTTTCCTGGGACCCAGCGCAGAGCGAAAACTGGGAGACTGAGAAGCAGGGACGGCTATGGCCATTTTCTGCCCACACGGTTTCCCAGAGCCTTCTTGACCCATTTTACATCTGAGAAATTTCTCAGAGTAACAAAGACGAGATAATCCCCGTGCTCACTACTCACTGGAGATGGAGAAAAACCTCTCCTACTTAAGTAATAATCTTGTGTAGGCAGAAAAACTTTAATTGTAGAAGTATTATGTAAATGGCAGTTATTTAATTAGAATGGAAGGGGAAAAGCCTTCACAGGAAGTAGCTGTATTTTTTTTAAAAAAAAATAAAAGCTGAGGGAACATGTTTCTCTTTCCTGTGGATCGTAAGTAGCTCACTCACGGGCTTGAGATGACACATCCATCACAGAGCGATGGCACCCACCTTCTGTTTCGAGGAAAGATGAAGTAATAGCGATGAACCCTTCTCAGCCAACCTAAATATAAACCATTTCCACGCTACTCGATAAATATGATGGCAGCCAGGGCTCCTTGAGAGATAAGCGGACCTGAGGAGTCAAGTGATTGCTCAAGTCCAGCTCGCTGAAAGTTCCACACGATGGTTAATCTTGACTGTCAACTTGATGGAACTGAGGGCTGCCAAGGAGATTGGTAGAGCAAGACTCTGGGTGTGTCTAGGAGGGTTTCCCTGGGAGATTAGCTAAGGCCAGGCTGACTCTGACTGTAGACAGTGCCTTTCTGCAGGCTGGAGTCCTGGATGAATAAAGGTAAAATGGAGGGAAGGAAAAGCAAGCCTGCTTACAGCCTTCTCTCCCCTTCCTGCATATGTGTGCACATGTGGGCATGTGCGCGCGCGCGTGTGTGTGTGTGTGTGTGTGTGTGTGTGTGTGAGAGAGTGTGCGTGTGTGTGTTTGCGCGCGCGCGTGCATGCATGTGTGTGTTTCTTTATCCTCCACTCCCCCAGAGCCTTTCCTCTCCATTTTTTCCATCCTGGTGTAAGCTGCTGTGGCATGTGAGGGTGCATGTGAGGACGCATGTGAGGACGCATGTGAGGACGCATGTGAGGATGCATAGCTGGGGGGAGAATCACAAGACTGGAGAACACAGCACGAGATGCTTATACAGGGCAAGGAGAAGTGCTGGCTCCCATGGAGCAGAATGGAGACTTCATACTGTCCAGGAGCTGGGGTAGACCCTAAAGTTGCCAATGCTCCTGTCTTGCCCAGGAAATTTAAAAAATCAATACACAAAATATAAAATTAGCCCTGTAAAAATGTAGCTGCATTCCTAAACAAAGGTCAGAAACATTTATAGAAACACAGACCACTGAGCATTCAATAAGGAAGAGTCACGATGTCTGACTTCCCATCTAAATGGCCAACCATCCTAGAAAGGCTCACACCATGATAAAGAGAAAATGGAATCAACTGGGATTTATGCCGAACCGATGCAGAATTTCAGGAAAATGCCCACCTACCCACTGACTCTGTTTTATGTCTTAAAATGCCGGAGACATGGGTGAGACTCCTGCTGAGCTTTTAGAAATGAGCGACAGGAAGGATGGAGGGGTGGATGGCAACAAAGGGAAGCCAGACACCGCAGGAAGATGTGGCAGCAGAAACCCCCCAAAGTGGTGTGATCAGGGAAAGGAGAACACAGAACATGGGGTGCTCGATGAACTGCGTGATGGGGGGAGCAGAGGAAAAGTCTGGATAGAGATCTAAAGTGATGGAAACAGTGAGTCCAAGGAATTGGAGCTGAAGGAACCAGGAGGTAAATCATTGTCACATGGCTGGGGACCAGGAGGATCTTAGACGGCCGAGGAAACCCAAGAAGTAAAGAACCAAAGACTTCCAGGACTCCTGTCTTAACCCGTGGCTGCACACTAGCTGGATGTACTGCTCTCCCAAACACTTCCAAGGCGAGAGCTCCTGGCAAGGAAGGAAACAGGCTATCTCAGAACATAAGGTAGGTAAGAATGGTAGTTTCCTTAGACTAAAGTCATTCATGTTCGCCCCCCTCTTCCCATTTCATATCCCATTTTTTTTCTAGGAATTTTTTGCAAGAGAGCTCAGCCCTTCATTTTAACCTAACTCTGGCCAACAGGGTGTAAAATAAAAAAATTAAAGTGGGATGTTTGAAGAAAGATTATTTCTGGTAGTCACAGGCTTATGCTTCTTACAAGGCCTCCTCCTTTCCCTCTGACCTCACTGTTGATATTTTCAGTCACAGCAGCCAATTCACGGCAGGAAGGCAGAGCTAAGGACCTCAGGGCCAGTCCGCAGTTCTGAGATTAGAAGGCCTCCCAGCCAATCGGAGCTGCCCACCTGTTCCTGTTTCATGAGCAAAGCAACCCCTACCTGCTTAGCCACCATTCGGAGCAGTAATCAGTAGCCAGCATGTTCACAGGGTTAGAAACCAGAGACGTGAACCTTTGTCGAAAGGCTGCCACACTGCTGCTGCTCCTTCACAGCCTCGACAGCTCCAGGGATGTCACGCAGATTGCCAGAGAGAGAGCTGAGGCCTGATTACCTCGAAGACAGAGTGCAGAGGTGGAAAGCACCTGGTGTTGTGACCTCCCAGGACTCTCAGAGTCCTCTGACCTGTCGGGCCAAGCTCCTGGGAGAGGCCTGCTCTACCTGCAGCTCTCCTACACCAAGGCAAATGCTTTCTATTTGAATGCAGTATATGTGTGTGTAACATGGATAGACTAAGAGCTGCTAACTCTCTTCACAGGTTGCAATGTGGGTGGGACAGAGGGCCAAGACAGTGCCTCTCCAGGCCTGCTCTTCTCTTCTGTCTTCTGAAACTTTCTATGGTTCAATTATGTCCCGTTGAAGGTCACAAGATAACTAAGACATAAAAGGCTGCGAGGAGCTCTTGCTTAAGGACAAGACCTGTGACTATGGGTCTCTCCCACTGACGTTCACGCCATGTCAGCTCAGAGATGGAATTTAAGAGATGTTTTTATGTCAGGCAGAACAAGTAGCTAAAGAGGTAGGGAGGTTGACCTTTGCTGGGAGACTGTTTTCGTAGCTTCAAGGACTTATCAGACTACATATTCCGGTGTAAAAACTCTCTTGGTCTTTTTCAGTTCAAAGGATGAGAATGAAGATATGGGTATGACCACCTGGCTCTTAGTGAATTTGGTAACAGCCCAAATACCACTGGATGTGTGGCAAAAGAGTCTCTGTTCTCTGGCCACACCCACAATGTCTACTTTGCCAAGTCTCTTTGTACCTATTATATGTCTCCCCCATCTTTTTCCTGCTTCGGGCCAACTAGACAATAGAACAATTTGGGATTTACAACTTAAGTCCCAGGTTGAAGGCTTCTCTGTGAATTCCACTCTGATTTTCCAAGCTAAGCTTCTACCCTGGGGTCCCCAGGGTGCATTTCCATTGCAGAACTTGTCTCAATAGATTGGAATGCTCAAGTAGAGCCCATGAGCCTTTCACCTAGGCTCCTTTTGGATCCAGTATACTGTATGGTATTTGTTTCTTAAATATGTGTTGAATAAGTGATTGCTGAACAAACGAATGAATGAATGGATGAATGAGCGAGAGGACTCTTGCCTTTACCCTACTAAAATTCGAAAGTAGAAGTAAAAAGTTCTTAGGAAAGCTTGGATGCAAACTAAACCAACTTAGAAACTTGAAATAATTTATGCAAATCTCTCTTAATACAGAATTAGCCTGAACTCGATGTTCTGATTTCTCTCTGGCAGACGAGTTCCTCTGAACTATGCTCTAAGTGTTGAGAAGAACTGAGAGAAGATGGTTTCAAAGAACAGACAATATCTCATTTTTCTGAAGCCACTTTAAGCAGAGGAGCCCAGCTAGAAAGATCTATAATTGTTCATGTGACCGTCAAGAGTCACTGTGCACACATTTCAGATGACAAAGAAGAGAAGGAGATGACGCACACAAATGAGAACCGATGGCCCAGAGGACATCGCGTTTTCAGGAGGGGGTTGGGTTTTCCCTGGAAATGAACATTGGGCTCATTTTCAAGTGCTCTAGACATACATCGACAGAGGAAGCCAGCCTATGACAGTGCTCATGTCCTCATTGCCAGGAAGTCACCTGAGGTAGGACATCACCCCAAGTTTCACCCTTTGAGGTCAGCAGTCCTGGCATCTGAGCCAACCAATCTGAGTGTCTTCCAAACTCACTGAGAGAGCTAAGGTGACACACCCTCCTAACGGTTGTCTCCATCAACAATCACCAACCACTTCGTTGATGCACCCCGCATGGGAGCCAGTCTCTGCAAACACTCAGAGGCAGGGGGCTTGCTCTCTGCCCCCTCACATTAGAGAAGGGAAACCGATAGGAACTCATTTTGATGGTATCAGATGCTCTGAGCTATAGTACCTATTTGTATGAACCTGTGAGGGATCACAGATTTGTGAGCAACTGCCCTGTTTGAGGAAAGCAAGAGGGGAAGAGAAGTGGGAATTATCTTATGCTGCCTCTCAGAGAGGAATAGTGCTGGTAAGCCACATAATAAGAAACTAGAAACATTTTTAGAATGAGTTTATCTTCCTACCTTTCTATCTAGAAATGTTTGTATTAGGTAAAAATATCCCTTAAAAGTACACTCAATCATTTTGAAGACCAGGGTAAGACAGTTAATTTTTTTTGTTGAAAATTTAAAAAAAAAAACATTTAAAGGCTTTCAATTATTTTCATTTTATGTGTTTGAGTATTTTTTCCCTGCATTTAGGTATTTGCACTTCAAGCATACCTGATGACCACAGAGGCCTAAAGAAGGCAACAAATCTTCTGGAACTGGAGTTAGAATTGAGAGCTCTCCTGTGGGTGTTGGGAAACCCACCAGGGACCCCAGCAAGAACAGCAGCCGCTCTTAACCTTAGGGCCGGGCCGTTCCTGCAGCTGCTCTCCATGAGGTTTCTTTATCTGCTTGTCTATTTCCTAAGTTATCCAGGCTCTTCCTCCATGCTGTGTGTGGTCTGGGTACTCAGCCTTCTCACCCCAGTGTGCAGTAAGGGAGGTAGGTGCCAAGCTCTAATCTGGTTCTCTGCCTGGCTATAAGTTGTCTGGCTACTCGTTACAGCAGCCAGGATGTTTCAGCACAGCATCTTTTCTTTCTGCTAGGTAAGAATCTCTATTAGTGGCATTGGGCACGCAGCCGTGATTTCTGTGTTCATTGTTGATAGCATTTTGACATTTTGGATTTTGCACATGGCCTTCCTTAGATAACGTGTGCCATTTACCTCCTTAAATGCCTACCATAAATCGTCTTACCCATTCTTCCCTTTTCTCTTTACGCTTAAGTAAAAGGTGAATTAAAGGATGGAATTTCTTATCACTTCTACATCAAGTTAAAGCCCAAGGATTTAAAAAGCTAAAATCTCAGCTGTTTGGGCCTCTCTAGTCACCAACAGATCACATTAATTTTAAACTCAAATTAGACCCAAACATAGAAAACTACCAAAGTGCAAATTAAAAAAAAAAAAAGAAAGAAAGAAAGAAAAAAAGAATTCAATGGGTCCACAGTGGCAGAGTAATGATCAAGCAGAGCAATGTCCTAACCCAGGATGACACAAATCTGCTTCTGATCATCCAAACAAAATAGAGGGCTGGTGCAGAGAGCTGCTAATTAGAACAATCTAGAAAACAAAAATGCTGGAGTAGTTTGGGCCGCCATGCTGGGCTGGTTTCCATGCAAACTCTTGTGTCGTGATTTCTCTCTTCACTGGGAGGGTGTAATTAACTCAGCTGCAATGGGCTCGAGGCTCAGGCTTCCTGGCGCTGCCAGTTCCCTCGTGACCAGGAGCAGCTGCCACCAGCTATTCCCAAGAGCCCGGAACTGAGGCCACCCCACAATGCTGTGCACTCCCGTCCCAGTCCCACAAGTCTGTGCACTTCTACCCCATAAGTCTGTGCACTCCCATCCCCAAGGCTGTGCACTGGCTACCCCACACAAGGCTGTGCACAAGTCACCATGAGCAGAAGGCTCAGGCACCTAGTAGGGTTACTTCCCAAACCAGTCAGTCCATGCCTACTTGTCATCTTTCCGTGTAAGATAACCCAGGTGTGGTGGTTTAAATAAGAACGGTCCCCCATAAGTTCATGCATTTGAACAGCGGTAGTTGGTGGCACTGTTTGGGGGAGATGATGGGACTTTTAGAATAGGGAGTATTGATGGAAGAAGTATATCACTGGGGACAGGCTGTGAGATTTTACAGTCAGCCAGCCCACTTCCAGCTTACTCTCAGGGCCTCCTGTGTGTGCAGCGGAGATAAGATCTTTTGGCTTCCAGCTCCAGCTACCACACTTGCTCCTTGCTGCCACGCCTTCCCTGCCTTTATGAATATCTAGTTCTCTGGAGCCTTAAGGCAAAATAAACTTTTTCTTCTCTATCAGCTGTTTAGAGCCCAGGGGTCATGACTCCTTTGGGGGGCTGAAAGACTCATTCACAGGGGTTGCCTAAGACCTTCAGAAAACACAGAAATTTACATTATGATTCAAAACAGTAGCAGCATTACAGTTATAAAGTAGACATGAAAATAAATTTATGGTTGGGGTCACCACGTCATGAGGATCTGTGTTAAAGGGCCACAGTGTTTGGGAGGTTGAGACTCACTATTCTGTGAGCTGATTTGGGTCATTGAATAGCATCACAGCGCAGAAAAGGAACTGAGTCACTAGGCTAGCCCAACCTTCTCCTTGGTTACTGTGGGTTTCTGACATTGGTGACAACATCAAACATCATCGACACCAGCTTCTCACTTCAGAATGTGGTGTAGGAAAAAAAAAATGGCGAGAAAGCACTTGAGGAAGGTGCGGGACAAACATCCTTAGAAAAGCTCACGATCGTGGTGGCAGGGTGGTGGTGGGAGGATTAGGATTAATCTCACAGATGGGGCTATTTTGTGTGGAGACAAGGGTGTGCAGCATCTCCCTCAATGGGTTCTCTGGAGTTCTCCTGAAAAGCCAAGCAGCAATCCCTGATTCCCCGTCTGATGGACTGGATGGTGGGTTGCATGACTCACTATTTCAATAAACAAATGTATTCCCCAAGCCAATTCTTTGACGATGCTTCCATGAAGCCAAAGGTGAGCCACCATTTTGAAATTTTAGAAAAGGCTTAAAAAAAAAATACCTAACTCACTTCCCAAGGTTCCTAACCACCATTTGTCTTCCTTTGTTATTGACCTCTTTCCCTTGGCCTGTTCCTTTCCACCTACAACAGTGGCCAGTGGAAAGCTGAGCCCAGTGGAAAGCTGGTATCTTTTCCTCATTTTGGGTAAGCAAAACAAAAGGCCCTAAAAAAGTATAGACTTTGCAAGTATAATTGAGTAATGACCACAAGCGAGGGGGGTGAAGTTAATGGATTTTTATAGATTTATTATTATTTTTTAATATATGTGTCTGCATGTGTGCCTGTGTGAGTTCATATATACCACATGTCTGTAGGTACCCAGGAAAGCAAAAGGCTTGGATCCCAGGCATTGGGTCTTATTAAGGCACAAGTGGAGGGTTTGCCTAACAAGTGACAATCAAAGATGGCAGACCACAAATGCCACTGTTTAAATAATTCACAGATGTTCAAGATCAATGTATATACATAATGGCAGCTGCTATTTCAGTGTTTTCTTTTTTAAGATTTCTTTTCTTAAAGTGCACAAGGCTGATGGATTTTTAAGTCTACTTATAATGAACCTTAAACCACTATATTCTTAAATCACAGACCCACACCCTAAACCGTGTACCCAGCAGAGGTCACTCTTTGATGTTCCTTTCCCTCAACCCAAGACCAACCAACTTCCTGTCTCAGATTTTTCTCATTCTAGACCCTTCTTGTAAATGGAGTCACATGACACTGGCCATTTGTGCCTAGCTTCCTTCTCTTTATATCCTGTTTTGTTTTGAAATTTTTTAAAGATTTATTTAATTTGGTGTGTATGTGAAGGCTTTGCCTGCATCTATGTATGTGCACCATGTGTGTGCCTGGTGCCTGAAGAAGTCAGAAATCAGATCCCCTGGAACTGGAGTTAGAGTTGGTTGTGAAACACTAAGGTCGGTGCTGGGAACCAAACCCAGGTCCTCAGCAAGAGCAGCAGGTGTCCTTAATCACTGAGCATCTCTCCAGCTCCTTGATAGGATGTTTTACATTTTATCTGTGTTGTGCCATGGGTTAGATGCCATTCCTTTGTATTGCTGAATAACAGCCTATCGATTTACCATGTCATGCTTATCCACTCGAAAGTTAATCAATACTTACATTGCTTGTACTCTTTAGACATCATAAATAATTTTCCTACCCACTTTTGTGTAAACAGAACTTTCATTCCTTTGAGAATATTCATAGAAATAGGATTGTTGGCTACATTGTGGCTTTATGTTGAAAAATGTAAGCAATTGCTAAGCTGTATTCCCAAGCACCTGCATAGTTCTACCTTCACATCAGCAATGGACGAGAATTTTAATTTCCCCACCCCCTTGCCAGAACGTATTGCTGTCTGTTCGTCTGTATTACAGCAGCGGTGGTGTGAAGTGACATCTAAGTGCCACTGTCCTTTAGTCCCCTGATGCCTGGGGTGCTCAGCATCTCTCCGTGTGCTTCTCGGTCCATCCATACCATTATTAGAACAATATATGTTCAAATATTTTGCTTAGTTTTGAATTGAGTGGCTGATTTTTCTATTATCGAGATTTTCATTACCTGTTCTCCAAATTATTTTTCTAGAGATGCTCTGACAACATTGGGCTTCATTTATTTCAGTCCTAGCCTTAGGATGAGATATTTCCTAATTGATTTGCATAAAACTTAAATCACAACATTTATTGAGTTCTTTCTTTGTTCCAAGTCCTTTACAACATTTATTTTTAAAAAGATGCTGTTGCTTGGATCATGTGTTTCTTCTTTTCATACTCATGAAGATCAGCAAAACCTTCCCTCAGAGAAGTATCCACTTGTTTATCTGAAACTGGAAGATACTTATCCCCACCTCACACCAAGAAAAACAAATTTAATAAAACAGATATGCCTATAAAATACCATCTGTACTTTAGACGCCTGGGAAAAGTCAACCACTTACAGGCTTAGGGCAGGTGCTCTTTCCAAGTTCTGTTTCGGACCCTTAAGATTAAGGCTGCTCATATCTTCTGCAAACACTAAGGGAGTCCCCCAACTTGACTTCTATTTACTCGCCACACACCAGATACAAGCTTATCAAAGAAAAAAACCATCACAACACAGTCTGCTGAAGAGCATGGAGCAAGGTCGAGATTCATTTTCTTAAACCAAGTGTAGCCAAGTTGGCAACGGGAAAGGATACAGGATACAAGCTGAGAGGGCTCATCGTCAAGGTAAACAACCAGCAGCTGTGCCGAGGCCAAGCGTGGCACTGCCTCCACCAGCCCCACCCTGTTCTGGAAGGGGGAAAATGGCACAAACAATAATCAGAAGATTTCAAGCCTTCCCTCTGCCATGATCGCTGGGTTTCCAGAAACGTCCCCATTCTTCACATCCAAGTTCCAACACCTCTGTTTACTCAGAGTGTGCCAACCCCGAGTTGCCAATGGACTGGGAGGACTGTCTGTAAGTCTACCCGCTTGTGAGGGGACTCTTCCAGAGCAGACTGGCGGGCCCTTTCCCACAGCACCATTGTGTGAAAGCTCCGCTGTTTCACTCACTGTGGCTCTGTGAGGGAGCCGCCAAGGTCTCCTGGATACCGTTTATGGAAACAAATCCATACATGTTCAGCCCTTAAGGTGTCTAGCTCTCATTTCCCATCATCTAACGGAAGTCCTTGGTTAATCCTTGATCCTTGTGTCCCCAACCAACGCCCTGGAAATGCTGACGCCTTTTTGTCGTGGCGATGAGACACAATATTCTGGAAAGCCTTGGTGAAGGACGGTTCACCGTCACACTTATATATTGGACATAGACATGACCGAGAGCATGACCGTGTTCCATGTAGCACTTTAAAGAGGTGGCTTGGGGAAATGGGACCAATAGAGTGGACCTTAGTCCAGTCTTGCTGGTCTCCAAATTGAAAGAGGAGATTTAGAAGTGCATTGTCCCATTAAAGCCCATGCATGTAAAAATAAAAATAAAGATGACAGAGGACATGGAAAGATGGCAGCGACCTGCATTCTGATGAGAGAGCCCTGGGAGGAAGTCACACCCACTGCCACCATGGTCTTGGAGGTCTCAAGTATTGTGAGGAGTCAATTTCTATTGATGGGCAATATTTTCTTAAGCCAGCTCAACCAACCTTATGAATACATGGGATGTCATCCCCACCCCCAGCCCCGGTAAACGGTAACTCCTTGCTGGGGCAGCTACTCACCCTATAGTAGTCGGTGCTGTACACGTCCCGGGACATGCCGAAGTCCCCAATTTTCACCAGCAGGTTCTCCCCCACCAGGCAGTTCCGGGTGGCCAGGTCACGGTGCACAAAGTGTTGGGACGCCAGGTAGACCATGCCGGCTGCAATTTGCTGAGCGATGTGAAGCATCTGAGACTGTGTCAGCTCAGTGGGCGGGTTGCCCTCTGCCATCAGCACCGCGTCCGGCCCGTGTGCCCTGTGGGAGAATACAAGAGGCTAAAGCCTCTGTTGGAAGACTAGAGGGACTCAGTTTCCATTTAGCGGCTGAGGCTGGAGGACCCTGCCTGACTTAGGAGAAGAAGAGGCCAGAACGCTCCATTTCACCCACAGTTTTATCTCCACAGCTGAGAGAGCGCCCGGCGGCCTCATTTCTCCTGAGTGGGATACGGGGGGGCTAGAATAGTTAGCTCTCATGCCAACCCATTAACAGACTTATGCTTTAGTGAATTCAGAACTCTGTTGCCATCAGACATTGGCCACGGACTCACAAACTCTGAGAAGCGTAACCTCGCTGAGACAGAGTTAAAGCCGGAGCAGAGAGAGGCTGGCTTTCCTGGAGCCGGGTCCTAGCATCAGAGGGTCCCCAGACCTCCTCCAAGCCGCACTGCAGCTGGCCACCCCGCCAGAATGCAGACCACTCCAGATGTCCCTGTCAAAGATGGGTAGCTCACGGTCCCCTTCAGCCCACCTGATGTGTGACAAAGTGTGGCTTTCATGTAAGCCCTTGACTCTTTCAAGGCTAGAGTCCTAGCCAGCAGCGCTGGTCCCTCTGCTCTGCACGGCTTTGGCAAAGCTTCCCTCCACTCATGGGAGACTAAGATGGGAGGGGGTCTCTATTGAGAAAGTGAGTGATTCCATCTTTGGGTCCCAGAACAACTTGGGTGTTTGAAAATGAGAGGGCAAGAATTAGCCAACATTTTTAGCATGGATTCCGCCTTCCCTGAGCTATTCCAGCCCAGACATAGCCCCTTCTCCCTCAAGGCTGCCGCCTGCAATGACTTTCTTTGCATTTCTAAGACATGCTGTCACCAGGCCCTTTACCCTGCTTTCTCTAGGAGCAAGCTCTGGCAGAGGCGTGGGGCGTGTTCCAGTCCACAACTACCTAACACCCTCATCTGAGGAAGTCTTTGAACTTCACTAATCTGCAGTTTCCTCATGGTTATATTATGTGTGTGTAGGGGGGGGGATGCAGAACGGGGTGGGGAGGGGAGATTCTTCATCTCCTCCTCTGTCTCTGAATATCTAGGTTTAACCATTCTCTTGGGAGGAGCTTCCTGGTTTCCTACCAGGCAAGTCTTAACAGATTTCATCTCTCCTTGAACCCCAGCCCCCAGCTGCCTTTTGTGGCACCCAGGAAGAGGCCTGAGAAAGTGTCCCTGGAGGTTATAAAACAGCACAGCATGGCACAGAAGCCAAAGCCCGGGCTGTCAGAATTGAATCTGAGCCCAGTCCCAACACAGGAGAGTTCTTCAACTTACTGGGCCTGTCTCTTCATTCTGTAACCCAGATCCTTTAAGCAGCCCCCTAGAGCATTGGCATGAAGAATTAATACTGAGTCTGAAGGGGCGCTTTTTATAGTGTTGGGGGGGGGCTTTTTATAAAGTGGGGAGATTTGAAAAAAATACAAAGCTGGGTCTGTAATGGAGCTACAGAGCCCTGAGGAAAATGGGAGCTTTCCTTTTCTTGAGGATGCCAAAGTCCTTCCCACCTCAGAAGACTCACCTCAACCTAAAGCTCAGGTAAAGGACCGAGATACATAGAAACTAATAGGGGATCCAAAAGACTAAGAAACGTCAGGCATTGAAGGAATGAACAAAGTCAACGTCAGTCATTGCTCCGGCTATGGAAAGCTGGACACCTGAGTCTGCAGGAGGTCTCCATCCATCCCAGGGGGAAGGAAGTGTCCACACCCCTCCTCTGAAACACATCTCTGCAAACCTCCTGCAGCAGCCTTGAGCTCTGTGCATGGGGGAGGCTCTCACACCCTTGACTGGCCCTTCTCTGCTTGCTTCTGAGAATGCAATGAGGATTTCCCCCGGCAGTAGCCTCAGTACCCCTTTAGAGCAGATGTCCCTCACAAGGGACAGGTGAGTGTCCTGGACAAGTTCTTAAGAGAACCGCAGAGCCCAGGCCCTCCTATATCACTCAAAAATAAAAAATAAAATAAAAAACCCACTTCTTCTGGGAGAATCTCCTTAAAGAGTGGCAATGGCAATGCCCCCCCCACCCCGGTGTTCTGGCTTGGGGAGCAGCAGCAGGCTTAGGGGACCTATAGGAAGCTGCTCAGCCTTCCTGGTCTGGTCGTCTGCACTGAATGGGTTCTGTAGTTGACACCTCTTCCCTTACCACCTGTTTGGATGTGCAGTGCTAGGGACCGATCTCAGGGCAGGTGTGCCTTACCATTGAGCTGCATTCCAGCCTCCTTCGGATTTGCTCAAAAGTAAGTTTATCTGCTAAATTTACTATAAAAGTTGATTGACACATAATAGTCTTTCGTGTTTATGGGATAGAGTGTGGTATTTTAATGCATTGTGTAATGTATAAGGTATGTTAGACCAAAATAACTGACATACACATCATCTTAGAAATTTCCCTCCCCTTGTATTAATAACATTATCTCTAGAGCTATATGAGATATGCAATTAATTGTTGCCGACCACTGTTACCCAGCTCCGGTCACTAAGACTTATCCATCTCATACAGTGGTTCCCTATACATCCTTGTAACAGGCACTTCTCAGGAAACAGGAAGCTGGTCCAGAGGCCATGGCTGGAGTCTCAGTTCTATCCCCAGCTTCATGAGTTGGCTTCTTTGACTGTGCCACAAGACTAAGCATAAAATAGGGAGCTTATTTATCTTTAAATTTTTGAAATATTATTTGGTTTTCATAAATTAACACATCTTATATACATAGACATTTTAAATAAATATTGTTTGTTATTGCTTGAAAATTGCTCATCTCTCTTTCCCCACATTAATAGAGAACTTGGGAGAGATTCTTCAGGGAAAAACTGAAACTTTTAAAATGAAATTGTTCTCATTGTCCATCTCATGCCAGACCTGGCTGTATTGTGCTCGGTATAAGCTTTTTTACATGAAGAGAAAGATTTGAGACATAAGACATCTGGCTTTATCAAGCACTGCCAAGACACTTGGGGATCTGTCATGGCAGTTGTGTGCCAGGTCTCCTCCCAGGAAGAGGACAGCACGCCCTTGCCATGCATCACTGCACCTGAGTCTGCTCCTTGGCAGCCACACCGATCCAGAGTGTAGCAGATTCTGGAATCAAGCTGAGTTTCCAAGTTCTCCACGCCCTGCGTAGGATGCCAAGGGAGGGCCTCAGAAGGCAAAGGGGAAGCTGGGGTGTGGCTGACAGAAAGCCAAAAGCTGAGTGGTAACAGACACACTCACATACACACACACACACACACACATGCATACACACATGTACACATGCATACACACATGTGCACATATGTGCACACATATACTCATATGCACATATACACACATACATTCATACCCATAAACATTCATACCTATATACACTTGAATACACACACTTATGCAAAACACATGTGCACACACATTTGCAACTACATCATACACTCATATCCACATAGTCACACCTACACATATTCATACTTACAGACACACGCTCATTCATACATTCATGCATATATACACACATACACAAGACACACATATGCTCCCCTGCCCCTCACATCGACACATAGAACACACATTCACTAATACACACTCACACATATATACTTAAACTCCCATAATCATACATACACTCATACCCGTAATAAACACACACACACATATAGTCACTCACAGAGCATATTCATACACAAACACCCCTAGTCACACCATTTAACACACACATACAAACAAACACAGACGTCTGAGCATGCAGATGCATGAAACTGCATCCAGATAACTGCATGTGGGTTTATTTTGTTATAGTATTTAAGAAAAACTGTTTTTGGATTAGGGAGAGAGTCTGAGGAATGATGAAAATATTTCTTACAGGAACAACTAGTCCTCAACCAAAGTTAATATTTTCCTTCTTCTCACTTTGGCTCTGACAATACAGGTCCAGAATCTGCCATTGCCCCCGACTTTCACCCACAATGAACACTTTGATAACACAGGAAGGCAGGTTGGGGTTGGCTCTCAATGCCTTGACTGCGCCAGCCACTCCTGATCTCCTGATCTCATCTGGCAACTGCACATACACACCTGACTACAGGGAAAGCAGAGATCCAGCCCAGGCGAGAACTGAGCCCTATGTGTAAAAAGACAGACCGTGAAAATGGTCCAGACGTGAGTGCCCTGTAGAGCCAGTTCTAAGAGCAGTGGAGCTCTGTCCCCTTCGGCCATCCCTCCTGTGACTGACTAATTCCTGAGACTGCAGGGCAAATCTTCCAGCGAATGGGAAGCTCTCCTTCCTTCTGTGTGAAGCTTTTGGCAGTGGATGGGGAGGACTTCGTGTGAGCATCACACAAAAGACGCCACTCACTGGGCTTTTGAATCTCTGAACCAAAACACAGAGGAAACATGGCAGAAATAAGGGACCGTGGGACCAAAAGTTATTGATAACTCCTCTCTAAGCTTGTTCTTGGGGTGCAAGCTATGTTGCCCTATCAGGAAAACGAGGCCAGGAAGGGCAGGTGATCTGTACGCTCCTTTCATCCTCTGTTTCCCCCAAGTTATAATCTTCCCTCAAACTGCATGAAATGTGTAGGCTAATATTTTGAGATACCAGCTGACATTTAAAGAAAAGAACACATAGATAGGACTGTAAGGGACTTGTGACAAAGGTGCCTGGGCCAGGGCTGATGCCCCATTCAGGAGGAGAACCCATGTTTTCTGGCCATGCTGGAACATGTGGTGCCTCACCTGGATAACCTTACATGTAAGATCCATCTCTATTTCTGTCTCTGCCCAATGAGAATGAAGACATTATTTCCTTTCTTCCTTGTCATTGTTATGTATCTGACTCACTGTATGCTTCTCCCTAGACAGTCACAGGATGGGAACATTCACCAGGGGACCGTACCAGGGTGACAGGCAGCCCACAGTCATGATATTAAACTCATCTTTTCTTGTGATTTCCTTGCTGACTGAGCTGGTCACCAGAGAATTCTTCTCCAGACTTTGCCTACTGTACTTGTCACGCTTGAGCTCAGTACACACCACCACTGAGAAGACTCAGTTCATACACGCCACAGCTAGGTACCAGCTTCATGTCTGCTTGGGGGTGGCAACTCTGCTGTTGTATCTGGCATCACCTCAAAAGCCACTCTTAACCCCTGACACTCTGTGACTTAGCTCACACTCCAGAACAAACGACTTCCTCATGGCTCGTGACCTGACCACTCTAAAGTCTCTCTCACTCTATCTGTGTCTCCTCCTCCTGCTGTCTGAGGGACGGGACTCCTTGAGAAGCCATTGCTGAACTGAGACGTAATGAGGTCTGTGCTAGAAATCCAAGTGGCACTAGCTCCCTGTTTCTCTTTTAGGGGACCCTGCTTATGTACACATTGCTCAGGGGGACCTTATTAGCAACAGCCACATTTGCAAGACTTCGATGGCTCCGTCAAATGTTGCTCCATCCTTTTCCTTTGAAATCTTTGGTCTTTGAGCTCTGTCTGTTCCATTCTAGATCCAAGAGATCCTGAGGGCAGATCAGCTCCGCACACTAGCTCCCCAGCTTCCATGCTCTGAGCTGCTTCCTACTTCCCCTCCTCCCCCACACCCCCTTCTCATTCCCGGAATACCTGGCATCCCAGATGCTTCACTCTGACCCCACTACAACATCTACGGTGCAGCCTAGGTATCTTTGCTTTCTCTGTTTCTGTAGCCTTGGGCAATGCACTTGGCACACGCTCTTCCAGGCACTTAGCATCGTCAAAATGTAACAAATGCTCAATGAATGCAGAAGGACTAATTAGCTACACTTTAGGAGAGGTGACCAGGCAGGAAAAAGAAATGTGTTCTTCCTTTCCCTCTGTTCCTTTGTCCATTGTATGCAGGTGTTTGGGTTTCCCTTTCCCCTTCCCAGGGGCTTCGTCCTTGCTCCTAGTTATCTGAGCAGTGACATTCTGCCCGCTTCTCAAGCCCAGGTGGGCTCCACCCCTCACTGTACCTAAGGAACTTGTTGAGGTCTCCATGCTTCATATACTCAAAGACCATGATGAGTGGGTCGCCCTCCACACAGACGCCATAGAACTTGACAATATGCTCATGCTGGAGATTGGTCAGCAGCTCCGCTTCACGGTGAAAGTCCTTGCGGGCATTGTCACTGGCATCCTTCAGCGTCTAGTAAAAGGGGACATCAAAGAGAGGTTGTTTCAGTAAAGAATGCCAGCAGTGAGTTCTAACTGGCATCCTTCAGCATCTTATAGTCAAGGGGGACATCAAAAAGAGGTTGTTTCAGTAAAGAATGCCAGCAGTGAGTCCTAAGAACTCTACAAGGGATGACCATGTATCTCATTAACTACACAGAATGTCAGGAAGCACCCTAATTCCTAAGGAAGTGACATTTGTTTGCGAGGCCTCACCCTCGTGGGCGCACACAGGTTGGTAGCTTATGAAGCAGTCTCCTAGGTACATTCTCACTGAGTTCCCGGGGAAGCTTATCTTACAGGCTTCATGCTGCTCACCTATGGGCTGGACCAATGATTCCCAGGGTTTTCTGTCATTTCCTGGTGCCTATGAGATTTCTATGATACTATGTATACCTCACCTCTGCTCATGTCACCCTTGAAAAAATTGTTTTCTTTTAAGTTTCATCTATGCAAATGTATGTGTACGGAGCCATGAAGTGTGTGTGTGTGTGTGTGTGTGTGTGTGTGTGTGTGTGTGTGTGTGTGTACAGGACCACAGAGACTAGAGGCGCTGGATTCCCTGGAGCTGAACTTACAGATAGTTGTTAGGCCTGCGGGCCCTTTACAGTCCTAACCGCTGAGCCATCCCTAGAGCTCCTTCTAGCCCGGATCATCTGACCGTTTATAGACTAAATTCTGAAGAGACCTCAGAAAGAAAAGCACAGGGAGGCTTGGTGGACCAGACCTCCAAGCTGCAATCAGGACCGTGTTCAACCTTTATGTGATATCCTTTTAAAGCTTTCTCTAGCCCGGTCCCCACACACTGAGACATGTCCTGTCCCCTCAGCTAATGCTGAGATGCAGATGATCCGAAACACACCAGCAGAGCTTGTGTGAGTAGGGATGAGATGCACAGAGCCTCACAGGATGCACAGCAGCGTGAAGAGGTAGCAGAATCCCTGACAATCCCATGGTGGGATCCAGACCTGGGGTAGGAAGCATGAAGTATGTACGTTCCATGGTGTTCTAGCCATGCTGCTTTTAGTCAACATCATATGTGCATACGCTGTGTTGACACATATTGCCATTTAGCCAGGATTGTGGTAGAACCAAAACCATACTGAGCTGGCCTTGGTGGTACATACATTTAGGCAAGTACTATAGAGAAAAAGTAGGGAGAATTGCAATCTTGAGGTTAGTGTGCCTAGCGCATGGGAAGCCCTTGACTGAATCCCATGATCCCAAGAGAAAGTAGACGTTGACTTCAATCTTGACCCAGGTGGTAATGAACAAAGAGAGAGAAAAACATCTATATGGTTAACTATGAATCTAGCGCCCTGAGTAACCACTTCCCTATGACTGTTGGGCCTGCGCCTTGGCATGGCTCTCCTGTGTTAGCACTGGTCTTCTGCCTTCACCCTGGTCCCCTGCGGCCCTCCAGTTCCGCTCCATCCCACGGAATGTCTGCAGCTGCTCCAGCAGCAATGGATCCCGCATCCCCAGCTCTGCACAGATTCTCTTCTTCGCCTGGGTTGCTCTCTTGAGTGCAGTCACTGACATAAGAAGCTGAATGATGCTCCGCCCCTATGGGGTCTCCAACCCAATCCCCAGAATTTATGGATGTTACTGTCCATGGGAAAGGGGATCTGTAAAGTAAGGCTCTCCAGATGTGGTGATGAGCCCGGATGGCTTGGGTAGCCCACTGTCAAACAAAGGCCCTTATAAGATATAAAGACAGGAAGAAATCCTTCCCCACAGAGGCTTCTGTCAATCTTATCCAGCTCAGATGGCAGAAGTGGATGTCAGCATCCAGTTAGAGTCAGGACTGGGTCAGAGCTAATGCATGGACATGCAGCAGGTTTGTACTGACTGGGAAAACTTAGCACTAACTGTCCAGGATCCAAGAGCGCTGGCAGACCGTGGTGGTCATTTCCAGACCCTGGTGGCCATTTCCAGGCCCTGGTGGCCATTTCCTTGACTCTATTTTCCCTGCAAGAGTCTTTCTGACCAGTGTTACCTACAGACCACGAGGTTGGCCACTGTCTGACCTCCCTGGAGCGCAGATCTGAGTTAGATACCAGCAAGTGAGACATTTATTCGTGGAGATTCTCAATATCAGCATGGCCTATACGGAACACGGAGAGGGAGGCTGAGCTCTGACTTCATCTCCACAGAAGCCTCAATTAGCTCTGTGGCCAACCTGTAGGGACTGGGTGGAGCCCCGAGTCACGTGATCCATCAGTCATGGATGCAAGGCACCTGTAGAGCACAGCATCTTCTTGAGGGGAATTACTGAAATCTGTGTCCTTTGTGCTTTCTCAGACTTGGGGGAGCAAGGTGCAGGTCACCGTTGCGTCTGTCACAGGCTGGATTCCCAATACGCCGTTTGCATTCAAGGGCCATTGTTCCCATAAAAGGGAGCATCAGTAAGTACACTGGGCTCCCCAGGGAAGCAGCAACTGAGGGAGACAGCACTGCCTGTTGCCACGCCTCCGGAGCCGGCCGGTCCCCTGACTATAGCTCTTTAGCAGCACTTGAAGCTCTCTGAGGAGTTGTGATCAGACTCACAGAGACAGAGGTCACAGGTGCCACGTCCATCAGGCCAGAGGTCGTGGCATCTAAGGGGAAATTGTGAAGTGGCCCTTAACTGTCCCCACAGGCCCCTTGGCTCTGCCTGGAATCGGAAGCAGGTCATGGAGTGCTCAGAGAGGCCAGGAATCTGTGCTGGTCATTGCCATGGAAACAGCACTGTTCCTCGCACACTGACAAAATGCACAGCACAGAGGACGAGGGTGTGGGTCTCTGCTTCTTCGAATCAGGAGAAACTGAGCTGCCACACCCCCTCTGACTCCCAGATTTAGACTCGTGGGTCCAGACTAAACGCCTTTGTCTGTCTGTCACACAGGCACGTGCCACGAGCTTCTGTTGATGGTTTTATTTCATTTGGTTTCGTACATGAGCATGGTTTGGAGTTTTCTCCTTCCACCTGTTTTTCTGAATTTCTCAGTGGGGAGTCAGCAAATGAGGGGGATGAGAAAACAGGGAGGAAGTTTTGCTGCCCTCCAGGTCCTTTCCTTGATCTCAGAAATGGCACAGAGACCCACACACTCCTTGCCTCTGTTTTGTGTTTCAGTTTGGGGTGTTACGTCTGTCTACACCACCAATTCCTCACTGGCCGCTAACTCAGCCTACAGCAACTAGAGGAGCCCTAATGTCCAAGGCTTGCAGTAAGTAGAGACTGCAGGATGTGGACCAGAAGGGAGAGGTGAGTAGTCATTGGGGAAAGAGCTGGATCTGTCAAACAAGGACCAGAAATCAAGGATCAAGAGGAACAAGCAGGTTGTATGACTTGCTTTTAAGTGGGGCATGGGGCTGCCTAATACACTCTGTCCTGGATACATCTAATACATCTCAGCCCCCACATCTGTCCTCCTAGCAATGCTCCAAGGGTGCTGAAGTGAAAGAGGTTTAGGGTAGAGCTGAGAGTTCCAGGTTCAAATCCTGACCACAGCCTTCTCTCTGAACCCTGTTTTACTCTCCTGTAGAGAGAGGGCAGCGCCATCCATGTTTTAGAGGTGCTGAACGGCCACTGAGTGAGCCAGGGGCTGAGATGCTCCCCAGGATCCTTTGTTAAGAAGGACACTGCTGTGATTTGAGTTTGGAAACAGGTCCCTGCATTCAGTTTTCTCATACATGGGTTCATATAAGATGAAAGATGTGTGGATAAGGTATTGGGGCCCACTCAAGGATGAGAGTGGCACTCCTCCTTGGGAGGCCATCCTGTCCTGAAGGGCTGTCTAGGCTCCAGGAAGTATCAGGCTGTATGTGGAGGTGTGGGCTTGGCCCTCACACTCTCCCACAGTTCAGAGACTGTGAGGATTTACAGGAAAGCTTATGTCTAAAGCCTTGTGTTTATCACATGCCTAGAAAAGGGTTGGATCCTTGAAGGTCTTTGTCATAGGGCATAGACAAATCCTGGAGAAAAACTTTCCCAGCAAGCTCTGATTATGTCCTGTGGATTCAAGAATGCAAGAAAGACAGAGAAAGGCTAAAAAGACACAAAGAAAGGCAGAGAGAGAGAGAGAGAGAGAGAGAGAGAGAGAGAGAGAGAGAGAGAGAAGAGAGATTCAGAGGAGAGGAGAGAGAAGTGGAGGGAGGAAGAAAAGGGGAGAAGAGGAAAGAAGTGGAGAGAAGAGGGAAGGGGGAGGGGAAGGAAAGGGAGAAGAGAAGAGAAGAGAAGAGAAGAGAAGAGAAGAGAAGAGAAGAGAAGAGAAGAGAAGAGAAGAGAAGCAAGAGGAAGAACAGACTCTTCTTTGAGAGAGAAACAGCCCAAAGATTTTGGTAAGCAGCCAGTGTCTCCACTTCCCCAGTGCAGACTCTTAGTGCAAAGTCAGAAACTGCATTTCAGTCACATTTTTTAAATCAAAAGCGATCTTACTATTCATGGACCAAATGCATCCTGCAAACCTGGCATCCTCCCGTGAGCCCATCCATTTTTGCATGGTGGGCCCTTTTTTGAAATTATGATTCAATTCTATTTTAAGAGATTTTGGGAAATATGGTGGTAACGACTTGGCCAAATTCAAATCCTGAATTTGGCGTTCAAAGGACAGAATTTTTTGTAAGGATAGAATCAGGGCCAGACAGCAATCAGAAGCTAGAAAAGCCAGCATCGACCCTGTTTATAAATATCATCTTTGTGTCGGTACGGTGTCTGGTTGTCATTTTACTCAATTATGGGAGGTTTGGCTGGTAGCAGAGCTCCTGTCGACAAGAAAGCAGGGGTGTGGGCCCAGCTCAGCAGGGGTGTGGGCCCAGCTCACCCGTTAGCAATCCTCCCACTTCAGCTGCATCTGATGGACTCATTTGCTCAGTCAGCATGCATCCCTGTTCCCTCACTCCAGGCTGCCTTGCAGTGTGGATTCTTCTTTCTCTTGGTGGTTTCTGGATATTCCAAGGCTAGGGTCCTCTCTGACTCCAGTAGGAGACCTCATTCAGGGCGGAGGCAAGACTCTACCTGTTATGTGTACATATATTCAGAGCCAGGGGGTGGGGCAATAGCCAATATAGTTTTGGCCAAGAAATGAGAAGCCAGTGAAGTGAAATACAAGTGAGGGTAAAGAAGGAGATCAAAACTCATTTCAAATGATGAAGCAAAAACTTAAAACCAATAAGAAGCTGGCTAGAGGGCAGGCTATGTGCCCGAGGCATGAGTGTGATAGTATGCCTCAGCAAACTAAACCATGATGTACTTCAAGGTGTAGGTGACTTAAGGAAAGATGGAACAGGCTTTTAACAGTGCAGAGCGCAAATTCTTCTCGCACTTTCGAGGTCACAAAGACAGCACGTCTTTGGTAAGGACAGAATATGGAAGCAGCTATGATTTCCTGTTCTCCACTACACTGCTTAAACACAGAGAAACATGAGGACACTCCCAAGCTGATCAGCCAGCCAGCGGTCACGGGGACGTCTGGTTAATGTGCCAGAGGTTCTCTGGTCGAGATCTACTGTTAACAGAAAGTCTTCACTCTCCTAGATCTAGGAGACAAGAGCGCCATGCCACTAATTACCAATTTAAATGTTGTTATTCCAAACTGTGGTGTGCTTTAGTTGGAAAACAAACACAGAATTTTGGAACCTTGACACGAATGAAATTTGAACTATCTCATTGATATTTCATCATAATATGTTGACATGATGCTGGGAGATAGGTTGACTTAATAAACTATACTAATAAAATAAGATTAGTGTCCTTCTTTTTGCTGTACTAATGTGTGTATCGGAAAATGTCAAGCTGTGACCCAGCTTTATTCGTGACTTCGATTTTCCTGCCAGGAATTCACTAGTTCAGCAGAGCCAGTTCTGCTCCCTACGAAGAGGCCAACCCATGCCTCCGGGACACGGGAAGGCATTTCTAAGATGTGAAGTTGAGACAGAATCAAGACCGACAACCTTTCTTGTAGGGTTTCCACAGAAAACAGCATGCCAAGCATGCAAGTGGTGGCCAGGATTTTTTTTTTAAGTAACAGGTTCTTCTCTAAAAAGAAGAGTAAAGGAAGCAGTCATCGAATTTACACACAGTGAACTTTGCTAGGCATATTTTAATAAACACAAAGAAAGAATTCATATAAATAGAATCTTAGCAATGACAGAGTGTAGTAGGTAGGTCCCAGACATCTGTAGAAATAAAATCCAAATGATTATACCAAGGTGCTAGGGTTCACTATAAAATGCTCTTGCTGTACTAGAAACTAATAACAACTACATCAGCTCAACCAACTGTCTATAACTGGCCTTTGGAAGAATATTGCATGCCAAGTGACAGCTTCAAATACAAGAGTCCTAGCCAGGTTGTTGATGCTGCTACATTTATTTTCACAGCAACGCTGGCTGTTAAGGCTCAGATGTAACAGGCTGACCACCCAAAGGGAGGCATAGCATTAGGTTCTAATTCACATACTTTAAAAGACTCAGTGCTATGTTTGTGCTTGCATGTCATTAAGTTGTGTACTCGGAAATGCCAACCTATGATGACAGGAAAACAAGCCTAGAGACAGTCACAGGGAAGAAAGGTCAAACAAAAAATAAAATCAACAGTGGAGTGCAATATGAGCAAGGCGATGTGTGTGCAGGCTCTGAAATCACCAGGGCATCCCTGTCAGTCGGTTCACCAGACAAGGAAGTGACTGGTGGTTCAGCATGGACCTGACTTGACTGTGACTTTGTCTATCATGTAAGTTAAAAGGGTGTACAGCTATTTTAATTCATACATTCAAGAGATACAGAAGTGTGAAGTGAAGCCTCAAGTTGAGTTTGATGTCAGAAGTCTTCTCTTCAGAAAAAGACAACTAGAACCCTGGGGTGTATTTGTGTGTGTGTGTGTGTGTGTGTGTGTGTGTGTGTGTGTGTGTATGTGTGCATATTTTGTGTATGTGTGCACACAGCATGCACACATACAAGCACACACAGTGTGTAGAGAATATGCCCACACAAACATCAAAGAGAAATAAAGAACTACTAAGTAATGTCTGGACAACAAAAACAATCAAGCTTTCATAGCGAAGCATCATTTAAAGTTCTGTGATTTCTGTTCCAAGAGCCCAGTGGAGACTCAACAGACAGCATTTTCTGCAGCCTGAGCCCCATTAAAACACAAAAATTATCTTTTCGGGAAATATTGACAAATGTCCTTAAATACGATAATTCTTCATTGATTTCCATTTTGTGGAGACAAGGATTTCACAAGTCACTGTAAATGCAAAAGGCAGGAAAGGAGCCCCAGGGAGGGAAGGATCATGGAACCTCATGGTCAGCCAGGATGGGCAGGACGACATGGTGACCATGGTAAGACAGAAGGAAGGAAGGGGAGAAACTGTGATCCATCTGAGACATGAACTTGCAAGGGCGGGGAATGGTGTTGATGAGCTCTGTGTATGTCCTCTCACCTCGGAATCTTTCTGCTGCTTCAGGATGGAAGGGGATGAGCCATTTTGTCACTTAGACATTACTTGGAGAGAAGGAATCCCAGTAGCTTCCTTGCCTGAAAGTAGCATCTTTGCCCATGGCCACTTTAGAGGACTGAACTATGGGTAGATTGCTATACAGATTTGCATTGGTATGGATCTTGGTTTATCAACACGAATTGAAGGTCAACTTTGTTACATGTATATTTCTGCTCTTGATTAAGGTATTGTGATTATGTAGTTCATTCAAAAATGTAATGTATAATTAAGAAATATAGGTTAATAGATAATCATCTATAATAGTCAAGCTTGTAATGATGTTAGTTTAATTTTCTAGATGTATAGAAATATATTTCAGTTAGATAGGTATTCTTCAAATCTTTCAGAGACCTTTAGAATATGGCATTTAAAGTGTTTTAATAATTTAGGACTTTTAATGACAGTGAGACACATCTGCTCCTGACAGCACTAATCTACTTCAAGAGGAAGATGGACATCAAAGAGGCTCCTTATGGAGTTTGTTAGATGAACTGGACATGAAGGAGCCACAGAAAAATGACTGCTGAACTTGTGAGACAATCTTTCGGGGTTCCTGCTTCATGAAAGAGTCTGTGAGACATTCTGCAAGATACAGAATAAAGTGACTGAACTGTCTTTGAAATTTCCTACTTCATGGAAAAGTCTACTAGGTATATGGACCTGTAGGCTGAATATAGATGCCCCAACGATACAGAAGAACTTTGAGTGACTGTCCAGGTAGAGAGATGTCTCTGTAATTTCTAGAGTTTTGGAAGTTGCTAACAATGCACTTTCTGTTTACTTAGGTAATAGTATATCCTTCTGGAATATTTGATGGAGTTGGAGAATCAATAGATAGTTATAGTTTTCCTTAGTTATGATAAAAGATAAAGTAAATAAATATGTAACTGTAATTCTTGTTTGATACCTGTTTTGTTATACGTAATTTTACTATGTTAAAGTTAAAGCCTTCCTTAAAAAGGAAAATAGTGTCGGAGGTCCTTCTGTCTATGTGTTGCTTTTATTGGTTAATGAATAAAGAAACTGCCTTGGCCTGTTGATAGGGCAGAACTTAGGTAGGCAGAGAAAACTGGACTGAGCGCTGGGAGAAGGAAGGTGGAGAAGAGACACCAAGGTTCCACCGCGGGAGATAGTTGTACTGAAACTTTGCTAGTAGACCACGACCTCATGGTGATACACAGATTAATGGAGATGGATTAAATTCATATGTAAGAGTTATCCAATAAGAAGTTAGAGCTAATGGGTCAAGCAGTGATTTAATGAATACAGTTTCTGTGTGAATATTTCGGGCGTAAGCTACCTGGGTGGCTGGGAAGAGCAAGTGACTCCTTGCAACATAGATGATGTGTCGTGAAGAATAATGGATTTTGTAGATGACTAGCTGGGATAAATGGCTCCACATTTCCTCTACCCAATCAATTTTAGAATTGGTGTAAGCGGTTGTTGGTGTGTTTCTATCTGTCAAACATAAGTGAGCTACTGAGACAAGAGAGCATATGCTACCAGAAGCAAAGGATGGGCTTGGTGTCTCATGCTGATGAAAAAGAACAGATGGTCACAGGGATTTCCTCAGATCCCAAGCAAACTTACAGACCCCAGATGACCCAATCACAGTGAGGATCCTTGGGTCCTATTAGAGATGATTATCTTTTGTGTTTTTCTTATTTGTTTTTAGGACTATAGGATAGCATCTCTACCATGTCCTCAGACAACACATATTTTCTCATGGTCAGACTCTGTGCATCATGGGTCTGACTCCTCTGTCAATTTCCACAGATGCCTGGGCAATCAGAATGCATCTGACATAACTGAAAACAAGTCAACAAAAGATCAAGCTTTGCTACAGCATGAGGAGAACCTGTCTGAAAATGAAGTCCATGTTAATGCAAACCAGCCAGTAGATGAGAGAAAGAGCAGAAGGAGGTACCCATTGATTTCCAGAAGCCGGCAGTGCCTGAACCCAGGTTCACAGTGACAAGACTTCCTAGCAGGGTGGCTTCCCAAAGCATTGTCCCTTCTGCTTACGTCATTCTCATTCTAGCAAAGGTTTCCAAGGACCCTTGCATTCTTTTTAGGAAAGTCAATTCTGAGGTATGAGGTTTGATTGCATTTCTCTGAAGTCAGAACTCTCTCGAGAATTCAGGTTTTCTACCCCATTTGTTCCCTGCTGTTAAATTTTCACTGGTGTAGATAAGAAAGTGCCTCTCATTTCATCCTCACACAAAGTTTACTCCCTTATGAGTGGTATTGTGCTGAATTCCCTCAAGTTGTGTGTGAGCCAGATCACACACAGAATTTAGTAGCTAAGAGTGTGGTCACAGTGAGCACAGGGCTAGGTTCCAGTCCTAGAGCTGGTGTTAAACAACTTCATGCCAGTTGTTTGACCTTGGGTGAGCTGTTAATCTCTGGATTTCTGGGTTTTCTTTTGTTAGTTTGTTTTATTTTCTTTTAATCATTTTATTTAGATTTATTTTTATTTTGTATTTTGCCTGTATGTAGGTCTGTAGGTCACATGTATGCAATATCTTGGAGCCCAGAAGAGGATGCTAGATTGTGTAAGACTAGACAGAGGGTTGTGAGACACCGTGTAGGTGCTGGGGATAAGGCTCAGGTCCTTTGCAAAAACAGCCAGTACTCTTAACTACTGAGCCAGCTCTCAAGCCTTCTGACTTTCTCTCTCTCTCTCTCTCTCTCTCTCTCTCTCTCTCTCTCTCTCCCCCTTTCCCCCCCCCCCCCGCCTTTCTTTTTCTTTTGTAAAATGTGAGTTAAGGAACATTAATAATAGTAGTAGTAGTATCCTTTTCTTTCTTTTTGATTCAGGGTCTCATGTAGCCCACTTGGCTTCAAAATCCTTCTGCTGTCTCCTTTTGCCAAGTGCTAGGATTGTAAGTGTATGCCACCAAGCATAACCTATTAAACCATATCTAAAATGATTCTCATTACATTAGATTATTAATGTTACCTATTGTCTTTACAGTTTCTTTCAGCTGTGACCATCTGTGTTTCATGAAACCACTGCCATATAGAAATGCCAATGATCAACTCTTTAGTGCCTCAGGAATCTCAGAGTTTCACGGTCTGCACCATCCACTCAGCGACCGCCAATCATCTCTCCACTTATTCAATAAGCATTTCTCTTTTGCATCACGCTACACATCACGCGATGTGCCAAAGTTATGGCTCCCCCTGTAGAGTATGACTGACATCCTAAAAGAGGTCACAGACGTGCAATGTCACTCATTAAGTAAACACACTAATACATAATTTAAAAACCTTGATAATGCTATAAAGGCCAAGTATAGAAGCTTTGACAGCATGGGGTCTTGTCTGGTTGGGGGACAAACAAAGACAGGCCCTCCAAAGAGACAGCTTGAACTGAGAAGCATGAACTGGTTGCCTGCAGTGATTGTTGGGTGAGGACTGGGGCATTGGGTCAGATGCTGTGCTGGGCCTGCTTTCTAATGGAAAGATAGTTTCTAAGTCACTTCCTCAAAGCTCTTAGTAGAAAAAAATACCATTATTTCTTCTCTGGGAAGGAAGGAATTCAGAAATATTTATATCTGATCTCAGAAGAGTCTCTGCTGAATTTGCCAGCACAGTTCTGATTTACCCAAGACTTCACCTGCACAGTTCCTCCAGCCCTTTTAACTTCATACCTTGAGAAAGTCACTTGACTTCCTTAGGTCTCAGATTTCTCATCCATAAAACATGAGGCTAGGGTTTTATTTATATGGTTTTAAAGGTCTCTCTCTCATATTCAGCATTCCTTATTTCTAGAAATAAATTGGAGTTAGCCAGGGAGGGGACATAAATCCTACAAAGCAGACTTGCAGCTTTATTTGAAAACCAAAAATCAGCTTGCATTCATAGTACAAAAAAAAATGTTGTAGGAAGGGTAGTTATTGAAATGCATGTTGGATGTAACCAAAAATAGCTAATGCATCGGCAGTTAATGCAGGGAAACTGTGATGGAGCGTTTCCTTGGCAACCGGAGTAACTCAAAGGTAAAGTAACTGGGTTTGATCAAAAACTAGTTTCTTCACATTTCTCTATGGGCTCTTTAATTATAATTCAGTATAAAGGGGGAAACGGTTGACAAATTCATTTCACTGAAAAACAAAGGTCATCCCAAAAAACCAAGAAAATGGCAATCCAATTGAGGCAAACAAGCAAACCCTTGAACTGGAGAGGTATGATTGGCCTGTGTGCCCTTGAAGGCAGGCACATGACCTAGAACACTGGCTCCTTCAAGCTACTAAATTATTTGCAAGAATCAAACCAGAATTCACATGAATCTGACATCTGTCAATCTGGATGTAAAGCTTTGGATTTCAAACGAAAGTCAGCTCTTTCCAGAGAAGGATAAAGGACAATGGCTGCAGTTTCTTAGCATGCATAGTCAATGCTGCAGAGGTTGCTAGGCAACAGCAGAAAGGCTGTCAAACATCCCCTGATGCATCCAATGGAATAGGAGCAACCCAAGTCACTCCAGAGAGGTGAGAGGCCGGGCAGTCCTGAAAGATATGTTCAGCTTGGCATTGCTTAAACAGTGAAACTCAAAACACAAATCACTTTTTTATGGTCAGAGAATAAGTGGTGAGCTTTTCCTCCAAGAGTTCTGAATACATTTTCAGTCGAAGCAAATTCCTATAAGTGAGTGTGCCCTGGTTGCAGGCTGCAGAGAGGCTCTGTGCAAGGTCTGTAAGTTGTTCTGACCCAATTCACCCTGGAGCTCACAAAGACACACCCCTGAGTTCCAGAGGGTTGCCATGGCTCCCCACCTGAAGCCTGGGTTATAGCTGGCAAACCTCTGACTTAACAAACATTCATGTTCAAGGTAATTGCTATGAAATTCCTTAGGTCTGCGGTCATGAAGTAAGAGTAAAATCTTAATCTACTGTCCCTTTGTCCTTATTTCAGGTGACAATTTCATTTTAACTCCAAGGAGACTAGCAAAGAAGTCAGGATCTGACAAAGGGTCAAGTACCTTTTCTTTCTTCCCCTAGCAGCACTGTTTAATGAACAAACATTGACCACAGACTGTTAATTTGCAGAAAATACTTGGTGAAGCCAGACGGTCCATGAAGAATGAGTGCCAGGTCCGATCCAAAGAATCTGAGCTATGATTGGACCTTAAACATGAAGAGAGTCTAATTGATCATGGTAACGGCAGACAGACCCAACATGAAGCATGTTGTGAACACAAAGGCAGAATGGTAAATGGTCTTCTAAATTCCAGTTGAGGTTGGGCAGGGGTAGACAAGGACCTATGTAAGAACCATCAGTTCATCCCTCATTGCTAGTAGACGAGGCTAGCCACTTGGTTTTTTTGTCTGCCCAAAAGGGATCTGAACGCACACATTGTGAAGTTCCTGAATTTAAGCACACAGTACCTTTTCCTTGAGGTCACTGCAGAAGGACAGACAGGTCAGCACAGGGCAGGGATGCGAGGCTAGAGTTCCGGAAAGCTCTGCTGGATGCCCATATATCTGTCCAAGGTGTCCCAGCTATTCCCACACTGCCACTTAGAATCCCCTGATCATCCAGAATTTCACATACTTAAGGGGTCACGTATATACCTCTGTGAAGTGAACTCAGAGTCTGGAGCCTTGGTTAGGCTTCCTGACTGGATGCCAAATGGAGTGTAAAACACAGATCCAGCATTTTTCTGATTTGATACAAATGGTTCTGTTAGGGAGAGACAGCCCCTGTGATTCTTCCAGCCTGAACACTTGTTCATCTATAAAATTGCAAAACATAGCAACACATTTGGTCTCATTTATCCTCAAAGGTAAAGAAGATTGAAGAAGAAAGCAGAGACTAGGGATAAGACATTGCCAAGGACCCCGAGTATGTCAAACAGGGGAACATTGTCGAAAGAAAGGAGAAAAGAAGTAAGAATGAGAGTGGGGATGGCCACCTCCAGCCACCACACTCCTTCCTGCGGGATCTTCTAGCGCATCTGGCCCCACATCTCCTTAGAACAGCCCTCTTCTCCCCTGCTTTCTTAAGCTTCCACACATTTTTCTACATCAAAGCCATAATGTGTATTTGACAGCTGATAATTTCTAGAGCCACTTGTCCTTTAGTTGTTGAAATGTGTCTTTTTTAAGGGTTTTCTGGGAATTTATGAGCATCATTGCTCTTTGGACAGGGCTTCTGAAATACTTTAGATCATGAGGAAAGAAGATGCCCAGTGTTTGTGAATAAAAAACTTCACAAACCGCCTGAGCTTCAGGATGGGTGCCTTCAAGAATAATTTTATCCTCTTGATTATCCATGTGTGTATAATAAAACCTGGTATTATAATGGAATATACACCAGATCTCTTAAGGAAACAAAACTCTGTCTAGGTTGTAATGACTAAATAAATATGATTCATCCAAATGGTCCCTGTTTAGCAGAAACATAACTCAATAAAACTCAGTCATCTTTCATTAATCTAAGAGATTAAATTTTGTCACATTAGCCACATCCACATTTATTTGCCACTTAACATTTTTATAATTGTGTGACCTTTTAAATGTTTGGTATCCATACATCAAAAATACCTGGTGAGTTTTCAAAAAAATTATAATGCATGCTTAATAGATCTGTTAGTTGTAGTATTTTTCTTAAGCTCTCTGACGCTCAAAAGAAAACTATCTCTTTTAATGATATTATTCAAGTTATTGAAGAACAAAACTCTTTTTAAGTTTGGAGAAAGATGACTAGTGTGGGAAGTCCTTCTGTATATGTGTTGCTTTTATTGGTTAATAAAGAAGCTGCTTTCAGCCAATGGCTTAACAGAATATAGCCAGGCTGGAAGAGATACATATAGAGAGAATAGGTGGAGTCAGGGAGAAGCCATGTAGCCCCACCAGAGACAGACACTGGATAAAACTTTACCTGGTAAGACACAGCCATGTGGCGATACACAGATTAATAAAAAGAGGTTAATTTAACATATAAGAGTTAGCCAGAAATATGCTTAAGCTATTGGGCAAACAGTATTGCAAATAATATGGTTTCTGTGTGATTATTTCAAGTCTGGGCAGCTGGGAACAAGCCAGAGGCTCCGACAACAGGTGACTATGATGAAGACCTTTTAGATGTCTTTGTTTTGTAGAAACCCTATGTTCACTAGGATGGTAGAATCTAGAGGAGATGCCATATGACTCTTGGTGAAACTTTGTCTATACTGTAAAACATATCTGTGGTTTCACACAGTTTGGAAGAGATAAGTATAGACGACACATAGGGAAAATCAGCGCAACGGAGTCAATATGACTTCCTTCTAAAATCTAGGAAAGGTAGCAAGTTCCGGGTAATGGAATCACTAGCACCTGGTACCAGAAGAGAGGAGCTTGCATCGTAGCTTAGCTGATTGAATTCTGTTCAGTACCATTGACCGGGATCTAGAATTCGGTCAGAATAACTTTAAGAAGCTTGAAGCTAATCATGACCTGCAAATTGGATAGTTGCCCCCAAGAATCACTTCTGACGGACACTCGAATGGGACCCAAATGTTCTTCTGACTACTCATTTAGGCAAATAATTAAAAACATGTGTACCGTTGAAGGTACGTACTCCCAGATGGGTGACTAAAATACCATAAAATTAAACTCCCACCCTTTTGTGGGACCACGAACAAGGAGATACTCTGGAATGTTCTCTTACCTTTACGGCTACCAGGATCTTATCCTGCTCAGGACAGAGGTTATAGCATTCTGCCAGGAAAACCTTTCCAAAGGCTCCTTCCCCGAGCTCCCTCTTTAGAACGATGTTATGTCTCTTGATGTGCTGAACAACTGTGAAACAGAGACACATGTCATTCAACAGCAACCATAAGATTGTCACGCAATGTGTATAGGACCACTCCCTCCCTTCCCATCGGCTAGTTTACGACGTTGGGGGGGAGGGGAAACTTTGCCACCTGCACCCCTGGAAGCAGCAGGACCCTAGACAGCCCCTCTGGAGATGCTGTTTTTCATAAAATTTGAGCGGTGATCAAGGTTTTGATTGGATGGGAACTATCCTCCCCAGTAATTCATGTGATTCTGATCTCTGTGGGCCTCTGGGGACTCTGATCACTACCGTTTATGAATATAAGAATGTAGATTTGCATCCTGTGTGCTGGTGGCACGCCGGGTTTCAGAGGAGGGGGCTGTGCTCATTAGGAGAGTGCTCTGTAAAGTCAAAGGACCCCCACTTAAATCCTGACTTTCCTCCTGGGCTGTCACTCATCGGGAATCAAGTTGCCACTTGATTCACACTTCACACTCCAATAAGTCCCAGGCAAGCATTTAACTGTTTTAGCATTTGATTAACACATTAATTTTTCCCCCCAAAACAGGAGAGAAGCTGGTGGCAGGGTAGTTAAAGCCACAGCTGATTTCACTGTTTTCAAAACTAGAGTTGAGAATGGTTCACCGGCCTTGAAACTGAGAGCAGAAGACAGGTTTTTCTTTAAGGAAATGGGCTGACTTCATTGTGATTTGGGGCATAGATTATCTGAAAATGTCCTTTGCCAATGTGTTACCTCCAACACACTAAATGTCTCTTTTATACTTTGGGTCACAAGAATTTTGTGATGGTCAGGAATAGTCTGCATACTAAATATTACTGAAAGCTCTCATTTCACAACTTTGATGACAGTCTCCCAGTTAACTGAAGCAACCGTGCTAAGTATGAATGCAACAAATCAGCCCGAGTCTCTGGAAATCCAGGAATGGATAAAGGCAAACAAATCAACAAACAAAACATGTCAGTGACAAAAGTCAAAATCGGAAGTTTCCACACTATTGGGCTAGTAAGATTAATTCTTGCCATATTCCTCCATGATAACACGAGGGATTACCCTAATGTGCAGTTTTTCTTTAACAAGCAAGGAAGCCCTGACCATGGCCAGGCCCCGCCCATCGCCAAGTCCCGCCCATGGAGCCTGTCATTCATATCAACAGTGGTACTCTTGTTCATGCCAGTGCTCAACCCTTCCGGTCCCTTTGCAGTTCTTGAATCAGGGTCTGCAATTCCACAGGCTGTTGAGTACACCCAGGTTTGTAGGTGTCTCAGATGAAGGCCACGCCCTGGCTTCTTCCTGCGAGTCAACACCCGCATTGTGTTTCACCTTTCTCCTGTCAGACTCCCAAGTATTCTGTAGCTTCTCTTAAGGACCCAACCTGCATCCGCTCTGCCTTGCCTTTGCTAACACCTTGGATCCTCCAGTCACCCAACCAAACACCTGCCTCCCATTTTCCCTCTTGGGTCTCAGAGCTCAGGGAATGGAGAGATTCAGGAACTTGCCTGAGCATCAAACGTACACCAGGCTGCTGTCTGCCCTTTGTGTTTTGGTGGTGAAGAGACCACAGGCACAGGGCCATTTGCTTTATCTCTTGGTTAGACTTTAAGCAGAATGTCCTGGGAGTGAGTCTCTCAGGGATGAAAGCACTTCAGCTGGGCGCCCTTCTCCTTAAAAGGCTCTATGATCTATGATCCATTCCCTTTCCAATACCCCAATATCACGTAAGCAGAGAAACGTCCTGCCTGCTTCCTTCCTCTGAGATCAGTTACCCTCAGATTTTCACTTTGGAAACTTGACGAAAATCACTGCAATCTCAACATTAAAAATTAAACGAGGGGCCAGGAGGCATAGATATATGCCTTTAATCCCAGCACTCAGGAGACAGAGGCAGGTGGATCTCTGTGAGTTCAAGGCCAGCCTGATCTACAAAGCGAGTTCCAGGACAGTCTCTAATGCTACACAGAGAAACCCTGTCTCGAAAAACAAAACAAACAAACAAAAAAATTAAATGAGGGTCAGTTAGATGCTCCGGAGGGTAAGGACAAGCCTGAGAAGCTGAATTTGATTCCTTCAACCCACAAGGTGGAAGGAGAGAAATGATGCCTGCATGTTCTCCTCTGACCTCCACACAGACACGGAAACACACACACAGACACAGAAACACACACACACAGATATGGAAACACACACACACAGACACAGAAACATATACACACACAGACATGGAAACACACAAACACAGACATGGAAACACACATACAGAGACATGGAAACATACACACACAGACACGGAAACACACACACACAGACACAGAAACACACACACAGACACAGAAACACACACACATACAGACACGGAAACACATACACATACAGACACGGAAACACATACACATACAGACACAGAAACACACACACATACAGACATGGAAACACACACAGAGAGACACGGAAACACACACACAGACACAGGAACACACACACAGACACAGAAACACACACACATACAGACACGGAAACACACACACACGGAAACACACAGACACAGACACAGGAACACACAGACAGACACAGAAACACACACACAGACAGACACGGAAACACACACACACGGACACAGGAACACACACACATACAGACACAGAAACACACACACGCACATTAAATCACTGAGGTAAAAATATCAATGATTAAGAGTTCCCTCACAAACTGCTCTCTCTGTATGGAGGAAAACTTAAGACAAGAGCTTTGTGGAGTTTTCTTTGAAATGTATCCTGTTTCTGTGCCCGCACTTCCCTCTCCCCAAGGGGATATCATCGATGGAATTTTCCAGACTGGAAATTTGGCCTCCTTGGTCATTTGCCTCATGAGCAGTAGGAAAGAGCAAATTTTCAGTATTATATTGCAATCATATCATCGTCAATGAAAATAATGCACTCGGCCACAAAGTGGCTGTCCCGGCTTAACTCGCCTCCTGCCTCAGACACATTTAAATCCAATTCTTGGTATAGATTCCCCCAGAAGCAAAAATGTTATGCACATTCAAAGGCAATAAAGTATCAATCTATGTCCATATCCATTATTACGGGATCCAAAACTAATAAAGATATAAATAACTATGGCTCTATCCACTTAAGGTCTCAAGCAGGAAATGTGTCTTTCCCATTTCCAGGGTAATGGTATTTCATAGAAATCTTGGCCCCACAAACACAGCCTGCCTCGTTCATGGGGCATAAAGAGGACTCCATTGAGTGCCCTTATAATGCCAAGAGCTAAGTGACCAGACATTTTTTTAAGGTATTTATAGCTCTGGGATGAAAGGTACCAAACAGGATTGGGGGCTTTCAGTGGGGCACTCTGACCCTCCTGTTTCCCTACAGTCCTGGTGCCAGGCTGTAGAGTGAACTTGGTAATAGGAGGCAGACTTTCTCAGCATCAGGATCAACCCCTGCTGATGGTGGAGAGAAACCGACATTTTATGGGCGACACCTCTCTCTACTAAAACTACTTCAGACTCCAGCCTAACCCCCTGTAAGCGGCTGAAAATCTCATGATGAACAATTTTATTTCATTAGGAAACTGAAAACAAATGCAAAACATGAAAGTGAAAAACAGAATATACAGTCATTGACTGGAAGAGTTGGGTGCTAACTATCTCAATAGATGGCAGGCTATGGAGTCCTGTAAATTTACGTGCCCAACTTTTGGAATAAGTTTGTGTGAAGATGGAAATAATGCTTTGGACTTTCATCTACATTTTTATTCTGATGCAAATTAGTACTAAATTGAAAACAAATATCTAAGATCACAGATGAAAAGCAGCACTCAGACAACAAAAGACTGAATATTCACAGATTATACCATTGAGGAAAAGGTACATGTACCAATGCTGAGCCACCCTCAAGAAGTTTAGAGCAAAGCTAAAAAAAAATGTGACTTACCATTAATTAATTTCAATACTCCACAGAGTGAGGTCAACAGTCACATCTATTTTACAGATGACATCACAGTTAACTGACTTTGTGTGGTCATAGAGAATCCACTTGCTTGTGCTTTTCCAAGCACAGTTCCCACTGAGAAGAGGGAAGAGGTGCCTTCCACATGCTGACCACTATCACAGGCTCAAAGATATGTGGGGGCTTCAGAGAGTCCTGAGCACTCACGGCAGTCGGCTAGGCAGTCTTACCTCCGTTTTTACGTTAAACACCAAGAAATGATTAGTGCTCTTGACTCTACCCCATAGTAAGTAGGGAGTTTCCTAAGAGGAGTCTTCAAGATAGAGACCAAAGATAAAGATGACTGTACAGAACTGGAGAGATGGCTAAATGGTTAAGGGTGCCAACTGCCCTTGCAGAGGACCCAGGTTCAGTGCTAATCCCTCACATGGCAGCTCATAACCTAGGAACACCGGTTCCTAGGACTCTAATGCCCTTTTCTGGCCTTCTCTGGTACGGATGTGGTGCACACACACACATGCAAGCAAAGTACCCATATACATTTTTAATTAAAAAATTTAATAAAATAAATATACAGCACAAAAGCCACCCTTGACCTAAGCTTTCACAGGGAATCCATATGGTCTCAACAGCAAAATCCATGGGAGTAAGAGCCTATGGGTATGCACAAGAATGCTCTGGACAGAAGCTGACAAACGGGTGTGATTTCCCGGAACCTGGTGCCGGGCCTAGATCACATTAGGTTATCAAAATTCTTAGACGAATAAATAACATAGGCGCACAACTGAGAAAGAGAAAATAATGGTGGAAACAACAGGAAAGTGGGGAAAGAGAACGAATCAGGAGGAGGCAAAGGCTGGGTGTGCTTAAGAAGCCATGAACAGCAGCAGGTGGGGCAGTAGGAAAGGAGGGTGGAGTTGGGGCGTAGAGCGCCTCGAATAGCTCCAAAGTCACTCAGATGGAGTCTCACACTAAGAAATAGGGACTTGAGGATGGATGACTTCATTGTTCTGCCTTCCATTTCCTCATCTCTAAAGGACTGAACTGGGGATAAATGGTACCTTGGGATTTCTCCAGGACATACATTCTACAATCTATGGTTTCTGATAATCTATTCATTTATCAATCCTTCAGTAATATATCTATCTTCTACCTATGTGTCCATCCATTTGTCTATATATCATCTATCTACCTACTATCTATCCACTTGTCTGTCTGTCTGTCTGTCTGTCTGTCTATGGTCTACCATCTACCTACTTATCTGTCTATCCGTTCATCCACATCCATCCTTTGTTCCAGCTCTATGGAGCTACAGCGGGCCTTTGTACATAGGGAGAAGCAATGTGTACACCAAGACAAGGTTATTCTGGCTGTGGTAAAGCTGGAGGCAGGGGCCCAGCTAGGGAGCTGCTGTGAAACTCGCTGTCAGGAGACCGGGGAGAAGCTGAGGCCGGACTCCTGGCACCATCTCTCCTCCCCACGTCCTTTGTCTTCCATGAGCAGGGAGTTCGGTACAGCTGGCTGTCATCGGCTCTGCTCCCCACTAATTCAAAAGGGAGCAGAGGATGTCACCGAGGATGAGTTCTCCAAGAACGTAAGAAAGGACAGGCAAAGACAGAAGAGGCTCAAGCGGACTCATCGGAGGCAGGAGACAATCCTATAGATGATGCTGAGTAGAGAATAAGGCAGACAGCCATGGATGGAGTAGTTAGAGGGAAATAAATTCCCAGACTTCTCTCTGGAGGCTTTGGGGCAGCAAAGGGCAGGGTCAGAGGCAGTCAGATCAACCTAGAAATGGCATGGGCATGGGGGGCAGGAGGGGTTTTAAGATTTGGAATGCATGCAAATTAAGAGGGGTGATGGAAGGTGAGAAATTTAGTAGACCAAAAGAAGAAGGAATGGCAGGGCAGAAGGAAAGGGAGAGATAGGAGGTGGGAATAACTGGTGGGGAGATTCCTAGAGTAGGCGCAGGGAGTACAGTGGGGGAGGGGGAAGGGAGGAAAGATTTTGAGTAAATCACCCGCTGAGGTATTCTGCCATGATTCCCATTATAGCCCCAGGTCACTGAGGAGTGAACTGAAACTCAGGGCTTGTATTAAGCACGAGTCTCCCGAATTCCTTGAGCCAAGCCTTGCACTAGGTACAGCGAAGGATGAGGCAGACTCTTGCAATGGTTTAACCTTCCTGGGAGGGCAGTTGCCATCTGCCTGGATGCTCTGTGCAGGAGCCAATGGCACCAGCAAAACTCTTTTCATTCCAGACCCAGTTCCAGCGCTCTGAGGGGGCGGGGGAGGGGGATGGCCATGGTGGAGGGAACTGCGGTTCATGTAGCCCGAACATCACAGCAGGTGAAATAATGGAGTTGTTTGAAGTTAAATTCAGTTTCTTGGCAGAAATAGGCAATGTGGGGGGGGGGGAGGAAGAGCCCCAGAAACCTCTCAAGCTGTTAGACTGAAAGGAACACCACACTTCAAAATACACAGACGGTACATCCTTCGCTTTGACATCACCGAACAGCCAAAATTATATCTGTTCTACACACTGGCATGTGGCAGAATTGGATTGATTTGCCCTGACAGCTCTCCCTGCTGGGACAATACTTGTCAGTCAGCCCCAGCAATGTTTGTATTTTCGAAAATCATTGTGCCGAATGATTGTACAGAATCCTGGCAGGTGGGCCAGACAGTCTTCTCTGAACACCCTTCTGACCCTGTATCCTAGAACCCTAAAGTTCTTCCAACCCCCAGGGTTCCCAAATCTCCCGTGGCACCCTGCTCACTGCCTCCTTCATTTGTGGCTCTACTCTGGTGTCTGTTTTGTCTCCGCTCCTGTGCCTTGCCTCCTAAAGCTTTCTGACTAGTTTTTGTAAAAGAGTAGTTCTTTGCCAATGTAGCTACAGGAAGATTGGTGGGGAATGTGCCATTCAAGAGCAGCCCAGTAGAAAGTGTACTGTGGTGTCAATATCTGAGCATCTGTTCCATGTGCACACACTATCATAAAGGGGAGGAGCTTGGTAAGAAGTACATGTATAACACACAGGTAAGAAGTACAGGCATAACATGTAGGTAAGAAATACATGAATAACACACAGATGAGAAGTACATGCATAACACACAGGTGAGAAGTCCATGAATAACACATAGGTAAGAAGTACACGCATAACACGCAGGTGAGAAGTACATGCATGACACATAGGTAAGAAGTACACGCATAACACGCAAGTGAGAAGTACATGCATAACACGGTCCAGCCAGAGTGTGCTGAATGGAGGAAGGACAGCAAACTGCTGTGGGACTAGGCACTCAGAAAAGGCTTAGAGGGCCGCCAGAGCCAACTTAGGACCATCAGACTGGGACCCTCATGAGGAAAGTTCTGAACACTATAGGAAACAGAAACTATGGGATTTCACACGACCCAGGACATGACTGTTTCCAGGGCTGTCTTCTCCTGCTGTTGACTCCGCAACAGCTTCCCAAGGCAGTAGCTAACGGATGGTCATACCCAGGGGCACCTGGTCAGTTTCTGAACTATGGAGGCAGGGGTCACTGATAAGCTATTTGGATCCCAGGTGTTTCCATCCTGGCACAGCCGTGGCTTTCTGTACAGTTACCATGTGGAGCCACAGAGCCAATTACAGCACTTTAACGGGCTTACATGATGACTCACATTTGAAGATGCAACATCCTTGAAAGAGTTTGACAGCTTGAAAGAGTTTCAGAATCTTTCAGTTCAACACCCTTCCCTGGCCCTAGCGTTCATCATTTAAGCGTCTATGTAAACAGGGCAGTGGTCATTGCTGCAGAAGATTAAAGAGTGAGGGAGAGGAAGGGACTTGAGGGGCACTCATTAGGCATCCTCTGTGTGCTAGGCACTGCTATGCTAAACATTTTTGTCTACAGTATCATATTCAAACCTTCTAAGTGACCTGGGGAGAAACTCCATTCTCCATTTGCATGGTCATAGAACCAGAGAGATTGTCGAGTCACTTGGCTGCAGCCACACACCTGGAACATGAGCAAAGATGCAAGGTTTGGCTTCAGAGTCCAAGCAAACCCTTCCGGCCTCTCATAGACGACGATTCTTTCCTTTGATGAGTACAGTCGGATTGAGACAGATATATAAATAGGAGTCATAAAATCCAGAGACTGCCACGACAGAGGTGGAACTGTAGGGTTAGGAATTTTTAGATGTTTGGGAAAAGGCCGTGGAGTGCACAGCTGTAGGTTAGCCGGGGCGGCACTCCTGTTTTCCATTGCAAAGCTGTGCAGGATTGAAATGTTTGTCTAAGGGAGATCATTGTTGGATGTAACAAACTATGACATTTCCAGAATGCCAGGATGTCACTGACTTGATCACACCCTGGACTCTCATGTACAGACACATCTGCACTGAAGCCCGAAGCTGAAAGCTATTTAGGTCAAAACAAATGAACTTTCCATCCACGCAGGCCAAAGTAGACAGATAGTTACTATTTGATCTTCCTCACCTGAATCTACCACTATATCTTCTTTTCTAAATGGAACTTCTGAATGTTAAAGAACTCGTGTGTGTGTGTGTGTGTGTGTGTGTGTGTGTGTGTGTGTGTATTTATATAATAATTCAGAGAAAAGGTTAAAGGAACATGCAGTCATGGCAACAAATTCAGTAACATCAGAGAGTCTGGATGAAGCCAACTAGAACCTTCCACACTCTTCCCTGTCTTTGATCTCACTTCCCGGGTAACCACTGAAAACCAACTTGATTATTGATTTTCTGGGATCATCTCCAGGGTTCTAATCAGTCTTCTTACATTTTGGTTTTGTCTCCCAGTGCAAGGCTCTCCCCTACTTCCCTTCTACACGACTGTGGATTTGTCTACACTCCTTCCGGAGGCTGAGAGTTGGGCTGGTTTTAGTTCCTCTATGTGGATTTTGTACTCTATTCTGGCCAGGCCTACGGTGCTTCTGTGAATGACGGAGATGTTAGTGTCTCTATGATCACTTCGTTCCAACTGCTCCATTTTCTTGTTTTGTCTTTATTGAGTCATTGTCAACATTATTACATTGGTATTCAAACTATAATACAATAAGCACCTTAGGATTCTAAAAGGCAAACTCCACCTCTCTCTTTGCTTTCTCTTTTGGGAGGATCCATTGTTCCATATTTGGTTGATCTCAAATCCTACTTGAGCATGAGCTTTGACCGTGGGATGGTTGGGGCAGTTTCTTGTCCTCTGATGTTAGTTATGGTGTCCCCGTGAGCAACAGGAGGTCTGGCTGGGACGGGGTCATTGGTAAGCACATATATGGGCCTTGCTTTAGAATGAACAAGTTAACATCAGGACTAAAGAGAATGATTTTTTTTTGGTGGGGGGGCTCTGAAGTCCCTTAAGCCTGCATCATTTAAAACATTTTAGAGAGAGATTTGGGAGCTGTTTCTCCCCATGAATAAATATTGGCTGCTGGATACTGCAGAGGTGCAGATCTCTGACACAGCTGTCCCCACCCTGGGGTTAAGACACTCCGGTTGCACCCACTGCTATTAATCCGAATCACACCGGGTCCCACCAAGTATGGCAGGCCTGTGTCAACAGCAGATCCCCAGATTCTGAACTGACCGCGTTTCACACACGAGCATGGTACTTGGTTCCCGGAAGTGCTTAGAGAACTCAGCCATGAGGATGCCCGCCCACACGCCTGCCCTCCAGTGTGACAAGCGGGAAGCGAACAGACACGCTCTGCTCACCACACCGATCCTCCTTATCTTCAGTCTGTTTCTGAGGCTGTACTGCTGGAAGCTTCCACAGCAGATGGAGCGTTCTCTGAGCTCAGACAGGCTCTGGGCTTGAAGGCCTTAAACAGCCCACTCACTTAATAAGTGAAGACAGCAAGGAACCAAGTGTTGAGTTCCCAGAGCTTCTGGGTCCCCACCCGCATCTGGTTGACTTTAATCTGTACTGTTTCCATTATACTCGGATCCTTCTCACTAGAAAGAAACGTTTAGTAAGCAAACACAGTGACAAATAGTTCCAATGTGTAAGAATGAAGGAGAATGAGGGAGGAAATGGCTCTGTGAAGTCAACGGAATATTCTAGAGTCTGTTCTTCACAGGCGAGGTACCTTGCCTCTGAAGGTGGCATCTTTGTTCCTGTGATCATTCGCCTAGTCACACCATCTACCTCATTTTTAAAAAAGATTTGTTTATTTTTATTTTATGTATGCAGGTGCTTTGCCTATATGTATGTCTATAATAGCACATTTGTGCAGTGCCCATAGAGTCAACAAGAGGAGACCCGAGCCCCTAGAACAGCATTACAGATGGTGGTTAGCTACCAGGGGGATGCTGGGAGCCAGACGGCTGTTCCCTGCAAGAGCAACAAGTGCTCTTATCCATTGAGCCATCTCTCTAACCCGATATAGCATCTATCATGATGACAAGCAAAGTTCTGAGTGTGAACTGGTGTGATAACTCCTGAGTAAGGGCAGCGGTTCTTCTCTTCTTATTCTATGGCTGGAGAATCTCATTCTTACATCCTGTGTTTTGCTAATGTCCCCCACACCTCTCTTTTTACCCCCCCTTAGTCCCTACTGCTATTCTCCCCCAATTACAGATTATTTCTTGAAACCCACTGAGTCTGCTTAGCACTGGCAGTGTGCACATGGGGACAGGGACAGCCACTGTGTCTGAGCTGAGAGCAGATGCGTGACGTGAGGCATGGCACCCGGGCACCTTCCCTCTCTGTCTTATGATAAGGGCTCGTTCTCTGCTCCTCTATCATCTGGAAAACCTCCAGACTCTGCAGTCAGCGTCACAAACTCCACTCGGAAGGACAACGATGAAAGGCATGCAGCTGAGACCAAATTGTCTAAACACGCGGGCTCAGAAGAGAGCATAATTCTCTCCATGAGGCTTCAGGGCCCTGGTGGGGATTCTGTAGCGGGTCAGACCAATTAGCCACTGCTGGCTCCTTGGGTTTGTGATGGAGTCCTGTGCGGAAACTGTCTGCTACTGGCAGTGCTCTTCTGAAGGGAAGAGTTGACCTGGGGGTTAAGATACTGTCCTTTCTTTTTGTATGAGTTTAGCATTGACAGGGCCAAAAGTACTGAAATTCTATCAGCTATGGTGAATATGTATAGTTGATTCATTGGGACAACTGAAATAGAAATCATGGCTTCCCCATTCTAAAGTAGCACATCAGAAGACAGTGGGGTTTTGTGCTGGTGAGAAGAGCATGTTTGTTTGTTCCCTATTCAAAACTGTGCAGCCAACGAGAGCTGAACGCCCATCCCCGAGGGTAAGACTCTCAGTGGGTTTCTAAGCAAGCTGCCCCAGGGTCCCTGTGCTGATGTGTGAGACATGGGTGGGCCATGGGTGAAGGGTGTCCCACCCAGATGTTCTGGGAGGAGACTGTAAGGGGTTACAGTCCTGTGTGGTGCGTGCCAGAGTGGCTGCAAGGTGGGGCCAGCAAGCACATGGGTGAAGAAAGGGGAGATGTAGGAAATGGGCTGAATAGAGGGAGGAATGGCAGCACTGGTCACCTTCAGTCTAGTGCGGGACAAACAGCATCATTGCTCTAACCCCACTACGGGCCTCAGCCCCACTGAGAGGCATTAGGGAGAATCTGACTTCCGAGGAGCATCAAGCTTTCTGCAGAGTGAGGGCCTAACCTGGAGTCGTTACTTCTCTGCTACAGACACCCACCTACAAGCACCCCAGCCAAGCAATTGTATAGTCTTTTGCCACAAACGACCTCTTGGCTGCTAATTGACTGGTATGTCACTGGCCCTTTCTGTTTATAAATTAGCTAAAGCTTTGCACATTGGCTGCAAGATTAACCCTCACTTCAAAGTGTGATCTTTCTACTTCTAAAAGAAGGATGCTGAAAAGTAGCCTGTCACATTATGCTGGCAATCTCCTCACGTATCTGGTGTCTAGCTTGGCCTTTGGTGACACAAGGAGGTGATGCTGGGGGAGGGGCCATCTCAAGTACCCTCTGCAGTGATCATAGCTCAAAATCGTTTAAGGGAACATTTCTCAGAACATGCTCCCCTCATTACTGATACAAGATTTTGCAAGAAACAAACTCCCTGTTACGTGGTGTCCCTCTGCCCTAGGGTTGTACGCCTTCAGGCAGCATGATGAGGAGGAGCAGGGTGTGGAAAACCCAGACCAAGCTACCCTGCCTGCACAGGAACCAGTGAGCAATGAGAGGGTGTGGGAGCCATGGAGGAAAGCATCAGAAGGGTAGAGCTCCGGGCCCAGGCGGTGATGGGAAAGTGAAGGATGAACCAGCCAGAAACCTCAGGTCATTCACAACCATCAGATGACTCCCTGGCTTTCAGCAAATCACGTGATGTGTTTGTCCCCTTTGATTTCTTTCCTGTCGCTGACACTCTGCAAGCTCACAGGGTGCTACAGAGAACAAAATTATATCCTCAATAAAAAGCACTCAGAACCATGAAATGTCCCACAAATGTTACATGGTGTGACCACTGCTACTGAGCAAACTGGCACTCAAGATTCTACAGTGCCTTATGGATACAGTTTATTGGCTCCATTTAAAGTTAAACATCACAGGCAAGCCACAATAGTAGCGGGGCCCACTGTTCTGGAGCCCTTCAAAGCTCGTAAAGAACTTGCCCATGCTATTTTATTTGAGCATTAAAACAACTTTGTGAAACTCTCCAGAACTCCACTTGACAGCTGAGGAAATGAAGGTTAAGGAGGTCATGGGATCTTCTCCACCATCCTAGCCCGACCTAGCTTTGCTTTGGAAGTTCAATGATCAAAGTTCTTTACATGAAAGAAGCCTGGTGGGTTTTCTAGAGGCTGAGATAAGACAACAAAACAAACAAAAAATTCTTCCTGGAGATAAAATTTGTAGGCGAAATAAAACAATCTGAGATGATAGTGTGGGGAATCCCACCAGACAGTTGCCTATTGGAAGGATAAGAACTCAAGGAAGCAAAAAGCCCATGCAGATGGTGACTACTGCAAAGGCTTTGTGGGTAAAAGCAGTTTGACTAGGGTGCATGGGATGGAGCATAACTTTGCACAGGTGGAAGTCCCTAGGTGATGGAGCAAGGTTCAGTGTGGTGTGCGTTCACATAGCTGAGGAAGACCAGAATGAGAGAGCCAGACTTGCACGAGGAGCGTAGATTGCATTGCACAAGCAAATGGAAGCTATCAAGGCTCATACAAGACCAGGAGACATGGTGGCCATGAGCATGACATCTTCAATGGCAGCGCTCAGAAGCAGAGAGAGTAGCAAAGATGTGGCTGCATTCATAGGAGCATAGTCATGATTTTCTAGAGTACAGTAATAGCAAGGAAAACATGAGGGTGCTATAAATCCTAGGAGCCGTATTATCTAATCATCAGAACAATATAATTATTGATTTGGCTATAATAGTTCACATAGCTTTCAGAAAGAAAAAGAAACACTTTCTAAGCAATCTCCTCTCGACCACACTGCCAATCTGAATGACACAGTTTGTTAAAGCAAAGAGCTCATTATATTTCACGTAAGTTTAACACAAAGGACTCCTTATGTCATCCCTTCATCTTCCATCCAAGAAGACCTCTCAGAAGCCAAGCATGACAAACCCTGTTTGCACAGATACCTGTGCAGATAGTCGCGTACTCATGACAGACTAATCCCGCCTCATGGAGGATGTCAAGCAGTGCCCTTCACTGAACCCATACCGGTTTCTTGAGATAGAAGTGGAGACGGGATGAGAACAGACACAGTGAAACCCCCAGCGTGGAGCGGAACTAGAGGTGTCTGGCAGTGGAGGAGGGCGCTGTGGGGAGAGTGGACCCTGGTCTGTGTTAATGTATTTGGCAGAGAGTCTTGGAAAGCAGCGTTAGATGAGATAACAAGGATGGCCTCCCTTGATGCCATTAGTAATGGTACTTTTAAAAGAGAAGAGAAATCTAAACAGGTGACTTGCTCATCACACTCTGTCAGGGAGCAGAGGAACTGAGCAATGCCTGCTGTCGACCATGTCAAGGACCTCAATGCCTCAGCCCCATGGGAGGGACAAAGTTTTACCCAGGTGAAGCTCAGAGGGATGGCAAAGTCTTCCCCTAATCCACGTGCAGATGTTGACAGCGTGTGCAAAAACGTCTACCATAGCCTTCTCTCCCTGGATGTTTACGCCCTGAAGACGGCTCCCCTACAGAGACAGCTTCTACAGACGTTAGCTAACCCATCTCCTTGTTCAGCCATGTGAATACCCATGTCTCCAGTTTATATGCATATAATAACCTACCTCCATGTTCAGCTGTGTGTTCCCTGCTTCCCCTTCAATCATGTATAGTAAACACACTGAGCTTCTGGTATGTTGTGGCTTCTCCATTTGGGAACCCAGCCCACCTTGTCCCAGCTCTTCTGTGTCTGTGTGTCTGGCATTTCTTTATTCCCTTAAGCAGGGTCAGTCTCTGAAGAGGCGAGGATGTGAATTGCCTCTGCTGTGTTATACTGCAGCAAGAGGCCCCCAATAGCAGACAGTGCATGCTCTTGGGCGTCAAGCCTCTACAACTATGAACTAAATAAATCTCTGACTTTTATAATGTAACTGACCTCCAATCTGGCATAATAGTAAAAGAGAATGGACTAAGACAGATGAGGAACCTAGGTCCAAATACTTGGCTGCACAGCCTTCTGGAAGTCAAGGGTCTTGATGCCTGCCACCTTTCCAGCAGCCATTGCTTTGTGCTATCCCAAAACCAGAAGGCTAAATCCTGAGCTCATCACTATCTTTGGTGTGGTCAGTGGGCTTGTGGCCATGATCACCCTGAGACTATATCTATAGCTTCCACATTTTGTAATTTGAATTAATTTGGGCGTTGAATTAAGGCCCATTACCCCCTTTAAACTTCAGCAGCTGGGCTGTAGTTTGCATTGGTTCTTTGGCATGTGAGCATCAACCACACACACACACACACACACACACACACACACACACACACGCCAGCCACCTCACTTGACTTTTGACATGCAACCAGCCACTTCACACACTGAACGAACAGCTGCTTGCCAGTCAGTGAAGCCACGTCACCCTGTGACAGGAATGTGTGAAATAAACGGCCTGGCAGGAGGTGGGCAGTGGCATGCACCATGCAATGAATGCACACAGGATTCTGCCTCCCAAGGTTTGCTATGCAGTCGGCTTATAAAATAGGCGAGAACAAGTTTCACTGGGTGCAGAATCATGTGAAGGAAAAAGCTCTGTCTGTTGATTGCCCTTAAATGGGATGACAACCCTGTGAGACGGGCACCCCTGGGCTTACACTGGTAGGACAAGGCAGACTGCCTGCTGCCCTCAAAATCTGAGAGAACACCTTCCTCCCACCATGGAAATGTCTGCGGTAATTCCAGAAGCAGAACTCCCCAAGCAAAGACACCAGAGTCAGAGTCCTGGGGGCTCTGCGCTGCGGACAAGGTTGGTTCCCGTCGCAGTGTCTGCAGACATCACGCACCCCCTTAGCCAGTTTGTTATGGTCTTTCATGCCAGGGGACTGCTACTGGGGTCAAGGAGCTGCCCACCGATTGACTCTACCATTGCCCATATGTCCGGCTGTCACCCCATCAGAACGACATTGATCCCAGACTCAGGCAACTCAGAAATGGTGGCTAAAGACAGGTCCTTGAGCATTTAATGACATTTGATACTGCGTGGACTGATGGAAAGATGGACTTCTAAAACAGGGATGCTCATCTGCGGCCAAATGCGTGTGTGTGATGCTTGGTGGTGTCACTGCCTCACATGGCATCACCACACTACCCAGGAGGACCTCTGTGTCCTCAACATTGTGCAGAGCAAACAGCGGGATCGAATGTTTAGCTAAGACATGTCCTGTGTCTATATGAAGAGCCATTGATGATTGATGGCTGCAGAGCGACGGAGTCAGCTTGCTCCAGGATGTTGCCCCAGAGAGACCGTCTACGCCCTACCTGATGGTTCCACACCCACACACACACACAGGCAGCACTGTGTGGACTAGGTGGGTTTTAAAACGGAGCATATAGAGTTCAGAGGGAAAAGTGACAAGGAGATAGAGAAGAGTTGAAGGAAGGAGAATGGGATGGATTTGATCAAACATGTTATATGCATGTGTGAACTTATCAAACAATTAGAAATTAATAGACACAAAGGATAAAGAAAAAAGAAATGTAAAATGTGAAGACAACCACAGGACACTGAAGAGCTGGAGGCTGGGAGACAATTAGCTGGACCAGGAGAAGGGAGTGTGACAGACTCCACACACAAGTGAGCTGGCAGCCCTAACTAATTAGCAACAATTAATTTTATGGTAGGAGCAAGAACACATGTATTATGTTCTATAAACGCTTAATAGATGTCACGATAAATCACTCTCCTCTCTCCCTGGAAGCTCAGCTTGCAAGCAGGAGGACTCTAAATCTTCTGGAATTAAGAAAAGAGATCAGTGAAGACTTGATTCTTGGTATTAAAAAAATACCCTCCATTCCTCTCGTCATTTGGCCAACCACTAATGTCCATTGCTCTGTATCAGGTTGGGGTGCGCCTTGGACTGTGTTTGATAAAGGAAGGTCATGCATGATCTGCCCCCAGAAGGCTCTAGGGTCTACTGCAGCACTCTGAATCTGGTGTCCTGTGTATCAAAATGAGCCCCTAGGCTGAGATAGCAGACAACCCCTTTCACATTTACCGCCTCCTATCAACCAGCAGTGCCTGTGTAGGACATCTTAGAACTTAGTGATTGGGAGTTGATTGAAGATGTCTGCTGGGCGCTGGGATGAAGGACACTAGTGTTCATGTGTTTATACCATGACTATTTTTTTTTCCTGCTGATCAGTCATCTTCCATCCCTGGGCAGCATCTTAGTTCTCTTCCCAGGAGAGCCCACGTGAAGCTCAGCCATGTCCTGTGGGTCCCATCTTGGAATCACTGCAGCTCCTTTCACACTTCCCAGGTTTCCAGCAAGATGACACTTTTGTGAGGGGAGAGTCACTGTGACCAGGGTTAGCTGTGTGCTCAGCCCTTTGCTTTGTCCCTATCCACCACTTAGACCAGCCCAGCAGTCATCGGGGTGAAGGTAGACCTGATCACAGCATTGACTGCACAGTCAGAGATTTCAAATGACAAATTCAGGCCAAGGGACTTTCTGAGGTCAGTTTCTGGGCCTGCTCATCCTTCACCTCCTTCCATTAGCCCACGGGCATTCCATCCTGCTGCTGTGACTCCAGCCACTTCCTCCACCACCCTGTCTGTCCTGCTTAGCAGGACATGTCTCCACTGATCGGGAATAAACATGATGCCAATTAAAAATACATACATACCAATTGTTCTACTAATTATCCATGAAACTAACCACCATGAGTATGCAGCATCAAGATGGTGGAGAGCATAGGCTTAACCCAGCTTTCTCCACTACATACAGCAACTCAGTCTGCAGTATCCATTGTCTGCATAGAATATGGAGAGGTGGAAAGAGAAAACTGATTGGCTGGATGCCCAGGATGCTTTGCAGAGAGTCCCCTGGGTTTCCTCTCTGTCCAGGAGCTGAAGAAGCAAGAAACTTAAGATACAATTGGAATTGATTCCCCTTCAGGACAAGATTGACTTGTTCTTCCAAAGTCACAGCAAAAGGGTGGCCTATAAAAGCAGGGAACTTTCAGACAATAACTCTTTGCTAAGCTAGCATCCTAGAAAAACCAGGTCTCCTTACCCCTGCCAGTGAGAGCCAAACAGGATGCCTAGACTTATTATGCACAGGTTATAATAAGGAAAGCAGCTCTGGTTCCAAGTGGTCAGAGAACATCAAAAGAGAAAGCTAATGGCAAGGGGCTCAGCTGTGATTCCTGGTAGTTAGAGAAGGCCGAAGTAGAGAACCAGGGCTTCTCTAACTCCCAAGAGTAGCAAACACCCTTCACCCTCATAGTCACCATAGATACAATGCAAGAAGCCTGGACTCCCATATTCATCCATTTCTCTCTTGGAATAACAACACAGGAAACCTGGTGGAGGGTCATCCTATATTTACCACCGCCTCATGATAGAGATCACCTGCTCTTCCCTTACACTGTATTGTCGGGGAAGCTACTGAGAAAAAAAAATAACAGGGCATCCCATCATCGGGAGGGGTATCTGAAGTGACCTACTGGGGACCCATGACTGTTACGTAAACCCAGCACAGTGAAGAAATGGCCCCTTCAGTGACAAGACTGGAGAGAGAACTTGGGTTTCCACCTCACCTGAAGTCCCAAGATGCTGCCAACTGTCCTTGAGACCTGGGAGGGAGCTGGAGTGAAACCAAGGGAACTCTGAGCCCTGTTCAAAAGCTCCAGATACCCAGATCCAATAAATGACAAAAAAAGCTCTGCCGCAGTGAAGGCCCAGAGCAATCTCAAACTAAAACCATAAAAGCCAGCAGATGTCAAGCCAGAATGGCGGCTGTGTCAAGGTCAGTGTGACAAGGGTCTGAAGGCAGCCAGAACGACCAACAGTCATCCAATCGAAAGCTAGCCCAGAGACAGGGCTACAGACTGGGGGTGGGGATGACCAAGAGACATCAAATCGAAAGCTAATACATAGATATGGCTACAGAATGATGGTGGGGTTGACAAGATAAGATTTAAAAAGGCAATCAGAATAATAAAAAGAAACTAGGCTAAAAAGAAACCTTTTGGAACTATTGTATCCTTATAAAATATTTAACAGTGATGTCAATGTATCCTTAGGGGGAAGGGGAAAATGAACAGTGGCTGAAAAAGCAGCTGAAGTCACTGCTGTCAAAGTTTCACTTATCAGGCAAAACAAGGAAGTGTGAGAAATGAACTCCTGCTGTGGGATCCTTCAGCCAATAGCCTTTAAGACACCGGCCCACTTTGGGATCCTTCAGCCAATAGCCTTTAAGACACCGGCCCACTTTGGGATCCTTCAGCCAATAGCCTTTAAGACACCGGCCCACTTTGGGATCCTTCAGCCAATAGCCTTTAAGACACCGGCCCACTTTGGGATCCTTCAGCCAATAGCCTTTAAGACACCGGCCCACTTTGGGATCCTTCAGCCAATAGCCTTTAAGACACCCGCCCACTTTGGGCGTGGTCACATGTACTGTATATGCAGATGTAGAAGCATGTGTGGCCCCTTGGCTGCTGGATTCAGTCCCTGTCCCCCACTCATGAGGAGCACTGCAGATCTGTGAGTCTACCCCTAAATAAAAAGCCTTTATTATACACCATTCTGGGCTAGTGCAGGACATTTCATTGTAATCAACAACAGAGTGGCCCCAATTAACAACAAACTCCAAATAAGATAACCTCAAAGGAGTAGGTATACAAAGACTCTGATCAAGATTCAAAAGTCTAAACATCCACACAAAAGCTAAAAAGCAGGAAGACAGTTGGTGGATAATGTGCTTGTCACGCAGGTGTGAGCCCCTGTGTTCGAATGTGCAAATTCACACAAAAGCTGGATACACAGCATGAACATGTGCACACTGGGTACTCCCATGGGAAGATGGGAGACAGAGTCAGGAGAGCTCTTGGAAACTCATGAAGTAGCTACCGTGGTCTTCACAGTGGCAAACAATAGAACAAGACCCTGTTTCCAACATGACAAAAGGCAAGGGTCAACACTCAAAGTTGTTCTCTGGCTTTGCATGGACACTGTGGAATGGGTGCCTGCACAGGTGCACGTGCACACACATGTACGTGCACACATGCACAGGCACACATGCAAATGTACACATGCACACACAAAGATATGCTTTAGCAATAAAGAAAAACTATGGGAACAACATTGTCTGTCCATAAGGAACCATGGAGACCAGAATAAGGCAACACAATATCACTTTAGTAATGAAAAACAGAAGTATTCTGCTTGCTTTATTTAGCTTTATTTTAGGCCTATGAGCATCTGCCTGCATGTACATATATATACACCATGTGTGCCTAGCACCAATGCAGACCAGAACATGATATTGGATTCCATGGAACTGGAGCCATGTGGGTGCTGAAAACCAAACCCAGGTCTTCTGCAAGAGCAAGCAGTTCCTCACTGCTGAGCCACCCTGCCACCTCTAGAAAAAGCTCTGCTGGCCTAGAATCTTCTGTCCAATAGGAGCACCGCTGAGAAACAAGCTAAAAAGGAAAACAGCACAGCACATGTTCCTTCTTAAAATTTCTGGTTATGTTTTCAGCTGGAGCAAGAAGGTATATGTTGTTGGCTGGGATTTCAAATGTGTGCAGAAGAAATATTTGAGACAATTACACTATAATTGGAAAAAGAAAACAAATGAGGTAAAGTTCCCATATTTCATTTAAACCAGTAAAACGTCAACGCTAGTATAGAATGCTGTGTGTATATTAGACACCTGAAGCAGCCCGTTTAAAAAAAAAAACAAAAAAAACCCAAAACTGTGCAAAAAAAAAAATCTGTGAACAATCCTCATGTAATTTCTTAATGTCCTAGAAATCCAGAAGAAGAAAATAAAGAAGCACAACAGCCACAAAAGAGAACAAAGAGAAAATGAAAGTAAAACAGCAGGCAGCCTAACATAGCAGAGCGATCTTAAGTAGGATGATTTAAATACATCACTTAAAAGGCACAAACTGACAAATTGAGAAGATATCGCCATGGCATGCTAGCCACAGACTCACTTCAAACATGGTAATAGGTCAGAAAGAAAAATAGACAGTGTACCACTGACAACAATCAGATAGTAAACAAAGATGCTCATCAGAGATGGAGAGGCATATTAGAAGTGGTAAGTGAGTGAATTCACCAAGAGACATAACAAAACTAAATGTGAATCCCAATAAAAGATCTGATAATGAGGAAGGGAAAACAGGTAATGGAAATCACAAGCACATAGCTGAAATCAAAGTCTTCCACACCTGCCTCTCAGCAAAGATATAGAAGAAATGGGCAATGTGACTGCATGTGTAGGAATTACAGAAATATGGCTGACAAGTATCAGGGTGCTGCCCTTACCAACCACAGAGTGCGTGTTCCTCCTATGTGCTCACAGAACACATACTAAGATCATACCCTGAACCATAAAGCAAGCAACAGAAAATTTAAATACACTGAGTACATGGAGTGTGTTCTCCGACCACAGAGAAAGCAGAAGTAACAGAAAGACAGGGGGCAAGTCTTTGTATGTATGAAAATTAGAGCACTATTTAAAAGAATCCATGGACCTGGAGAGGAGGCACTCGCAAAGCCTTTCCCCTAGCAGAGGAACTGAAAACTGACAGCTGTGGGAGGAGGAGGGGGGATCAGTTTTCTTAGGATACGACCCTGATAGGGCATTCATGTTCCCCTGGATGCCTCTGCATTCATCCACACACTGGCAGCACTAGATGGACTCAGTGGTTTAAAAACTGTGTATGTTGTTATGCTGTTGGGAGAGTAAGGTGGTAGAGGGTATAGGAGGACTAGGAGAGAAGAGTGTGTGTGTGTGGGGGGGGGTACTCAAAATACATTATAGCCATGTATAAAATTTTTAAACAATAATTTTTTTAAAAAAAGACACTAAAATATATCACAGCAAATGAAAACATAACACATTTGTGAGACACATATACAGAAATGATAAGAAGAAAACTGACTTCACTAAATCTTGAGAGGAAAACCTCTCCTGCACTTCTCCATCTGCCTAGCTTCCACTTCAGATGGGGGAAGGCTTGCTGGGTCACAGACAATGGACCCACCCTTCCCGTTCATCCAGCTTGTAGTGTTGACAGTTAAGGGGTCACTGACCTCTTGACCCCCTGCCACATTTCCATAGATTTCCTAGGTCCTGGTTTAGGTGGAAGCAATCCCTAGACCATCACCCTAAGCCCATACTCTAAACAACTAATCCCACATGTACAAATGTCAATGCAAAAAGAGAAACAGAATGGAGACCCAAGACAACATATCTCCTTCAACAATTAATACTTTCATAGCAATAAAAATGACCTAGAAGATCATAAAGACAAATAATTCAAAATTATTATAACCATGTACAAACAACTCAAAGAAGGCAAAAAAAAATAAAAACAAAATCTGAGTGAGGTGCATAAGTTAACATCAGATGTGAAAATCAAGTTCAATTAAAAGAAAGAATTGAAGGAAAAACAAAACTTAAATGATGCTGAAAATGAAAAACTCAGTAAGTAAAATAAAACTTTAGTGGAAAACCTCACAATAGGAGGGTATCATGGGGCACAGAGGGTCAGGACTAGAAGACAAAGTATAGGAAGTGTGCTACTCAGGAAAGATCATTGAGAAACTCATTAAAGGCCATGAAGAGAAACTGGGAAAGCTTTAGAACACTTCAAAAAGACCTAGCTTTCAAATTATGGGCACAGAAGACTATCATACTGAAAGACTACAATATATTTTTAATAAAATCATAAAAAATCCAACAGCTAGAGAAAGAGGTGCTTATCCAGGTACAAAAGGCATATAGAATTCTAAATGGAAATGTCCAAAAAATAAACTCTCCATGACGTATTATAGTTAAAACATTTAAAACATAGAATGAAGAAAGGGTATTGAAAGCTGCAAAAGAGAAAAATCAAGTCACTTAGAAAGGCAGGCTCACCAAAATAACTCCTGGCTATTTGACAGACTCTTAAAGTTAGATGACCTGGGAGAATGTACTCTGAGTTCTGTACAATCTTAACTAGCAACTGAGACTATTATACCCAGCAAAACTATCCATTATGATTGACCACAAAATAAAAACTTTTCATAATTCCTCCAAAACTGATCACATTTTAGGACATAAAGTAAGTCTCCACATATAGTTACTGAATCACAAATGAATAAATCAGAGTACGAAAAGCAAGAGAAACTATAGAAATTATAAAAACTCAAGAAAACTAGACAAGCATTTACAGTAAAATCAGGGACAAGACTAAGTGTTCACTATCCCACTTCTCTCTGGTATAGCGCTTGAAGTCTTCTCTAGAGGAAAACACGAGAAAAGGAGATAAAGGGATGCAAGTGAAAAAGAAAGAAATCTAAATATCTTTATTTACAGATTATATGATTCTATGCATAAAAGACCCAAAAGACTCCACCAGAAAACTTCTATAACTGATAAACATATTCAGCAATGTAACAGCATACAAAAATAATACAAACAAACTAGTAGTTTAGTATGTTCCAATAACAAATATAATGAGAAGGAAGTTAGTAAAAAACTTCATTCATATTTGCCTTAATGAACCTTGGAATAAATTTAACTGAGAAAATGAAGAAACCAATACAATGAAAACTATAATAAACTAAAGAAAGAAACTGAAAAAGATAAATAATAAAAAACTTCTGTGCTTGCAGACTGGTAGAATTAATATTGCAAAAATACCAATCGTACCAATTACAGTCCACATATTCAATGTGATCCTCACCAAAATTCTACCACAATAGAAGTTGAAAACTAATCCCCAATACATACAGAACCACAAAAGACCCAGTATGCCAAATTAATCCAGAACAATAAAAACTTTGTGAGATGCGTTACCATCTCTGATTTGAAGTTATGACACAGGGCAGAAGTAATGAAAAGAGCATGGTACAGTGTGAAAAGAGACACCCTAGCCAATGGAATAGAACTGGAGACTCAGATACTACCCAATACTCTACAACCACCTGAACTGCTTATAAAGACCAATAGTGCACATTGGAGAGAAGACAGCATCTTCGACAAATGGCGCTGGTCAGACTGGATAGCTAATGCAGAAGAATGAAACTAGATCCTTATCTTTCACCCTGCACAAAACTCAACTCCAAATGATGGCGTCAACTTGATAGCCTGATAGTTGATGCCAACATCAGCTTGATAGCCTGAATCTGATGGAGGAGAAAGTAGGAGTTGCTTTTGATTTAATGTCACAGGAAAGAACTTTCTGAACTGGACCTCAAGAGTGCAAATATTAAGACCAACAATTAGCAAATGGAGCCTCATGAAACTAAAAAGATTTGTACACCAAAGATTTGTCTAGAACATGCAAAGATTTAAAAACTAAACTCCAATAAAGCAAACAAGTCAATTTAAAAATGGGGCAGGGAATTAAGCAGGGAGAGTTCTCAAAAGATGAAATACAAATGCCTGGGAAGTGTCTTTTAAAATAGTCAACATCCTTAACCATCAGAGAAATTCAAATTAAAACCATTTTAAGATTTCCTCCTACCCCAGTCAGAATGGCTAAGAATAAGAAAACAAATGGTAACAGATGTTGGTGCGGATGTGGGGAAGGGAAGTTCTTGCTTGCTGCTGGTGGGCGTGCGAATGGTGTAGTCACAGAAATCAGTGTGGAGGTTCCTTCTTCACAGAGCTAGGACTAACTATACCAGGGATCCAGCTACAGCACTCTTGGGCACACGCCTATGTCTACTACAGAGATATCTGCTCTTTCATGTTCACTGCTCCTCCATGTTCATTGCCCCTCCATGTTTACTGCTCCTCTAGACATAGTATGCCCAAAATGGAAACAGCCTATGTGTCTATCTAGTGAAGAACGGAGAATGAAAATGTGTTTCACACACACAATGGAGTATGACTCAGCTGTAAAAAAAAAAAAATGATGTTACGAAATGATCAGGCTATGAATGAGCTCCATCATTCTGCGTAAGGTAATCCAGACCCAGAAAAACAAACATGGTGTGTTCTCTCTCATATGTGGATACTGCATTTGAATCTTTACACATGTGTGTTTAAATCGGAGTACCCACAAAACTCAGAACACTAGTAAGGGGCTAGTTCAGTGGAGGAAGATAGAACACAGGTAGAACAAAGAAGAAAAGAGGAGTCACGGAACAGCAAGGGTTAAAGGGTGTGGATGATGGAAGGTGGGGAGGGTTAACTAAGACTCATAACCTTTCAGAATTCTGTATAAAACCTGCTACTGCAGAGGCTTTCTAAAATATACACAAAGACATATATAAAAAGAATTTAAATGGAGTTATCCTATAACAGGGGGCAGTTACCTCCCGAGATACCATGAATTATGAATGTGAGACCCAGAGCAAGGTATAGGTTATTTCTTTTCAAGTTGGAGGTTAGTGGGTTACCAGAGGCTCCTGGACATTATAAGCTATTACCATTGGTTTTATTTATTCCCCCCCCCCACCCAGAACTTGATGGTAAGACCCTATTATTGTATATGCCATATGCTTGAGCCATGCAAGATAGAAAGAGAGAGCTGATGCTGACTGGAAGCTTCATCTCCACTGGCTAGCTTTCATAGTGCTGGCGGGTGCTACACCTGCTATTGTGAGAAAAATGACAATATTACCCAGTTGTGAAATCTGCCAGTTACTGAAACAACTGGCCTTTCAAGGTATGCCCACTGTTGCCATAGCAGACAAATGTTATGGGGAGAGTCAACTACTTCCCGTTCAATTTAAAACATATTCCACACATGAAATTCATGTCTATTACTGTTAAGTGGGCCAGAAATGGATGTCTGGATAGATCATAGGCCCTATAGGGAGAACGTAGCATTCTCATTCTGCTCCACAGACACGGTAATAAATGGCCCTCTAAGTTCTTATAGAGTAGTACATCTCCCAACCCCCAGCAGAGAAGTTTTTCTGTGTTGTACATGACAGCTGATACAGACTGGCAAACAGTCATAGAACAGAGAATCAGAAACTGGAGTGCTCAGCTCTTAATGACATATCTATGCCGTGCCCCTCCCCTGAAGGAAGAGTCAGGTCCGGGATGCCTGTGGGGCCTGTGGGGAATCACTATTTGCTGGACGTGATGAGGTCTTGGCATCCATGAACTCAGAGCCGCTGCAGCTTCATAGACAGACCTGCAAGGGAACAAGCCAGCCAAAAATGCCAGTGTGGATCCAAAAGAGGCTCATGAATTTCCACGTCCAGCGGAAGAGCTGTCAGGAAGCGATGGCTGCTGGGGAAGGGATGTTACTTTTCTTCGGGGATGTGGCTCCTGAAGGGAGCAGGGCCACCCCTGCTCCAGTGGATGGCACATACAGGTAATGTTGCACTCAGCATTTAAAAAGATTGTGCAAGGAATAGTGGTCATGGGGTAAGGGAGAAGCTGAGAGGAGGGGTGGTGAAGCAAGAGAGGGATGAATTTGACCGGCACATTATACATGTGTATGAAATTCTTAAGCAGAAAACAATGAGAAGAAAGACCTCAAACTTCTACTACAAAAAAAAAAAAGTAGAAAATGACCCGTGTAGACACCCTGAGAAAGTAAAAGATAGAGTGGTTCACACTAACTTATTACAGAAATCCCAGGACAGCAGCGAGGTGGGGCCTTCAGCCAATGGTGCTACAGCAATTGAAGAAATGTAAACAAAGAGTTAAACGACGCCCCAAGTGTCATATCTTATGCAAAAACCGTCAAAAAGATGAATTATACCTTAAATATGAGGTATAGCCCATCGAGATAACCTTCATGGCCCAAGGCTAGAAACAGAATTTTTAGTCATCGAGTATAATACGTGAAAGGGAAAAACTAGTTAGCTGCACTTCATCATGATTAAAACGTCTTTATTCTACAAAAATATTCTAAGGGAATGAAAAGAGAAACTACACCTGTAAGCCACGTCTAGCAAGGGACTAACGCACGGCTTACGAGAAGAACTCTCGGGGCGAAGCTTGAAAACAACCCAACTAAAGCGGACAAGGCAGAGTCAGAGGAAACAAGGGAGAAAACTTGTGCCTCTCAAAACAAAGAGCTGGAGACAACACCAACCGCTGACGACCACTGCGGTGCCTTGCTGCTGTAAGAGTGGAGCTATAGCTGAAGCCCAGAAATTCTCTGGGAAATTTCTCAATATAGCAATATACAACAAAGCTCACCCGACTCCCCACCGCCCAACAATGGCAACGCTCCGGGTACCATTCCCAGAGGGATGAAACTTACCCGCTCTTAGTGCACACAGCTATTCACATACTCTGTATCCAGAACAATCTGTGGTTGTAGATCTTGACTGTCACCTCTACTTGTGGTAGAACCACCATGGAAACACATTTCTTGGTGTGTCTGTGAGGAAGTCTCTACAAAGGTTTAACTGAGGTGGGACAAGCCACCCCGAGGGTGGGCCGCACTCTTCCTGGGTGTGTTGGGGTCCTGGACTGAAGACAAGGTAAAACAATGGGTGGAACCATAAAAGTCTCGCTGTGCCCTGACTGCCTAGGCCTCATGCTTCTGACTGGCCTGCCATGGTGGACTGAATCTTCAAACTCAGCCAAACAACCCCAGTCTTCCTTAGCTGGCTTTTGTCAAGTATTTTCTCACCGCGGTGAGAGAAGTATCTAACACATGCTCCAAAGAAGAAACAACCTGTGTTCAATAACTGAACAATCAAACCCGCTAGATAGATCTCTTCTGCTCCACTGAGAAACAGACTATCAATGCACAACTTGGATGGAAAACCTGCCAAGTGGGTTTGTTCTGATGTAAAGCTACATCCGGCAAGACTCTTTATAAATAACGTTCTTGAAATTCCAAGGTTGTGGCTAGAGGGTGGAATTAGCGGCTGAGAGGGTGCTATGGATGTGGGGGAGGGGGCTGGGGAGGGAAGTGAATGAGTGTTTGGGTCCGAATGCTCTGTGTGACGGTTAAGGTGCAGGCACTGAGAGAAAAGGGTTAAAAAGCCGTCGCCTCCTGCGGTATCATTGCTTGCAACTTCAGATAAGCCTACAATCATTCCAAGGAAAGACATAACTTTTAGAGCATACCTATTCTCCCAGCGCTGTGGGGCTGAGACAGGAGGAGTGTTAAGTTCAACAGATATCTTATTTGAGCCAGATTAAAGCCTGTAAGAGATGTGAGCATGCCACCAGAAATATTCGTGATCCGGACAAAGGCCTCGATCGCTTGCAAGGGGCACCTTGCCACAAAACACTACCACTCATTATTGACAATTATGGATTTTCCCACCTGCATCATAAGCGAGCTCCTCCAGGGCTTGGCTCATGTATTATTTATCTATAAATCTCCCACAGTGCCTAGCAAGCACCCTGCTATGTAATGAGTGCTGCGTAAATGTTTGTTGACTTAATGTTTTATCAGCGATACATGGGTATGTGTGTCATACACTGCTAAAACATGGCTTGCTGCAAACGAGGAAAACATTAGAAATGAGTCACCCAGTGAATTAGTGCCATTCTTTAAAAGCAATTAAAACCCTTTGTTTTTAAATTAACACTCTGCGTATTTGCTCGTTTTCCTCTCTGTATCTGTTACTTTGTGAATAAAAGGGTAATGGGTACCCAAGGTAGAAAAGTTTCAAGTTTGGGGACACACAGAGGATACTATCTATTTTAGCCACTGCTGGAGTCGTTTCTCTGATGTGGCCTGGTTCTGGAGCACTGGGTTTTAGTTTTCCTGTCCACAGAGCCACTGGTTCATCCAGCACAGCTTGAGACTGAATCAAGGGCAACTGTAGGAGCTAGCCCCGCTCTCCACATACACTCTGCAGTGAAAGGGACTTCTTTGTTTGAAGGTCCCAGCCCTTCAGATAAATGGTGTCTGCTTCTCCTTCCTGGTGGCCAGTGATAAAATAACCACAGTGTTCTGTCTCTGAAATCCCCTGAGACATTGTTGCCTCATCAGCAGTAAACACAGCTTAGAATCACACTGACAGGAAATGTATCTGAGGACATCTCCAGGGTCCAAGCCCTGCTCTGGCTGCAGAAGCCACAGAGGAAGGACAGGCATGAAGAGGGTATGTGTGACCTTTACTAGAGACACTGGGAATTCAGGAGCTATACACTTGGCGGAGGACTGAAACGTGCTGAAAACAGAGCAAAGCCCTGGGCAGGTGGCAAGGGATGAGTCCCACACCATGACCATCTCATACGCGAATCCAACCTATGTTCCAGGAAAACAGATCCCATTCTTGAGAACACATGCCATTCCTCCGCAGACACCCAGACATCCCAACCTTTACTGACATCCGTGTGTTCTCTGGGTTCTGCTGTATCGGCTGTGATTTTCAGCCAACAGCCCAGGCAGAACCCAACGAGGCTGCTAGTTTTCTGTCAGGTAGCTGCAAAGCACGTGCACTCTTTTCTGTCTCACATTTTGAAAGAGAAGTAAATCAACTTCTGTACCTATACTGTCGCTGTTGGTGCGAGGAACAAAAGAAATGGACTTTGACCCTCTGGAGGTGTCCCATGGCCTCGGGAAGAGCTCTGGCACTGTCACAAGTACCACATGCTTCACATCTCAAGCCGGGGTCAAAGGTTCCCTCTTTGTACCTAGCTACATCTTTGCAGCAAAACTTGAAGAGATTTGTCCTCCATCAACAAAGTTGTGAATGTAAAATTGACCTGTGTCAATATTAATGGAAGGTGATATCAAGATACATTTTTGCAGTTTGGGGGAGATATTTGTTTCAATACAATAAACTGAGTCCATATTTACTCTGTAACTGCCATAAAGACCTTTGACCCACTTTTAGTTTACACACAAGGTTTCCAAATGCAGTTTTTCATTGAGTTATGAAATTGGTCAAAGTTTTTTATTTTAAATATTTTTTAAAAATTTACTCTGCATGTGTATATGTATGAAGGTGTGTGTGTGTGTGTGTGTGTGTGTGTGTGTGTGTGCGCGCACACACGCAGTGCTCACAGAGGCCAGAAGAGGGCACTGGAGTCCCTGCATGGTAGTTACAGAGGCTTCTGAGCATTTGGATGCTGGCAGTAAGTGATCTTAACCACTAAGCTATCTCTCTAGTCCTAAGGGGTTTTTGTTTGTTTGTATCTTTTAGAATGAATATCCTTTAATATTCTTTAAAGTTACTTTCACAAAAGGAAAAAGGAAAAAATTAAACAACAAGAACAACAAAAATTGCCCAAGACATTTAAGGTGTGAGGCGGGGGCCGGGGAGGCTGTAGCAGGATAAGCGCATTTCCACAGGAGCGGAGGGCAGCTGTCTGTAGAGGTTCTAGCGATTCTGGAAATGACACAGACACTTCCAGGAGAAAATGGCTCTTGTGCACCGTTAGCCACCTTGCCAACCCCAGAATTCCTTCAGCCTGGGAGTCTTATGATTTATATGGAGTTATCATCACCTCCTAAACCTGGAGATGAGAGGGGAGATGAGGGATGAGGAATATGTCAATGCATCAGTGTTGATGGAAAACACACTATGTCCAGCCGGGATCATTTGTAGAGGTAAGAAGCAACCAGAAGGATCAAATCAAAGCATTTTGGTCACTGTTCCTCTGTCCCTGCCAAAACTGCTACAGCAGGGGCTTCAGCACAGGCTGCATGTTCAGCACAGGCTGCATGTTCAGCACAGGCTGCATGGTCACTCCTGCTCCCTTCAATCACCTCCCCTGAAGCTACAGAACACCTCCAACCCCTAGTGGCCCCATTCCATGGGTCCACTGCTGCTAACTCTACTGCCACACTTGGTCCCTCGGAGCCCTGAGTACTGTCAACCCTCTCCTACAAGCTGCTATTGTTTATGAGGTTTGGTGAGACCAGTTTTCTTGTGCCCCTTCTCTCCCTGCTGATCTGGAACTTCTAAATGACTCCAAATCTGAAACTCCAAGACCACTGATTTTTTTTTGTCCTGCACACTCTCTCAGGCTATAGTCCCACGTCTCTCTCCATCAGCACCTCTGCCCTGACAGATCTGCCACGCTCCACTTCCCCAGCTTCAGTGTTCTTCCAGATGCAAACCCTTCCATGCAAGCCTTGCTCCTAAGGCATCTTTGTCTTTCCTGGGCCTGGCTCTGCTTCTCTCCAGCTGACGTTCTCATTGCTCACTCACATGTCCAGGTTAAAACAACAACAAAACATAGTAGTTTTCTCTCATATGCAGACTATGGATTTAGACAAATGATTGACAGACAGACAGAGAGATAGATTAGATGATAGAAAGAAAGAAAGATAGTCATTTACAAATGACAAGAGAGTAGAAGGGATGTGTGAAGAGGAAGGGAGGGCAGAGAAGGGTAGGGATGGGCAGTTAAATTAAAACTCAAAGATATATGTGTATAAAAATATTATACTGAAACCTACTTTTGTATGCCAATAAAAAACTTAATTACAAAGGTAAATTTTATCTCTCTTTGTTCTTCAGTATAGCTGCAGCCAATGAAGCAAGTCTAAGGCTCCATCTCCAGGGGTCCCTGGTGTGTGCCTGTCTTCCTCCCTCACCCCCGTCCTCCCCCTGCCCAGAGTCCCGAGAGTCCTCCCTCACCCCTGGTGTGTGCCTGTCCTCCTCCCTCATCCCCTCCCCTCGCCCTGCCCAGAGTCCCAAGAGTCCTCCCTCACCCCTGTCCTCCCCCTGCCCAGACACCTAAGAATCTTCCTTTCTAATGCACATCAACCCAACAGTCCCCCATGTGTGCTGTCCCCACCTACCCAGCATTGCCTCCTGATTTTGACTGCAGTCCCAATAAAGACACACTTTCCATACCATAGCATGACCATGGCTAGCCAGGAACCAAGGACAATGTCATGACGCTGACTTATTCTCAGTGTAGCAATGTACATATACTCTTAAAAACTCAACTTAACTTGGATTTATTTTAATTTTCAAAATAAAAATACAAAGAGTGTAATTCACTAAGGAGCTCTGAAGAATTTTAACATCTGTGAGGTGATTCGTTAGAAATTATTTTCTTTCCTTGTCTCCCACAGCTGTTCTACCTTCCATCCTCCAGTCTAGAAAAGGCATAAATTCCCCGGATGTCTCCCTTTTCTTCTTCCTTTCTAAAAATCAGTTTCATTCTACCAATCCTATCCCTGCCACTCACACACACACGTGCACACATGCACACATACACACATGCACAAACATACACACACACACTCATGCACACGCAATGCACACACACATACGTATACATATGCACGCACACACACACATACACACATGCGCGCACACACACACACACACACACATCAGGGAACAGCCATGCCCCCCGAGGAAGCTGTCCTCCTCCTGGCATCTCTACCACCTACTTTTGTCCCTTCCAGAACTTTCTGGCACAATGTTCTTCTGCAGTTCCCTCTCCCATTTTGCAGTCTAGATAATGGCAAATCTGCCTCCTAGATCCCGGTGTTTGAGAGAAATAGCTCCCATACTTGCATACACGATCTTGAAGTTTTGTGTTTGTTATTAACTTGAGTAGAAAGGTCACACAAAAATTCAAACACCGTGCCTAGGAAGCAACCTGCACTTTTAGACCTGACTTTTAAAACTATTATTGTTGTAAGAAGGTAAAATATGTGGTTGATGGACAGCTATGGAAAGTACCAGGCAAGGCAGGAGCAGGAGAGAAAAGCAAGGCTGGGGGAGGCCGTGAGCTAGAAGCCACACTTCAGAAAGCACAGTCCTGCAGAGAACATATCTGATTGAAAGTCAAAGATATTCATAAAGATTAACAACTAAGGCTATACAGAATGGGGAAAGATCTTCACTAATCTCACATCAGACAGAGGTCTGATCTCCAAAATATACAAAGAACTCAATTAATTGGTCATCAAAAGAACAAATAATCCAATAAAAAGATGGAGTACAGACTTAAACAGAGAACTCTCAACAGAAGAATCTAAAATGGCTGAAAAACACTTAAGGAAATGTTCGACATCCTTAGTCATCAGAGAAATGCAAATCAAAACAACTCTGAGATTCCATTTTACACCTGTAAGTATGGCCAAGATCAAAAACACTGATGAGAACATAGACTGGAGAGGTTGTGGGGTAAAAGGAACACTTCTGTATTGCTGGTGGGAATGCAAGCTGGTACAACCCCTTTGGATGTCAGTGTGGCGATTTCTCAGAAAATTAGGAAACAACCTATTTCAAGACCCAGCAATACCACTTTTGGGTATATATTCAAAGGATGCTCAATCATGCCACAAGGACATGTGCTCAACTATGTTCATAGCAGCTTTGTTTGTCATAACCAGAACCTGGAAACAACCTAAATGCCCCTTCACTGAAAAACGGATAAGAAAAATGAGGTACACAATGGAGTACTACACAGCAGAAAAAATAACAATATTATGAATTTTGTAGGAAAATGGATGGAGTTAGCAAACATCATTTTGAGTGAGGTAACCCAGACCCAGAAAGACAATTATCATATATACTCACTCGTAAGTGGTTTATAAAGATAAAGCAAAGAAAACCAGCCCACAAATCACAATCCCAGAGAACCTAGACAACAATGAGCACACTAAGAGAGACATACATGAATTTAATCTACATGGGAAGTAGAAAAAGACAAGATCTCCTGAGTAAATTGGGAGCATGGGGACCTTGGGAGGGGATTGAAGGGGAGGGGAGAGGTAGGGAGGGGAGCAGAGAAAAATGTAGAACTCAATAAAAATCAATAAAATTTTTTTTTAAAAAAGTATCAAAGGACCAATAGATAACTAGGCACAGAACAAGAATGGAGAATTCACATAAAGAAGCTGGGGCGGTTAGTTCATCAACAGCAAGCGTGGATGAAATAGTCTACCTTCCTAGTAACTATGTAAGAGCAATTTGAAATGAGAATCCAGTGCCAGCCTGCAGTCAGTCAACTAGCAGAGTTAAATCATCCACGTCGGCAAGATTTCCGCCAGCCTCCTCTGCTTACCTACTGCTCACCGAGATAACGGCAGGAAAACAGAACTAGAAACCAGCAGCATACTAGTGTGCAGTCATAAAAACACTGGGATTGGGATAGTCTTTCTCAGCGCATAACTGAGGTATTCAGTGACGGGGGGGGGGGATCCCAAAGTATTCACTACAGCCAAAGAGGGGCACTCCCCAGCTCCTCCTTGGGAGACTGGCAATTCCAAGGAAGAAAGAATAGTGACCACTAACTTTGTGGCACAGTAGGTTTGGAGAAATACATGTAGAATCCATAAAAAAGTTGTCAAACAAAAGAAGAACCATTCATCCGTGAGTACAAATGAAAGAGTCTATGTAATAAAGCATACACAGTCTATCAGTGAGTGATAACATTATTCCCAAGGTTGTAGGCACACTGGAGACTGTGGGGACCCACAGTTGTGAGCCTGTTCCACCTTGACTAGAGGTCAGTGAGTTTAAGCTTAGTTTTGCTCTCTCAAAGTTGTTAACAACAGGTGTGCCCACAAGGAGGAGATTCTGACCTAGGGTGTGATTAATTAGTATTTTGGGTATAGAGGAGGATTCACTCCACCTGGAACAAAGGTCGGAAAATTCAAGTCTATTCCTTTCATCATGCTAATGAAGTCTGTTGCATTCTCCCCTATATAAGCACAAGCATGAGGAAAATTAATGCAGATGGATTCAGTATTCGCTGAATTTCCCTCCCAATGCTGTTCAAAAAAAAAAATAAGGCTAATGGGAGATATGTCCCAAGCTGAGTAGTCTACAAACTCCGTTAATAAGTCTTTCACACTGTACCGTACCCATTCCTAGAGGCAGACATTAAAGACACTCGGTGTCCTCTGTTTAAAGTTAGGCAAAAAGCCATGTTCTGGGTGTGGGTTGGAAGACATGACCTCTCCCCTCAGAACATCAAGTGTTTAACAGTCATGGCTGGAGGACTTGAAGAACCTTTGAGGAGAAAAGGTGACCAGAGAGCAGGCTTTAAAAGGGGACACTTCTGTCACTTCCGTACAAACCACCTGGTGGCATCTTCTCTTCCTTCTTTGGCATGATAGGTGATCCTTCCAACTCAGTAATGTGGAGTGGCCTGAAACAGTGAGTCCTTGCATTAAGATGCTCAGGAAGGAATTTTTCCTGGTCTGTCTCCACTGAGGTATCTCCTGATCCAACACGAAGTCCTTTTATTCCAGGGGCTGGTGACTTCTACAGTGCATGGCCGTGTGGGGAGAAGAGGGGGAAGGAAAAGGAGAAGAAAGGTGAGGAAGAAGAGAAGAGAGAAAGAGGGAACAGAGGCTATGGGGAGAGGAAGGAAGGAGCCGTTCATCTTCTCTGGCTTCCTGTCACACTCAGGTGAAGGAGTCCATGCCCACTTAACCAAGAGCTAATCAGCTAATCAGAGCGAGCTGCGTTCACTCAGGTCTATCATGGCATGGAGACTGGGAATAAGACCGTGGATGAAGCTGTGGGGAAGACCAGCTTGTGTTGCTTTCAGACTCCACTCCCAAGACTGGCTCCTTCTCCAAGTGTCCCCTTGTGGCCACCACAGCAGCCCTGCACACCAGCTGCCTCCCAGAGAAATTTTCCCTGTGGCTTTGCTGACATCTCATTGGTCACCAGTGTCCAGTGAACTTTCTGCAGTGACTTTTTGTAACCGCTTCAAAGGAGAAACTGAAATTTTAGTTTTATTGGATTTTAACCACCTTCAATTAAGAATCTCATATACAGATTCTTCAGCTGCCCAGTGTGGTAGGATTGGAAATTCCTACCTCTCAAAGTTCCACACTAACTAAAAATACTTTTTTAAAAAACTCAATCAAGTATTCAACTTGTAATTAAAGTCTCCTTTTAGGAAACTCTGCCTCCCTTTGCAATTTCCTTTGGGGTCAGCCGTGAAGAGCTTATATAGCGTCCACAAGCACAGCCAGTCCTTCCCCCGCCAGCTCCCTGGTAGTTTTCTGAGCCATATGTTGCTTTCTCATGCTGCCTCCAAGAAAAAGAAACAGATTTTTTTATTATTGTTATTAAAACTGGTAGATGTTTTCAGCTGTTGAAAGTTTTTCCACTGAGACTTGGAAGAAAGACTTCCTTGAATTAATAAACAAGGCCTCTAAGTTGGTGTCTGTTCCGCCAATCCTCCTCACCTCAGAGATCCAGAAGCTTCCATACCCTCCTGGCGATGGGAGAGAAGACCATTGTTAACCCAGTTATGGGAAAAACTGGCAATTTGTATCTAGACTCATAAATGCAGATATTTTTAAGGGGCATGGTTGAGCTCCCCAAGACTGGCTTTGGAACAGTTGTAGCGCCTCCATTGCTGAGAGGCTGAGGCATCGAAGCCAGTCCTTCCATGGCTCGGAGCACTCTCAGGATGTTCCAAGCAGCTTCCATATGAAGCATGAAAACCTCAAAGAAATCCTTTCTATATCATCATCAACCCCACAGCCACCTCAGAAACAACCTCCTTCAGCCTAATCCCCACCACGTTCAGTCAGACCGGTCCAACACGCGGCCAAGCACAGCACCAAACGCCAGCCCACATGAACGTGTAAACTCACGGAAAACTTTGTAAGAGTCTTTGCTCTTTAATGTCTTTAAACTTGATTTCTAGGTTCTCAAGCGTGTGCTTTGTAGATGGCAATGTTGAGACCCCAAGTTGAAAGGTTTGGCGCTCCTGTGATAGAGGGCGAAGGCAGAAAGAGCCACACAGAACAGGCAGAAGGTTTCCCTGAGACTTGTCACCTGCATGTCCCTGGGCCAGCAAACAGCCTAGAACTGGTTCCCTATCTTCCAAGTGAAGGGGTGGGCTGCTTAATCTCTGAGGTCCTAATCAGAACTGAGGTTCCCATGTTCTGATGGGACAGGTCTGATTTCCAGCGGCAACAGATTATCCCTCACTCTTCCAGCCAAAGATGGACCACTCCTTTTGTGTGCAATGCCCCCCAAAGTGGCTGAGCGGGGTAAATTATTTGTCGAAAAATAGAACTAGCAGTTTCCCTGTTAGATAAAATATGCCTGACTCGAAAGATGAAAGTCAAGTTTACCTCTTATGTAGAAACTAGGAAGAAATGGGGAATGATGGGAACTACTGAGGTGAAGGGAACGAGGGTGACACTCGAAAGGAAACAGTTTTTTCCAGACACTGCAGGGCGGCGGCAGGTATGAACTCAGGGCAGTTATGACAGCCTGCACAAGCCCGGTGTGAGTTCAAGCCAGACGGCATCCAGCATGGAGGCCCGGAGGTGGGCACAAAGTTATCCCACCCCCAGCTGAGAAGCTGTTGGTGATTGATTGGTGACTGATGGTTGCTGGGAGAGAGTTAGCTTTCCCTAAGGATGTGATCCTGATAGGCCAACCACGTACACGTGGGTAACCCCACATGCACAAGAACGCGGGAAGCACAAAATGGACGTGATAGATTTACAAAACAAACAACAACAACAACAACAACAAAACCCCACAAAGTTGACAAAGTTGGTGGGCAGGGAAGGGGGTGACCTGGGAGGAGTTGGGATGAAGTATGATCAAAACACAATATATGAGATTATCGAGGAACTGATAGAGCTATCTTTACAAAGTGATGGAAGGGTGGTGTGATTGAAGGGCTCACCTCTCACATCAGAAAACCACAGTGACATCTATTTTGTGTAGTGAGTATGTGATAAGGGACTTTCCCACAGACTGAGGAATTGAGCATTTGTAGAGGTGAGCTCTGCACCCCAGAGAAGTGGAACCCTAGCTTTCCTAGGCTTCCTGGCGTATCTGCGTCCCTCTGCTGCTGGACTCATCTCTAGACACACCCCTTTCTTCATTTGTATCTCTCTTCTTCACTCTTCCCTTCCTGCTCTCTTTTTCCTTCCCCTTTCCTTTCTGTCCTTAGAACCTTAGAGACGGGAATAAAAAATGCAATCTCACATAAAAATACAAAGTGACATAGAATGCAATGGTATGGCACTGTCAAAACCCAGTCTGCTGCAAATCCTCCAGTGGTTTCAAATGTATCACTCAGACAGGACCTTACTGGCTTTCAAAGATAGAGAAACCGGGATAGGAACACGAGCCAGGGGAAGGGGCAAGGCTCAGGGCAGGCAGGCGCTCTACAGACTTTCCAGAGGGACGGGAAAACTAAGGAGGTTGTCTTCTTGGAAAAATACAGGGCTGTTCAAATGCCTGCTGACTTTCAAGGCACAAATTTAAAACTGCCGCTACCAGTCCGTGGTCTTTTGTGGCCAGTTAGATAACCGAGGTTCATTCCACTGGTGTTTCAGCTTAAAATACATAGTCAGTTGATGAGATCCGTCCCTCACTGACTTCAATAAAAACATGTTTACTGTTTGACATTACGTGAGATAAATGGAATTACGAATGATCAGGCCTGAGACTCATCAAAGCCCCTCCTCTTCCAAATTTCGGAGCTCAATTTAATCAAAATGGGCACACTGACATTGTGCCAGGCTTTGCATCACAGGGTTCAGGTGTCTTGCTAAAGCAAGTACTTGCACAAAAACAAAAGACAAACAAACAAAGCCTCCCACAAAATGAGAATAGCAACAAACATCTTCTCTCAGCAACACTTAAGCATCGTGTGCTGGTCCTGCTCTGGCCATGCTCTCTGCTTTTCCAACCAGGTCTACCTCCCGAGTGCTGTAGCCAGCCCTAGGTAGGCATGTGGGTGGCACCATCGCTACATACAGAAAATCATTGACATACAGCCAGCACAATGGAGACGTGCTTATAAAAACTGGGATGGCAGCTTGGACTGCTGTAACGCACAGAAGGGAAGGGAGAGAGATAGACGCAGAGGTGTGGAGGAGGGAGAGGGGAAGGGCAGTGGGCAGAGAGCAAATCCCTACCTTCCTGAAGCTTCCATTCCTTTGAGCTGTGGGGGCACAGGATGCTCAGTGGATAGACAATTAACAAGCAGGGTGCACTTGCTCACCCTCTTGGGGAGCCATCCTGCAACATTTAGAGTAAGTGCTTGGCTTCATTGAGAGGAACAGCCACATGCATAACCAATTGGCCAGTGTCAAAAAAAGGAGAAGAGGAAGAGGGGGAGGAGGAGGCAGAAATGTGGTTCATTTCCTAAAGATCTCATCTGAACAAAGTAACTGAAGTACATGCCCAGGGAAAGAAAGAAGGGAGAGGGGAGAAGGAGGAGGATGGGATGAGAGCAGGACTCATGGGGGGAAGCATGCAGGGTGGGGGCTTGCTAAAGGGAGAGGAGAGAGGCTCAAATGAGGGCAACCTAATAATCATCTTAGAAAAATGCTACCCAGAAACTAAGAGTTCATTAAAGACATAGACAGATCTGTCCCTCCTTTGTTATTGGGTAATAGTTCCTTCAACATCTTGTACCCCAAGGGAAGCCCTATATCTCAATCTCCTACAGTAGCAGCAAGGCCAAAGCAAGGAGCGAGCCCTGGGATGGTAGACCTGGAAAGCCTCCCTCCCTCCCCTGCAGAATTCCCCAAGGACTGGAGCCTTTATAATCCTCACTATAATTGAATACCATCGTAGGTTCAAGAGGCTTCCCTTCTTATCATTTAAAGGGACAACTGCATCGGTTTAACAGGCACAAACTTTACCAAGAGGCCAAGGACGCTCCACAAAAGGGCCTTGCCTTTCTGACTTCATGTTTTGTTGTTGTTGTTTTGTGTGTGTGTGTGTGTGTGTGTGTGTGTGTGTGTGTGTGTGTGTGTGTGTTTCCAGACAAATGTAGAGAAAACTTCCAGTGGCTCCCCCAGAACTGGACTATCTGTGACCAGAACAGCTGCACGAGGGGAGGAGAGCTGTCTGGGCCGGGATCCTTGCAGGAAAAGCAGTTTGCAAAGCCCTCCCTCATAGTGCGCTGATCTAAGACAGGCCTTGATATCAGAGCCAGGAGCTTCCAAATCCTCTGAGCTCCCTCAGGCAGTTCCAGGAGCCGGACAGGGGAGGTCTCACCCAAACAGCAGCTTCAGAGGTAGGGCCCTTTAGGAAGCAGGTTTGAGAAGAGCACACAACCCTACCCTCCCATCCTTTTCTCCTCTGACAATATCCTGCTGTCCCGCCCTCCACTTCCTTCTCTTTGTCCTGAGTACGGGACCTTCTGTGGGATATTGTCTCAGTTGGCCTTGTTATCTCAGGCTTAGATTTTAACATCCCCCCCCCATAGCTTGGATAAGCTTGAATTACAGATATCTATATTTTTCTGTGACTTTATTCCAGCTGACCCAATTGTTTATGTTGTCTCCTCTCTGATGCCTGTCTTACCCCCCACCTCCATCTATCAGGTGCTGTCTGCAGCTAATTAGAGGGAAAGCCCTATGAATTGTATCCCTGATTCTGTGTGGCATTTTAAAAATTGTCATAGACAATTTTACAGATGATTGATCGTTATCTGCTGTTTTGAGATACATATGGCCATTTATTAATTTGATGTCTGCCACCCTCATGTTTAAATATATTTTGGGATTTAGTTTAGGGAGATTGATATATACGAACTGTCGCTTGAATGATCATTTTACATGACTTCAATGTTTCCACATATAAAATTCCTATCTCTTGTTCTTGGCTAGCCTTGAGTACCAGAAAGCGCAGTCCAGATACTTCTGGGAGACTGGGGGTTGAATAAGGGACTCTGCCTATTATTGGCTGAATCGAGTCTAACGGTCCCACATAATGAGGCAGAGCAGGAACAGGGAGAAGCCAAAGCTCAATAAACCAGGAGGTGCTCAGCTTTACCCTAGCCCAGCAGCTGCTGTCTCACTAAAATGCAGAGCACAATAAAGTGATTGCTGGCGATGGGGGTAGCAGGGTGCTGAATATGACTGCCCTGGTCTGGTTATCCAAACTGTGTACCAGTAAATGAAGTACCTAAGATGCGAAACAGAACCAGCTCACAGCTGGAGTGCGCTCCAGGCTGTGAGCTCCAGAGTGGCAGCTTTCCTGAACCCTTCCGAGCAAGGCAGAGACCGAGCACTGCACGTTCAAGTCTGGCTCCCGGGAGACTTTGGTTGCTCTGAACTGCACTAAGCTGCCCAGAGTTAGCACCCTCACTCCACAGTCCTCCACGTGATGAGGTCGCAGCCTGGCACTTGATGTGAGAGCCCTCCTGGGGCACATCTCTGCTCTGCCCTCACTCCTCGTTCCTTGCTGCATACAGAGCATCTATTTTGGAAAGTGAGCGTCTTGTGTCCTGTGGGTTTGGAAAAAGCTAACCGGAACGCCCATGTACCGGAAGCAGAAGCGCAGCATCTGCCCGGCTGGCTGATAGCAGTCTCCCTGCCCCTGCTACGTGCTGTCCCGCCGTTTTCCCCTTCAGGTCACGCACTGCTTTGAAAAGCACGATTTCATCCTTTGTCTCAAGGAACAATCGGACTAAAGTCAATAAGACAGAGTCCAACGCGCACACACAAAGACAGGCTTGACAGTAAACACCGTGTCTGCATCCGTGGTGTCTGCACAGGCGTGCCCGCCTGCCCAGCAGCTGTGCCACGAGCTGACCTGCACGTCCACAGTCATATTGTCAGTGAGAAGCTTTCGCCAGCCAGTGGGGAAGCTAAAATAAGGACGTGGCATTGGCAACTTCCAAACTGCTGAGCAGTCAGGAATGGCGCTGCAGTCTCTCCTGTGCAGGAATCCACACAAAGAAAAGCATTCTGGGCTTTGATTTGTAAAAGGCATTAAAGAAAGTCAGTTGTCACACCCAATTTATCCCGCGCCCTGCAGGGTTCCATGCACATGATGCTGCTAAGTTGGCAGAATGCCTCTGCATCTTGGAAAGCTAAGAATCATGACTGTCTTCCATGCAGGCTGAAAGACGGATTGAGAGGACAGCCACAGAAGGGACCTTCTAGGAAAGAGATGGGTGCTCCCAGTCTCAATGGGAGTTTAGTTACACAGGAAAATATCCTGGCCCAAGCTCATGGAATAGTCTATTTAAGGCTGGTACACTTCCTTGCATGAAAACAAATATAATCTCCACAGAGGAAAAGGAGGGGGAACACACACACACACACACAGAGAGAGAGAGAGAGAGAGAGAGAGAGACAGAGAGACAGAGAGAGACAGAGAGAGAGAGACAGAGAGAAAGAGAGAGAGAGAGAACAGGAAAGAAGAGGGGAATGGAGAAGGAAAAGTTGAAAAAAAGCAGAGAAAAATGGATCAAGGTGAAGAAAAGCAAAAAGGAAAAGGTGTAGTAAGGAGGTTGCTAGTTAGTTCTTGGATGCTTAGCCCTGAAATAATCACATAGAAACTGTATTATTTAAATCATTGCTTGGCCCATTAGCTCTAGCTTCTTATTGACTAGCTCTTACATCTTAATTTAACCCATCTCCATTAATCTGTGCATCACTGCAAGGTTGTGATCTACTAGCAAAGGTTCAGCATGTCTGTCTCCAGCAGTGGCTCCATGGCTTCTCCCTGACTCTGCCACCTTTCTCCCAGCATTCAGTTTAGTTTTCCCCATCTAATTCTCTTCCCCTATAGCTCTGCTATAGGTCCAAAGCAGATTCTCTATTAACCAATGATATTCACAGAATGCACAGGGGAATCCCACATCACCTTCCCTTTTCTGTTTAAATAAAAAGGAAGGTTTTAATTTTAACATAGTAAATTTACATGTAACAAAACAGGTATCAAGCAAGAATTACAGTTACAATGTTTATATCTACTTTATCTTTTATTATAATTAAGAAGAACTATAATTATAGTTATATATTCTTCAACTCCATCAAAGACTCCAAAGTAAACAGGGAGTGCACTGTAAGCAACTTTCTTTCTTCCTTTTTCTTTTTTTCTTTCTTTCTTTCTTTTTTTTTTTTGCCTTTTTGAGTCAAGGTTTTGCTGTAGCTTTGAGCCTGTCCTGGCACTAGCTCTTGTAGACCAGGCTGGCCTCGAACTCAAAGAGATCCGTCTGCCTCTGCCTCCCAAGTGCTGGGATTAAAGGCGTGTGCCACCACCACCTGACTCATAAGCAACTTTCAGAACTCTAGAATTGACAGAGACATCTCGCTACCTGGACAGTCACCCAAAGTTCTTCTTTACCATTGGGGCATCCATATTCAGCCTATAGGCTCATAGTATCTGGCTGACTTTTCCATGAAGCAGGAAATTTCAAAGACAGTTCTGCCTATATTAGCAGGCAGTCACTCTCTTCTGTGTCCTGAAGAATATCTGGCAGACTCTTTCATGAAGCAGAAACCCCAAAGGATCATCTCACCTTCTTTAGGCAACTTTAGCAGTCTTTTCTCTATGGGTCCTGCATGTTCAGTTTAAACAGCATATCATCAAGCAGCAGATAGAGAGAGCCTCCATGAAGCTGCCAGGTCAGACATGCTAAAACTTTACCGGTATCCACGACCTCGTGGTGACATACAGATTATTAGAAATGGGTTGAATCAAGATGTGAGAGATAGCTAATAAGAGGCTAGAGCTTATGGGTCAGGCAGTAATTAAATTAACAATTTCTGTGTGATTATTTTGGGTGTAAGCTAGCCAGGTGGTGGGACACCACCTGTTCCCCTCATACTACAGAGCCGGGCGGGACAGAACAAAGGGGCCCCACTCTCTTACAACAATATTCTTGTGCTTGTCTATAATATTTGTATACCTAGGCAAAGTTATTTTGTCATATTGTATGCATGCATGCTTCTTTTGTATATTGATATAATTTTAAGATATATTTATATTGCAATATATATTTCTACCTCTGATCAAGATACTTATACATTGTTTACATTTTGAGGTCATTGTACTCATTTGTTACACAGTTGTTTAAAGATTGTTTAATATTCTAATATGAAGTCTTAGTCTTTAAGTTCTATAGGTATTAAGAATTATAAGTCAATAGTCATCTATGTTTGTCATACTTAGACAATCAGATTTTTTTTAGATACATAGATATTGTATTCTGCATAGATAGGTAATCTTCAACTATTTCAAAGAGCTATAGAATATGGCATTTAAATAACTTAGTGTTCTGTTTGATGTAAAACACGATTGCTCCTGGCAATACCCATCGATTCCTGAGAGAATGTTGAGCACTGAAGACACACCACTTGGAACTTGTTTTCTTCTTGGCAAAACTGGTCTTTGGGCAAGGAACTGCCCATGCATTGACCACTGACAAAATTCACAATGTCCAGACAGGACAAGTAGGATACAAGAAAAAAGACTCTCAAATCTTGCCAAGACAGGGTAAGACAGTTTCGAAAATTTTCCTGCCTCTGAAAATGGTCTGTCAGTTACTCTAGGCCTTAGCCAAAGTTGGTTGCTCCAACGTTGCAACTGAGACTTTGGGTGATTGCCCAGGTAGCCGGTTGTCTCTGTAATTTCTTGCACATTTTGAAAGTTGCTTGATTGCACTTCCTGCTTACTCAAGGAATATTATTTCCTTTCTCAGGTCTTTGTTGGGGTTGAAGACTAGATAGTCATGGTTACTTTCCTCTCATTACTTGGATAAGTTATTTATTATACAAGACTTAAACTCATTAGGATAGAATAATTATTGAAACATTTATCACGTGTTTTTTGCTTGATATTGTTTATGCTGGTTGTAATTCTAATTTTTATACCTGATATTTATTCTTATTGTATATAATTTTGTGTCAGGCTTAGAACTTTCTTATTTAAACAAAATGGGGAAGTGCTGTAGGAATTCCTACAGCCAGTAGCCTTTAAGTTACTTGCCCACTTGGGTATGGCCTCTTATACTATATATGTCGATGTAAAGCACACATCCGGCCTTTTTTCCTGCTGCAGGATTTGGTTCCTGTTCCCCATTTGTGCAGAGGACTGTGATCTGTGAGTCTACCCCTAAATAAATAACCCTTTATTATACTCAATTCTGAGCTAGTGTGGGATTTAGTTTTAGCGTCCTTCTTCAAGAAGGAAGGGAGGGAGGTAAAAAGAAGGTAGGGAGGAGGACATGATAGTAAACCTTACACCTGTCTTCAGCTCATTGGGAGATGACTCTAGAAACAGCCAGACTGGGGACCAAGAGGCAGTGTTTAACAATAGATTCCAGGTGAGTGCACAGATGGCCACTGCTCAGTTCCAGTTCCTCCATCTTTTCCATGTTCAAAGCATGTTACTAAATACAGAAAGCAGGAAATACATCCCCCTCTTCGAAGTTGGTTTCAGAGCTGATGTTAATTTGAAGGTCATGCCAGGTGGAACCTCACACTGCAAGTTGATGCTATAAGAAACCAGATTAAAGCTGAAGGCTCCTCTCTGACTACCTTGGGTCTCTCCTTCAGAACAAAGCCTGCCCCCTCACAGAGTTCAGTGAACTCTAAGCAAGAGAGCTGTCCTGTGGATAATTTGCAGACTTTGACCTGAAACAAGGGCAAATACATTCAGATATGTGATTTGTTTTCTGGCTGCTGCATGATTTCAAAGAAGTCTTCTTATGGTGGAAAAACTCCTTCACCATCCGGGAAATGAAGCAGACTGGGTCACAAACCAGCCTGCGCTGCTCCCAGCTGATATCCATCTCCTATCACGATGGCCGAAGGGTGCCTCTTTAAAAACAGTTTTAATGTGGCACATGGGAGTAAAGATTTATTTTTTATTTTTTGAATATGATATATTGGCTGAGTCAAACAAACTAAGTTACAGCCTTGGACATCTTAAGAAAATAGCGTCCTTTTGTATTTCTCTTAATTTATAACATTCAATTCTGTAGTCTAATGGATGAAAACACAGACACGAACATCAATAAAAATAGCTTTGGGATTCAGTCACCAGTATACACTGAGTGAGATAAATGCAGAGGCTTGCTAACCCCTTAAAGTTGTATATAACTCCCCTCCTAACTCAGCCCTTGAGTCCCAAGATGCAATCTGGCAACTGAGAGAAGAAAAGCCTGGGTCTTACTTCTCAAGTGACGTTCATGGCAGAGTTCATTTTATTTAACTGTTTTAAAGACTAAATACAATTTTATACTAATATAAAACAGATGTATTCTGGGATAATGTGCAAAACCTCCATACTATAATTGACTATCACTTAGATGATGGCCTATAAACCACGCATCCCTGTTGGCATGTCTTTATGTAATCTGCTCCCTTGAGTCCACCTTGAGTCTTCCAGGATGTCTGCCTAGAGAAGTTCCCATGGAGGAGAGCAAGGCCCCTGACTATCGTGACTGGGTTCTGAGCCAGCAATCCTCAGAAACCAGAGAACAACAGAGGTTTTACTAGTATCTAGATGGGTAGAATCTATGTGCAAAGTTTCCAGGCCAATCCACAGCAGTGTGAGGAATTATGCTTTGTTATTCAGAGTCGGATGTGTGTGGCATATATTTATAAGTTCTATGAGTTCAGGAACATTTAACAGTGAAGGCAGCACCATGCAACTATCCACTGACCTCTGTGTTACTGGGAGTATTTTACTGATGATTAAGAAGACCCTGCCTGGAAGAATAACTCACAAGAACCATCCTCGTGAATGTATTTCAGGTTGTTATATGATTAAGAGGAATTGTGTGTCATCTATAAGCATCTTTTAATCATGTTTATTGGTACCAACCAATGGCTAATGGGACTATATGAAGACATTATGGAAGCTAGGCTTTCATTTATATTTGACATTCATATCTGCCTCATCCTGTCCCAAACTCAAGGATGGGCACATGATGGTTAATATCCATCACCAATACGCCCGGACTTGCCTGGATTTATAATCCCACAGGGACTGTATCTCTGGGCATGACTGTGGGGATCTTTTCAGAAAGGATTGCCAGAAAGGGAAGACCCACCTTGAATGGGGGCGGCACCAGGGGTTGGGGGACAGATTGAATACAATTGAAGGAAAAAAATGAGACAAGTTCATTGAGAGGTGAGCAGGCATGTTCACAGTACTGTGACCAAGGCCTTGAGTTGTACCACCTTTGGTGTGGGAGGTCCTTCTGTATATGTGTTGCTTTTATTGGTTAATGAATAAAGAAGCTGCTTTGGCCTGTAATAGGGCAGAATAGAACTAGCAGGGAAAACTAAACTGAATTCTGGGAGGAAGAAGGCAGCACCGGGGGTAAAAAGCCATGTAACCTCCAGAGGAGAAAGACACAAGCTGCCAGCCAGAACCTTGCTGGTAGGCCACAAGCCTCATGGTAAAATATAAAATAATAGAAATGAGTTAATTTAAGATGTAAAAGTTAGCCAAAAAGAAGCTAGAGCTAATAGGCAAAGCAGTTATTTAAATTAATACAGTTTCTGTGTGGTTACTTTGAGTCAAAGTCATCAGGAATGAACGAAAGAGCGGCCCCCACCAACAAATTGGTGCCCAATGTAATCAACTATGTTCACATAAAACATGAGAAAGCTTAAAAAGGAGCTCTACACAGAAGAACAGAGTCAAGCACAGCTTTTCGGTAGCAGCATTTTCTCGGGTGGGCTCTGTTTGCTAGAACCGAGCAGAGGCATGGTTCCTTTAAGAGAAGGCTTTCTGACTCAGCTGTTGCACCAAAAACCAAGCAGCTCCTTTAAGAAGGCTTCCTGGTTTGCCGGAATGAATAGCTCTGACACTTTCTGGAGGCTATGGAGCATTTAAATGGGGTCTGTGAGCAAGTGCTACAACTTGCTTAATGGCAACATAGACTCACTGTGTACCTGAAAATGGGGCAATGTGCATGGCTCTCAGAGGCAGTGAACATGCCTCTGCCATGTTGGACTGGGCGAGCAAGCAGGCAGGGCCGTGTTGACCCTAGCCACGCCTACTTAGCAATTTTTATAAAGAGGTGCTTCTGGTCAGAAAGTAACGACAGAGACACAATAAAAACAGATTCAGATGAGAAAGACCTCTAAATGGGCCACAGTGTAGGATAAATGTACTTAGGCTTGAGAGAGAGGAAAAAGCATATAGACAGGATTAGCCAGCCATTTGAGCACCTATGGCAGAGCCATGGCGGCTCGGTCAGAAGGAGTGAGAGCAAACAAGCAGAGGCACGCACACGACAGCCAGGGCCTCTCGCCGAGTGACCCCAGGATGACTTTAGGCTTGTGAGAGGAGGAAAGTCTCAACACTCAATGAGAGTCCCCGAGCCTACAGAACTGTTTCCCAAATGAATCTTTCTCTAAACTCCCCGAGTCTAGGGCGTTATGTTATGGACAATTTAAGAATGGACGACAGGGCAGCTGTGGCAGTCCACACATCTAATGGCAGCACTCGGGAGGCAGGAGTGGCAGTCCACACATCTAATGGCAGCACTCGGGAGGCAGCTGTGGCAGTCCACACATCTAATGGCAGCACTCGGGAGGCAGCTGTGGCAGTCCACACATCTAATGGCAGCACTCGGGAGGCAGCTGTGGCAGTCCACACATCTAATGGCAGCACTCGGGAGGCAGCTGTGGCAGTCCACACATCTAATGGCAGCACTCGGGAGGCAGGAGCAGGTGGGTCTCTGTGAGTTCGGGGACAGTCAGGTCTGCAAAATGAGTTCCAGGCCATCGAGGTCTGCATAATAACAACCTGTCTATAAAAAATGTTTATTATGGACTAGAGATATGGCTCAGTGGTTAAGAATATGTATGGCTCTTGTGGAAGTCCTGAAGTCAGGCCCTATTACCTCAGCCAGGCAGTTCACAGCCACCTGTTACTAAAGTTCCAAACCAATTCAGGGCCTCTGACCTCTGTGAGCATTCACACTCATTTACATACATACACATACATAATTAAAATGATAAAAGTAGATGTTTTTAAATGGACTAATATTCTGATGATGAGAAAGAAAATTATACCATTGTATAAACCATCAGTAGCATATGAAAGCTATGTCCAAGTTTACAATACACAAGTCCTTATGAGTTCTGCTAAAGGCAAAAAGGGATTTTGAGAATCGTAGAAGGCAGGATATTTTGTTTGCTTGTTTGTTTTCTTATATTTATGGGGAGAAATCCAGAACCATAGACATGCTAAACAAGCATGTTGCCGTTCAGCTGCAACCTAAGAGATATTTTGCATGCATGTATGTCTGTGCATCACATGCATGAAGTTCCCATAAAGGCCCAAAACGGGCATCAGAGCTTCTGGGTTTTGAGTTATAGATGCTTGTGAACTGCCATGTGGGTGCTGGAGACTGAAACTTGGTCCTCTGCAAGATCAGCCAGTGCTCTTAGCTGCTAAACCACTTATCTGCCCTCCCCCCACTCCCCAAGATTTTGCAGCTGTTAGGTACTGCGTGATAGAGCACTTGCCTGTCAAGTGTAAATGTGCCAGGACCCACCAGCCAACACGGAAATGACAAACAGAAACAAAAATGCTGTGGGACTCCTGAGCATAATGGTGGATGAGGAGAGTTCATTAAGGAGTTGCTCAGTCAAAGGATGAAAGGATCAAACACAAGGAAGCTTTGATAACTTGTGACTTGTCCTAATACAGTCGCGATTCCTCCACTGTTAGGACTGAAGAGGCTGTCTAGGGTGAGGCCAACCTCACAGTGCCTGTGAATTCGCCTGCCTTGGTGTTTAAGATTTGGTGTCCAGACACCTGGCTACTTGAGGTCCTCAAGTTGAGGAACTTGAGTTTGGGTCTTGTCTTTGTCATGTTCTACTTGTCTGTGAGTTTGTTCCGTGAGCGTTACATGTGTCACTTGTTCACTAGAAACGACTGGAAGGTAAAGTTTGGTTGAGATAGTATGTGTGGAAACAGTAAGTTTAAAAGACTGAACATAGACGCTAAACGACACATTAGAAGTAAGAGTCTGTCTTTGTCTTCCTCTCTTTAGAACAGTTACGTCTGTTTACTGCATCCCTAACACACAAACCCAAGTCCAACATCTTCGTCTGCATTTTTGAGCCTAGGTGACCTGTTTGTATCCCATCCCCACCCCAAGACAGGGTTTCGCTGAAGTTTTGGAGCCTGTCCTGGAACTAGCTCCTGTAGACCAGGCTGGCCTTGAACTCACAGAGGTCCGCTTGTCTCTGTCTCCCGAGTGCTGGGAATAAGACGTGCGCCATCACCCACCGCCGGCTGGATTCTTAAATGACTTGAAACAGTAACAAGGCTGACTTTGTCCCCTTCACTGTTCTACTCTGTGCCTTGTCAAGAAACTGTGTGTCTTTTTTAAAAAAATGTTTTACTATTCCTTCTAGCGTTTACTTAAATTTTAATCAAATAAGATGGAAACCAGGAACAAGTGTCCCTTTCGCCCTCTAACACTGAGAAAATAGTTCCAACCCTCAGGGACACTACAGAGAAGCCTTCTTTGAAGGGAAAAGAACAGTTGCGAGTTGTTGGGGACCACACTGTGGTTACGGCCACAAACGCTTCCAAGGGCTGCTGTGTTGAAGGCTTGGTCATCAGCTGACGACATTGCTGAGGCTTGGTCTTTAACAGACCAACCTAGTACTAGGAAGTTCGGTAAGCAGAAGTGTACCCTTGAAGGAAATATTGGGACTACGGTCTCTTGCTCTTTCTTCTTTTCCCTTCCTGTCTTCAAGGAGAGGATCAGTTTGACTCTATCCTGCCCTGCCAGCCAGGGTGCTCTGCCCCGCTCTGCCCCCAGGGCATACATTTAACAGAGTCTGACCACAGGCTGAAACCTGTAGAAAAATGAGCCTTTCCTCTTTTGAAGTTGATTTTCTCCAGCACTTTGCCCTACTGGCAGAAAGCTGCTCAGAGCAGAGTAACGGAATTGGAAGCCCCTGGGGGCAGAGACTGTTTTGACGGTCAAGGCAGCCAGCAGTATCTTGGCTGCTCTCTGGACTTGAACTTACTGCTGAAGGAAGTTTCAGCACAGTTTCCTTTTAAGTTCCAGAGAGAGCTTTTCTTCATGTGTCTGGATGTGAAACCATTTCGGGATGCACATCCTTTGGCCCTGAGGTCTTAACTAACTGTCGTGAAGGCTGCTAGGATGTTGGTGTTTCCAGTTCCTGGCCATAACCTGAAGATCCTTCCTCCAGGGGCTTCTTAATTTCTTGCTGTTCTTTGGGAGGTGAGTAAGTCTCAAGGCCTTGGGCCAGAATCACATCCCCAGGGGAGGGTGCTGGCTGATGAGAGATAACCTTAAGTCAACCCCTAAAAATTCCTTGACCCTGCAAACTGACCTCCACTAAGTGCCTAGCTTGAGGGGCTGAGAGGAGCAGGAGCAGTGTTCCACAGAGGATTATAAAATACCAGCTTCAGCCTTGGCAAAACACTAAACAAAAACAAAACAAAACAAAACAAAAACCAAAAAACCTTGCACTTTCTGAAAGACAACAACATCCGAAACAAAACACAGAAAGTGTTACAAATCTTTGGTTTCTCTTTGTTGTCGTTGTTTGTTTTGTTTCTGGGCCACGTACTTTCCACCCAAGCAAAGCTTATTCTTGGAAACGGAGTTCAAACCCATGCTGAATCTTATCTTTTGTTCCACCCCCAACTCTTGTTTTACCTTCTGTGTGTGTTCAGTAGAACCCGATAGCTATTGCTTTTCATTAAGCCAGTCAAGAAAAGTCAGTTACCAGGTTTCACTGATTCATCAGCCTAATTACACCCATTCAGCGCTCCTTTCATAAGGAGAACTCCAACTCCATCTCTGGAAGACACACGCCACCCCAGATACATCTGCTTCCTGACTCCTCTTGGCTCCTTTTTATCTTAGTCAGTGAAAAGTACCCAGTGGTCCAGGAAGCACAGACTAAGCAAAATCTAGAAAGGAGAGCTATGTTGAGCTCGCAAGAGGGGTCAAGCCAAGGAGAGAAGCATTTAGAGAAAAGTAACAGGAGACAGTGGAGATGAAAGTACAGAAAGAGAGCTTACTGTCTGAAATAGCGAGAGAGAGCGTATGGCATACATGCCCTAGAGACAGCCCTTGTGTGCTATTGGGTATTGGAAGATTATTATTATTATTATTATTAATAATAATAATAATCATAAACAAGCACAAAATAGACTGTGAAGTCAGTGTCAAGATAAAGGTGTCTGAGGTCCCAGGTCGGAGTGGTGACACCAGGCATGATAAGGGGTCTCAGGCTTAGGTGACAGTTGTTGAGTGCCTCTAATGTCCAAGGTCAGGCAGTGGCGAGGTAGCATCTCATTCCCCAGACCACTAAATGGTGGACACTAAGAAAGCAGCTCACTTGTCTCCTGAATTAGGGAAGCAAATTCCCCCAAGTTCATGGTCTAAACCTAACTTTGCTCTACATTGAACCTTCGCTCTCAAAGGAAAGTACGGGAACACAGCTCCTGCCTGGTGAACTGCTCCAGCCGCTGCTTCCCTCTGAAGCGGTTTCTTTGTGTGGAGCAACTGTTCTCGCCGAGTTCCCAGGAAATTCTTTGCCATGGTCACCTATATCTATGGAAACAGGCAGTCCACCTGAAAGAGCCAAAGCCTTATATTCAAGGCACGTGTGTTTCGAGTTCCCTGAACTTCTTTCGGCTCTTTCGTTTGCCGGAGGAGCCCTGACGAAGAAGCACACAGTTATTTAAGGCCGCAGTTGTGAAATCATACCTGAACACCAATGCCAATAAATCTCACTGGAAAGCGTTTCTTCTGATGGCCCTGGGTGCCAATGTTTCCTAAGCGAACCTGCTTCCAGTTTCACTTCAGGGCTTTCCTACACATTCATAGGATGTGAAAAAGGAGCCCCTTCTGTCCTGCTTCAAGTTCTCTTAGCACATGCTCAATTGACTTCGAGCCAAAGAGCACCAGATGTGGTTCCCAGTTAAATCATCTTTCACGCAAAAATCCAGGGCTTCTGCAGTCATAGCAATCCTGCCAGACTCTGCTCTGACAGCAAGACACCACTTCTCAAGATCCAGAAATATGTGTCTATCTCCATGCCTTTTCTAGGTGAGTCACTTGAATCCACTTTCAAGGGATTATCAGAAAAATTAATTTCTGATCTTTGTGATTGCCAGGTAGCAAGTAATTAAATCTGATAAGCCTCAATCGTGAAATACAGGACGACATTGCTTAGAAGGACTGAAGTGATCATTTCTACTCCAGAGATTCATGAAGCACTTGTTTACTTAGCTGAAATACCCCAGGCCAATCAATATGTTGTTTCTTCCTAGAGCCTTACCCCAATTCAAGAATAAAGAGATGGACTTTTTCATGCAGCCCTTTGTTCTTGAACACATCCAGCTCATAACTTACATGTTCTATATTTAGCTTGGTGGCTTTTTATGATCGCATTTGGGAAACAAGCATGGATTCCAAGAAACACAAATAGAGTGGTTGCAAAATACCTTGACGGCACTGGTAGATATTAAATAAAGCAAAGATCTAAAAACCACCCTGCTTGGCACTGTGTACGGTATAACCAGCGTTCAGTGTCTGTGGTAAATAGTGCCTAACCAATGGCCGAGGCACCCTAAGCACCATGAGAAAACCGTGGTTATATTCAATCTGAAAATTGTACTTTTTCCCTTGGCTGTAGAGTAAGACAATGAACTCTACAAGGGACAGCCGAGATGGAATTTCAGCTTTTCACAAGGCTCACAAACCCAGTGATATCTTATGCTGGTGGAGACAGAGTCTGCGTCTAGACAAAATGCAAAAATCTTGTGTTCAGTAAATGGGTATAATTAGGAAAATATGAATAACAGATAATCATTGGTATTATGGGCACGCATACATCTAAAATCTTGTTGTTATCTTTAGTTGAAAGTTGGAGCCCACTCCCCTAGGTTTCAAATTTTACCTCTCCAGTCCTTAAAAGGAGCATTGGTGTCTCTGTAATGAAGACCCAGAATATCCAACCTCTCCCTTGAAGTTATTTTTTTTTCTACAGAGTGACATGCCAGGCTTGTAATTGGTAAGAGCAGGTTTTATTATACAAATAAGCAGACACTGTCTGGGGACAAAATTGAAAGGACTCTGATGGTTTTATTAATTTATTTGATTTACTTCTGGTTTCTCTTACCCAATCTTATTTATGTCAAAGTAAGTTGAACCAGAATTCATTATGTAGTGAAATGTAATTTGAACACTTTTTATTGGCACACAGTGATTCAATCATTTCTCTCCATAAGTCGTATTATCTCCCCTTACATTATTCTACACAGATCAAATCACCGTAGAGGAAATTTCCAAAGAAGCTGGAGAATTTGTGGGGAGGGAGGGAAGACGATGTCCGTAACCTTTCACAGTGAAGTGGAAGCCCCACAACAACCCACGCTCTGACCACTGGGTAGCGCATATCGTTGGCACATTTCCCTGCAGGAAATCAACTGTGTACGTGAACTTGACTTTTCTGTTTCTTTTTAATGTGACTGCACTAAATCATCTCGATTTAGAAATAGGTGATGCAGTGAGCCTTGTGCCTTTGGTCCAGGACATGTGTGTATCGCACTACTTTCTACTAGTTTAGAAGTCACTGCACTTTAGAAACTTCAACAAGCGTTAGTGGAACAAATAAACATGGGTGTTCCATCTCGTCTCTTCCTTTTGGCCCCTTTTCTCAAATCGATTGCATTGTTAGTGCCTTGAGGGCCCTGGCTCGTAAACAGATCAAGGAACCAAGTTCTTTTCCATGGCGATTGTTAGGGCATCCTGTCCCTACGTATTACACTTTCCTGAGCATCACCCTGGTGTGCTAAGCATCACCAGTGAAATAGTTTTGTCTGTGGAAACCTGGAGAAGACCGTGGACCAAGCAGACAGTAAAGCATCAGCAAAGGGGACACTCAGTTAAAACACATCTGTGAACAGAAGCACAAGCTCCTTCCCAGGGAGCCTTCTGCCTGCCTTGTCCAGTGTCATGGACTTCCATCTTCGACAGTGTGTGTGGCCTGGGAAAGATAACCCTGAATGCTCAAAAACCACCCGAGTCATCAGGGGATCGCTACAGTATAGGCTCTCTGGCCACATTTCTTGCCAATCAAAGTTAGTAAACATTGGTCCAAATGCAAGGACTTGATTCTCCAAGTATGCATTCTCTCTCTTTCTCTCTCTCTCTCTCTCTCTCTCTCTCTCTCTCTCTCTCTCTCTCTCTCTCTCCAATTGGGTACATTTATTGTGTTTTTAAAAGAAAGAAATAATCTGGATGAAACCTCAAGCCAAAAGGCACAACAATGTTGCTTTTATGATTGTCATCCAAGTGATGTTCCAAGACACTGGTCTTTACCATTTGGGGTCATCTCCCACCATAAGCTCATATTCTCAAACTCTGTTTAGAGTGAAATGACCTTTTATGGCAGGAAGAGAAACTGGTTTAAATCATAAGGAAGCCAAGTTTTCAGAGAGGTTACCTATCCCACAAGTTTTTCAATGAACAATGCCTCAAATCCATGATTTGTGATGTGGAAATCTTTAATGAAGCCTGCTTCAAGGGGAAGGGGTGTGTGCTGGTATAGAGCTGCTTTATGAATGAATTCTACAGTCCCAATGACAAGGTTCAAATGTTGGGTCTTCAGCCTATTAGCTGGATACCTTTGGCAGCTTGTCTAAATTCTTTGCGACTTAACTTCTTCTTTACAGTTAAAGCAACAGTACCCAATAAGTAGAGCCACAGTACAAATCAAATAAGAAAAAGCGTGTGAAGTGCAGTGCAGAAACGCTAGCATATTTTGTATATGTGGTATACGTATGTGCACATTCTCTGTATATGTGCTCCTGTGGAGGCCAGAGGTCAACACTGGGTGTCTTTCTTGACTACTATCCACCTTTCATGGAGGCGAGATCCCTCTCTGAACCTACAGCTCCCCAGTTTGGCTGGACTGCCTGGCCAGCAAGCCCAGAGGTCTTCCTTCCCGTCTCTCCCTCCCCATCGCTGGTATTGCAGGTGTAAACTGCAACAATGTTCTGCTGTCCGTGGGTGCTGGGGATCCAAACGCAGGTCCTCGTGTTTGAGTGGCAAGCATTTTACTGACTGAACCGTCTCATCATCTCCTATATGCTGGGATGTGTAAACTGTTCAATAAACATTAGTTAGCATTGCGCTGCTGACAAAGTTAAACGTCAGCTGACAACTTGTGTGATTTACAACTGCGTGATGCTGTATTAGTCGGAGCAGATCTTGAAGGTATAAAAAGAGGCCATCTGACAAAAACTAGGGGCTTTGACTCTTATTTGGAAACTTCTGAGCTTTTTCCTGCTAGCAGGGCCCCCACAAGCCACAAAGCCCTCTCTCTCATGTAGCCTGGCATCAAGTTCTCTCAGTGGCCAATGCTCAGAGATCACAGTGCATATGGTCTCTTCTATTTTTTTAATTTTCCCCAAATTATATGGTTATTCTTCACATCCTCATTCACTTAGGTTTCCTTCTGGATTCCTCTATGTCCCCCATCCCAGTTATTGTCCAGATGAATGTGACACTTAGAACTTCAATATGAAGCCTCTGGGAGAATGGTTCTCTCATAAGTGAAATAGACTTGAAACCCAGTTCACAGAATGAGACAGAAGAACTGACAAAATGCCAATAAAGGTTGTAATAGAATAGAGGTGTAAAATAGAGGTGTAAAAGAATACAACTCTATACAATATTATAATATTGTATACAATAGAGGTGTATTACACCAATATTGTAATACAATAGAGGTGTAAAAGAATGGGGACAAATAACTTTAAACTCGGCTGTGAACAGGCGTGGCCACAGCAGCAGTTAATTGTCCAATTCCAGGGAGAAAGTGGTCTAGCCTTGGCTGCTGCTGGAACCCTAGGCTGCCCTTGCCTGAGGCCCAGGGAGGTGGAGATGTCCCCCAAAACTGTAGCAAGATGAACAGCTAGATGGATCACCCGCCATTCAGATCACCTGCCTGCCAGGCGGTCTCCTTGGCGTGGACGTTGTCCAAGTCCTTGTCCGCTCATTGAACAGCCCGCGATTACGGACTTACAAAACCGTCAATAAGTGCTCCTTTCAATGCACAGTTTCAATTTTGCCAGTGAGCGCTGCCACTGAATTACGGGTAAGTCGCAACTTTCTGACTAGACATTCATCATCCAGCAGATGTGTGACTCCACGTGCTGTGTCTCATCAGAACTCCATCACAGCCCTGCCCCGTCCCCATCCGCTGTGTCCCTCTGTTCTGTTATTAAAGGGCCCACAGAGTCATTCGAGTCAGAGATGTTTTTGTTCCATCTCACTGGAAAATTTCCACACTGGCAAATGTATCTAGACACATCCAAACACACAGCCCCCACCCCCAGGTAGGGGGAGAACTCAGAAAGTCTCTCTTTGGAATCTTTCAGCCCTTTTCCTCTGAAGCCTCATTTTAATTACTCTCTGTAAGTGGCTCTCCGACTGCCCTCCACAACCCCAGGGACAACGTGAACTCTGCGGCTTTGAGCTGTGGATGTTCAGAGGTCCAAGGGGCTGGGATTCTACATAAACAACACTTATACTATGCGTGTCTCTGTGGACTTTGAGCTGGAATGAAGTAATTCAGATTCCATTCTGGTATTTTCTAAGGTATCAATATGAGTAAGTGACCACTCTCTGGGTCAGAAAACGATTGTTCGTTCTGGTCAGCCTGGTCACCAGGTCTCGTCTCCATCTCCCAAGCCCAGAAACAACTGGTTAGATGATAATTTTGGAGAACACATATTATTCTAACTATCCAAAGACAAATGCAAAGCAAGAGTCTGGTGCAGGGGTGACGAACGTGCAGATGTCACGGAGGGGGTGCTCAGACTATTAGCCCCTTAATGTCCCCTGCCTTTATGGAGTCCCTTGTCACACTCAGGATATAACGTCACTTGTCAACGTTGACTCGTGTTTTTAAAGAGACTCCACAAAGACCGACCAAATGGTGTACGCCTTTCAGTGAGGTGGTTGGGGATGTGAGAGACTGGAGAATAGAGGGTCTGCCCAAGACCCTCTCATCTGCCTTCCCAGACACTCAGAAGCTGCCCTGTCCTCAGAGCATGGACGAGAAGACCCACGCTCAGCGACTCTCTTCCCTTGGCCCCGCTGAAGAGTCTGGTCTGAACAGGTGCTGTGGGGATTTGGCCATGGTAGCATGGCCTAGGGAAACTCCATAACCCAGTACAGCTCAGTGTGCTCCTGTGAACACATGATTCTTTTACTTAGCAAAAAGCAAAACTAAGGACTTGCTCTTTGCAACACTTTAAGACTTCTGGTAACGGCTCTACTGAGGTGGTTCTCATCCTATGGATTGCGACCCCTCTGGGGGTGGAACGACCCTTTCACAGGGGTTGCATCAGACCATAGAGAAGCACAGATATTTACATTACAATTCATAACAGTAGCAAAATTACAGTTATGAAGTAGCAACAAAAACAATTTTATGGTTGGGGGTCACCACAACGTGAGGAACTGTATTAAAGGGTCCCAAAATTAGGAAGGTTGAGAACCACTGCTCTAGTGGGGAGACTATGCCAACCCTTTCACAACAGGGTCCTGAAGCCTACCTGCTAACCGGGTCCTTTCCTTCAGCATCAAGTTGATTAGCTGCTAAGAAGCCACCCTTGGCCTTTGAGTTTGGAGGAGAGTATCTTCCAGTATCTCTACAAGCTCACATGGGAGGTTCAGCATCAATGCTGCAGTTCCTCCAGCAGAGTTAGACACTTCCAGGATTTAATTTCCCACAGGACCGACAGGCAAAGCCAGAACGAGCCTGACTCCTGGAGTTCCAGGACGGAAACTCCTGTATCCGAGGGACACCGCTTGAGACCGTTTTCTCCCCCATCTCTCTGAGCATCCATTTTCTCGCCTATCGTGTGGATTAAAAGGTACAGCCTGAGGCACTGAGTGACTGTTTTTATTACTGTGTAAATATAATTCATCGAGCCTGGGAGAGGAAAGGTGCGTAGTTATTAGATACAGGTGGTTGGGAAGTAGCAAATACAGACGTTACAAAGGAGCTCACAGTCTGGAGAGGCAAGCAGGTAGAAGAATCTAAAAGTCAATGCTGTACCTTTAACATAGGTGGTGTAAGGCTGAACCTAAGTCTCCAGATATGCGGAAACAAGACAAGGTGTGATAGTGCTTGGAGAATTTGAATTATTGCTTTACTCGATCTCTTCCCCAGGTCAAGCCTTAAATTCAGTAAAAAGTTTTCCTAACCTACCTTCCCAGATTTCAGGTTTGTATCTCTTTCTCTCCACCCCCTTTCTCTTCCTCTCCCTCCTCTCTCTCTCTCTCTCTCTCTCTCTCTCTCTCTCTCTCTTTCTTTCTATCTCCCACACTGTGGACAGTCACATGCTTTTTAATGCTGCGATATAAGTATGCGTTCCACAGATTTGCAGTAGACTGGGGAGGATGAACCTTGCTGCAGATGCTGACGCTGGCTGAGCAAAGGGGCATCAGGGAATCCTCTCCAAGGCTGAGCAAGGGAAGTGGGGTGAGTGTGGAAGAACAATTAGACCAGGGACACAGGAAGGGAGAGAAGGCTGACGGACAATCAGCTCAGCTGCTTGTGTATACAAAACAGAGCTTTGCAGAAAACGGGTTTACATAAGACCCAGGCCACAGGCGGAAGGGAGATTCTTAAACGTCTCCAGTCATTGAAGTGAATGGTTGCTCAGTGCAGCCTTGAAAAACACAACTGAGTGCAAATGTCCAGTCTGAAAACAATTGGACTTTTCTAGGCAGACAGGATCTGACCCCAATCCTCCCGCCAGTCTATTGGATACCTTCAGTTAAGATTCTGATATTTGTAACCCAGATTTTTTTCTTCTACATCTCATCTTTTAAATGTGACCCAGAAATATTATTTCTCAAGTTAAGAGATTTCTGAGGAGAGGGAGTGGGGAGAATGGGAGGGTATGGGGAGGAGGGGAGGAAGTGGAAATTTTTTATAAACAAATAAATTAATTAAAAAAAAAGAGATTTCTGGCATCCTTCTGAATTTCGTGCTTCGGGTGACAGCCTACCCACCTCCCAGGGCTGGTCCTAGCTACTGGAGACAACTTTTGGGGGAATGACATAGGATGTTTTCAGTGATCCCAACACTGATTTACACTAAGTCTATGTAACAATAATTATTAAACGACAACACCAGACACTGAAGACCACACATCCAACTCTCTTGTCTTTATTGATATATGTGCTCGACTCTGAATGATCAACATTACAAATTCCAATGAAACAGTTCTCATTTACACAAGCATGTCAATACGGGAAAACATTCCATGTTCACTGATCACACACACATACATGTGGACCAGCATGAGTTTTTCAGCAGAGTAAGACAGTACACGACGTGTTTTGAGTCCACTCTGCTGCTTGAGCTTAGGAGAGCTGGAAATAAAATCAAGCAACATTCAGCCATACCCCCAGCTATACCCCATCCATGCCCTTACCCGTACCCTGTCTCACTAGAACCTGTGGAGCCCCCAGCAGACAGACCTACACGGTGGCAGGGGTTGCTCAAATAGTATAGGGCTTCTTGTTCACAGTGAGGAGGCAGGAGTACCCAGATTCAGTCCTGTGTCCATAAGGGTCTCATGGAGGAGCATTAACCCATCCTCGGCCACTCAGAGCCCTCTCTCTTCAAATGTGGATACAGCGTGGGAACAGCTTAACCAAATCTAGACACCAACCCTGTCCCCCACACTGAAACTTTTCCTCCCGCTAGGGTGAAAGCGCTGGCCAAGACCTCCTTTCCTGTGGGACAAGGAGGATTTTGACAAAGTGACAAAGTGAATAAAAGCCACTCACCCTGGGATCTTGGCACGAATGATATTTCCATTTTATCAACTCTCAGACCCAAATGTCGTTAAGGTTCACATTGACAGAAACTCAGGGGTAAAAAACGCAGAAAATAACAGAGTCTATGCAAACCCAGTGAAGGGAAATACAGGAAGTTGGGAGAATCATCTTCCCCTTGCCACTTGTCCATTGTCTCCCTCCCCAAAGTTCAGGAGTTCAGAATCCCTAGGCTTAGCCAACTAGGTCACCAACGTCTTTGTAACATGATGTTTTCCTGTTTCGAAACCAGTACCTATCTCTGAAGGTCAACAGAGGGCTCTAAGAAATGAAAAGTCATAACAAAGATTTTCTAAAAGAAACACCCTGAACGTATTTACCCCAGATAGCCCTTGGAAACAAGGAATGACCTTCTCAGTAAGGTTATAGCCATTCGGAGTTGCTTCTACAGCTATCAGGAAAAGGAATTGATGGAATTAGGAACCAGGAAGAAATGAAGCCAGTATCATCATGAACCTAAGACAGGGAGGGAGGATGAAAGAGCAAGACAGGCAAAGATGCCTGTGTTCGCGGAAGCAAACTCAAGTGGAGAAACCTGAGACCCACCAGCTCTGCTGACCAAGGTCCTTGGGTAGAAAGCAAGGCTCAGATCTGCCCTGGACACACTGCTTCTTTCCTTACAAATAGACTAGAGGCCAATCTGGAGCAAAGCATTGTGGTTAGGGTGAAAAACCAGACCGGAAAGTATAAACTGACCTGAAAATCCATCACGCGATAGGAAAACTGTCTAGCTGGCATCTCTGTAAACACAGCTTGCAATCTCCTCTCATAAAGATACTCCCTAATTTGAGACTCACTATTATGCTGAAGTTACACAGTGCAGGGCTGTGTCCTGATCTTCCTATAACAACCACTATTCTGGGACATTGGGACTCTGTGGTGCTCAGTCCAAACACCATCGTCACCTGACATTGGGTCCTGTTTCAATGCACAGGACAGTCAATATCATAGACAAGTCAATATGCTAAATAAGAGCAACAGGTTAGCAAAACTATTGACATCTACCCACAGGCAGTGACTGATAGTCCAGGACTAGGCTTATATCACTGGGTTTCTCCTAGGGTCTCGCCTTACTCTGCTTTTCAAAACCACCACACAGATCCAGTCTCTTGCACGTCCTGGGAACCTGCTTGTTCTGAACTTATGGATTCTGACAATGTCATTATAGAAGTATCAACAGCCAAACACCTTTGTACGCCACACTCCTGACCGCAGGCTTTGCTGCTAGAACCCCAAACTGAGAGCAGATTTCCTGAAGCATGGTAAGAGGAAATCCTTAGCGATGGAAAGAACTTGGAAATCTGAGCAGCCAGCTCCATTAAACTTGGGTGAGGCTGAATGACCAGAAGGGACGCCCCAGCCTACTGGAAGTCGTTTTTCAAGTCAGGGATACTGAGGGGAAGAACCCTTTCAACCAGACCTGAAATGTCAACCATGCCCAGCTCCCAGCTCTGCATCAACTGCTCTGTACTGCCAAGCAAATTAGAAGTAGACTAGAAAAAATATACAGGGTTGCTTCTTTCAGACTTGCCAGTCCACCCACTTTAGAGAAGTACTAACAATGCCCACTAGAAACAAGGCAGGGTACACAAATCTCAGGAGCCATAGGCTGCTCCCAAGACCAGGCATCCCCCTGAGGAAGCGTGTCAGCAGTTACATCTGATGGGGTCAAAGGTAACTAAAAATGAGTCTTGTTTCTTGCATCTTTCAGGTTTTTCTACTATATTTATTTTTAATTCAAATGATCTCTTTTTAGGACACTTAAAGGCAACTTGTGTGGTTAAGACATAATCCTGTCCTACTAGAAAAAAACAAAAACAAAAAACAACGGGTTTAGACCAACTAGGATGACCAAATCACGTGGCTTGCCTGAGCCTCTCCTGGTTTAAAATTGACTTGTCATATTGAAGGAACTGCACCAGCCTTGAGAAAGTCAGGATAGGTGTCACTGAAATAGTTAAAGTCCTTTTCACGTTCTGATGTATGCTATCTTCTAATCATTTCATTCACATGGGAAGCCAAGCTCTTATAATCAGCAACACAGAAAGCGTTTTCCCAGAGACAGATACAGCAGCAGAAAACAGGTCACTCTAAGTACAGCACTGGGTAGCTTGCTGCCTCCGCCTCTAGAGGAAGCTCTTCAAAGACTAAACCCACACGCTATGGGCGCCTCTGTTCATGGTGATCTGAATACACGAAGAATTACTGGTCTTCCCACACTTTTCTCATCTGTGGGTACTGCAAAGTCTTTTTACCTGTATAGGAAGAAAGTTATAGCCAAAAGACAACCAAAGAAATCAACTAAAACACCTTTGCAACCTCGCTGAGCATGAAGGGAGACAGTTTTCCCCACAGGGGAGGGATGGGTACCAGGATGACACAGGTCCCAAAGCAGTCCAGCCACGGTAGAAGAACCAGTAAGGCAGAGCAGATGTATTTTACAAGGAGAAAACCTAAGCTTTCAGAACAGTTCATAAGGGGTTGAGCCTCTCAACCTTTAGCTGTGTCCCCACTCTACATAAGGAAGACTCAGCAGTAGCAGGTGCTTCTTAGCAACATGGGGCAGGTTGCTGGTTTATATGTGTGTTTGCTAGGCTGGTTCTGGTCTGTGATTGGCTAGCACTGCAAGAGATGCAGCTTGACTAGGCTCGCATTGCCAACGCAGATGCCCCAGCCAGGCTCTGTCTTGGTAAACTAAGTGCTTCAGGACCTCCTCTCTGCAGGGATACCCCAGAGCATCCCTGATGACTTGGCTATATCAGACTGACAACACTTATGTGTTCAGGGCGCCCATGTGTTTATCTTGGCAGGCTGACAACGTGAGAGCAAAATCAGGGTCTCCCAACTTAGAATCCATGATCGCTATTGTTTTTGTTTTCCAACTTTCAAGTATAGGATTGGAATGTTTTCTCCAGGAGGCCTAAGTATTCATAATGGGTGACTTTTCATTTTTTTTAATAACCATTGTCACCCATTGGTGAAATGCCAAGAACAGGATTTTGCTTAGCTACGAATGTGCTTGAAAGTCGTTGACTAAAAAAATCTTCATCAAGTAAGTTTGTGATATGGCTTACACATTAGATGTAATTATGCAGCATGTATTCATTTCCTTTCTACTAGGAGATGCAAGTTGCTTTTTTTCGAAGCTTTGTTTGAAGCTTCTTACCATCGCCTTTGGAGCCGAGAGTGGATATAATATCGAATTGTTGTACTTAGCAGTGGGGGTCCATGGCACCAAAAGGGACAGGGGAGTTGTATTGGGACCTACAGAATGCAGCGTGTGCCATGGTGGACCCGGCAGGATGAGTTGTCAACCCAGCGTGCCATAAACAAAGCAACTTCTGAGCATCCTAAAATAACTCTGCTTTCTATCCCAGCCTCATGCTGGGCAGAACAGACTTGATTTCTGGGTAAAGTGCAGGACATAGCCTTCCAGGGTGCACTACCAGTTCCCCAAACAGCTTTTATTTGGCCAATTAAATACCTAGAAGAAAATGTATTTTTAAAAGAAAAAAAGAAATAGGCAAAAGGGAGGGGTAAACTCTCAATCAGTGTCTACCCGTTTGTAAAGCCCAGCCCTGAACACTGAAATGGACTGCAGTCATGTGACTGCACTGAAAATATGACCTTGTGTAGCTCTCGGGGCCATCGCTCTCTGATGTCATGAGCTTCTGGAACCCTGAATAGAATCCAGAGCTTTTGCTCATGTGAACTCAAGGCAGTTTTTCCAAATGTGCTGAAAACCTCTGCAGTTTTGTGAAGACTCTCGCTTGCCTTCGTTGGCAGTAGAAAGACAAAGCGGGCATGGCAGTGAAGAGGAGCAGGACTCAGACTCGGTGACATTTTCAACTACTATTCAGACAACCACTCTCTTCAGAATGCCCAGTTTCCTGCACCGTTGCTGGTGAGTGGACCTGTGCTTGTCTATGCAATTGTCCCATAGACGTATGATCCACGGGGACACACAACGATACCTAAAGAAACGTGGGACACACACACTGAAGGGAGGCAAGAAATGACCATTTTGTTGTAAATAAAGCAAACCTTCAAAATAATTCAAAGTCGCCCTATGTGACTTTGGGAGTGGCTAGCCCTAGGAGTGCATAGAGGGTGTGTTCTTCAAGCAAACACTGAAGGTATGTATTAGAGACAATCTTAACTAAATGTAGGCACAAGGCATATGATTCTAGCTAAATTACAAGAAAAACAATATGATTTTAGAAACAATTGTAAGTCTATGGATAAAACATATCCCCGCCCATCAACTCAAGACATGATTTGGAAGTTTCTCTGGTTAATATGCTTTACTTTGTTTTTCAACTGAGAAGGTGAGCTTCCATTGCACCCTGTCAAAATCTTTCTCAACAGGCAAGGAGAAGATATCAGCACAGTGGCCCTTGGGCAGAGTTTGTAAATCCTACTGGTCAACCGCCCCATGCTGTAAGATGCTGTGGTTTTCAGACACATCTACACAGACTAGTTGAATAAAGACCAACTCCAGACTTGATGTTGCTGAGCTCCTCAGCTCCATCTTGCCATCCTGCTCGATCGAGGAGATGGTCTATAGTCTACTGACACGGCACTTTGAGGGGTTAGGCATTAGAACACTCTGCTTTGTCCTGGGAAGGCAACTTCTTGCTTGGCTAGTTATGGAAGCTAAGGAGTGACTTCAAGATGCTGTCTGGCCAGAATTTGCAGAAAACCACAGAACTCTTCTCCTCCATCAGGCTTGGATCTAGCCTCCTTTGGTTCCTGCAGTGATGCAGGAGCCTCCAAATACCAAATTATTATCAGGCGGTCTTGGGGGAACCTCTGGGCCCTGCAATAAAGTAGACAGACTTTCTATTGGAAAGTGCTCAGGAGCAATTCAGCTCTGTTCACATCGCTCTAAAATCTCACACACCCTCTCTGGACTTGGTGAGCGAACATTACCACACAGCTCCTGGTAGTGCATAAGTATATCAGAGGGCCTGATTGCTCTTTACTCCTCACGGAAGCAATCACATGCGTTATTTAAAGAACCCTAATCTAATGGTGATGTTTGTTGCTTAAAGCAAAGCTGTGTGAGTACTAAAGCCGTCTCACAGTGTCAAACCACTGCCAAGTGTTGTCCACTGAGGTGTTCACAGCAAAGGATCCTGAAGATCCAGCTGGGGGAGGGAGGGCCTAGAGCCCGATCTGAACCATGCTGATGCATTCTTACCTGCCCCACTTAGCATTTGAAATCTTCAGCCACTCAAATGAAAGAACAAATGTCCACTTTCTCTGGGAAATTTGGTCATGCCAGGCCCATGCCCCAGTATGGTCTTTATTATTTCATATCATTTCCCCAAGACAGCCTGTTCCTCCAACTGACTTGCCCGATTCCTGAACCTTGGATGCAAAACCTTTCTGTAACACAGCCAATCTCGGTGCTTATCACACTGGGCTGAATCGTGTGATGATCCAGTTCGGCCTGTGTGATGAGTCTCACCGCAGTCAGAGATCAAGCCATCGCTACCACCAGTCCTCTGGCTCCCACCCTCGTAGAAGTGCTACGTCTAATCAGCAGACATTTAACATACTGAGGTGTGCAGTCTAGAATATACTCTTTCAACTCTGTGAAAGTAAAGCGATGTCACTCTTGGCGACAAAAGACGTGTAGTCTGAAGTCAACATCTTTGAATATAAAATACAGCTTCTGAGACGACCAGTAGACAAGGTAGTGTATGGTCCAAGCCTGTGACAGACTTGGGGATGGCAGTGATACACTGTCCTGCGACTTCTGTTTTAAGGGCGTGAGGGATATGCTAATCTGTCTTTCAAGCCTTTGAAATGACTTTCGCCATCACCTGTGCATCTTTTGGGAAGAGCCCCCCTCCCCCCACTTGAGAGGCTATTAGAAGTTAGTTTGTTTAGGACATTGAATAAAAACAGCATATCTGAAACTAATCTCTCAGAATTTTACAGAGTTAAAGCAAGATACACTTCTGTACATCCAGTCTCTGTGCTTATTCATTGAAATAGTTTAACTGAGATGGTTGTAATATGTTTAATCAAAGAAAAGATTTCATAAAGCTTATTTTTCTAAAATTGCTTAAATAAATCTGGTTAAGTTGCTTAGCACTTGGTTAAAAGCGTATCCAATACAATCAACATGTACAAGTTTGATACCAATGAAAAGGGACTGAGAAGATTACTACAAATTCACTGATAACTAATACTTCAGCAATATATTGTCACATCTGGTCAACATCTGTTTGATGTCAAAACCCCACTGGGTGTCCTGTCCTAGGTTATGGTTAGCAATTAAAGCTGCTGTTCTCCCAAGACTAAAGTCGAACCTAAACAGAACTGCACACACACACACACACACACACACACACACACACACACACACACAGAGCACAGAACAGCACAGACACTAAAGGCTGAAGAACATACTGCAATGAAGTGTGATGTTGACATGGGGGTGGGAGAAAGGGTGGGGAGAGAATGGTAAAGTCTTGTTCATCCCCATTTCTTTGATCAAGTATCCAGGGAAGATAGGTGATTTTTTTTAAAATAATGTTATTAAAAATCATCAAAGATAATGTCTGGGTAAAAGTTAGATTTAGATTATGCAAGGTAAGACATGTCTGAGGCTACTGCACCAGGCCTGGAAGGGTATGTGGATAGAGGGCTCAGTGAGACTTTGTAAAGTAGTACTAGCCAAAGAGACTTGGTGGTCTACGGCCCAGGCAGGAGGCCGGAAGCAGAGGGGAGGCTAGGGGTTCCATAGTTCTCTTACAGACCCTTCCAAGTGTGGGTGACACAACATGACTGAGCCACAAATCAAAAGGCCTCCAGAAATAACCAAACTATTTCCGAAACCTCCGTAGTGTCTAGATTGAGGATGTGGCTTCTGCAAACGTCCTCTTAGGACTCTGGGGTCACAAACCCTGCAGCCACCCACCCACTTTCTCCACACAATCACAATCCCTTTAAATGAAGAAATTTTTCTCTTCTAAAAAGTATGTTTTTGTTTTCTGAGGGCTGATCACTTGATACTGGATAACCACTTGGTGTGCTCTTCCCTGGGGTAGACTATCTCTCACTCTCAGCACGCCTTGGCTGTCTGTAGTTCTTTGTGTAGGGCTGAGGCCCTGTGGCTCTCTCCATTCACAGTAATGTGTCTATTATTGCTTTTGCTCTTTCATTCTTATTGGACACATTGGACCAAGGGTCTCTGCTTGATGATTCAACTTACTTCTCCTCCATCGGAAAGGAAAGCAAACATTATGTTAATTGAAGTCAACCTCAGCTATCCAGCCTGGAGATGATAGAAATACACCACACACCCTAGTCCTGATAATAAGATATCCCTAGGGAGGACAATGAGAAAGACTGCAGATTCCCTTTCCACAGTGTCTTGTTTTTCTACCTATTTGACTGTCATATATATAGACATCCCAAGGACCCTGGGCAATGCCGACCTCCACAAGGAGTACCTAATTCTAAACAACATCTCCTCTTGACTTGGTCATACCATACCATACCTATGATACCATAGTTATCAGAGGCAATAACACCATGATTTTGAATAACAGTCAGTGTTCAAGGACTTTCCTAACCCTTAGGCCTCCTTTTGTCCTGCCATGTAAGGAATTCAGCTAACATCTTCGGTGATGCCCAGTCTCACCCAAACTTATAACAACGTTAACTCTGATACTTGGTCCCAACTCCAATCTTAAGCATTCCTTGAAATAAATGCAAATAAATAGAAAGAAATGATTATTTCTCCCTTATGTAAGAAAGATCTCATTGCTAAACCCTCTGCGATGGATTTTCAGCAAAATATCACTCTTTAAACCTGACTTTATAATTACCCTCCTTAGCTTCTGAGACGGTGCGGCAAAGCAGCACTTAGTAGTAGGCAGGATATAGGGATGCAGTAGACAGAGGACAGCCACCTCATCAAGGCCAGGAAGCCCTGGAATCAGAACATCTGATATCCTAGCCCCCACGGCCTCTTCTTCATCCATAAGAGAAGGCCTGTGTCCAAACGGGGAAAGCCAAGCCTCTGTGTGCACTTATTAGGCTTCGAGGTTTCTGCTTCTCTTAAGGTCTTGCTCCATACTTTATATCTGGTCAGTGGTTCAGAAGTTAGGGAAAGGGGCCTAAGCTTGCCAGCAGGAGCTGACTGATGGGCTAGCATAATCACTAAAGGTGAAAGGTCCTCCTGCTTTTCGTACTCATACTGCCTGAAGTAGCAGTTGTGACATCACAAGGCCTCATGCTTGGAATCAGGACAAGAAAAGAGTGCAGAACGGCCCCCAAATCAATACCACCTGTATGAAGCACGGAGCCTTTCTGATTGCCTAGAATGCATGCTTTAATTGCTTTCAATAAGCCAGATTTAAGCTACACCAATTGCCTGTCAACTATAAATTATGTATCTGCATTCTGGTGACACTTCTGCTTTTTGTCTACATCCTTCTCCAGATAAGCATGCTTGATTATAGCTTCATGTTGACAAATGATTGCGGGAAATGGGTTCCAAGAGAAGTCCATATCTGCCCACGGTTCCCAGCCCAGCAGGAGACAAACCCTGAGAATCCCCTAAGTAAGCAATGCAAGAATCTAGCTGTGGGCCAAAGAGTGCAAGAATCCTCAAATAGTCCATGGCCCCCAACCCCAGCCCGCCTCGCCAGAGGCCCTGATAAACAGAATTGTCGGAGCAGCTATGCAGCAAATGGGTCAATAAGTACAAACAGATGTACTCACATGTGTCTGGCTTGAGCTGGCTGTTGGTGATGCCAAAGTACTGAGGGTTTTCAATGACAGGAATCTTGGTCATTCCAATAATGACAGCATCAGGACCACCCTCTGAAGAAGATGGAGTATTACTCCCATTGGAGATGTGGTGGAGCGGACTGGCCGAGTCATCGTCATTGCTGATGACAGAAGCTGGACCTGGAGTTGGAAGAAGCAGAGGCATTCTGTAGTTTCACGGTTTCAGCTGGACGTGGATTCACATACATTCCAAACGTGTAACTTCAGTGGGTTTCTGTACATTTAGGGCGTTACCATCACCATAACCTGATATTAAGTCATTTCCCTCACCCCAGTGAGTATTTGTCTCCTATTTCCCCCACTCCCGGTCCCAGACATCCACAAATTTACTTTTCCACTCTGAGTTAACAGACCTTGGCATTCCACCCAAGTGCAGCCAATGTAATCCACAACTTGCGCTTGGCATCCTGTCTTTAGGCTGACTCTCACTGCCTCACGCACTGAGGCTTCCTTGTTGAGCGACCTGAAAGGGTACAGACCTGGCACACACTGTTTATCTGTCCCTCCGCCTAGTGAGGATTTGGGACTCTTTGACTAATAAGAATAACGCAGCTGTGGACACACATGCCCACGTTTTTGTGGGGACACACGCCTCCTTTGCTCTTGTGTGACATTGGCAAATCCTCGGGGAGGCCCAGGCTTAACATTTGGAGCAACTAAACCGATTTGCAGAGTGATTTACAAAGTGGCTGCACAATGTCGTGCAGTCAGTTACCAGCAACGTGTGAGGGTTCTGATCGCATTTCCATTTTCTGCACCTGCACATGCCGCCCCCAGGACCCGGGGTTCTGTGCACACCTTAAGAGCACCCTAGCCCTGAAGTCCTGGCACAAATCCAGGACAGCTGTTTCTCTGGGGACTTTAAAGCGATGTTGGGAATTTGGAGATCCGAGTCTCTTATCTTCACGCTTTCACTCACTTCTCCAAGCGTCCACATCTGCTTACAGCTGGAGGCTGTGCTGGGGACACCCAGTTGGTATTTTATGGCACTGGAGTGAGATTAGTGATATGAAAATGCGTTATTATAAACTGCAGTGTGCTTTATGTACATTGATGTATAGAGTCTATGACCTTATTGGGATCCCTTTATACTAGAGCAATAGTTTAATTATTTTCCATACAAGAATTAGTTTCAACCCTAGACCTCACAGCGCATGCCTCTGGGCTCACTCTGCTACATTTTGTCCAATCAACAGATCTGCTGACTACTCAAGCCAGCGGAAGTCAGCAGCCAAGGCAGGTTCAGATAGATAAAAATGTATGGGAAGATTCTAGAATATTGAACAGCACATGGATAGGCACTTCACTTGTGGCAATTCCAGTCTTTTAGACATGGCTCACACATGCCTGTGATGTGTTTGGAATGAGCTCACAGTCCATAGAGAGAGTGGAAGGGAAAGCCAGGCAGAGGGAGCGGGCGGAATCAGACACCCAGGCAAGGCAAAGACTTGCTATGGAGGGATGTCAGGGTTGCACTTCCGCCCAAGGGAGTGTGTTGTCAACCCCACTCCCGCCTCACCCCCCCCCCCAGCATGCTTCAGGACCTCTGTGTATTCTCCATTTACTCCCCATCCTTAATTACTTCCATGTAAAGCAATTACAAAAACGAAGGTTGTTTTGTCAGAGTCTGATACAGCTTGAATCCCTATTCAATATAGCGATAATCCACCCCCCAAACTCTAAGATCCATTTTCCCCCTATGGGGATTAAGTAGTTTGTAGTGATAACAGTTGGACGTTCCCCAGCTAGCTGTGTCTTAAATGAAGTATGCGGGGGGAACCTACTGCTATTACCGGTAATTCTTAAAGCAGTCTCTCGATGGGAGAGCATTTAAGTTGTGTTTAATAATATTCCCTGGCTGGATTCTGCAAACATGTCCTCGCACAGCCAACTCAGAAGCCACGCAACACTCAAAGCCAAGGCAAGCCCGCCAGTGGTGCTCGTCTTGTGCCTTGAGCGTCTGTGTTCGCAAACAGTGGAAACCCTGCCAAGAAGGACTGTGAGGACAAGTTCTTCCTAACATCCCCAGCCCTCTCCATCGTGCGACCTGCTTTCCGACAAGCCTCAATCACTTCGGCTTCGGGCCTGTGACGGAGATGGAGCGGTGCCATGCTTGGCTTTCTGTGCATTGTCGTAAAGCTTTCCTGCCACTGGCTCCCTTGCTCGGTCCCCAGAGCAGCCATTTCTTCTGTGAGGCTACCAGCTACCAAAGCTTGCTACCCTCAGAACCCTCAAGGGAGGTGCAGTCAAGACTGTATATTTCTCAAAAAAATTCCAGGCTCCACCTTGACCCCCCCGGGTGGAGAGGTTGTCATCTTCCAATATTCCATGTGTTGTCGTGAAACTCCTGGGACCTCAACCACACTTAGAAACACGTTGGCTTCGTTTGGGTTTGTCTCTGTTTGTCCTCTGGCCCCAGTTAGCCTGTGAGGATCACAACGAAGATTTCTCCAGGAATCCAGCTCTAACTCACTTGCCAACTACACCCTGGAACCCTTGTACACACAGTAACCTCCTGTTTGGGTCCCACAGAAGAACCCACGCTCTCCTCCGTGTCCACCAAACCACACTCCCTGTTCTCTCACCCACTAGCTAAGAATCAGTCCCTCATAGAACTTACTGTGAGGGGAAAAGGGTTGAGGACGTGGTGACCATGCACATGGAAGGGCCTGCATTCCCTTCTGGCACTGGTAAAAAGCCAGATGATTTTTCAAAAGCCTTTTCACTTTGAGGAGAGTCACCGTTGACAAATGGAGTATCAGAAACCTCCACAATTCATCAGAGGAATATTAATTCAATCGCTGTTCCCTTCATTAGTGGTGTTCCAAAGCCTGGAAGATGGATGTGCCTGGCAAGGTTGTGGGAATTAAGACCATTTTTCTATGAACATTTCAATATAATGGCACACAGTGCACAGCCAAGTTGGGAGGGGAGAAAGCTCCCGATGGGGACAATGAATGTCTATATAATTTGACAGCAGCCTGTCTGCGCATTTTATGATTTGTGTCTTTGTGTGTCTGTGCACGCGGTTTAGCAGACACTGTGGAAAGGGAGACAGAAGTCGGAGACACATCGCAGGGTATTGTAAGAAACTCATATGAGAACTTCAAAACTGTATTATAATAGTAATACAGAGTTTAAATTGCTCGGAATGTACACTGCTACCGAATTTCAGGTAGTTAGTTCCAATAACAAGGCTGATAAAGGGAGGTATACATGGAAACATTTTAGCTCATTTTTATTTCAATATAAAATAAAAAGAAGGACAGAGAAACATTGCTTTCTCTCATCAGAGTTACATGATAACAATCCTATATATTTGACTTATTATATGTTTCTAAGTCTAACTGAACATATTTTCCAATGATTAAAATGGTCATCTTTGTTTTCTATGGGCTGACACTTTTGCCTCTGGGACCTGCTACCCAATCTCTAGATAAAATAAATGCCCTGCCCACCGGTGTGTCTTCCACACACCTACCAACATAGCCTATACCTGCAGTCGCCGGCTTCCTGTGGTCTTCACCTTCCAGGCCACCATTGCTTGTCCTATCGCCCTAAGGCAGATGCTATAGAACTCAGGGGAGCATGGAAGCCCAGAGCCTCCTAAGTTACTGCAATCAGGCAGACCTAGATCTCCTCCTGTCTCCCTAGTTCCTCCTCATGAAAACAACAAAAAAACTCTTGCCCTCATTCCCCTGTTCCCTCCACCTCCTGACTGACCAGAGGTCTCTGTGTAGCCAGCCACACACCGTGACATGATACACTCTTCTTAGAAGCTCTGAGTCATAGACTCTCTTTATAGTGGCCCTGTCTCCTAGCTGTTGGCCTCCCCACACCTGACAAATACAAAAAAAAAGTCCCTGGTGAGCTACAGTTGAGATAGTCTGAAGAACAGTCTATGCTGCCACTTAAGAGGGCCTGAAGCACTTTTGAACATCTCTAGGGCAAGCACTTGTCTGTGGTTAAAGGTGTCTAGAAAGTGCTGAGGTTGCACAGTGGTTAGCTTCCCATCCTCGCAGGGAAGGAAGACACCATCCTCCAGGACTGGAGGGGAATTGGCTCACCTTCCTCGGCACACATATTCCTAAAACAACAAACTCTATGGGCTACCTGGAGTTGAAAACCCTCTGGTGTCTCTGGGGAACAATGGACTGTTTCTGAAATGCACCTGTTGGGAGCTTCCTAGATCCCCATGGTACTGGAGCTTGGTACCCTGTCTACTTTCCCTCCATTAGAATCTTTGAGGCTAGCGAAGGAGCAAAAGTTGGTGTTTCGTCCCCCCGCCCAAAAAAAAAATTTTCTGGAAAGTCTGTCTCAGCCTGAGCTTGGTCCCCTGGTCATTTGCAGATCACTGGATAGACACTGCAAGGGAATGTTTGACTGGACAAGGTTCCACGTCAGGGTTGAAAAGATAAAGCAAACAGGCTTCTATCAGGCAGTGGTAGCACTCAACTTTAATCCCAGTGGATCTCTGTGAGTTCAAGGCCAGCCTGGTGTACAAAGTGAGTTCCAGGACAGTCAGGGCTGTTACACAGAGAAACTCTGTCTCAAACAAACAAACAAAAACCCAGACAAACAAACAAACAAAAATAAGGAAACAGGCTTCCTTCTATGGCTGGGCTAAGCAAACGCAGGACAGACAGCTGAGAAATGGGTGGCTTCCTTATACATGTCTGTGTCCAACCTTGCTACAAAAAGGAACAGCAACCAAGAGTCTGCCCATGATGATCAGATCTCGGGAAACCACGGGGTTGATACAAAAAAAAAAAAAAAAAAAAAAAAAAGAAAGAAAAAAAAAGAAAGAAAGAAAAATAAAAAGAAAACCACCTTGCCTTTTCTTGACTCCCATGTAATAACTTCTATTCCTTGTCTTTGTCCACACAGAAAACGTCAGGCAGAGAGGAGGTCCTGGGAAAGCACACCTGATTTGGGTCCTAATGGTGAAGCCCACACCATCTGCATTCACTGCACGAGCTACATGCTCTGCATTTCTATTGTCTGCATTCAGTCTGAATGCAAAGGAAGAGAATGCAATCAAGCACAAATCACAGTGTCTGGATGTGGAAGTCTGTTTGTGAGAAAAAAAAAATCGCCACAGATGAAGTGCACATTTGCCAGTTTAGAATTCTATTACATCGTAGCCAACAGAGCCAAGTTAGGAGCCAAACTTGCCCAAGCTTGCCTTTCAGCCAACCAGCTGTACACTGCACTGGGGCCCTGATGTCGTTCTAGTCTGTGTCTCTAACCTTCAGAAGTCATCACTGCCTAGAGCAGAGACAGCAGCTGGCGTGCTCACTGGATTAAAGACAAGGCAGCTTCAAGTGTGCAAACCTACTTACTACAGAGTTTGCAAAAGTAATGCCTTTTCTAGAATAAATAAATAAAACAAGTTAGGTCTTCTGCTTCAACAGATCTAAAACTGGGAAGACAGCAAATAAGTGAAAGACCGGGGAATAGAGAGAGGACCTGAGACCAAGGAATAGAGAAAGGACCTGAGACCAGGGAATAGAGAGAGGACCTGAGACCGGGGAATAGAGAGAACACCTGAGACCGGGGAATAGAGAGAGAATCTGAGTAGGTCCTGCCGGAGCCAAGCTACAGGAGCTCAGTGAAGCCAGAGGAGGCCCTGACTACTGACCCCTTACCCACACCTTGTCTTGACTTCCCCAATTTCAAACCATGAGACATCTGAAAACCACAACAAAACATAAAATAAACTTCGAAAGAGAAGTGGAAACTGGAGAAAGTCAACTGGCCTTAGTCATATATCTCAATAACATGCCCCCCTCAAAAAAGAGTTTAAAAAGTAGAAACCACTGGAGACTTCCTCTCAGACCTGGGAAGCTGAGTTCCAGATTCCTGTGTGAACACTTGTATTTCAGCCTGAGAACATGGAAGTTCAGACCAGAAAGAGGCCAAGGAAATGGCCCAAGCCTGGGGTTAACAACTCCGAGCAGTTTGCTCTTCTTTCTCACCTTCTTCCTTCCCCCCAAGTGGAGAAATCATTTCCTCACCTCGAATCACCTAGCAGGACAGCTGTGGGGGGTGAGGACATACAATTCCTTTGGCAAATGCGCCACAGCTTTGCAGCAGTGTGAGGAAATAATGAGAGAAAACAGACCTTATCTGAAGCCGAGCAAGGTGACAAAGGGCAGCACAACTCCTGGGCGGCTGGGGATATTGGAATGCTCCATGCATGTCTGCTGCTAAGTCACTGTGTGATGGGCAGCATGAACCATATGGCACCAGACTCTACGGGGCACGTATATGCAAGACCCCTGCTGTTTGGAGGGTCCCCATTGACTAACGGCACAGTAGAGCATCTATTCCTTGGACTCAACCGTTGCCTTAGGAAACCTCTGGGTTGGAAAGCATTTTCTATACTGCAGAAAAATCTATGGCTGTGGGCCAGTAAAGGAGCAGAGGCACCCTAAGTCGTGTTCTTCTTTGCCCTGGGCCCCTACAGTGACCTTCATGGTCAGTTAAGGCTAAAACTAGGTTCAAGAACTAGTCACGTGAAACAGTACAGGTGAGGCGCGCCCTGTACTTCAATTATGCTTCACGACATCGCTGCCCTGATGGCTTCAGGTTTAAGCTTAGGCCTTGCCTCCCCAGAATCCTGCACGCCAGGCTTGCAGCCTAAGCTGATATTTATTTATTTTACTAGTTAGTTATCATTGAGGTGTGGGAAAATAAGCCCTAGGCAATTAGGTGTGTGCTGAGTTTAGGCCTCAGGCTGAAGCTGACTTTCTCAAATGGTTAAAGTTCATCTAAATACTTCCTTCCAGGGTTTCCCAGAAGGAAAGCTGGGTCACAGCTAAGCCAGATAAAGATCTTTTACAAGGACACACTGAGCTCCACTCCTGAGAATGAGCAACCCTACACAGAAGGTCCATTTCCCTACTGGTCACTGTTAGGGGGTTTTGTGCATTTGTTTCTTTGATGGTGGTGAGAATCAAACCCAAGACTTCACCCATGCTAGACGAGTGCTCTACCACTAAGCCACCTCCTCTCTTCTTCAATACTTGTTTGACTTATCTCCAGAAAGAAATGAAATCATAGCTTGCATATTTCAAGACTATTTTTTTTCCATTTCAGCAATTTTTCAGTCATTTTTCTTTTTTACAGAGAACCCAATAAAGGTCAGCACTCACCTCTCACTGACTGTACATTTTGGGATTATTTCTATCCGTTAAATTAGAGCAGACATTGTGGTACTGAACATTTACCACATCTGAGGCGCTCACCCCCTTTCGAGCATCCCTGTAGTAGGGTAAATCCTGTTAATAAACAGAATTGCTACTGAAGACAGTGTTGAGCTATATCATCTCACTTTTACCAACAACACACGAGTAAGGAGTCTATTTGAGCTCTAGCCCAATGTGCAAGTGAGGGCAGGCCACTTCCTACTTCCTCTCTACCATTCATGTAGCTGTGGAGTGAGCCACTTCCTACTTCCTCTCTGCCATTCATGTAGCTGTGGAGTGAGTCACTTCCTACTTCCTCTCTGCCATTCATGTAGCTGTGGAGTGAGCCACTTCCTACTTCCTCTCTGCTATTCATGAAGCTGTGAAGTGAGCCATTTCCTACTTCCTCTCTGCCATTCATGTAGCTGTGGAGTGAGCCACTTCCTACTTCCTCTGGGCCATTCATGAAGCTGTGAAGTAAGCCACTTCCTACTTCCTCTCTGCCATTCATGTAGCTGTGGAGTGAGCCACTTCCTACTTCCCTCTGCCATTCCTGCAGCTTCACCCTACTGAGCTGAAACTCAGCAAACTGTCTCCTCCTGTCTGTACCCTTGAAATCACTATCACGCTGCTTCTGGCATGATGCTGCATTGCATGGGAACAACAAGGAACACTGCAGCTAAGAAAGCACAGTCATGCCTCTTGTGCAGTCCAACAGCACCCACTTGCCCTTCAACCACATCTTCCCTGAATTATAAATCACCTCGAAGTTGCTGACAGGGTGTCAGAGCAGAGAGAATGATAAACTAGGTCATCCCCTACCATAATGGCAGACAACGGACCTATGTCGAGAACCAGGTTTTCTTCAGTCTTTTAAATTGCCTTTTCCATATCCAGAGTTGCCAAAATTCTGGGATTTGAAATTAATTGACTTGTCTTTGGAGTCAAATACTATTAGTAGTTATTTACCCAATGGCAGAGCGGAGATTTCAAAGGGTAATAGCTTCCCTGTTTGCCTAAAGGGGCTTTCTGAGGAAAGAGAGCCACCCTAGGAGTACTTCTGTGTATGCTGGGGATGGGAGGCCACAGAGGAGAAGCCACTCCAACTCAGAGGATAAATGAGCTTCGGGGGGCACAGTTCTGGATTCTATAGTGCAGAGTGGGGGTACAGGAAGTTGGGGTGCCCCAGTTTTTAGTGTTAAACAATTTCTGAACTGATAGGTATACAGAAGCAATTTGCATTTGGAAGGGGCCACACTTCAGATTTTGAGCTCTGAATCTTTGCTCCAGGTTCCCGACTCACTGGGGACATTCCATGGCAGCAGCAGACATAGCTCCCACTAGCGAGGTGACCTTGAGCCTGCCATTGGTGCTCTATGGAGCACTGCATTGCCAACATACCTGGACATCAGACTTGAAACAAGACAAAAGTGTCAGCAGTCTCAGGACAGGAAGAGACTAGGTCAGTTCATCTTAGACAGATTGTTTGGACTGAGGGATGGAGTCAGAATTGAGGGAAAGACAAAGAACAAGAAACTGGCCAAGAGGTTTAAAGAGAAACAAAGGCTCAAGAAAACTATTGCCTGACCTGGGTGTGGGGAAGTAGGACAGCGAAGAGGAGATGGACAGAGTTAGGGAGCCAGTGACTGACAAGTCAAGGGGAATCTGAGGAGGGAGTCGCGAAGCTCACAGTCAAAGACAGTGAGGTATAGGATGGCGCTGGTCATAGAGTCCTGATGGAACTTGGGACAGAAATAACTCCACAGTTATAAAGGGAAGCTTCTAAGACACAAATCCCAGATAAGACAAATTAAAGTAAAAAGCCCTACTTAGGTGTTTGGGAGAAAATGAGAGGAAACTTCTTTAATTTAGATTTTAATGTCCCAACGGTCTATGTGTCCCCAGGGACCCTGGAATGCAGCTACTGGGAGGGAGTGGGACCGCTAAGAGGTGGAGCCTAATGCTGGAACTCCAGGTCATTTGTGAGTGTGTGTGTGTCCTTCAGAAGATTGTGGGACCCCAAGCTTTTACTCCCTATCAAAAGCTGAGCAGTTTTACTCAGCCATGCACTCTTGTTGGTATATGCTGTGTCCTCCCACAGGCCACTGGAGATGGAGGGGATCCATTACGGCTGTGAGTCAGTCAGCCTGGTCTAAACCCATCACTTGGAGGCTTTGTTGCAGAGACAGAAAGCTGACTGATGCAGTAAGCATCAGGTTGGCAGGCCTGGGGCTCAGGATGGCCAAAGCTCTGGGTACTTAGGGAGCTGGAGAAGGGAAGTGGGGTCTATATGGGACTCCTTCCCTGGTCGTTTCTGTGGGTACCCAAGTGAGGCTAAATCTGGGTAAGCTTATGCCTGACTTGCTGATGTCTAGGCCCCCTGTAGAAGGAACACAGTCACAATGCAGACAGTATAAGCCTTGGGGCCTCTTAGGCCAAGAAAATGCAAGAGCTTCAGAGAGATGAAGTGGCTGCCACCTCCCAGGAGCTTGGGACACTCAACTGCTTCTTCTTGATGGATTGAAGCAGCAGTCTTAAAACAGGAAGAAATAATGTTCTCCCTTTCTTGTGGTGACTCGCCGTGGGGACTGGGGTCTGCCCAGCCTTCTTTTATTTTCTGTTTAATAAGAGACATTAGTTCACAGCAAAATGAAAGGCTCCCTCAAAAGTAAACATAGATACAGTCAGCACTAAGAATCTGCCCCATTTGAATTCTATTAGGAAATTAACCAGTTAAACCCTAATGATTTTGAAAAAAAAAAAAAGTTGTCCAAAGAAGGGGAAAAATAATATATCAATAGCTCAGTAACTCTGAGACAGAACTGAAGTAAAATAAAATAAATACCAAGAAAGATTAGTTTTTCAATCTCTCCAAGTAAACAGCAAGGATTTAGTAAGTTGAAAAGGGAGTATTCATGACCCAAGTGAAAGCTGGAGAAAGAAGCCAGAAACGGGGAAATGGAAGAAACTGGACCGTCCCTGTAGATCCCGGCCACACAAGCCCTCAGCATTAGCGTTCCAAAAGTTCTGACCTCAAGACACCCCAGTTTCCAGATTGCCTTTTATATCTCAGAAAAATCGCATTTGTACATTTGTGTTTGAGGAGAAAAATCACTAGTTTCCAGTCCTTAAAACGCCGCAGAAATTAAAACCTGCTGTGTTATCGAATGTTGCTGTCTCCACATTCTAGCATCCCCAAGAACAACATGTCCACCACTTTGGAGGAGCAGATGAAGGTATTATAGTGCAGAGGAAATGCCCCTCACATCCAGTCCCTGAGACTGTGCCTGCCTAGAGAGGGCACTCAAAGGTGGCCGCTCCCAGCTACTTAGCCACAGGGAGGGTGCTGAGCAGAGTGAAGGCATCTTACAGAGCAAGAACTGACAGCTTCCAAACACTGGACTGCTGGCCACTGGCACAGAGGGGAGGGGAGGCAAAGGGTCACACTGCTGACAGTTTCCTTTCTGGCTGACTTGTAATTGGCTAACTAAACAGCTGGCTTCAAATTAATTCCAGTTCCTCCAGTCTCAGAGGAGTGTCGTTCGGGGCCAAGTTTCCACTTCAGTTCCACCTTATCTCATACTTCTGGACATGAGCATTATAAATGAAAATCCATCCGAGACTAGGAGGAGGGCTTGTGTTGGGGTGAACTGACTCCGAACATCGCAGCATAGAGAGTACCGTCCTCCCCAACAACCTTCACTTGGGCCATCTCCGCCTCTAAACTTCTGATGTCATTAACTCCTAGCGTCTCTAAGAAAAACATCCTCAAACAGTTCCTAGGGTGGAGGACACAGCTCAGCAGTTAGGAGCGCTGGCTGCTCTTCTAGAGGACCTAGGTTTAATTCCCAGCACCCACATCTCAGCTCCCAAATACCCATAACTATAGTGTCAGGGGGATTTGACGCCCTCTTCTGATCCCCACAGGTGTATGCACATGGTGTACATACATACATGCAGGCAAAATATCCATACACATAAGATAATTTCTTTAAACTTTCTTTGTGACAAAGAAGAGGCTTTAAGGCTTAAATCCTTGAAATTAACATTTTTTTCTTTTATTCTTGCCTCTTAGCCTATGTTTCTCAGATGTCTTTGCAGTTAGTTGCAGCTGTGTAATCAAATTCCAGCCAGTGGCAGGTCTGGCCAACCAAAGCCCTCACATTTGCCACCTGTTCTATTTACCCTTCAACTTGGTCAGAATGAAGATAGTCCACAGGCAAGCTAGATATCTTGACTTCAGTATTTGAGTCTAAGGATTTGTTGCTTTGGAAAAGCGGTTCTGCTTTTATTCCCACAGCAGATGAGAACCCGGGGGTTAGTTCCAGACTGGTGGTTTTGATGGACCAAGACCCCCTGAAAGGTCTCTGTGAACACCCCTAAAAATTACTTCACCCAGCAAAAAGTAGGAAGCAGTTTGGCGAGAACTATACCCATAGTCCCAAATATTGTCTATAGATGCTTGTTTACATTTAAAGGGGGATACTTTTATGTTGGTTTAACTTAGCAGCTCATACAAAAAAAAATGTCTCTCTGTGTTTAGCTCCTTCACAGTAAAAAAAATTCAAAGAAAACACAATAATATTCATAATAATTATTTTATTATCTTTACTCCTTTAGTCTATGACTGTCTGTACTCTGTCTTTTTAAAGACTTTGTTTCATTTTTTCTAAACCATTTACTTCTTTTTTTGGCTCTCTATACTCTTTATTTTCTCTCTCCCAAGCCTACGTACATTTTTAAGCACACTGTGACCCATTTAGCAGTCTTTTATACCTGAATCTGTCCTTATTGTGTATCTGTAATCCTTTTGGACCAAAACCACTTGTTTGATGCTAAGTGGGTATGGCTAGGGACAAGCAGCCCTGCCTACTTGTTCTGCCCAGTCCACCTTGGTGATGGCATGTTCAATGCATCTGCAAGTTGTGTACACCGCCCCAGCTCCAAGTATGCAGAAGGTCTATGCCAAGCCATTAAGCAGTTTGTAACCTGCCACTCACAGACCCAATTGAAACGCTCTATAGCCAGACCTCCTGAGAGAGAGTTAGAGCTGTTTGTGTTGGTGAACCAGGAAACTGCCATTTTTTTAAAAGAAACCTCACAGTTTTTACTGCACCTCTCTTAAAGTAGCTGAAGCACCCCTGCTTGCTGTGAGCCCATGTAGAAAAAAAAATTGTGGCTACCAAGAAACTGGGCTAAACTCTGTTCTTTTTTGCCTAGAATTACTTTCAAGCTCCCTCAGGCTTTAAGTGGATTTAGCTAGCACATGTTGGAGTGCCAATTTGTAGTGCAAAGGAATAAGATGAGAATGCCTTACTGAGAAAAGGTACCAAGCCATGTGATAAAGAATTATGGGTTAAATTAATTTGTAAGAGCTATTTAATAATAAAGCTGAGCTAATAGGCCTAAAAGTTTATAATTAATATAATCCTCTGTGTCTTTCTTTGGGACTGAATGACTACAGGACCACGTGTAGTGGGACAGAAACCTCCATTTACAAATGGCACCCAAACATTTGGCAAACATTTCCATATAAAGCATGAGAAAGTGATGGTAAAACCTCGTTAGCCAATTATCTTTAAGAGGTATATCAAAGTTAAGGTGTGGCTTTCTGGTACCAAGAGAGAAAAAATGGGCACATGACCCAGATGTGCTCTCTGTGTGATTCCCATGGGGCACAGCTGAGCATGGACTTCTTGTTCCTGTTTCATGGGTTTTCCTCTTATAATAAATAAAAATAAAATTATTTTATCCTTTAGCTAGCCTGGTTATTTCCCAAATTGAACTAATTTCTACAGTTGGCACCCAATGTGGGGCTCAAATCCACAACCCTGAGATTAAGAGTCTCATTCTACTGATGGTTATTTCCCAAATTGAGCTAATTTCTACAAGATTTTTTAAAAAAGGATTCTAGACAGACAAGAACAGAGTTAAGCACAGCTTCTTGGGAATTATATTTTCTCTGGTAGGCTCTGTTTGTTGGCAGCTAGCAGAGTTACAGCTCCCTTAAGAGAGGCTTCCTCACTCAGCATTAGAGGCAAAAACTTTGCAGCTCCTTTAAGAGGCTCTGCCACACAATATTTAAATGGTGTTTATGAGCAGCCAGCAAGAAGCATGCTTCTTGGTGGAGGAATGAACCTTGGAACTTCATAAAGTTGTAGCAATAAATTTGGCTCCCATCAGTACCTCTGCCGTGAATCTAGACTCTTAGAAAGCTAAGAAATGGAGCAGAATCAGTCATCAGAACACACCTTTAATTCTAGTTATGTTGCTTAGTAGACTAAAGACTCATGTATTCATAAAAAGGTAGAGATATATAGTAATGACAGATTCAGACAAAAAAAAACCTTCTAAATGGTTTATAGTGTGTTTAAAAATACACATAGGCTGGGGAGAGAAAAGAAAAGGGGTAGAGAAAGTCATTTTAAAAAAGAAGTGTAGTAGTCGGGTATGGTGGCACATGTCTTTAATCCCAGGATTTGGGAGGCAGGCAGATCTGTGTGAGTTTGAGGCCAGCCTTGTCTATAGAGTGTGTTACAGGACAACTAAAAATACACAGAGAAACCCTGTCTCAAAAAAAAACCCCAAAAATTAAAAATCAAAATAAAAGAAATAGAGTGAAAAAAGTCACATAAAGATGAAAAATACACAGAGAATCTGGATACTGTATGTTATTGTGTTGTCTTTGAGTTGTTTGACTTCCTGCTGAGGAGGGAGCAACAGTGCTAAAAGACATTTGATTATAAATGCTGCTCATTTAATTCAACCTATATATTTTAAAAATGCCTTGACTTTAAAATTTAAATCAAAAGATATGTTACTTAAGAGAAGAAGTTTTGCTTTATTTCCCACAGGAAATGAGAAGTGTGGGTTCATTCTTGGTTAAGAAAAATAAGGTTTGATTAAGGAAGACCCCCCCTGAAAAAAATCTCCAATAGTAGCAGATGGCCCAGATGATCTAACATTTCAGAGCACCTCTGTTGCAGTTTCTTCTGAGTTCTACATCCAGAACAGATTCAAGGCTGCTGGCTGAGATGATCAATCCTCACAAAATACTCCTGTCAGGACTTGATCATAATTCTATTTTTTCTTTGGGTCCCCATAAGAGTACCAGCACCCCCAAACAGCAGGAAGTAGCCTAGAAGGCTATGCCAACATTCCCCAAAAAATGAATTATAAATGTTTGTGTTTGTTTAGAGTGTTGTTTATAAGTCGTTATGGACAATGATCAGGAAAAAAGCTAAAAAAAAAAAGGAGATTAGATTCAGAGTTCTTGTTTTGAAAAGGAAAAAGGGGAAATGCTGTGGGATAATGCTTTGTATACTGTAAAGATTAGTCACTCATATTGGTTTAGTAAAATGCTGATTGGCCAGTAACCAGGCAGGAATTATAGGCAGGGCAATCTGACTAAGAGAATTCTGGGAAGAGGAAAGGCAGAAAGTCAGTCACCAGCCAGACACAGCACACAGTCACAGCAAGATGAGAATGCCTCACTGAGAAAAGGTACCAAGTCACACGGCTAAACATAGATAGGAAACATAGACAGAATCTTCTGTCTATATGAAACTCTCCAAAATCAGAAACATTTTGAGCACTGGCCTCTCAGAAGGGAAGAATAGCACATAAGAAGATGCCATGTTCAAACCAAAGAATAGCCAAAATGCAGGTACACTAAAAATAATGAATAAAATTACTGTCAGGTCGTATGTATACAATGTATGTGACATATAAATAAATTCTGTGTTTCAAATTAGGTTCTGTTTCCAAGATGTCTCATTATGTGTGTCCAAATATTCTAAAATTGGAAAAAAGTTCTAAGACATTAAGCATCTTAGAGACAAGATGTTCAGCTTGTACAGGAATGGTGGCAGCTGAGGGACATGTCTGGTACACTGAGAACCTTTGCTATAGGGGCCTGATTATGAGGTTGATCACTATCTCCAGAGTTGGCACAAGCAATAAGTACTCAGGATTGATGAGCACAACAACATGTTTTAAAACACAACAGTACCAAATATAAAAAGCACAAGGAAAACACCAATGTACAATTACAAATACAACCTAAAACCATGATATGTTGCTAGTACAGTAGCTACCTTGATTCACTGAGGACCTACGAAGAGACTCCATGGAACACAGCAAGTTTGCCTTCGGAATCTGTGGGTCCTACACTTGAGGATTCAACCAATCGCCGGCTGAAGATATACATACACACAATACATACATATATACATACACACAATACATACATATATACATACACACAACATACATACACATAATACATGCATACATACATGCATAAACACACAACATATACATATACATAAACACAATACATACATATCTGTTCTGAATTTATTTTGGTCATTATTTCCTAAACACTAGAGTATGACAACTTTTTTTTACGGAACTTATATTATATTAGACATTATAAATAATCTAGAGAGAAGACTTAAAGAATAGGGAGGGTTGTGCTCAGGTTAGGTACAGATCCATGCCCTTTTGCATAAAAGAGACTTGAGTTCTGAGAACCTTGGAATCCCCATGGTCCTGGGTGAGCCTCCTGAGGGTACAGGGGTGGGGTTTCAGTTTTAAAGGTGAGAAATACCCAGGAAACAGCACTCCCGGCAGAGGAATGGATCACAGATACTAGACCAGATGTCAAGGTGTTTGGCTCTCTCTAGACACCGCAAAAAGTGATCGGCATGATCTAACGTGAGCCTTTCCTATAAAAATTAGGGATACACCCCGAGAACACTGGCACCTGGCCTTGTATCATTTTCCTGAGTCCGGCATCTGGGGTGAGCTCATGTGCAAGTTACAGAAAAGCATTCGGTCATCTGGCCTAGATTTTCCCTGAAAAAAAGAATCCTCAGACTCTTTTAGGTCATTTTTCTCATTTTAAGAGGAGAGCCTGTGCTCTGCAGAAGCAATCTTTAAAATGGTGCTTATTAATACTTGCTCCATGACAGGCTCTTACGAGAGATTAGATACTACTTTAATTAGGGGAACGTGCTCAGCATTTATTGCTGTGTTTAAAAACAAACAAACAAACAAAGCTGAAACAAAAGCCTAGGCGCCCAAAGGCTTAAAGTCCAGAAAGCCTCCAGCGAGAGTATGTGCAATTAGTCTTTGTTGGAAGCCCAGCAGGGTGTCCCGATTTTATGTTTCAAACAGCTAATTTTGAAGAAAAATGGCCGGCAGTTATTTTTCTCTTTCATTTTGAACACATGGGCTATTTCAAAGAAAATTCAGCAGGGTTCGCCTCTCCTCACTCACAATTAAGTGAGACAAAGTACTGAGATTTTCCAATCCGCTGCAAATTCCAGAGGGCTCCCTGACAAAGGCCACAGCCTTCCAGTGCCAGGGAAAGGTGGGACCCGCAGCACCCGCCGCTCTGGATCCTTACTCTCTAGGCTTGGGTCTGAAGGAAGGTCAGTCCGCCTCTGTCTAATAATAAGACTTGACAGACATGAGAGAGCGGCATGAAAGCTTTGCCTCTGTCCCGTGCCACCCCAGTGAGCGCCCAGAGTGCTCGGAAAACATTTTCTCAGCTGTCACAAAGCCCCCCCCCCCCCCGAGGGAAGGCAGGTGACGGCTGTCTGCACACACGCATTTTCCTGCTGACCCCATCTTAAGGCTGGCTTCACACACATTTCAATTCCCTTCTCTTCAAAGCAGCCCTGGTTAGTAATTTAGAGCAAGGGCTTCACAATGGACCCGCTTAAGAAGGGACATTAGTGGCCCTCTAAGAGAATGGCGAGCCCACAGTGCCTGGCAAGCAGTTTATGACAAATTCTCTTGAGACTTGGTTTCCATGGAGAAGCCAAACAGTGAGTCAGACCTGGAGGACTTGCTGAGACTGGTCTACACCGCCTTGTCAGCGAGCGAGACCCTAAGGAAGAAAAGTGCTTGCACCGAGACCCTCCCTCCATTGTTCCTGCCTTTAGAATTTTCCTTTTCATTTATGTCATACTGACCTTACTGATTATATAAATGAGGTTGTACATATAACATAGAACTTTGTTTTCAGTCCCTCTGGATTATCATTTGCTGCAGCTAACGCAGGGCACCACCCAGGGGGCTTTCTGTGTTAGAAGATGGGATTTTACCGGAGACAACTGTGCACAGTGAGGTATCCAGGTTTTCCAAGACATTTTTCTTGTTGAGTCTAGCCAAGGCCAGAAACCGTGTGAGACTGAAACCACAGTCAAGATGTTTAAGAATTTTATTTGGAAGTCCTCACTGAGAGACAGAACAAATAGAACTGTATGCACTAATAAAGCAAAGTGTTGAATAACAAAAAAAATAGAGCAAAACAAAATCTTATCATTTCAAGCAAAATGCCATTTGAACAGTCTAGCTATTCTGCAATGTTTTTTTGAGGTGGCTACACATGGTCAGTAAAAGAAACCCAGACCCATGAGAGGAAATTTGTTTCTTGCTTTACTCTATACCATTAAATAGCCAAGGTGTTCTTTAAGGGCCATGGATTTCTTGGAAAATATACCAGAATTGACAATTCGGGTGAGGAAGTCTCAGATGGGGGTGACTTTGCCTCTAGAAGAAAATCATCAGTTCTGGAGATATTCTGGGGTGTCTCCATGTGGGGTGGGGTGGAGGGCCTGTGTTATGCATATCTAACAGTTTGAGGCCAGAAATGCTGCCAAATCACCACAATGCCTACAGATGCTCCCATGGTGTAGAACCTAAGATCCACAAAGCCTGGAACAGATCCCACAGTCTAGAACCTGAGATCCAAGACACACAGGACAGTCCACACTGTGTAGAACTAAATTCTAAATACCAGTGATAGCAGGATGGAGGAGCCCAGACCCAGGTTAGAGGTTGGAATTTATTCTAGATAATTATGGACCTGCTAAAAGCAAACCTCAGGCTGCCTGTGCAAAGGCATATCAATTCCTTTCCCTCCTGGTTTATCTGACACTCCTCTCAAAAAGCAGACCTGTCTGACCATGCTATGGAATAAAAAAAAAAAAAAATCATCATTACCATCTTCCTTGTCGTCATTGTCATGGTCAACATTGCTATCACCACCATCACCATCGGGAATCGGATTCAGACTCCATGTCTTGGGACTAAGTCCGATTGGCTGTTTCTCTACAGACACGCTACAATTGCCTAAACTGTCTCTGCCCCTTCCCTCTGGTGCAAGGATGCTGCAGTCACTGGCCTGCCCCAAGCAGAGCTACCTCCGTGGCATGTGAGCTGATGTGTTCACGAAACATGTCTAAATATCCAAGAGGAAGAGGAGAATAAAGTCTAAAACTGTCAAAGGGCCCTCAAAAGTGTGACCCGGCCACGTGATCTGACCCCAGCTGGTCAGTTGTGATTTCTGTTAAACCAGCCCAGCTTCCAGTCTGCACTCTTTAAGGAAACATGCCGCGTCTCTTCCTATTTGTTATTAATTCGCTTAAAATCTCCCCACTGACTGCCTGATAGGTGATAGACAGTATGTAATGTAACGGCAATAGAATAACCACACCACTCTTCTGTGGAACGTTTATTTACTTTTCAAATAAAAAAAAACAAATTAATGGACATTTTGGCTGTTCACTGTATTTATACAATTCTATTTCTTCTATTAGAGTGTAAGGTCTTGATGTTATTCCACTCTTCATTCCTTTCCATCGGCTTCATAACAATTGCAGTATAATCAGCTCCGGTACTTTCCACATGTCCATGCTCAATAAATGTCTGAATGCTCTAATGAAATGTTTTAAAGAAGACAAACGACAGTAAAATCTGCCTTAGTGTTGTTTGCTGGCTCCAGTACGTCAGAGGCACCTGTTCTCTCCCTGTCAAAGTAGGTCTCCAAGTTTTATTTCTCTACCTAGCTGTTCTAACTTGTCCCTACTGTGTGTTATAAGCATATATATGATCTTGTCTCCCTACTGCATTCCAGATATTAAATACGGGGCCTGGTGAAATCTAGGCATTCCATAAAGAGCTAATTAAAAAGAGAAAAGATGATGACCTCCAACCAGCTCCTTGCATTATTCAGTGGAAAACCAAACTCAGCGTATGTGGGCCCACATTTGTGTTAGAAACCCAACCGCTCAGTCCTCTTCTCTGGACTCCCTCACCTCCCAGACCTACTCATTGCATCGGTTATGCCGAGTCAGCAGGCATGGCATGGGGATCCCAAGTAGAAGTCTAAGGCTCAACAGGGTGCCTCACTTCTTCCTGCCTCTACCAGGATGACTGTGAAGCCTCATGCCCAGACAGCAGCAGCCTGAACTTGTGGCTCCAGGGACCGTAATAGGGTAGAGCCCCTCTGTCTATGCACATTGCATGGCAGGAGAAGAAATGGTCGTTTAGGTTTTAGGAGTCACGGCTTCTTCAGTAGTCAAGTTCTAAATAAAATCATCTTATTAAAGTTATTAATATTTGCACAAATATAGAAATTTTTATGGTAACCAATCATGTTTTGATTAGATTGAAGGCTGGCTCCACAAAATGAAATCCATGCCTCCCACTATCAGTGAGGTTAAGAATCTTGAGGCTAAAGAGTTCATGGGCCCTGGGGAAAAACCTATTATAATTATTCTGCTAGATGAATTTAGTCATAAATGACATATTCCTATATCCATAAATCAGTGTATCACTCAAAACTCCTTGGAGACCAAGAACTGGCCAACATGCAGAGAATGAGAGATTTTGGGCTGCTCAAGACTACATGTCTGAATCATATCCCTCTCCCTCAAGGCTCGGGGATCCATGCTGAAGAGGGAGAGGAAAGATCATGAGTCTAGGCGATGACAGATGACTTCAAGAACAGGATTCTCCAGACACAGTAGACCAAGTGCACATACAGCCTAACAACAATGCCCACAGCATGCCCAATATCTACAAAGCCAAGTCAGACAGAGTCCCAGCGTGGAGAAGAGGAGGTGGGCACAGACCCACCCCTAGCTGAGGAGCTGTCGGCATTTGATTGCTGCTGGACAAGCCAAAGTTTATTTCCTTCAACAGCATGGCATCTGGTGCCCTGGCCACACTCCAAGACAAGACTCCAGCTCTGACTTAGTCACCCAACACAAACTGGACTTGATGGGAAGAAGAGAACAAATAAGGGGAGGAAGACTGCAGGTATTTGAGTGGATAGAGAAGGGGAGGTGGATCTGGGAGGAACGGGGAGGGGTAAATAGGATCTAAATACATCTTGTGAAATCCTCAAAAATAAGAACATTACCTAAAAACCCATAACTCCTACAGAAAGGCAAAGGTTGTCCATGTCACTCACTGAGAATTTACCATGGTGTAAGGCATATTTCCTGAGCTCTTCTTCCGGACTGGCCTTCAGAGCAATGAAATAGAATCCATTAACGGTCTATCTTTGTTATTTGTAGACAGTGTGACAGATTTTAATCAGAGGTGACTTGGACAGAGGTCTATCATTGTCATGGTGGGAACATGGAGGCGTGCAGGCAGACGTGGTGCTGGCGAAGACACAGAGAGCTCTATATCTGGATGGGCAGGCAGCAAGAAGAGAGGGTGACATTGGGCCCCACTTGAGCTTCAGAAACCTTAATACCAACTACCCTCAGTGACACACTTCCTCCAACAAAGTCACGCCTACTTCAACAAAGCCATACCTCTTCATAGTGCCACTCCTTGGTGACCAAGCGTTCAATCCATAAGTCTGTGGAGGCCATACCCATTCAAACTACACTGACCTGGATTTCTTCTGGCCCCACCACCCAGATAGTAGGAACACATGTGTGAGCCAACTCACACTGTCTTTCCAGCGCCGGCAATTGAATCCAGAGCTTCATACATGCCCGGCGAGCATTCTGACTACCTACCAAGCTATACTCCAGCTCTGCTGCTGTGATCACCAACATACAGCTACTTCCCCCTCAGAAGCTAACGGCTTTCATCTGGTTCTCGCTCATTGACAGTCAGTATGATTCAAGGTAGAACCAATGGCTCAACATAAATAATAAATCAGCATCATTCCATCTCTGCCACAAGGGTTCAAGAACGGACCCATGAGTAAAGCTGATGCTACAGAAACACAGCCTTGGAAGTGTGTCTTAAGGCTGCTGCCAGTGGCCTGTTCTTCTGTGGGTAGACACATGACGATAGAACACAGGAAATATACGCGAGTTATCAAGTTTGTCTCCACGTTGAGGTGACCGATGAATAGGTGTCAAAAGACATATCCTGGCACCGGGGCTTTGGTCTTGGGTCAAGCCAAGTCCAAAGCTTGGTATTTACCCCTTGATGATACATTTATGTGAAGCAATAAATCCTCATTATTGTTAAAACCAATTGTAACTGCAAGATGTCAGACTAATAGAGAGGCAAGGCAATAATTGTCTTATCTTCAGAGAGTTACTTCTGCATCCCCCTAGGCCAGAGAATGGGCACCATATTTTGGAGTTCTTTTATGGAAGACTCTTTATTAGCACTAGCTCTGGCCTGTTATGGGGATGTAAATGTCCTGTTCTTCAAAGGCAGTGAGTTTTCAACGACTTTGAGTCCTCTGGAGACGGAAGGACGGTCTATTTTAGTAATTTCCATGGGAATGAATAGACACATACTTCAGCTATTCAAATATTTAACTAGCTCTTTTGTTGTTGCTTTGAATCCCAACAAGCTGCAGCTGCCTGTTTGTGTCTGTTGTGCCTTTAAGGGGCTTGCTGATTCAGTAGGATCCCATGAATGCATTAATTAGCCTCCTCTCGTTTGTTTTTTTTTTTCTTCCCAGCCCAGGCCTATGAAGAAATGGGCCTTGGCACCTCCAATTGCTGGGAACTATGTGAGTCTTGAGGGTACTCGATAAATGAAGGCTCAGAATTGCCTGCCTTTTGATGGGCAGTTTTGTGTTGGCAGCAGCCTCTATATGCACAGGCTCGGACTTGTGTGGCTGTGTGATTAATTTATTGGCTATCACTACTGGCAGATAAATGAAACCTAGGCACTGGATTTCAGGCGTAATGGGGGAGACGAACCACTAATCAGGTCGGTACATGAGTTAGAAGAAGGGAAAGGAGTCAGAGACAAGGAAATGTTACGGAAGGCTGGAAAATGATTTATCATCTTTAATATAGATCATCTGAGCCCAATCTTTAAGAAGCGCTGTAGGCCTCTGTGTTATGAAGACTTTGGCAGCAGACACTTCTTCCTTAAAACACTAAAGTGAAGGATGCTTCTGGGGGAAATGAAGAATCGTGAAAAATGAACTGACTTCAAAAGAAAATAAAAGTGTTTGGCTTAAAATTAAATTTCCACTTGTTTCTTTTTAAATGATTTAGAAATACAGCTTTAGCTGGGAAACGTTGCTTTCCACCCATAGGACGGGAGAAGGGCAGGAGTCCCCTTCTAAAGGGCCAGTTTTCTCATAGCTTTCTGAAATTATAAGAATATAGGAAAATGCCCTTTCTGATAAGTAAAGGCAGTGTCAGGTTCAACTGATGGCCCGTTACATCACTCTTCACTCGGGGTCCTTGGACCTTGGAAACTCGCACGTATCTCTTCTTCATCCCAGCAACCTTAGAAACTAGAAGGAATAAACGCAGCCGATAAGCTGTGAATTGTGTAAAGTGAGACCTTGTTCCCCTTTCCACACTTCCTCCTTCACGGCCTTTCAGGTGCAGTAGATCTAACTGCAACCGTGTTCTTAGTGCCTGCTTGGAAAAGGCAAGTGTTTACGGCAGGGGTCAGAGGCAGAAGAGGGCTCCAAAGCCTGGCCAGAAACTTCAGACGACTCAGTGAGGCAGGAATTGAGGCTCACTTTGCTGCCTCCTTCATTTCTCCTCTATAAACTTTCTCTGGTTTATGCTGGGTGTGGGAGAGAGCTACAGTGTAGTGTGCTCACTAACATAGAAACGGTCATGGTTAATTTTGACTGTCAATTTGATTGGATTAAGAAATGGGTGGAGAATTAGTGATGGTCCAGATTATAGCCTGAAACCTCAGATCTAATCAATGCATTCACTCTTAGGGTTCTTATCGTTTTGAAGAGGTGCCATGACCATTGCCACCCTTATGAATCAAAACGTTCAATCGGGAGTGGCTCGCTCACAGTTTCAGAGGTTCAGTTCATTATCATGGGGGGGAGCAAGGCGGCGTGCAGGCAGACATGGTGCTGGAGCTGAGAGTCCTACATCTTGCTGGCAACAGGAAACCAACTGAGACACTGGGCAGTATACTGAGCATAGAAAACTCAAAACCTGCCTCACACTGACACACTTCCTCCAACAAGGCCACGGCCACTCCAACAAAGTCACACCTCCTAATAGTGCCACTCCCTATGAGATTATGGAGGACAATTGCATTCAAATTACCACAGTGTGCTCCTGATTTGGTTGCATTGCTGTGAGGTGGTGAAGGACAGGGGGTGGAGTCTAGCTCAGAGGAAGGTAACGGGGGGGGGGGCATATTCTCAGGGGTGCTGTCTTGTCCGGACCCTTCATGTGTCTGTACCGTCTGTCTCCCCTCCTTCCCATCCTCCAAGAAAAGAACAACCTTCTCCACAGGCTGTCGCAGCCATGATGTTCTGCCCAAGTACAGCGGCCAGCAGAGCATGGATCGACTCTCCAACATAAAACTGAGCCAGACTAAGACTCTTCTCCCTTAAGAGCTTTCTTTTGGGTATTTTGACCAGAGCAACCTGAAAGTAACCAACACAGAGAGACTCTAATTGTATTCCAAGCTGGCTTGCTTATGCAGCAGCCCAAGTGAAGGTTCTGACCAGGCCTCTCCAGGTCCCACGCATCTGCTGCCAGGACCTATTCTACTCTTGTCCCATCTTCCCTCCTCTTCCTTCTCTTGTCTGTCTTCCTTGATGCAGTTGGGGAACACAAAACTTTCTGGGGTGCCACTGGGACACACCCCAATCCTTAGGCATACGGACCAGTGACTTCACATCACAGCCAAAGCCCCAGACTCTACAGCAGCCCTTAGCTTACTTTTTCCCAGGCTCATCTCTGTGATTGGCAGCTCGATGCTCCCATGATGCTGTGACCTGACTCTGTGTCTTTGCTAGGTCTCCTCCCAGGTTTTTTCTCTTATCTCTTACTTTGTAGAGCTGCCACTTCAGATTGGGATGTTCTGTCCCCTGTCCCTAGGAAACTTTCTGCAGATGTCAGTGTTAACCATACATTCCAACAACCTGTTCACATCTCAATGTCCCCAACTACATATTCCATGACAAAAAACCTCTAGGCCTTGATCCCTATGCACATGGAAAATAGTCTCTCTTTCCCGCACCAGCCCTGCCCAGCGCCGAAGTCCCTCAGGCTGTGCTGGTGTACCCCAAAGCTGTTCCTTTCAGACAAAGCTATGTTACATGTAACCCACCTGTGGTGGTTTGAAAGAAGATGGCTCCCAAAGGGAGTGCATTATAAGGAGATGCGACCTTGTTGGAGGAAGTGTGTCACTGTGGGGGTGGGCTTTGGGGTCTCTTTTTCTCAAGCTTCCCTCAGTGTGACAGCCATTCCACTTCCTGTTGTCTGCAAGATGTAGGACTCTCAGCTCCAGCACCATGCCCACCTGCACTCTGCCATGCTCCCTGTCATGATGATATTGGGCTGAACCTCTGAAACTGTAATTGAACCACCCCAATTAAATGTTGTCTTTATAGGAGTTGCCATGGTCATGGTGTCTCTTCACAGCAATAAAAACCTAAGCATCCCAGAGATCCATTCCTTTGAGTTCTAGCACTCCACCTTCAAGACTCTCCAGAGAGAACAAAAAGAGCTGTTGCAAAGAGAACGTGGCATGCCATCCTAACCATTAAGGCAAGCAATGCTCAGCTGAACACCTGACCAACCTTTCAGTCAGGTCTTGGGAGGAAACGCCAACACCCGCTACTTTTCATCTAAAGAGCAGGAACTGAAACCCACAGAAACCTAGAAGTAGCCACCCAGCTGTCTTCCAGGATGTTGATCACAGTCTACTTCTCTCCAGAGTCAGCTGTGGGTTCTCCCAGGGGCTTCTTCACATGGCAGAGCTGCATGCTCCACATCCAGACCAGCCATAGCCAATCCATCGTGGGTTGCCACGTGGGGTGCCACCAAGAGCCGCCACGATGTGGAGACTGGCATAGCAACAAATTTCTGGAGAAAGGCTAAACAATTTGCCTGGTGTGTCCACGTTTTGTCTGTGGGATGCCATCTATCTATTCATATAGAGACATCTAGGCATAGAATTCACGTTTAATGACTGCTTCCTACCACATAGGTCTGGATCATCTGCACCCCAGATTCAACCTGGGGCACTCATTGTTGGATTCGTTTACTCGGGATATAATACGATAATGAGCTCCTTTAATGTGGGGGGAGAAAATGGATAATGTTTCCCTTCAACTATCGGTGAGACAGACAGACAGCAGCAGGGGCAAATCAGTACCATTTCTGGAGGTGGGGTGAAGACAGGAGACAAGGTAAGAGGGGACAGGGAGTTAGTGTGACCAGAGCAGGGCCATAAGGCGACATGTGCAGTCAGGGAGGCCTTCCCAGAGAAAGAATTTTAGAACAAACGCCTAAGAGAAATAAAGAGAACATTCTAGAAAGAAGGGACTACAGATGCAAAGGCTACTGAGACAGCACATATACAGGATGAACTCCACAGTGTGGAACAATCTAGAAACAAAAACAAGGAAGCCTGGGCCAGGTTAGTAACTGGGACTAGATGACTTGCAGTATTAGATGAGTACGCATGTGTGGAAGTCAGGAAACCCACAGATTTCAACACTGAGTGCCTATATGGGATGAGTCAGGGGCGCATCTCATGGGATGACTCCAAGTTCCATTATAGCCATGTTGAAGGTAAGGTACTCACTGGACACCCATGTAGAACCATGTGCTATGCACAGACCTGAAGTTCAGAAATGAGGTCCCTGCTGGAAACTAGAGGAAGGCCCAACTAGCCTGCATATGGCTTCAAAGCCATGTGACTAGAAAGAAAGAGTACAGCTAGGGAGCACAGGGGCTCCGTCATCAGAGAGGACAAGAGAGTATGGAACGTCTGGAAGTCAAGCAAAGAAGGTGTCCGGGAAAAATCAAAGCTTGTCGGACTTCCCTGCAGGCCAAGGACAGACGGGCAGAGAGCAGGCTGACTGAGCCGTGCTGTTTGGAGTGAAAACTGGGTTTGGATTAATCTGAGGAGGGCAGGTGGGTGGAGGGGATAGGAGAGAGGACAGTATCTCTCTGAGGATGAGGATGAGGATGAGGAAGGCAGATGGTGGAGGAGGGGCTCTCTCGGGTCAGCAGTTTGCTTTCAGATGGAGAATAGGAGTCCACAGGGTTAGCAACAGATGAGAAACATCCTGTAAAGAACCAGTTTGATGTTTCAAATGACAGGTGAGGCAATGGCCTGGGAAGTGACCGACAACAGGCAAAGGGGCAGAATTCAGTGCCCAGGGGCAGGACTGTGAGGGAAGGCAGGACTGCATGGTATGTGGGGTAAGGCATGGGTGGAGGAGCTAACGGTCTTCTGCTCTTAGACAACTCTGGCCTTGAAGGGAGGCGTAGCAGGCGGTGCACAGACACTCAAAGACAAAATGGGGGAAAGAATTTAGATAAAAATATATGTCAGTGTGTAAAGCCTTGGGAGTCAAAGGACTGTTGGCATCGAATTTGCAGAGGCTTTGCGTAAAGACACTCAGACCTACAAAGAGACCCGCGACAGCATGGTCTGGAGACCATTTATAGAAACTAGACAATGATACAGTTCTCATAAAGGGCCAAACTTATTGAGAAAGGTTGGGAATTCTTTTCCTAATCAGCAAGGATATGTTATCTTATTCCAGAATCTTTAACAAGGAAGTAAAGGCAGCAGACAGAAGGAAGAGGAAAGGTGGGGGATTTGGGAGGAGGGGAAGAGGCTCCCTGGGCATGTGTATCTTCAGATGAGGGTCCTGAGGAGCCAAGACCGCACTGAGGGGAAGGATATTTTGCCTAGCAGAAGTCTGTAGAGCCCAGAGTCTCAGATTTTGTACCTCATTTTTACCCAGACCACCAACATTCATCAAGCCACAATCATGGGCTAAGCTCCATCCAAGGGCTGCGGGGTCCTGTCACTGAGTTGACATGAATAAGATGCATAAAATCAGCTGAAAGTCAGAGTTCAGATTTGCTCTCATCTGTGGCCTCTGTTGTTTTCAGTTTTCGAAAGTGTGTTTTGACTCTTCCAGTGAGAAATTATGAGCCAAGCAGACGGGAACTGCCTTGGGTCTTCACACACAGGTTACCTGACAAAGACACCCATTAGCCTGACCACCAAACCACAAATGGACAGGAATAAATAATACATAGAGTCTTCCCAGGGTGCTCCGACGTGTGTTAATTACTGTAGTTGTATGGAGGTGAGGTCATTTATTTTTCAAAGGATTAATGAAATGGAGTTTCTGCTTGTCACCAGACATGTTTGTGTTCTTCTGCCTCTCCCTCGTCCCCAGACTTCACCCAAGACGTAGCGAAAGGCTTCATGGACTGTCCTCTCCTGAGTAAATCAGGCCTTTATTTTACCACAATTATGTATTAACTATTAAAGCGTTCTTTCATTCCCCTTTCCCTTTGAGATAGGGTGTCTTGTAGCCCCAGCCCACGCTTGTCTCCAGCTTTTGCTGTAGCCAAGGTTGCCCTTGAACGTCTGATTCCCCTACCTCCTTCTCCCTAGTAAATAATAAAAATTTGGAAAACAAAATATACTACATGAGAAGAAAAGTATATAAATAAGTAATTCAGCTTGCTTGTATTTTTTCCCATTAAATATGTAACAAAATATTCTTATGTAACATAATGGACTTGCTTTGGATAAAAAAAAAATTTGGACATGTAGAAAGTAGAAAAAAATTTAAATTAACTATGATCTTATGTCCCGTAGTCACTAATATTCTGATTTTTACGATTTTTACTGTGTAAAAACATTTGGAGTCATAGCACAGAGTGACTAAATGCTGAGTACGGTTTCTGGTCTGCATGATTTTCTTAGCATTGCATTCTAGGGTTGCTCTTTATCCATTGTGATTTCGGCATTATGGTCTAATCTCTGGCTTCACCGGGGGTCCTAACATTCCATTGTGTGGGAGAGATGCACTGCACCTTCTGCCTACCTACTTGCCTTTCTCCTTTGACTGTCTTTTTTTAATTTTGTTTTTGTTTTCTTGTTTTGTTTGTTTTTTAACTGTTCTTTTCCTGTTCTGAGTGAAATGTTTTGCCCTTATATTATTTAACATAATTACTACCAACACAGAGGTGAAGTGTGTAATACTGTATTTTTATTCGCCTTATAAGGTTATAGAATCTTCAGATTCACTATAGAACTCTGAAATTCAGAAACAATCATTATATATATATATATATATATATATATATATATATTGAAGACACCATGCCCTTCCCACTGGTAAGTCTCTGTTCTAGTTTTCTCTCTGTGATTATGATGAAACACTGACTGGTACGGGATTCCCCTCTGTAAGCTGTGAATACCATTGGTGAATAAAGAAACTGTCTTGGCCTGTTGATCGGGCAGAACTTAGGAAGGCGGGGAAAACTAAACTGAATGCTGGGAGAAAGGAGGCAGATTCAGGGAGAAGCCATGTAGCCCTGCTGGAGACAGATGCCAGAACTTTAGCCAGTAAGCCACAGCCACATGGTGATACACATATTAATGGAGATGGGTTAAATTAAGATGTAAGAGTTAGCCAATAAAAAGCTAGAGCTAATGGGCCAAGCAATGGTTTAATTAATACAGTCCCTGTGTGATTATTTCGGGAGTCTGAGCAGCCGGGAACAAACAGCAGCCTCCTTACAACAACTGACCAAAGCAGTGTGGGGAGGAAAGGGTTGATTTGGGTGAAAGGTCCTAACCACAACTGTCATGGATGAAAGACAAAGCAGAACTTAGTAGGAACCTGGAGACAGGACTTCAATAGAGACCATGGAGGAACAGTGCTTGCTGGTTTTTCCCCCCATGGCTTCCTCAGTCTGCTTTCTGACACACCCCAGGACCACTTGCCCAGGGATAGAACTGCTAATAGTGGGGTGCCCCCTCCTACATTAACTTACAATTAAGACAATGCCCACATGCATGCCTACAGGCCAATCGAAGAAGCCAATTCCCAATTGAGGGCCCTTCTTCCCTGTGTGTCACATGACAGCCACAGTTAACTATCACAACCTCTTCTATCTGTGTGATACCTGTCCTGTCAGTACCCGCATAGCTCATGATGCTGCAGGAATTCTCGTGTGGCTTCAGATTTTTGTGAGAAATCTGGATGTCACAGTGAAGGATAATAAAGACCGGTCATATCAGTCACAACACTTTTGCCACTCAGAGGAGGAATTCTGCTATTATCAGTCCACCAAGTTTTATAAGAAAAGTTATTTAATTTTATCAACATGTAGTTCAAACAGAGAGAGCCAAGGCAGTTTTCTTCTGTGCCCTGGTACTGGATTAGCACCACTAGGGTGTTAGATATCTCAGTGGCAACAGATAGATAGATAGATAGATAGATAGATAGATAGATAGATAGATAGATGGATGGATGGATGGATGGATGGGTATGTAGGTAGGTAGATAGATAGATAGATAGATAGATAGATAGATAGATAGATGGCTAGATAGATAGATAGATAGATAGATAGATAGATAGATAGATAGATAGATAGATGATAGATGGATGGATGGATGGATGGATAGATCGATAGATAGATAGATAGATAGATAGATAGATAGATAGATAGATAGATAGATATCACAGATTTGTTTAGTCATTGCTAGGCTAGAGCCTTGATACTGGAGTCTTTGTGCATCGCAGTGGCAAGGTTATTCTGTCTGGAAAAGGGGCTCTTTAAGCTTCATCTGTCAGGTGAGGAGGCCTCCCTGCAGAGTATCAGTGCAGACATTCAGGAAAGGCTTGTTAGCTCAGGCACAGTTCCTAAGCCTACCGCCTGCATGTGCAAACAGCCGCCAGACAGAGCCGGTTATTCTTACTTCTATGTGAGGAGCTGAAGGCATAGAATATCAGCCCTGTGTGTGATTCACGCAGTGTCAGAACGAGGGTGTCGACCCCAGGCAGCCCAACATTAGAGCTCTGTACTAACTCCAACAACCAAGCCCAGGCTTGAGTCCTGAGGTCACCCCTGACACCCAGAGGGAGCCGTGAGCCGGTCTAATAGGTTCTCTCAGGACTTCTATCATCTCCAGAAGACTAAGAGAGAAAACAGTTTGGGGAAAGGAAGCATGATCCTGTACAACATGAGATAACACTAGATTATTCTAGAAAGTCGTAGCACTGTGCTCTGGTGCCATCTAAATAGAGCAATAAACATTACTCGATTAGAATGCAATCCCTTGGGTCTTTCTGCTCATCACTTTATGCTCATTGGCTCCAAGTACCTGTGGGCTCCTGATAATCACTGCATTTAAGGTAATTCAATCCAAGCAGGCCTCCATCCTCTTTGGCCCGGTTGTCTCGGTTCCCCATAGGGCTACTCCTTTCAGATACACACATCAGCATGCACCATCGTTTTCTAATAACCTGAGTCACACGTGTGGACAAGGCAGACCATATCAATGTCCAGCCCAGCCTATGCTTGCCTTTCTGTACATCTGGAAGTGATTTTCAGCCCCGCATTAAAACCTGAAAGTAACCGTACTGTGAATAAAATGTTCACAATGCGTGAGCACATTTGAACAGTTTTATTTCCACCATAAGGCTAACTCAAAACGTTTTGGCAAAGAACAGATCTATGGCATTTGCTCAAGTGGCAAGGAACCGCGCTTCCCCAGACGCTGTTCAGAGGAGGCTGGAGAAGCCTGGGTGGAGGCAGAATCCGACCCATCCTACCCCGCAAGCACAGAGCCTCCTGCTGATGAGCTGGGGCTGTTTCATCTTGCCAATCGTTTTGCATATTCCATTAGATTAGGAAGCTGGCAGCGCAGGGAAGATGGGGCAGCTGCTTCAAGAGAACTTGTGTGCCGCGATGAACAGCGGTGCCCTATCCGGTTTGCAAGTTCTAAGTATGCCCACACATGTGATTTCAGAATAGTTTCCCATAACCTGGTCTCTCTGGGTCAGCCTTGCCCTGCCATGACCCACGTGACTGCCTACAGCAATAACTTAGAAATCCAACTGCTCAGTTTTACAATACAATCCCTGCTGAGAAGCAGGGAGAGACAGCTTTAGTTTTCTGACAACCCAATGGGCTGTCTTTGGATGTCTGTGGGTGGTGATTGTTATGTCTATCTGAATCTCACAGCAGCATTTTTGAGAAAAATTATCGCAGGGTACCAGCACCTGAGAGCCAGAAACCCTTGATCCAAAAGTTAGCGGTGACCACTGGCCAGTCAGGGTCATTTGACCGGAAGAATGTAGCTGGGAGGACATGGTGCACACAATCTCACAGCACAACGTCCGCATGGACAGGTGCTGGGCACACCTGCCAGAATGATGTTCATGATTGTGGACTGAGGGAAGGTGTCTTGCACGTGGCCGGTACTCCGTCACAACTGACTGTGGAGACAGCTCTCAACGCCGCCTTAAAAAGCAACATTTGCTTTATTCCAGGCTTTGCCATTTTTGCCACAGAGGTGTGTACATGCCAGGGCAGCGGGTGTGGAGGCCAAAGGATGACTTTGAAGAGCTGGTGTTCTCCTCCCTCCGTGTGGGCTCTGGGGAGCAGACCCAGGTCATCACCAGTCTTGGTGGGAAAAACATTTACCTGTTGAACTAGCTTGCAAGATCCCCGAATAGCTACATGAGAAAGGGTGTGTAGGGTGATTCAGGCCTGCATGGGACGTGCCTAGATTTGAGGTGCAGAGGTCTCTGTTAAGGGACGCACTCCTGTAAGAGTGGAAGGAGTCAGGAAGCAGCCATTACAGCTTTCTGCCTTGTGGAATATTGCTTACCATGAGAGAAGACAAAGATATCAGCACTCGGGGATTTAAGACTGCCTGTGCAAGGAGACCACCTCTTTCTCAGGCTTTGCCCCACTCTCCTAAGAACTGGGCCATCTATCTACATACGGAAAAGTTCAGCATTCAGAACTGAATGAAATGTCGATCTTTTGTGCGTTAGCAAGCTATTAAGGATTTCAAAACCTTGAGAGCAAAGCTTAAGCCATATGCCTGCCTTTATAAGTCCTCATCCCACTCCCAGGAGGGTGACTGTGTGTCCAAGCAGCACTGGTGTCACGTGCACCATCATGTATCTCTCTCCCCACTGTCACTAAGGGGGTTCCTGAGTCTCGGAAGGCGCAGCACAGCACATGGCCTGAGCTGTCCCCAAAGTCGGTGATGACGAAGTTGACTGTCAGATGCTCTGTGAGTGAAAGTCATCCTGCAGGTTGAGATCAGAAAGTGACAGGACAGCCTGAAGGTTCCTACACGCTCCAGGCTATGTGCTGGCCCAGCGCGGGAGTCAGCCTTCACCTCTAGGGCGTGAAGCTGTTTGCCTCTATTCAGTAGAGGAACAAAAAGGATGTGTTAGCACACTGGAGCCAGAGCAGATTCCAGCTTCCAACATGTCTACTCCTGGAAGAAGAGATACATGGTTCTGTCATATTCAGTGGTGAACCCACACACACACATAGACACAGATATTCACACACAGAGATACACACACACATAGTTATTCACACAGCGAGAAATACATAGAGACACACTAGAGAGACGTAGACACATGTAAAGACACAGAGAGATAAAAAGATACACACAGATATACACACTTACACAGGCAGAGAGAGAGAGAGAGGGAGAGAGAGAGAGAGAGAGAGAGAGAGAGAGAGAGAGAGAGAGAGACTTGTCTAGAAAACAGCATGGAATCACTAAAGGCAAGGGCTGGAAGCTGCAGCAGCATGGTGAATTAGCATCTCCTGAGTCAGGCATCCCTGTACTCCTCTAGCCTGACAGTGACTTGGTCAGGGCTTCTGGGAAGGGAATGGATAATATGTTACTAGGGTCTTAAAATATTAAAGCTTCATGACCTAGAAATGTTATTTCTAGAAATCAATCCAAAGGGGAACAAGTCAGGAATGTGAACAGGATTTATGCACAGAAGTGTCCATTAAGGTGTTATCTTTAATCATGAAATCTGAAGATGATTAAACACATTATGGCTTATTTACAGGATAAAATACTGTGGAGCATGAGCATTTTGTTTATTTATAAACATGCTAACTCCATAAAGAAATTCTTAAGGATAGTTTTTTGATATTTGTAATAGAGAATGTTTATATGAAATGTTATCTCAAGCGTGTAACAACTATGGGAAAAGGGAAATGTTAGAGGAAGAAGTAGAGGCATTTGTGGAATGACAGAATTACAGAGGATTTTTTCTCCTTCCCTGACAAATTTATATATGTTTTTTAAAAAAACACAGTGAAAGTATCAATTTAACAATTTCTGAAAGCAATGAATTAAGAATATGAGCATCAGAATTAATTAGCATTGAGAGCTGCTTCCCTGTGTGAGATATTGAGATGAGACATAGATTAGATTACTTCCACCTGACATGGGCAATGTGCATCTTTTCTCAGGGCTCTGACTTTGTTAAAACATATTTGTTATTTCTGTCTTACAGACTCAGAACAGCTCCAAGAAAGATAGATACAAACAAATCACTTGTACACACTCCACATGCATGTAAACACTCAGACACCTATTCACACACATTCACACACTCACACACATACTCTTATGAAAACACTCACTCTCACACACACATAAGTCTCACAATACTCACATACACTTGCACACATGCATGCACACACAAACTACACATGCATTCAAACTCGTGCAAACTCACACTGCACACAGTCTCATGCACACATTCATGCATAGACTCACTCTTACACACATTCACACACTTGCACACAGTCTCACAGACACACAGTCTCACACACTCATTCACACACTTACACACACAAACATTCATACCCAGTTGCACACGTGCACACACACACACACACACAGCTTAAAAACATGATGAGCAACTGTCAGGAAGTTTGGTGTGTGGCGCCTCCTGAGTACTGCTTTGGGAAGTGTCCCTCTCGTGCTTCCGGCCGGTGTTACTGAAGCCCAGATGCTTGTCGAGGCTCACTGACAGTCCACCCAGTTTAGGACAGGATGAATGGTGCAGAACTCTACAGGTTCTGTGTGAAGGTGACTGAGATGGAGGGAATTCTGGGTAAAGCCTTCACCCTCGGGTGCATGAAAACCAACACAGGGGAGGTGAAGTGTAAAAGCAGCAGAGCATGCCCAAATCTACTCTGCTTGCCAGTCAAGCCATGAGGAGTCCACCGTCAGCACAAACCGCAGCTAGAACTGCTTACCTAGTCAGGGCATGAGTGTCCAGAGTCGAGCAGAACGAATTACCCTCAACTACCCTTATTCTGGAGCCGTGAAGCTTTGTCCCCCATGTGAGGTATGTCTGTGCGCTGTATTCATGTGTGTGCAAACAAGCTTCTGTCCCGTGTGTGCTTGTGTGGAGGCCAGAGGGAGACGCTGGGTTTCTTTGGGTATAGCTATCTACTTAATTTTTTGAGACAGAGTCTCTCGCCGAAGCTGGAACTTGCTGATATTGTTAGGATGACTGACCAGAGCCCCGGGGCCTCCTGTTTCCCTGCCCAGTGCTGAGGACACAGGCATGCACCCCTAAGGCCAGCTTCTAGTGTGTAGCTGGAGATGCTGATCCGCATTTTACCTAGTGAGCATCTTCCCAGCCCTGTCCCAGATGTTTTGAAAGGTGCATTCCTAAGAATTTTCATTCCCCCCGGCCCCCATTGACAGATGAGAAGCAAAACACTGTCAGATCCAATGAGGGAAAAATACCTCTGCTATCTCTTGCAAAAAGTCAGCAGCGATTCGGGAGTCCCCAGATAAAAGAAAAATACGGCATTTAGTGAAGAGCAGTAAGTGACCCCATCCATCAACCACAAAATGGAAGTGCCACAAATCCCTGCGCAGCCCCAAAAGGCGGCTGGTAGACCTTCCGTCTATCCGGACTGTCAGGAAAGAGCGCACAGGACTGAGTGGTAGACCTTCCGTCTATCCGGACTGTCAGGAAAGAGCGCACAGGGCTGAGTGGTAGACCTTCCGTCTATCCGGACTGTCAGGAAAGAGCGCACAGGGCTGAGTGGTAGACCTTCCGTCTATCCGGACTGTCAGGAAAGAGCGCACAGGGCTGAGTGGTAGACCTTCCGTCTATCCGGACTGTCAGGAAAGAGTGCACAGGGCTGAGTCGGGTTCCATCAGCTTCCTGTCACACCTGGCCTAGTGGGCTAGCTATCCTGCAGGTGCACGAGTCGGACATTACCTCCTGTGAGGTCAACAGAAAGGACATTATCAAACCAGAGCCTGAGAAGACCAGGCAGTGAGATACCTGGCTTAGAAACCAAACCGTTTTAAACTGCAGCCTCCCTAAGGGCAGAAACAATTCACTCTTGAAAACCAAAAGAGGCCACCTGACGTTAAATGTGCTTTGCTTAACCTTGTTTTAAAAAATCTAACAAAACTCTTCACACAGCCTGCTGGCATTAAAAACCAGAACAGTTTATGTTCTGTAAAAGTTTATGTAAAAAATACTTTTTTCTTTTTATTTCTTTTTAAAAAGAAAAAGTCAGTCCTGCTTAGGCCTGCCATGTCCTTCCATATTAGTCTCTGCCCATTATAATTGACATACAGTGATATTTTACTTGTGTTTTAGTAAATAAAGCTTGCCTGAAGATCAGCATACAGAGCTAAAACCACTAGGGGCCAGGAAGTGGCGGCACGCACCTTTAATCCCATCCTGGGCTACACAAGATTGAATCTGTCCAAAAAGAGAAACAGAGCTCACACAAAGGTCATCCCAGCACTCGGGAGGCAGACCCCTTTAATCCCAGCATAGGGAGGTGGAGACAGAAGAGATGCAGAGAGATGAACACAAGGAGGGAGGAGACTAGAGGAGTCTGAGGTTTGGAGGAGAGCATTGCAGCCTGCTGGGCCAGGATCGCCCCTTTGTTTGGCTGAGCCTTGGTAGAGGTGAGAGCTCTCTAGTGGCTGGCTGCTTTGCTTTTCTGAACTTCAGCTTGAACCCCAATATCTGTCTCTGGGTTTTTATTATTTGTGCTACATTGACGGACCACACAGCAGGAACATTTGCAGGTTTTCGCATTTTGCCTGTGCACTGGACTTTATTTTACCAGGCAAAAAAAATGGGGATTTTTCATTTGATCTTCCTTTTTAAAAAAAGAAATTAAAATAATATTCAATTGTATGTGGGAGACGACTTTTGATGTTAATGAGCATGTTTAAGTTCTTCTAGGAATAGATAAAAAGATTCATCTGTAGGTAAGAGTTTCATCCACAGGCTCGCCTCTCCCTAAAGACAGAGGAATTAGGGAGAAGCAGTATATTTATGGGAATTCAAAAACTTCCCTGTCACGAGAATAAATCCAAAAAGATAAATTTTTAGCTTCAACATAAAATGAAGTTATAGCTCTTTGACAAATGAGACTCTTCGTTGTCATGACACGCTAGAGGTGTGCGTCGAGAGGCCTGCCCATGTGTCAGGTGTTTTAGGAAAGGGTTAAAGCACACATTTCTAGACCATTCCCCAGATACAGTGCCAGAAATGTGATTACAGACATCTGTATCAGTCTACCGTATAGCACGGCAGCTCCACTTTTACAAACTGTTAATTAAAAAATCTATTAAATGGATGCCCCTTGGAGAGAAATTAATATCACACCTAAGGTTGGGAGTCAACGCAGCTCAGTGGCTGAGAAAATTGGGCCGGTGGAGTCAGAAAACAGGCACTAATCTACAAGCAGTGTAGGGAAGAGGCCGACTCCCCAAAGAGGAAAGGCTGAGGAGGAGTTCACGATGCTTCCAGGTATCTGGAGCTTGAATAACACAGAAAAATAATCAAAGACTTGAGGATGGCGTTGGAAAGAAAAAGCTGGAAGGCTGAAGCTAGCACATCAAACCCTGTAAGACAAGTTATTGGCAGCTTCCAATGAGGTCAGGAAGAAAATGAGAATTAGCTGAAAACTCGGACATTAGAGAAGTATTTCTGCAGGCCAACATCGTGACATGTCACCCCCAGGTCACAGGCCGGCTGCCTGCAGGCAGCTCTTGCCAGGTTCTTCGCTTTCTTTTCTAAATGTGTGTTGTTCACCAACACGTGAGAAATCACATTTCACAGAAAGCCAGGTTGCTTCTCTCTGAAAAGCAGGTGACGTTAGAAGCCACAGGCTAGGATTCCAGATAGCTGGAGCTGGACCTGAAGTCTGAGAACGCAGCTCCATGCAGACAGGACTGTTGTCCACACCTCTGGGCCCAGGACTCCGTCAGGGCTTGAAGAAGAGGCAAGGCGCTGGCGGAATGAAGGCATGAGCAGTGGTCATGCCTGCTGGAGGGCTGCGCTGTCTATCCTGCCACCTCCTGCTCTTTGAAGCTGTTTTCCTGACTGTTTTGTGCTGCAGTGTGAGGTGGGACACCTATGTGAGGCGGGACACTCCCATGTGAGGGGGGACACCTGTGAGAGGCGGACACCCGTGCTATCTCTCAGTGGGAATTTCCACAGAATCCCCTCTGCTGGCCACATGTCTAGACTACTGAAGAAGATGACAGTTCTCTCACGTTCTCTCTCTATATAGACTGTTAAGTGTAGCCCCTAAAACTGAAGTTCCCTTAAAGTTTATCCTCATCATTCACGCTAGCGCTGTGACGTCATATAAGATCATTCTCCAAAGCCCTTGTGATACTGGAAATAAAGAGGGGCTTCGTGTCTGTAGGTCTCCATCATGTGAGCTCCTCGGGGCTGTGTGTTGAGCATGGTCTCCAGAAAGATGCTTCCTGTCTCTATCCGTGGGACCTGACATAGTGATCCAGTCAGAAGCAAGTTCCTCTAAAACTGTCCCGAAGCCTAATGACAAATCATTACTAAAAGAGGAGAGGCCACCAAGCCCCAGAGAAGATAACACAAGGACGGAACCAGAGAACCAAGTGGTGCGCCTACAAGCCTACAGATGCCAGCAATGACCAGAAGTCCAGGGACCCCCTAGATGTTAGAAGATGCCAACACCACCAACACCTCGATTTCAGCTTCTGACCTCCACAACAGAGAAAGAGGCTTCTAAACAGTATCACCAAGCTTGTAACCATGTGTTACTGTGACCCTGAGTATCCAGTTTGGAGGTATTCCTACCCCGTGTCAGAGAAGTTCCCCAATAAACACACGGTTTGGATTGTTCTTTAGGTAGATTTGACTTTACTTGAGTTCTTAAAACTTAACATATTGCTGCCTCTTCCCTAAGCAACTCCCTTTTTCTAATGAAGCCTTTCAGCCTGAGGTCTCACACAGCCTGAGGTCTCACACAGCCTCAACCACAAATGTTGCCATGATGTAACCACAGTGGCCCAGTTAGGGGGTCACATATGCTTCTTTTACGTCATTTGAAACTCATGACAGTGTGGATGGAACAAGGTGCACTTCCAAGCCATGCAAATGCATGAAGCTGTAGACACCCCACTCCCCCCACCCCCACCCAGCATACTATGTGATTGGACATGTGCAGTGCTAGTCCAGTAGAGAGACACGGCTTCCTTCTGTGTGCGGAGCTGTATCAGCTCCTGGGAGGCGGTTGCGAATTGAGCTGGTCTTGAAGTCCCTGCCACCATGTCCTGCAGCTGCACTTCACCCACTGCCAGAAGACTTATCAGACGATTTCCAATTTAATTCTCCAGGTCACCCAGCATCATAGATGTGTGTCACCTCATTTTGTGGAAAAGAAATCGTACACATGGAGACCCAAGGCCCGAGTTTTTCTGTGACTGGATGGCAGGATTGAAAAATCTATGGGATAGAGGGGAGGGAGAGGCCTGCCCAAGCATAAGACAGAGAAACTGTGGAACTGGGTGAGGGTGGTGCATGAGAGCCAAAAAACGGCCTGGAGCTTGACCGCCCTTCTAACGCACTTGGACGTGGGGCTGGAGAAACGACTCAGCAGTTAAGAGCACCGGCTGCTCCTGCAGAGGGCCAGGGTTCAGCTCCCAGCATCCACATAGTGACTCACAACCATTTATAACTGCAGTTCCAGGGAATCTGGTGCACCCTCTGACCGCTGCAGGCACCAGGCACTTCCATGGTGCACACACACATAGCAGGCAAAATGTTAGTACACATGAGAGAAAAGAAGTAAACCCTGTAAGCTGCGTCAACATACTTAGAGTTCACCGAGCTACACTTGCAAGTTACAGAGCTAAGGGTGTCTGCACTTAGGTCTCCATTTTGGGATGCAGGCTCAGTGAATGGTAAGAAGGGCCAGAGGTGTTGCATGAATTCTAATTGGTCTTAAGAATAAAAACCTGGAGTCAGATATTAGTGGGTGAAAGCTGAAAGATCAGTGAAGTAGAGCAGCCAGGCACCTGTTCTCACCTCCACGAAATCCTCAGACTGAAAGGGGTACGTAGCCTGTCTACAAATCCTCAGACTGAATGCCTTGAGGTCCTGTCTCCGCCCGCCTTATATGCCTCTGTCTGCCCAGCCATAACCCTTTTCTCCTCTCCCTGTGCTGGGATTAAAGGCTGTGACTCCCAAATATTGGGATTAAAGGTGTGAGCCACCACTGTCTGACCTCTATGGGACTCTGATCTTCAGGCAAGCTTTATTTGTTAGATTACAAACAGACTATCACCACAGAGGTGAGTTTCAGCCTCCAGTGTTGATGTCATGGAGGAAATGAGAGTTTGGAGGTGGGAATGTGGAAACAGTCTGCAGGACACCAGGGAGGAAGCTTGAGTTCACGGAGAGCAAGCCATCCAGGCTAATCCAGGAGAAGGGATTAGAAGAGAACACAGACCCCAAGCACAGACAGGTTACATCCAGTTCTCCACACCTCTGGGATGCTCAGTTGGCAGACAGTGCTGCCCTTCAGCCTTCTCTCCAGACCTCAGGTGGACTTCCTCCCAGGGAAAGGTATTGGCAGCTAGAAGGTGGAGCTTGGTTTTAAATACTGAGGAGCAGACTCAGAAGGTGTCTGCATGTTGGGGAACACAAGGCAGGATGTGGACACTGCTGGCCTCCATAGCCAGATGGCCTCACCTCACAGCACCGCAAGCTGGGCACTGGGAACGTGGCAGAGGGGAAACGCTGCTTGGATCACGGATGGGGCATTTCTAACTCAGCAGCCAAGAGAAGGGAGTTGTCCTGAGCCTTCTCAAGAGTCTATGCAGGGCTACCTGGGGCATTGACGGCATGAGGGCCCCTTGTAGGTCCCACTGGGCTCTCCCTGCCTCACCTCAATATCCAGGGTGCCCTCCCTTCTTGCTGTCCTAAAGGCATAGTGTGAAAGTCTGGGGTTCGCACGCCATTATGAGGGTCTAAGATGATCTGAGTTCTGCATGTTCATCTATTAAGAAACTGATGAGTATTGGTGGAGTGCTTGCTCATTGTGCACAAACAAAACCCTTGATTCTAACCCTAGCAATAGACAAGCACCGGGAGGGAGATGCAGAAGGATCTGAAGTTCAAGGTTACCCCCAGCTACACAGCCTACTGAAGGCCTGCCTGGGCTACATGGGATCCTTTCTGAAAGGGAAAGCAAAGACACGGGAGCAGACACTGGCAAATGCTGGTGACAAATTCAGACTCCAAGGTCTGTTATGATCCCAGGGACTTTAGAAAGCCTTGAATTTCTGGGCTTGGGCTGTATCTTACCCCCTCAGTCCATTATTACTGTGTCGTGTGTCCTGCCCATGGCCAGGGCCCACTTGTGTGTCTTCTCTGCCCCTGAGCAGGAGAGCTGCCGTCTGCCTGTTGCAAACTCCCAGCCACTATCAGGCAAGCACAGATGTGAAAACTCTCTCCCTAGCTAAGGAACTCTTAGAGATCAGGTCAGACCCATCTCCACAGACTCACTTCACACACCCTTTCTTTCTCTGCCTGGTTCCCCATTCCTTTCCCAGGCATGTGACTTCCCTGCCTCAGCAGTCAAGAAATCCCAACTGGAGACACTGCCATCCACTCAAGACTGTGAGGAGGCACCGAGCCTGAAGGACGCAAGGTCACGACAACCATGGCTTGGCATAAAGATGGTTTTGTTTGGCTGCTGGGGAATTTTAAAAAATGTCATGGGCCTTGCCAACAATTAGAACCTGGGAAGTCTAACAGAAAATCCCAGATCTCACTTAAACTTAAAAAATTGAATTTATTTCCCCCAAACCTATATTCCTATATAGAAATGAGAGCTGGGGCTGAAATGGCTCTGCCCTGTGCACTGAACCAGCCCTTACCAGTCATCCACATATGCTCAGGATCCCTCCAGGTCTCTGCAGTTCTTTGAGTCTACAGCCAAGATTCTAGCACATTCTAGAAAACATTCAATCTAGTTTATAGACTCTGTATAAGGCCTCGATCCTGTTTAAAGCAATCCCCTGGGGAGCAGGGCAGAGTTACTGTCTAAGAAGACGCATTGCTCTGTGCCTCCCCATCTCATCCACCCTCCTGGCAAGGCGTTGATATTCATCTCCATAGACTCCGCTGAAAGAACGGAAATCAATAGCAAGGGAGGTCGCGCTAGGAAATTTGTTTGACGAGAAATACAAAATGAAAGAAAATCGTTGTGGTTTTAGCATGGAGGCAAGAAAAACAGAACCAGGTCTCAGTGTGCTGGCTGTTCCCAGCTATTATAAACAAAAGGGTGGCTACGGCTCAAAACGGGCACCTTAACCAGTTCAAACTGCTGCTGACTTTCCCAGACAGTGTGTGCTGAGTGAGGAGTGACCGGCTAAAGACAGTGGGTCGCTGAAGGAAGCAGAGGTTCCTGAGTGTGCTGGGACCCAGCGGCCCAGCATGGAGGGTGTGGGCACTGTCCTGATGACATGTGTGCTGTACAGACAGAGGGGAAAGCAGATTAACCAGTTCATCTGTGCAGTGGAACTCAAATAAGTGAGCATCTTCAACAGCTTCTGTGAGGGGTGATCCTCACAGATCCAGTAACAGAGCGTGCCCGACTACAGCCTGTGCAGCCGTACCCTGCCGTCCATCCCCCCATCTACAGCCCTACTCTGCCGTCAATCCCCCGTCTGCACTGCTCTCTGCCGTCCATCCCTCCATCCGCAGCCATACCCTGCCGTCCATCCCCCCATCTAGAGCCATATTCTGCGCTCATTCCTCCATCTGAACAGGCTGAACTTTCCCTAGGCCACTTCAAACCGGTAACTAAGACTGACAGTATTGAGATGGTAGGGCCATCCTGGGAAAGAGTAACTCCCAGGTGGCTCTTCTGTAGTTCAAAACCCCCAGCAGCCCTGGAGAGGCCTCCTTAGTGAATGGACATCCCACAGCTTCCCCTCTTCCCGCTCTGCCCAGGCTCTGAAGGGCTTTCCCAGTTTGCAGTCTGGGCCTCTTGCAGATTTTCCTGGTTTTTCCATCCTCCCCCTCTCTCAGGTTTCTCCTGGTGAGAAGCTGAGCAGATCCAACTGTATTGTGGGGTCAGAGAAGACCTGTTCTGCCCTTTGAAGGTGCTCACTATCAAGCCCGGTATAGTGGCTCACGCCTGTAATCCCAGCACAGTTCATGGGGAGGCAGGTGGATTACTGTGAGCTGCAAGTCATCACAGGATATAGAGAGACAAGTAGAAGAAGAGGAGGAGGAAGAAGAGGATAAAGAACAAAGAGGAGGAAGAAGAAAGAAGATGCAAAAGCAATAAATAGTAAGAAAAGTCTATAGCGTGTACTTGACAAGTCTATCTGCTCCACCCTATCATGGAGGCCCCTGCGTCAACATACTCACTACACTCCAAAGAGGCAAGCTCTCCTGCAGCAAACAAGCAAGTGGGCAAATACACCCCACAGAACTGAGGAGGGAGTTAAGTGAAAGAGAAAGGTTAAGAAGGATGAGAAAAAGAGGAGAAAGGAGAAGACAATCTCTTAGTTGTTCCTCATTGCATAATTGTAGTTCAATTAATAAAAAACCCAGAGAAAGATGTTGGGGTTCAACCTGAAGGTCAGAAAAGCAAGCCAGCCAGCCACTGGCTCTTACCTCTGCCTCAGTCCGAAATCTGCGTCCAGGAACCTCAGAAAGAGCGGGAGATTTACTGCTGCGCAGATCAGTTTCACCCACCCTATTGCGCTTGGCTTCTCCTGCTGTTCTGATCTGTCAAATACTACCTCTGCAAGGAGTTACTGCTCCATTGTTTGTGTTCTGAACATTCTGACTTTTCTGCATGTTGCATTTTTCCTGACCATTAGACCATGGTTAGGTAGCATAGTAAATTGTTTAGTTACCCATATACACAAGAAGAACTTCCTCATTTCCCTTACCCTATATTTACCTGGATTATTCCCTTGAATAAATGAGACTTGATCAGAATCCTGTCTTGTCTCTGTCTCTGTGTCTCTTGTCCCATCCCATTTTCACTCCCCTCTAGGGTCCCGTTGACTTACCCGTGGGCTGGGGCAAGAAGGAGACTGTGTGAGATCTGTCTCCTCTTGTTTTATAATCCTCTCTAGGGCTGGGATTAAAGGCATGCACCACCACTGCCTGGTTTCTATGGCAAACCAATGTGGCTACAGGGATTAGAGGTGTGTGTCACCACTGCCTGGTCTGTAAGACTGATCACGGCAGCTGTTACTCTCCAATCTTCAGGTAAGCGTTCTTTATTAAAATACAAATGAACTATCACTACAGATAGTTTTCTGAGAGAATGGGACTGAGGAGACCCCATCACCTGTGCGTCCTGCTAGGAAAGGTCTCAGAGAGGCTCTGTGTCTTCTGTCTTCAAACTTGCGTGTTGGAGGGGGTGGGTAGTCCTCAGAGGACTTCCGGTCAACAGGTCCTTTGTGACCACAGTGCAGGCTGGAGAGTTGTCATCACCTACGTTCTAACCCTCAGCGTTTCCAGCTTTTCATTTGCTGAGTGACACAGAAAGAAAAGTGGGCTTCCTGCGTGAAATTTATCTCATGAAAAGGCAAGCAAGAATGCAGAGATCAGCTCTCTCTCTCTCTCTCTCTCTCTCTCTCTCTCTCTCTCTCTGTCTGTCTCTCTCTCCCCCCCTTCTTCTCCCTCTCTCTTTGTCCCTCTCCCCCTCCTCCCTCAAGGGTTAACACTGAAAGGGAGCCTTCAGGCTGGCTATTTCATAACTCAGGTCAAGATAGGAAAGGGAGACAAAATCAGCAGCAGCGTGTATAAGCCCTGGGAAGTGGAAGTTTCCAAGCTGCCATAAATAAGGACAGGAGTATTTGCCAAGTCAGAGGGCTTGCCAAATTTGAAATCCACTCAATCCTTACATTTTAGAATCCAGAACAGAACACTAACCTTGTGGGATTTATAATAATTTCTTCTCAGCAAAGCTTCTTGTTATTTTTTTAAAAAGGAAAAACAAAACATAAAAAGATACAACATGGGAACGTTTTTATTTTTTAACTATCTGGGAGCATTGTGGGTAGTAAGTACTGTGGAGATGATTAAGTGGATTGGTCTTCACACTGTTATTAAATCCAATTGAGTCAAAGAAGACTGGAAGTATGCAAGAGCCCTGAGTGTGCATGTGTGTGCGTGCACAAGTGTGTGCGCAAGTGTGTGCATGTGTGCGCATGAGTGTGTGCATTTGCGTGTACAAGTGTGTGCATGTGTGTGCATGTGTGTACACGAGTGTGTGCATGAGTGTGCACAAGTGTGTGCCTCCATGCTCTCACTGGAGCTTTTCTCTCTCAAACACAAACTCCACCCATATGATTTCATCCAACCAATTTAAAATTTTTAATGCATTAAAATTAAATATTAAGAAGTGTACTTGAGATGTGAGTGTTGGATATAAAGACAGTGAAATAAACAGCAGGTAAATTATTCAAGAAAGATAAAGGTATGTATGGGGTTAGAGGTCTTCATATCAGTTTATTCAGAGTTAAGATGAATGCTAGCCACCAAAGAATGAGCAGAGGTCTGAGCTCTCTGAGAACAGGGGGCAGGGCTTCTCAGGCAGGCAGTCTAATTTCCAGGCCCTAAACAAATTCCTTAGCTTCATGAGTTGCTTACTCATGCACAAATTATGAAAAAAAAAGCAGCAGGTTATAAACATCCCACTGACTGTCACCCATGAGGACAAAGGTGACATCTCCTTGTTGGTGTACTCTGGACTCATCCAGAGCCTAGCTCAGTATCTCACATGCTTTTGACACGGCAAAAATACCCTAGATCTTGAATAGATCCCATGCAACAATCAAATGAAGAATTCAGCATGTGGTCTAGTTCCAGTTCTGCCGAGGAAAACAAACTCACTCTCCCTTCTTAAATGAAAAGATACAGGCACTGGGATGCTGTGGGACAATGGTCTTCTACCCTGTAAAGATTTGTCTCTTATATTGCTTTAATAAAATGCTGATTGGCCAGTAGCCAATATAGATGTGGCAACCAGGAGAATTCTGGGAAGAGGAAAGGCTGAGTCTGCAGTCATCACCCAGACACAGTGGAAGCAAGATGAGAATGCCTCACTGATAAAAAAAGATACCATGCCACATGGCAAATACAGACAAGAATTATAGTCTAATTTAAGATGTAAGAATTAGCTAATAAGAAAGCCTGAGATACTAAGCCAACTAGTTTATAATTAATGTAGACTTCTGTGTGTTTCTTTGACACTGAATGGCTGTGGGACCCAGTGCGAAAGAAACCTCTGTCAACAAATGGCACCAATGTGAACTATATCCACATAAAACCTGGGAGAGCTTGGGAAATAATTCTAGACACAAAAGAACAGAGTTTAGCATGGCTTCTTGGTAGCAGCATTTTCTCAGGTGTGCTCTCTTTGCTAGGGGCAAGTGCATCTTATTAAGAGAGGCTTCCCGTCTCAGCTTTAGCTAAAGACTTTGCAGCCCTTTTAAGAGGCCCTGTCCCCAAACACTTAAATGATGTTTATGAATAGCTGACAGCATGCTTCTTGGTGGTGGCAGGGACCTTGAAACTTCATAGAGTTGTGGCAATGAACATGGCTCCAGCTGATATCCCTGCCATGAGGCTAAACTCTCAGAGGCTAAGGAATGGGGCAGATTCAGCTGTCAAAGCCATGTCTTTAATCCTAGCCATATCATTTAGCAAATTAAAGACTCATGTGGTCAGAAAAAGAGAGATATACAGTAAACATAGATTCAGATGAAGAAAATCTCTAAATGATTTACAGTGTGTTTAAAAATATATGTAGGCTTGGGCAGAAAAGAAAAAGGATAAAGTCCCTAAAAAAGAAAGAAAAAAAGAAAAGAAAAAAAGGAAGACAGGAAGGAAAGAAGGAAGGAAGGAAGGAAGGAAGAAAGAAAGAAAGAAAGAAAGAAAGAAAGAAAGAAAGAAAGAGAGTAATTGGGTGTGGTGGCATACACATTTAATCCTAGCGCTTGAAAGGCAGAGGCAGGTGGATCTCTGTGAGTTCAAGGACAGCCTGGTCTACAGACTGAGTTCCAGGACAGCCAAAGATACACAAAGAAACCCTATCTCAAAAAACCAAAATTTAAAAAGAAAAATAAAAAAACAGAGTTTAAAACAAAGCCACATAAATATGAAAAATACACAGAGAGTCTGGATACTGTACGTTATTGTGTTGTCTTTGAGTTGTTTGAATGCTGAGGAAGGAGCAACAGCCACTAAAAGACATTTGATTATAAACACTGCTGGATTAATCTAACATATATATTTTGAAAATGCTTTAACTTCAAAATTTAAGTCAAAAGATATGTTACTTTGGAGAAGATGTTTTGCTTTTGTTTCCCCAGGAAATGAGAGGCTGTGGATTCATTCTGGATTAAGAAAAATCAGGTTTGATCAAGGAAGACCCCTGAAAAATCTCCAATAGGAGTGGATAGCCCAGATGTCTAAATTCTACATTCAGAACAGCCTCAAGACTGCTGGCTGAGATGATCAAGACTCACAGGATACTCCAGTCAGGACTTGATCATAATTCTAAATTTTTTTTAGGTCCCCATAAGATTTTCAGTGCCCCCAATCAGCAGGAAGTAACCTGGGAAACTGTGCCCACATTCCCAAAAAATGGATTATGGATGTTTGTGTTTGTTTAGAATGTTGGTTACAAGTTGTTATGGATAATTATTGGAAAAAAAGCTAAACAAAGGAGATTAGATTCAGAGTTTTATTTTTTAAAAAATGGGGGGGGGGAGTGCTGTGGGACAATGATCTTCTACCCTGTAAGATTTGTCTCTTGTATTGCTTTAATAAAATGCTGATTGGCCAGTAGCCAGGCAGGAAGTGTAGGTGGAGCAACCAGAACAGGAGAATTCTGGGAAGAGGAAAGGCTGAGTCTGCAGTCATCACCCAGACACAGAGGAAGCAAGATGAGAATGCCTCACTGATAAAGGGTGCCAAGTCACATAGCTAACACAGACAAGAATTATAGTCTAATTTAAGATGTAAGAATTAGCTAATAAGAAATCCTGAGCTACTAGACCAACTAGTTTATAATTAATGTAGACTTCTGTGTGTTTCTTTGGGACTGAATGACTGTGGGACTGGGTGGGACAGAAACCACAGCCAACACTGGGTAGAGAGATGTGCGTGAGTTAAAGGGACAAGGGATAATAATGAGGCAGTGAGAAAGATGGCAGGGCAAAGCCTTTACCACCTCTAGTGATGGCTGACCATTTGCAGACAGAGCAGTGTAGCAGCCACCACAGGCCTGTATATTGTTCCTGGTAGAACAGGTCTTCTATGCATAGAATGTGCCAGGCATGTCCATCCAGCCTTCTCTATGAAGACATGCTGACATCCCAACTGGTCAAATGCTGGGAAGCCAACACAGGCTGGGATGGAATTAAACAAGGTACTCAATCATGTGACTGGAAGCAGACAATAGAGAGGTGATGGAATTCCCCCAAATCAAGAACCCTGACATCAATACAAAAAGAAACACCTGTTTATAGAATCTTGAAAAATCTGAAGCATCTTAGGAGGCTATGCTCCGGTCTCCATCCAAAGGTAGAATGGTGTTTACCCCCTGAAACCAGGGTGTTGGCTGGAGCTGCACAAACTTACCTGAGGCTGACTCCTAGTCTTCATAGCAAAGAGCATAGGCTACATTTTTATTTAACAGTGATTAAGAACTGATTACACTTTGATGAGGATTATTAAAAAGAGATAGAAGGGTGGAAAATAAACACAAGAGATGTTTCTCCTTCCCTCCTTGGAAACAGAATAAAAATATCAGAAGAAGGAAGGAAAAAACTTACTGCTCCTTAGTTTGTGGTTGGACAGAGATTTTAATTCAGTAAACACAGACTCTGAGATCTTGTGGCGCGTGAGATGGGCTTGACCAAATGACTGGAAAATTAGCATATGCCCTTGGCAGTCTCTCCCAGGCCCAGGCTGCCAGAAGGGGGTGTCCATGTGACCACTCACTGGGACTCTGCCTCACTCTGCCTCTCTGTGCTGCAGAGGCCAAGAGCTGCAGCTCAGGCATTTTGTGACACTTTGCTCTACTGTCTGGGTCCTGTCCATGGAGGAAGCTGGATATGCCCTTCACATCCATTCCCATCACACCCAGCCCTGCCGAGGCATTCCCTTGGGATAGCTCATTAAATAGTGAAACTACTGTAGGAGGATGAGCAGGGCTGGAGAGCAATGGACAAATGCCCTTGATGGCAAATCCACCATCGGCTACAACGTACAATGCATATACGTCTGGATTCCTCCGAGGTGATGGGCACTGAAAGTTCCTGGTACAACTTGCTCTATGAGAGAAAAATGTCAAAGCAGGTGCCAGTTTTACCACCAGGCCACACTCACACACCAAGGCCTGCACGGGGTCCTTGGGTGGCACCAAGAGCTGAGGGCTTCGTGAGACTGAGAACCGACACCTTCTCAGGGACTCGGTAGCCTGATAATTCACCTTTGTCAAGAATGATCTCTGTTCAATTGCCAGGCCCAGGAGGGGTGACCGCTAAACCACGGAAGCTGTACTGTTTGAATAAGCTCCATAGCGCTGTGAGGAGACCTAGGAAGCATGTGGAATACTGTCTGGCTCATATTTGCAAAATCAACACCCTTCACTATCATCACCATCCTTTAAGCCCTGTGTAGAGCCCCCTTTTGACTGCAAGGTAAAATAAGCCTAAGTTAGACACTGTTGGAAATGGTGATGCTAATCCCTTCTGGGTGAGAGGTGGTGGTAGGCTCAAATAAGTCCAAAATGCAGTCATAGAAATCTTATTTTTAGTCTGTGGCCAAAGGGGGAATGAGGAAGGGAAGGTCTGACGAGACTTCAATGGAGACACAGGGATGCAAAGTGTGGGCAGACAGGACAGCACACATCTGATTGTGTCTCCACAGTCACCACCATCCTTGCATTCTCCTTTCTACACCATACAAGTTGCTCTGTGCATCTGAGTTCTAGTTGCTTAGTGATTGACAGGACACTATGTGTCCCCTTGCTGGTACAGAACACCAAAGTCTTTTCTAAGGAAAATAAAAGTTCTGTCGGAAAAATCCCACAAGACTTCTTAATAGACTCTGTACCAAATGCACTTTCACCAATGAAAATAATGCAAGAATCATCAATCATGCCTCTTGTATGTGTAATTCTTGTTGATGGAAACTTTCAAAACCCTTCCCTAGCTATGACTTGTTCCAGAGTCCACAGTGGGTGGGATCCCTCAAAATTCTAGGTGACATTTCTCATCCCCCATTACCTTCAGTTCTGAAAACCCCCAGTGACACAGGGCTAATGACATGTGTTTGGGGGCAGGAGACAGGGTATGAGCTACAGAGAACACAGGACACATGGAGATGAATTATAAAACTTTATTGGCTTGTTAAAGAAATGGATGAATCCAGCAAGTACATTTATAGTGTAGCCACATTGTTAAAACAGTTTTTAAAGTAAAATCTTTAAAAAATGAGATGCATTGTTTACAGGAAATGTGGGAAAGAGCCTTGAAAACCCAGAATATTATAGGGGGAAAACAGGCATGAAAGTGAGTCCCAGGCTGCCTCTGGATTCTGGCGGATGGATTTGAACGTGATAGGGTTGGGACTTGGGAATCATCTGCTGCTTCATATTTATCTGTAAGTCAGTTCATGAATATATTGGCTAATTAAGTTGGGGGGGGGGATTCTGGTTCTTTTCTTTGCTTCTTATGCATTTCCTTCCCAAGAAAACTAAGACTTCAAACACAGACAATAGCTTGTAGGGTGGGGTTCGTGCTGCTCCCATGGCACTGGCTGCCCTGAGATGTGAGTCTAGATTAAATGCAGAGTGGATGGTTTTGAGTCATGTCCCAGTAGCTAGGAGGTCTCTTTGTTCCTGAACACCAGAACAAGGAAATGGCTAGCCACCCTGGGAAGATGCCTCTACAGCAGAAATTGTCATACAACTCTCTGGACTGGAAATTCTGTCAACCTGACTTAAACTTGACAGCACTCACCCCAAAGCAATTTAAATTCAGGGGAGTCCTCAGCTGTCCCAGGTGTCCTTAGGTAAACTTGACCGATTGCCAAGTATTGAGGGTATGTGGATGGGGCAGAATGCTCTTAATGGCGTCTCCTGAACCAGATGCCTTGGGGTCAGATCTTCTGAGCTCCAGGATCCCAGGAGCTCTGTCATCATAATGCACAATGGCTTATACAGCCCACACAGCTGGAGGCAGCCACTTCCTGAGCTCCCTGCTACGTGGAATCGCTCCCCTACAACAGAGCCCTCCCCATGAGTCTAGAGTCTAGACCAAACAAGATGAAGTGAGTTTCAATTAGAGGGTGAAAGAACAAGACGGGAACAAAGGGAGGAACTCTAGACAGCACTACCAAAGCAGATGGAGGTGTGAATCACCCCCTCATGGAGTCGGGAGAGTCAGCACAGGGTTGAGAGTCTAGTTGCAACAGGAAAAGAAAAGTCGAGCGTGTTACAATTATGCAAAGCAGCCGATAAAATCAGAAAACATTCTTCTCATGGGGGCAGTTTAGAGAAGGGGAGGAGCAGCAGGAGCACACCCAGCATTTCCTGAAACTGCATTCCAGCCTCATGCTCCATCCCTTGCTAGCGCTGCACCCTGTGTGCAAGTGTGGTCTATGAGGACAGGCTTCAAGACCCAAGCCATGCTGAGCTTAGTTCAGCAGCCAGAAGAGTGAGGAGGCCAAGGCAGAATGAGCCGTTGTTCCTTGCTGTGGGGCAGGGCTGAGACTGGGGCAGTGGGAGAGAGGATCCCTGAGCTGATTCTCTCTCATGTGTCCTGTCTCCTGGCCTCTGAGAGACAGCCCTTCTCCAGCCTATGTCTGTCTGTATGTTGGCTGTTAACACACCTTAAGTTGGGGTGTCAGTAGGCCTTTGCTACTCCATTTCAGCTGCCTAAGGGCCTCAGAGACCCCATCTGCAGTGGGTCAACAAACTGTGGGACTCCATCTCTTGGAGGTAATGTGCCTGTTTTCCAGTGACCAAGGGCCGTATTAAGTCCATTAATGATGCCATGAAGATAGGGTGTGCACTCTATCTCCCTTGAGAGCCTGGAGAGAAGGGATTTGTGTCAGGTAAGTCAGAGGGAGGGGCTTTCTCAGCCTCCTCTGCCCTTTGAGGATGGTGAGAGGCTCTGCTGTGAGAATAGCCAGGCAAGGTCAGTGGCCGGTCTCAGCTAGGTGGGAGTCACAGGGTGACAGACAGGTGTGCATCTCTGGGCTGCTCAAGTCCATGTCCCAGCTTGGTTAGCTCTGCTGCCAGTGGCAGGCAGGGAAAAGGTGAGTTTGCCAGGAAAAGCAGACAGATACAGCGGATACAGCGAGGAACAATAGTTCTGTGAAGACAGAAGGAGTGAACTGGCAGCCCACAGGCAGGCTTTGTTGGCCTACATAATGTTTTAAAAATAACTGAGCCAACTTTTTAAAAATAGTGAAGTTTCGCATAAAAAGTCAGGTTTCACATCTTCTTTAGAGAATGAGAAGACTTGGAAACTTGGGTCCTGTTCCCTGGGACAGGGTTGGCTGGGCTGGGTGACAGTTGCCCTGGGGCAGGCAGGTGTTGACTCACCTAGAACACTGTGAGCGTGTAGGAGACTTGTCTGGCACTGCAAAGCCTAATCCTGTCAGAGAACCACAGACCTAACTCCAGCAAGAACGCCCCTTCTCCCTTCCTAACGCTGTAACAATAAAATACACACCACTGTGTCTCCCCAAAAGAGCAGATTTCTTCTGGGGAACAAAAAAAAAAAAAAAAAAAAAACCAAGGATAAAGGAAATGTATAGAGGAGAAAGGCTGTGTTACCGATGATAGTCCCTGGGGTTTAAGAAAAGAAGCAAAGAACACAGGGACCATATAAACAATTTTCTAACAGCCACCTGCTTTTGTTAGTCCCTGGAAGATGCCAGGTGGCCTTTGAGATATTAAATCACCTTATCTGTCCACTTCTTTACAGCTTAAAACAAAAAATTACCTTGCATTCCTCCCAGCTGCTCACTGAAATGATTGCCTTTTTTTCTTTCTGGTCTGAGAAACTTAAAAAAAAATGATCTTCAAATAATCCATCACCCTCTTATGGCTCCATGGAATAACAGAAAAAGTTTAAAAGTTTGTTATTGTGTGGGACTTTTTGTTTTGTTTTGTTTTGGTGCCAAATGGCCGATATATGAGTGTTTGCCACATGGAGGCCCTGCCTGGCTGGCAGTTTTAATTTCATTTTCCTTTCAGGGGTCAAGATCTCTGCTCTTAGCTGACCTCTTTGTAAGTCAACACCTTTGGGAAAGACAGAAACTTTCACCGTGGCAGGAGCTGTCACTCAGCGGTGGCAAGCTGGGCTGTGGGGATGCACAGGACACTGAGCCCTCCTTGTGCTGAGACCCACCTTGCACCTGGAGGGGGAACGACTGGCCCTCTTCAGACACCAGCATGGATGGCCAAGGCAAATACTGCAGCCCACAGACTCGTATAAGGCCCGAGTCCAGCGACAACGTGGTGTAAAATACCACAGTATTCGTCCTACATCAAGCGGGGCCTCACGGGTTCTGGTTTTATTATGATTGATGCCACACCAACAAAGGATTCGAAACACTTTCCAAACATGCTGGCGTTGTTAAATGAAAAACCTGCGAATCCTTAAAGGTAAACTACTTTTGGAAAGGGGAATGCTAATAAGTCTCATGTCAGCTGTGTTCTATATGTGTGATAGAGTTGGGTGTGGTCTGGAAATGAAACGTTCCAGACTGGCTCTGAAGGGGACCTAAAAAGGAAGAAGTGTGGGAGGGGAAGGACAAAGCTGCTGCCTGGTGCTGATGGGCAGGGCCCACAAAGCCTACTGTGGTGACAAAGTCAATGAGAGAGGGGCCTGGGGGTCAAATTAAAGTGGGCATAGTTGGGGGCAGCAGCAATGGGTAGCTAGAAGGCTGCCCTCTCAGCACTGAGGACGGTCACTTTAAAGCACACATTCATTAGCAACCTGCTGCCTCTTTGCTGCTGGGGTCAGGATAAGCTTTCCTGGCCAGGAAAACCCAGCAGTAGGGCAGCAAGCTCCCGGGGACTGTCCTTAGACCGTGTGCTCCTGCTCACAGCGGGCCAGCCTTTCTGCTTGCAGGCCTATTCATGCTGGAAAAACTGCGGTTCTGTAATGCAAACAGCGTGCGATGTGAGGCCTTCTCACTGGGCAGACTCCTAAAAGACAGGTGGTTCGCAGCGGGCAATGAAAAGGGTCAAGATGTTATAATTCCCTACATGCATATAGTCTGCCTTTCATTACTCTCAGACCATGCTTAATCTAGATTCACATCCCTGGCCGCGCAGCCACTGCCGCTGCTGCCCCTGAATTCTACCAGCGTGGGCTTAAGCAACCGTTAGCATTGTGTGCTCTGACACCTAAGCTAAAAGTTTGGATCTCTGCTGCCAGCAAAGCAAAGAACCTTTTAATGACACCACAAAGTCCCCAAAGCATGGTGTATGCGCCCTTAGCTTGTTTAGTCCCCGAGGTTGCAGGTAGAAATCACAGAAGTCAGTAAGGATTAGAGAAGAGAAAATGTTGCTGAAGTAAGTGCTACAGGCAGATTAGACGTTTAGTGTGCACTTAGACCTAGTGATGACTTTAGATAGATAGATAGATGCGTGGCTTTTAAATTTGAAAATCACCTTTAATAAACAGAAGCAATTAATGTCAGCACATTTCCAGTATAGTCAAACAGCACGCCTTTCAGAAGACAGACGTGACCCAGTGAGATTTCACTTGGATTCTCTATTTGAACTACTGTAAGAAGAGGTGAATCTCAGTGTGTTCTTCCACTGCTTCTGAGCTGCCTGAGACCTGCCTCTGCCTTGGTCTTCCCCAACCACAGCTTACAACAAGCAGGCTGCAGACATCCTCCGAGAACCGCCCATTTCCACCAGACACCCCCAAACAAGCGGACTTCCTGGGATCAGCAACGGGAGTCCCAGGAGACCAGCTCAGAGGGCGGCAAGCAACGCACGCCACAGCCCTCCTTTGTCTTTTCCTTACTTCAGCTACCCATCCAGTGGGATCTTATGAAACAAAACAAAACCTAAAAGAAACACAAAATGAAACATAAGTCATGCTCAAAAGAAAGTCAACAGAAATTCACATGCAAACACAGTCACTTTAAAAAAAGAACATAACACATCAAAATAAAACACAAAGTGGAATATGCTTTCAAATGCAAGGCAATGCATCCTAACCACACGAATTGGGATAATATGGGCATCACATTATGGAGCAACTTAGTTTTAAACTCAAAACCAATTTACATGATACATACAATGTGGGGAAGCAGTGCCAACGATCTCTGCACGCAGATCCACCCACAGTTCTATCAGACATGATCAGCTCAACAAAAGGGGGGACCTGAACACAATATAAACAACCCTCGGAGGATTCATACGTATTTTCTTACGAGGGTAATTGGATTCAGCAGCAAGTGTCTATTCAGACCTCGATTCTCTTTACTTCCCTAATTTCATCATCACTTC